>NC_056065.1:38984552-39609552 GCF_016772045.2 Ovis aries | reverse complement strand
AGTCATCTTCCATCTGATGCACTAATCCTATGAGGAAAGGGTACAGTCATCTCCAAACTTTAGCTAAGACTATTGAGGCACAGAGAGTTGGTAGAGCCAGACAGGCCTTTGCCTTAATTTCTACACTGGTTAAGCTGAGATAGTTAATACCTTTTCTAACAATATTTTACAGAGTAAAATAGTAAATGAAAATTGAGTAGCAATCATGTATAAAACACTGTACTCACCATAACAGAGGAAAAAAGAATAAAAGCCTCTTGTTTTTTGTTTTAAATGTGAAAATCATTTGAAGATAAAAATCTATAATATACATTGATGAATGAATGAATGAAGAAAATGTATGTGCATATATGTACATATATAATTGAATGTTAGTCCTCCTTAAAAAAGAAGGAAATCCTGCCATATACAGACACATGGATGAACCTGGGGAACATTGCGCTGAGTTAAATAGGGCAAATACTGCATGAATCCACTTATCTGAAGGATCTAAAATAGTCAAACTCATAGAAGCAGAGAGTAGAATGGTAGTTGCCAGGTGCTGGGGGAGAGGGAAATGAGTTGCCGTTCAACGGGTAGAAAGTTTCAGTTCTATAATATGAATAAGTTCTAGAGATCTGCTGTTCCTCACAGTGACTATGTTTAGCCATAGAGCACTATGTCCTTATACATTTGTTAATGAGATAGATCTCATTTTAAGTGTTATTACCATAAAAAAACGAGACATTTCCCAAAAAAAAAGGGAAGAAGAAGAGCTAAATCAGTTCAGTTCAGTTCAGTCGCTCAGTCGTGTCCGACTGTTTGTGACGCCATGAATCACAGCACGCCAGGCTGTCCATCACCAACTCCCGGAGTTCACTCAGATTCACCTCCATCGAGTCAGTGATGCCATAATCTCATCCTCTGTCATCCCCTTCTCATCCTGCCCCCAATCCCTCCCAGCATCAGAGTCTTTTCCAATGAGTCAACTCTTCGCATCAGGTGGCCAAAGTACTGGAGTTTCAGCTTTAGCATCTTTCTCTCCAAAGAAATCCCAGGGCTGATCTCTTTTAGAATGGACTGGTTGGATCTCCTTGCAGTCCAAGGGACTCTCAAGAGTCTTCTCCAACACCACAGTTCAAAAGCATCAATTCTTCGGTGCTCAGCCTTCTTCACAGTCCAACTCTCACATCCATACATGACCACAGGAAAAACCATAGCCTTGACTAGACGGACCTTACTTGGCAAAGTAATGTCTCTGCTTTTGAATATGCTATCTAGGTTGGTCATAACTTTTCTTCCAAGGAGTAAGTGTCTTTTAATTCCATGGCTGCAGTCACCATCTGCAGTGATTTTGGAGCCCCCCAAAATAAAGTCTTCCACTGTTTCCACTGTTTCCCCATCTATTTCCCATCAAGTAATGGGACCAGATGCCATGATCTTCGTTTTCTGAATGTTGAGCTTTAAGCCAACTTTTTCACTCTCCTCTTTCACTTTCATCAAGAGGCTTTTTAGTTCCTCTTCACTTTCTGCCATAAGGGTGGTGTCATCTGCATATCTGAGGTTATTGATATTTCTCCCGGCAATCTTGATTCCAGCTTGTTTCTTCCAACCCAGCATTTCTCATGATGTACCCTGCATAGAAGTTAAATAAGCAGGGTGACAATATATAGCCTTGACACACTCCTTTTCCTATTTGGAAGAGCTAAATAGGTAGTAACAAATAGGTACTGTATAATACTAATTGTCTTTAAAATATTATATGATGATGGTGGGAATAGCACAGCAACATGAATGCATTTAGTGCCACTGAACAGTACAGTTAAATATGGGTAAAATAGTATGTTTTATATTATGTGACTTTTACCAGAATAAAAAATTTTTTTTATTTTTTTACTTTACAATACTGTATTGGTTTTGTCATACACTGACATGAATCCACCACAGTTGTACATGAGTTCCCAACCCTGAACCCCCCTCCCACAACCCTCCCCTTATCATCTCTCTGGGTCATCCCCATGCACCAGCCCCAAGCATCCTGTATCGAACCTAGACTAGAGATTCGTTTCTTACATGATAGTATACATGTTTCAGTGCCATTCTCCCAAATCATCCTACCCTCTCCCTCTCCCACAGAGTCCAAAATCCCGTTCTATAAATCTGTGTCTCTTTTGCTGTCTCGCATATAGGGTTATCGTTACCATCTTTCTAAATTCCATATATATGTGTAAGTATACCGTATTGGTGTTTTTCTTTCTGGCTTACTTCACTCTGTGTAATCAGCTCCAGTTTCATCCACTTCATTAGAACTGATTCAAATGTATTCGTTTTAATGGCTGAGTAATACTCCATTGTGTATATTCGTATAAGTATATACCACACATGGTATTTCAAATTCTTCTTCTTGTTGTTGTTTAGTTGCTAAGTCATGTCTGACTCTTTGAGACCCCATTGCCTGTAGCCTGCCAGGCTACTCTGTCCATGGAATTATCCCAGCAAGAATACTGAAATTCTATCTCCAGGGAATTGAACCCACGTCTCTTGTATTGGCAGGTCGATTCTTTGCTGCTGAGCCATCAGAGAAGCCCTATTTCAAATTCTTAAATAAAAACAAACCTATGCTAGATAGATAGATAGACAGTCAGACAGATATTAATAGATAAAAATATGAGGAATTGTTATCTAATGTATTCTACGTAATCCCATGGGAGCAACACCAGATTTAGTTGCAAGAGATCAAGGTGCTAAAAGTGATTGTTAATGACTATGGGACCAGGAGAAACCACCAACTTTCTTGGGTCTCTTCATCTATTACACTAGATGACTGCTAGGTTTCCTCCTCAATTTGACTATCTACGATTCAAGATTTAAAAAGTACTTTTGTGATACCACTTACCCGTGCTACAGGATAGCTCCCTTTACCTAAAATAGCTACTTGATCCTGGTTCTAGCAGTGAAGTCTTATTGGCTATTTTAGGATGGAGCCACTCTTATGGGAGGAAAAGTACTCTGATTTCCCCTTTGTGACAGGTACACTTCATTCAATACAAGGTGTCTGTCTTGGTCAGCTCAGCTGGTGGTAGGTTATCTCAGCATAGGAGGTGTGAGGCGAAAAGAGGGATAATATGGTTATACCAGTACCAGAGTCAGAAAGTAATACTGTTTGTTGTTCAGTTGGTAAGTCATGTCTGACTCTGCAACCCCATGGACTGCAGCACGCCAAGCTTCCCTATCCTGTATTTCCCAGAGTTTGCTCAAACTCATGTCCATTAATCTAGTGATGCCAATCAACCACCTCATCTTCTATCACCCTTTCTCCTTTTGTCCTCAATATTTCCCAGCATCAAAATATTTTCCAATGAGCTGGCTCTTTACATTCTGTTTACTATGAATCTATATATCCTGGGGAATTTAAATGCCAAAGCAGTTTATTCACAAACAGCAAACATCATCTTCAACATCTGCTATAAGAAAGTATCATAGGCTGCGAGGCTTACACTACAGACATTTATTTCTCACAGTTTCAGAGGTTGAAAAGTCCAAGGTCAAGGTAATAGTGGTGAAAGCCCTCGGTTCTTGGTGAAGGCTCTCTTCCTGGCTTGCAGACAGCCTCCTTCTTACTCTGTGCTCAGATAGCCTGTCCTGGATACACAGAGAGCATGCTCTCTTCTTATAAAGACAGTAATCCTATAATGAGGATCCCACCCTCACAACTTCATCTAAACCTTATTCCGTTCCAAAGGCCCACCTTCTAATAACATCCCATCAGGACTTAGAGCTTCAAATATTTTGAATTTTGGAGGGACACGAACATTTAACCTGTAGTGTTTTTGTTCAATGACACCAAATGTCAAAACATTCACAAGAGCTGTGGAATCCCCATTCTTTCAGGAAATGCGCACTACACCAAATTCTGTTTCCTGCTTTTTCTCCTCTCTCAGGAATATAACATTGGAAGATCAAAATAATTATCACAGAAAAACAACATCAAACTTTCATTTTCCAAGCTAGTCACCACAACAAACACACATTCTCGGCTTGGGCTTTGAAGAGCTCCCTTCATTTCCTCTGTTACTGGCTATCAGTGGGTTTGGGTATGACACACCTTCTTTCTCACTTGCAGCCATAAAGGTAAAGGGTACAGAGAGAGAGAGTAAGACTCACGAAGCCGTGACTCATTTTTGCATCTTTTGGTTTTTGATCAAATGCCAACAGATGGCAAGAGATAAATAAATGAGTCTTCAATAATGGGCTATATGGAAACCAGTAACATTATGGGTGATTATTCAAGTTTCATTATTAATTTTCTTCCTCCTAAAATTGTAAATAAATGTCATACAATAGACAAAGGATACATTCCTAACACTTTCTGGGAGGAGAGAGAAGTTGCACTTTTCAGCTACATGTGTGACTTACTCACAGACATGCGAGTAAGAGATGAGGTAATAACTGTTCACCATAAACTTGTGGTGTTTCAGATCACCATGGAAAATGTACATTATTTATGCAACAAACTATAAAATAAATTTTTATTTCAAAACACATTCATTTTCTTGCCTCAATAGCAGTACAAAGGGGGAAATGCTTTCTAAGATGACCCAGATCAATATCCTACACAACGTAACTAGGACACAGAGGTGGAAAGAACCTATGAAAATCAGCCTCCTCATAATTATAAAAGAAGAAAACAATAGCCCCCAAATAAATGACTTGCCCACGACAACAGAGCCAATGAATGCTGTTTAGTCGCTCAGTTGTGTCTGACTCTTTGCAACTCCATGGATTGTAGCTCTGCCCCCTCCACCCAGGCTCCTCTGTCTATGAGATTTCCCAGGCAAGAATTCTAAAGTAGGTTGCATTTCCTTATCCAGCCAATGAATAATTATGCCCAATAAGTAAAGGTCTCCAGAGTCCCATTACAAAGCCCTTTTCAGGATCCCTGATGCCTCTGGAAATGATGGTCTCAGCACTGTAAACTTTATACCCCTGGATCATGACATTTTGAAAAAAGATGAAACAGCAGTCCTCCTTTATAAGTATAGCATCTAGAATGTAGCAGGCATATATATATATATATATATATATATATATATATATATATATATATATATCCGTGAAGTATATTAAAAAACTACATCGCATTGGACAAAAAAATTCTGACCTACCAACAGGGCCAAAAAAAAAAAAAAAAACCAATTGAGTTAGTTGATATTTACTACTTGATCACTAGGACAACCTTCTCTCCCCCAAAGTGTAATATTATTTGGCAAAATAAGATCCAGTTTATATGCTTTATGACATAATTTCCAGGAACTCATTGTGGTGAAAACTGGGGACTTTCTGCACCAATGTGTTGGACAGTACCCTCCTCAACCTCATCAGCAGCAATGTTGAAGATGACTCTCCCCAGCAGTGTTATCAAGGTACCACTGACAAGAATGTGGTACGGTGACCCCAAGAATGGTGGCCAGACTCTCAGCAATCTACTTCACCAAAAAGTACCTGCTAGTGATAAGACTATGCTCTTCATCTCTCTCTCTTCAGAAAAAAATCGAAGATTTTTAACTGTTATTTACCAGGTTCATTTAGGCCTCCAACTATTGATCTTCCAAATTTGATAACGCAACTGAAAATTCAGACAATTTTCTTTGTTTTTAATGATCTGAAGGGGACTGAGGCCCAGGTGGTTTCTAAACTCTTCATTCAATTATTTTATGAATTTTACGCTAATTAATTATAACCCCTGTACCTAGATAAGCAACAAGGACTTACTATGTAGCACAGGGAACTATATTCAATATCTTGTAATAACCTATAATGGAAAAGAACCTGAAAAAAGATAGATATACACATATATATGTATAACTGAATCACTTTGCTGTACACCTGAAACTAACACAACATTGTAAATTAACTCCATGTGTGTGTGTGTGTGTGTGTGTGTGTGTGTGTGTGTGTGTGTTAGTTGCTCAGTTATGTCCAGCTCTTTGCAACCCCGTGGACTGGGGCCCACCAGGCAAGAATACTGGAGTGGGTTGTCGTTCCCTTCTCCTGGGGATCTTCCAATCCAGGGATTGAACCTTGGTCTCCTACATTGAAAATGGATTCTTTACCATCTGGGCCACCAGGGAAATTGTAAATTAACTACTTCAACTCTAAAAATGGTTAAAAAGATTAAAATAAACTCCCCCTAAGTGCCTTCTCAATTACACATTTGTGAAATATGATAAGTCAACCCATTTAATCTATCATGCTCAGGATTATTATATTCAGTTCAGAGGTCACGTAATACAGGGAAAGGTGAGGACTTTGGAAAGTCTAGACTCAATCCTGGCTTTTCTATTTGCAAGATGAGTAGTTTGAAAAAACCACAATCTACCAGAACTTTAGTTTGCTCTTTTATAAACTGGAGATAATTGTAGTATGGCAGAGCCAACACATGTGTTCACCAAACCCTTGTTTTTCTTTTTCTAATCAATGGAAATGTTGCATTTCTCAGCTTTCCAAGGAGTGAGATAAGGCCATTAGAAGTAGGATATGGAAAGGGAGATTTGATCTTTAAAAATATCCCATGGAGACACTCAGCTCTCTCCTCTCATGCTATGGTAAACTCAGAGGCCATGTGTCAAGATGTGCTCTATGCTTTCTTAGCTTCTGTATTTGTCTACATGAAGTGAAAGTGAAAGTTGCTCAGTCATTTCTGACTCTTTGTGACCCTATGGACTATACAGTCCATGGAATTCTCCAGGCCAGAATATTGGAGTGGGTATCGTTTCCCTTCTCCAGGGGACCTTCCCAACCCAGGGATCAAACCCAGGTCTCCCATATTGCAGGCAGATTCTTTAGCAGCTGAGCCCCAAGGGAAGCCCTTTAATCAGAACCAAATGGCCAAAGTTGTTTATATCTCCCCTATGACCCAGCTTTCTTGAGTGCACAAAAATTACATCACAAACCCTCCAACCAATCCCAAGTCCTTATATTCAGCTGCCTTCTTTAACTCTCATATACAAGGCCAGTATTTCTCCTGCCCTAAATCACTTGGAGCCAGGTACCAGAGAACTAGAGACCAACCCTATTGCCCAGAGCCTACCAATATAATTCAAACCAGTCCTAAGCAGTTTCCCTGCCCTGCTTTGCCTTTCCCACAGAAAACACAATAAAGATTCTGGACCTACGTGTCCTCCCTTATTCCTGCTTCTGCCTCTTAACTTTGATATTTCCCCATGTGTCCCTGCATGGTAAGTCAAGGTGCTATTTCTAGGGGAACTGGGAATAATGACAAACTTTTCTTTCAGTGCCATTGATCTCCTATGTTGTCACTCAGTCATCTTTATAAATTAAGAGCCAGGCAGAAATCAAGATGATGGTCTCATAAGGTTAAGAATCCCTCCTGACCAGCATTGGACTTTACATGACTGGATGATAAATGTTTGTTTTGCTAAAGCACTGAAATTTTAGGGGTGATTTGTTACCACAGCTTAGTTGAACCTGTCCTGACCAATACAAAATCCTGGCGTTCCAAGTATGTTTCAATGATTAGGAAAAAATAAATGTATCTACACTATATACAGTTAATGGTATAAAGTAGGAACTCCAAAAATGGTAGTTGTTATGATGATAATTCAGCAGTGTCTTAAAGTATCTACATATATCAATAATGCCTAGAAGTACCAACAATGTCTAAAAGTGCCTAAAAACAAGTATGATGTTTATTACTTCATCAAGTGAAAATAGCAAAACAAATTTTCATCAAATATGGAGCATATGTTTGAAATATTGACTTACAACAGAAATTGCGGTGTACCAAAAAATACACTTTGGCAATTTGTTCAAAGAGATGTTCACAGAAAGTGTAAACAAAGACTCATTCCTTAGAAGGGGCACTCCCTGCACTAGACTTCACAGAACACAACAATGAATTCAAACAAAAACCCATGTCAAAATACAAGGACAGATGCTATGAATAACAGGCATGGCTTTGCTGTTTCTTGTTACATGGACAACCTACATGGCCAGACTGATTTATTTATTATGAGATGGTTAATGATGCAGGCAGGCCACTTAGTTTGTATAGCTCGTCACAGTTTACAAAACGCTCTCACAAACATTCTAATAAGAGCCATATGAAATGATCAGAGAAGTGATATGCTGTGGGAAACAAAAGAGAATTCCCCTGCGTACAACTACTCACTTCATATGCTATTTCTGGAAGTTAAAAATTGTATTTTTTTTTCTAACAGGAAAAAGTTAGAGGCAATGGGGGACATTAGGATCCATACAAATAACCTACAAACTTGCTACTTACAGTATATCTTTGGACCAATATCACTGATAGCATGGGGAGCTTGTTAGAAGCTCAGAGACTCAGGTCCCATTCCAGACCTGTTGAGTCACATTCTGCTTTTCAAAGAGATGTCCAGGTACTTCCTATGCTCATTAACATTTGACAAGTGATACTCTAAAATGGTATCTCTAAAACTGTGTGCCTGAGACTTGCAAACCTCTGAATTGAATCAGGGAAAATAGCATGTAACCTCAAAAAAATAAAACTACAATATGACTGCAATTAATGAACCTGAAAATTCAACCATGTTAGTGTTTTCTACCTGAAACTGAAAACTATTAATGGCATTGGAGACACATTACTTGGAGTCTAGAAATAAGATGCCTAAAAAGCACAATTTTGCCTAATGTTTTCTTTGGCATTTGATAAAGATAGTTCTAACCTACCAACCAACATGTTTGTTCTAAGAGATGATGAGTGCATTTGATCAAAGTTGAACACCTTACATAATATCTTCATAATCTAATTTTGTCTTTCAACTTTCTGATTATAATTTTACAACCCAGTTTATATATAATCTTTAATATTTACATATAATTCTACCCAATTCTTTTACAATTTTACTCTCCCCAATGTTACCAACAACTGTACTTGCCATTACAACTTAGTATATTGTCTGCCTATTTTTAAAATCAGTCAATTTGAGCAGCTAGGGCAAACAAGTGTATCTGTGTCCACTATAAAGTCAATATTAAAATTTTCTGGACATTGATGACCACTTCCTAGAAACATGACTGGTCATGGTGGAATGATATGCCTGAATAATGATAAACACGTTAAGCACCTAGAGCATATAAATGTTTGCCTCTTTAATTCTTACAATTATTATTATCTTCATTTCACAGATGTGAAAACAGGAGAGCAAAATCTTTAAGCACTTGACTAATTATTAGGTGACAGAAATAGCGTTTTTATCCAGGCAATCTGGCAACAAAGTCACCTCTCTTGACCACTTTGATTTTATTTCTTCCATCCTGTCTCTCTATAATTATTACTTATTGATGTCTTCCTCTTTACTTCCCCTAACCATCATTTCTGGGTTAAATTCAAAAACATTAATAGAACTAAAGAACTGGGAAATAGAGGGCTTGATAAAACAAAGATTAAAGCTCCAAGCCTCAGGAAGTAACTCTTTCACCTATGTGACTGAGTATGCTCCCCTGAGGCATGCAGGTTAAACCACAGATGTGTTAGATCCTAAAAAAGATACTCTCTATTTTGCACCTCCTTGGATTTGCTTCCCCTGGTATTGAGAACTGAACGGTACAGAAGCCAAGACTGGACAGGGCCAGGGAAGGGCAAGGAGACAGAATTACTTCAGTAGGGGCTTCGGCAAAGAGGAGTCTCTAACTCCATAACAAGTAACCATGTTGGTCTTTAAATCAAGGATTCCATAGAAATACTAAATGTGCTTTGCCTTACTTGAACCTCATTGAATATATTTCTCTTGGGAGGAATGTCTGGGTCAGGAGCTTCAGCCACAAAGAACTCTAGGATTTGCAACCCTAGATCTCTGGCCAAATACCAGTATTATCCACATGACAAACACAACAGAAATAGTAAATCATTTGCAGATTTTTTAAAAACACTGGTAAACTGAAGCATACTCATATTTACCTCCATTCCTGTGAGATGGGCAGCATGAACCTGGAACAAGTTCTCTAAGGTGTCTCCTAGAATCTTTATAGCCCTCCACTACAGATGACTAGAATTGTCCAGTGACTTGTCCTTGGGACATTAGATCTTTTTTGATCTGACCAACATTTGTGATCTTTTCTCTGCCCAGCACATCTATGAGAAACAATACATTTCCATAGTTACAGGAATACTTCAAATGAGATTTGTATAAAGCTACACATCTTCCTCAACTTCAATGGGGTAACATCCCCATAAACCCATCGTAAGTTGAAAATACCTTGGATCAAAAAATGCATTTAATACTCCTAACCTCCCAAACACCATAGTTTAGTCAAGCCTGTCTTTAATGTCCACAGAATGCTTTCATTAGCCTACAGCTGGCAAAATCATCTAACACAAACCTATTTTATAAGTGCTGGGTATCTCATGTTATTGGATACTGTACTGAAGATGAAAACAGAATGGTTGGCTGGGGGCAGATGGTTGTAAGTTTATCAGCTGTTTACTCTTGTGATAGTGTAGCTGACAGGAGCTATGGCTCATTCCCGCTGGCCAACATCATGAGAGTGTATCATACTGTTTATCACTAGCTGAAGAAAAGATCAAACTTCAAAGTAAGATTTCTACTGAATTCATACTGCTTTTGCACCATTGTAATGTCGAAAAATTAGAAATCAAATCATCAAAAATTAAAAACCACCTGTGCATGTTCCGATTCCCTTCAGTACAAAATAATGAAATCATGCTGCTCAGCATTTGTAAATATGCCAAATATATGTCATTGCCTCAGGGAGAAAAAACCAGTTCAGTAAAAATGAGCAGCAGTGTAAAACTTCAGTATAAACTTAAACTGAACTTGAACATGTAACCCGTTCTGACATGCCTAATGACTAATAACCAGGCTTCTTTTCTCCTCCTGGTTCTTGGCAATACCGAAGAAACAAAGACTGATTGAACAAGCAGTAACAAATAACTGCAGTCACTTACCTCATTCTGTGTTTGTTAGAAAAGTAAGATAGTTTAGTTTGTTATGTATGTATGTATTTTTTAACCAATTTCCCAATGTTTCCAAATATTTGTCATCTATCTATCAGTACCTAGAAAGCATTAGGATAACTTCCCAAGAGTCAGGAGGAAGTTTTATCACATGATCCCCCTGGCAAATAAAAATAGTAACATTTAGGGTTAACTAAATTCTTCATAAGTATTGATCATGGCAATTGATGGGTTCATTCACTTTAATGGCAACCCACTCCAGTATTCTTGCCTGGGAGATCCCATGGACAGAGGAGCCTGGCAGGCTTCAGTCCATGGGGTTGAAAAGAGTTGGACACAATTTAGCAATTAAACACCAATAAGCCTCTAAGCTTGTATTTACTTAATATTTTTTTTAGAAAGTAGATTTAGACTTTAAATCATGCAAAGTTAAACAAATCATCTATTTTTAGCTTGATCTGGAGTATAAATATGTCCAAAAAAATGCATTTCTGACAGCTTATTTTCTGCATTTATGAACCACTGCTTCACTTTTTCAAAGATTTAATAATTTAAAAAGCATAAAAATTACTGATATCTATGCAGTAAATTAAAGCACAAGACACTGTGATAAACTGTAAAAGATATGTCCATGAAACATTAAGAGGAGACCAGAAAATTTATAGTAGCCAACACATGGGAGCAACCTAAGTGTCCATTAAGAGATGAATGGATGAAGAAAATGTGGTACATATATATAATGGAATATTACTCAGTCATTAAAAAAGAATGAAATAATGCCATTTGTAGCAACATGGATGGGCCTAGAGTTTATCATAGTAAGTGAAGTCAATCAGAGAATGACAAATATCATATGATATCCCTTACACATGGAATCTAAAAAAATGAACTTATTTACAAAACAGATTCACAGACATAGAAAACAAACTTATGCTTACCAAACAGGGAAGGAAGAGAGAGATAAATTGGAAGTTTGATATTAATAGCTATATACTACCATATGTAAAATAAACAAGGACTGTAATACAGAGTGGAGAAGGAAATGGCAACCTACTCCAGTACTCTTGCCTAGAGAATTCCATGGACAGAGGAGCCTGGTGGGCTGCTGTCCATGGGGTCGCACAGAGTCGGACACAACTGAAGCCACTTAGCATGCATGTATGCATTGAGAAGGAAATGGCAACCCACTCCAGTATTCTTGCCTGGAAAATCCCAGGGACAGAGGAGCCTGGTGAGCTGCTGTCTATGGGGTCGCACAGAGTCAGACACGACTGAAGTGACTTAGCAGCAGCAGCAGCAGCAGCAGTAATACTGAGAACTATATTTGATATCTTGTAGTAACCTGTAATGGAAACAAATCTGAAATAGATAACTGAATCATTTTGCTGTATATCTGAAACTAACACAATATCATAAATAGACTATATTTCAATTAAGAAGAGAAAAGAGGAGACTAGATAGTTCACCACATCAAAATGAGATTCAACAAGAATGAAGCTGATAGAGAATTTTGAAGGAAAGGAAGTACAATTGTAAATGAGAAAATCCAAATGTCGTAAATAAATCAAATTAAATACCAGACGAAAATAATGTGTCTGAGCATAACATAAGAAACAGTTACAGTTATGACAGTTGCAATGCCAGATATTCAGAATGATAGTTAAAAACAATTCAATGTACAGATTCACTTTAATAACTACTAAGATCAGCAAGAAGGAGTTTATATTATACCTTGTATAACTGTAAGCAAAGTTGAAATAAACACATACATTTATATCAGTGTGAAGCAATTATTCTTTCAAACTTCAAGAACTCACAGAACGAAATCAATGCATTAAATATAATCATTATCACCAGACTGGCATCTAGAAGGTTTTCATGAGTTTACTTTTTCACAAAGTGTCTGATTCCCATACCATTGCTAACTCTGGGTGCAGACGTATCTGCCCAGTCGCTTCAGTCATGTCTGACTCTTTGTGACCCCATGGACTGTAGCCCACCAGACTCCTCTGTCCATGGGGTTCTCCAGGCAAGAATACTAGAGTGGGTTTCCATGCCCTCCTCTAGAGGATCTTCCTGACCCAGAGATCAAACCCGCATCTCCCACATCTCCTGCCTTGGCAGGCAGGTTCTTTACTACTAGAGCCACCTGTGAAGCACTAAAACCATGGGTATTGCTTTTTAACTCAAAATTTTCCTACTTGCTAAGAGCAAAATCATATTATCTTATTTTTATTTCCAGTGCACTTGAAATATGCACTTTTGCATATTTCTTATACTTTTATATTTGTCTTCAAAATTTCCTGCTTATACCTCTTGCCCATTTTTCTGTTGGTATATTCATTTTTCTCTTATTAATCTACAAAAACTTTCATATATTCTGACTACTTATATGCCACATATGTTGAAAAATAGCTTTCATGACTGAAAATTTGTTTTCTGATAAATTCCAACAACTCTGTTATAGTTGAGAGCTGTGTAACTGTGTTATAGACTATTCAGGCTCAGAGCAACAGATATGTATCTAGCTAACCTAACACACTCATTGGCTTTCAATGGATCTTCTGTTTACCTCAAAGAAAGAAAGCAGCCCAGGCTCACACCTGAGTCCTCTGCCTTTCTCTCCCCCGCTAAATCTTTCTTCAGAAGTTCATTTACTCTAGTAGTTCTCACAACTCTAAGTTGATAATGTATAAATCTAAGTCACAGTTCCAGACACATGGACCTACCCAACAAGAGAGTTGTATGAGATTTCAGAGTCAGAGATTTCATCTGCCTGATGAACCCTTTCATTAAGATCCCATTCATTCATTCACCCACTCAAATGCATACAGCATCTCTTAAGCATACCTAGTACCTATGAAGTGTTGCAATGTTTCATCATCTCAAATTAAAAGATTTGAAACTAAAGTCACCTGCTGCCCCATAAGCCATCCTTCCTCTCCAAATTCCTTTTTTGTTCATTGTATTCCCAACTTTCTGCTGCTGTATCTGAAAATGTCATGACTCTTTGCTCTCTGTTGTTATGACATGCGATGAGGCTTTGTTTATTTTTCCTCTAATGGCTCAAACTCTTTTTCTTTTCTTCACTCAACTGCCACGCTGGTCCACGCCCTCAGCATCTGGCACCTGTTGAACAGCCTTGATATCCCGTTGGCCTCACTGATTGCCACCTGTTTCCCACTTAGTTGGTTTTGTATCTTGTGCTGGATTGTTCTTCCTGCAGGATGGCTCTGAAAATATCACTCGTCTGTTCAAGAATCTCAAGTGCTTCTTCTGCCTGTGTAGATAAGCCCAAATCCCCCTGCCCCTCATCAGAAGTTTCTAATAAGCCAGTTCTACCAACCCAAACTCATCTTCCCCTACTCTGTGTCAGAAACACAATGTTAGTGTTCTGTCTGATTATCATTCAAACACCATCCACCCAATTCTTCACAGCACAGCTCAAGTCTTCTCTCTTCCAGGAAGTTGGCCCCAACTAAAACCATATTTAATTTTCTAAGAACTAGAGCAGACTTCAGAGAGCACCCTCAAGGACTCTGAGGCTCAAGAAACCTTAAGTCTTATTCAATAAAAATTTATCAAATACTCATTATGCACAAAACCCTGTGCTAGGAACTGGTGGTGAGAAAAATAAGTAGATGTGAGTGACCCTTCCTCTCAAGGAGCTCATGCCCAATTGAAGTGGACAAGTACATATCAAAATATATCATTTTATTAAAACCTGGGAAGTTCTAGTTTGTAGGTAAACACAGTGCTATGAGAGTGAGAAAGGGGGCATTTAGTCCAACTAGGGTTTCCAGGAAAATATCCCAGAGAGATATCATGTGACAAGAATGTTACAAGATGAGTAAGAACTATTAAGACAAAGTAAAATGGGAGGAGAGTTTGAGACAAAGGGAACAAAATAAGTAAATCCAGAGACACAGACAATGGGGAAGGAGTGAGGAACTAGAGGCAGTATTATTAAGTTGTGATGTTGAGAACAAGAACTGATGGGAGATAATTCAGGAATCAACCAGAGGGAGTAAGCCAGGCCTGTAGGGCTATGTAAACTATAGTAAGAGCTTTGCACTCTGATCTGTAAATGATGAGAAGCCACTAAAACTGTTTAAAGAAGGAGGTTAAATGATGTGGTTTTGTAGAGTATTCTCTCTACATTGTAGAGGCTAAATTGAAGGGAAGCAAGACAGAAGAAAGGAGACTGACTACATCTTACAGTGCACCAAGAAAGAGAGGCGAAGGGCCTGCCCGACATCACTGATACAAGGGACAGGGCCAAAAAGACAGATTTGGAAAAACATTTAAGAGCTAAAGTTGCTGATTGTCTAGACATAGAAGGTTTAGGGAAATGAGAAATCTCACATGACTCCCTAAGTCTCTGGTTTGGGCAACTAGATGGTGGTGCCAGTAAATTAGCAATAAAGAAGCCACACAGCATCATAAAGGGTAGGGTGGGGGCTGATGGCAAGGCCTGAAGGTGGTGAGTAGAGAGGGACAAAGCTGAAGATAAAAATTTGGCATGGATCACTATTCCACTGATGGATAAAATGAGTTGCCCAAGCAAAGTGTGCACAGACAGAAATAAAGATTTTTAATTTTATAAAAATTTATTTCAATAGGAGGATAATTACTTTACAATATTGTGATGGTTCTTGCCATACATCAACATGAGTCAGCCACAGGTTTACATGTGTCCCCCCGCATCCTGAACCCCCCTCCCAACTCCCACCGCCCCATCCCTATGAGTTGTCCCAGAGCACGGGCTTTGAGTGCCCTGCTTCATGCATCAAACTTGCACTGGTTATCCATTTTACAGACAGCACTTTATATGTTTCAGTGGTATTCTCTCACACTGTCTCACCCTCACCTTCTCTCACTGAGTCCAAAAGTCTGTTCTCTACATTCGCATCTCCCTTGCTGCCTTGCGTGTAGGATCATTGTTACCGTCTTCCTAAATTCCATATATATGCGCTAATAAACAGTATTTGGTTTTTTTTCTGACTTACTTCACTCCATATAATAGCCTCCAGCTTTGTAACCCTGGGATACACTAATGGTCAATGGACATGCACAAAAGAAAGAGTTCATGAAGACCAAAAAGGAATAACCAAGGAATTGGGAGGGCTACCAGGACAAATTAGGGCCAAGGAAGTAACGGCCAGAAAGTTTTAGGATGGGGGGTATGGATAAGGACTGCAGAAGCATCCTCTGGCATGGCAATGTAAAGTTCACTGATGACCTGCAAAAGCGAATGTACACTCCGAACTGAGAGGAGCTGAAGGGCAGATGAAGTACAGACACGGCAGTGTTAACTTCGCTGAGAAGGAAAGGAGAAGAATTAGAACACAGCTGGTGGGAAATGGCAACCCACTCCAGTGTTCTTGCCTGGAGAATCCCAGGGACAGGGGAGCCTAGTGGGCTGCCGGCTATGGGATCGCACAGAGCTGGACACGACTGAAGCGACTTAGCAGCAGCAGCAGCAGTTGGGAGGCAGGGCCAAGAGACAGCTGACTAAGGCTAAAGGAAAAATAATTATAGAGGCAGATGGTAAGCTAGTCATTGTTTAATTCATTGCTTTAAGGAGAACAAGATAAAACAGTCTATAGACAATTCAAATATCTTTTTCAGTCACAAGACCAGAAGAGAATAAAGTCACATGCAACGGTGCTGACTTTGCCAGAATTCTAACCACATCTTTGTGTACAGGAAGATGATGAAGTTTCTGCTCCTGCCAGGAACCTGATGCTTGTCAAACTGGTCAGGCGCCTTCTGGAATAACTTAACTTTGGGGTATAATGATTTGCTTTCTGGAAGCCAGGCACCACTATTTCTATGAGGAGTCACTGCACCACCATGTGGCCAGTTGTGAGTTTTTCTCAGCTTTCTCCGGCGGGTAGTCCTGGTTTGAATCATGGAAAAAGAGAAATCTGCAGCTTGCGGAGACCTTCAGTTCAGTCGTTCAGTCGTGTCTGACTCTTTGCGACCCCATGGACTGCAGCACACCAGGCTTCCCTGTCTATTACCAACTCCTGGAGCGTGCTCAAACTCATGCCCATCGAGTCGGTGATGCCATCCTCTGTTGTCCCCTTCTCCTCCTGCCTTCAGTATTTTTCCAGATCAGGGTCTTTTCTAATGAGTCAGTTCTTCCAATCAGGTGGCCAAAGTATTAGAGCTTCAGCTTCAGCATCAGTCCTTCCAATGAATACTGATGCTGTATAGTTCTGGTTTTAGTCACAGAAAAAGAGAATTCTGTAGCTGGTGGAGACCTCAGGAGCATTCTTCTTATCATACAGAGAAAGACTTGCTTCATTTTTCAAAATCTCTTTTTATTTTGACTTGCATATTATATCTTGTGCATATGTGATCGCATGCATACACACACATATACACAAATATATGTTTTATATACACACACACAATCTTTAAGTATTCATTTAAACCCAAGAATAACATTCTTATCAGATTCCCTTGTTTTAAGTTTGACACATTGATGAAATGCAGCAACTTGCACTGATCTTTTGTTTCTAAACTAATCTTTAGCAACAATCATATTGCTAGGAGGTTAGTATGATATTTTATGTAAACTGAGCTATATCAAATTATATTTTTAAAATGTATGTGTGCTGAAATGGAATGGTGAAATAGGAAACAAGCCTTAAGCTCAATTATCTTAAGATATAAAACTCAGGGACTTCCCTGGTAGACCAGTTTTAAGATTCTGCTCATGGCAGAGGAGGCAATGGCACCCCACTCCAGCACTCTTGCCTGGAAAATCCCATGGACGGAGGAGCCTGGAAAACTGCAGGCCATGGGGTCGCTGAGGGTCGGACATGACTGAGCGACTTCACTTTCACTTTTCACTTTCATGCATTGGAGAAGGAAATGGCAACCCACTCCAGTGTTCTTGCCTGGAGAATCCCAGGGACGGGGGAGCCTGGTGGGCTGCAGTCTATGGGGTCACACAGAGTCGGACACGACTGAAGCGACTTAGCAGCAGCAGCATGGTGCAGGGGGCCCGGGATTGATCTCTGGTCAGGGAGCTAGAGCCCACACACTGCAACTAAGAATTTGCCTGCCGCAACTAGAAGAGTCCACCTGCAGCAATGAAGACCCTCCATTCTTCATTATAAATAAATAAAAATACACTTTTTTAAAAAGATACAAAACTCAGTTCTGTTATCATTTTGCTTTTCCATATATCATTTTTTCTGATGATCTGAGTAACAGTTATCATAAAGAAAGCTTAGAGATTTCATAGGGGAAAGAAAAGTATTAAAAAAATTCCATAGCCTAATAATAACCTTTAAGATTTTGGCACATTCAATGTTTTCTAAATGTTTTAAGTTAAACATATCAAACTAGTCAATTTAACATAGCACAGGGGACAATAGTAAATATTTTATAATAACCTATAAGGGAAAATAGTATGAAAAAGTAAATATATACACACACACATGCATACACACACATATATATATGAATCACTGTGTTATACACTTGAAACTAACATTGTAATTGATTATACTTCAAACTAATATAATACATATATTTATATATACAAAAAAGCTAGTCATTTTATTTGTTCCATGGAATTAGCTAAGAGTTAAAATTTTTTTTTCACATTTATAGAAGTTTTTCCACCCTTTAAGTCCACCTGACCAAGATATTCACCAACTTGGAGACTTTAAACAAATGTCAAAGAACTAAAGTAGACCAAGGTTGACAAAGTTTGGGCAAGCTTTGCCCAAGGTAACATCTCCAGCCAAACCACTCATTTGTTCATCAGTGTGTTATTATTAATTATTTCTGAAATTCCTTACTGTGTTGGCTTCTCTCCGCAACTTTTTATCTCCCAAAGATGTTTCCACTGATTCTATATCATTTGGAAAGGGAGCACCCTAAGTTAGCAAGACTACAACATTTGAAATGTTTCAAATCAAAACAATAGACTTCTGCTGAATGTAGTATTAATAGAAGTAGTGCTAGTAATGGTTTCCAAGGTGGCTCAGTGGGTGAAGAATTTGCCTGCAATTATGAGAGATGTGGGTTTGATTCCTGGGTTGGGAAGATCCCCTGGAGGAGGGCATGGCAACCCCCTCCAGTATTCTTGCCTAGAGAATCCCATGGACAGATGAACCAGGTGGGCTACAGTCCATATTGTCGCAAAGAGTCAGACATGACTGACGCGACTAAGCATGCATGCATGTATTCGTAATGATGAGAACAATAGATGAAGCTCTTATAAGTGCTTTGCAAAGTTCTCATTTAATCACCTCAATTTTACAATGAAAGATGTTTAGAAATGGTCTCACCTCATAAGCTAATATTCATGTGGTCAGCCTCTGCCCCAAACTCTGTTCCAGGAACCAGATTCCCACAGCTCAAGACCTTTTCAGGAACTCAATGCTTAACCAATCCCAGGTTTTCTGATTCTTTTCAACCTACAGTAATGTAATTATATCACAAGTGCAGTGTGTAATATTTTGGAAAAAATATGCAGTGTGTAATATTTTGGAAAAACTACCTGCTTCTCTCTTTTCCCTTTTTTGGCTAGGTCAGTCCAAGGAGTCCATTTCTCTGGGAAAATACTAGAATACTTTATAAAAGGAATGCAAAGGGGAAAAATGAGCAAATATTCATTTTCTGATATACAAATAGATTTATTCAGGAGACAATTTTTATTTTCCTGAGGAGGGCATGGCAACCCACTGCAGTATTCTTGCCTAGAGAATCCCATAGACAGAGGAACCTGGTAGGCTACAGAGTCCATACAGTCAGAATAGAGTCCATATGGAGGAAATAAGGCCCCTTAACCCAACCTTTATATAGATCACCTGTAGTGTGGGAATGATAGAACCCTGGACCAATGATGGGCAAGTCCCTGGGGAGGCTTGATGCTCAATGATAAAAGGAATAAATGACTCAGGAGGTAAAAGAAAAAGAGAAAAAGTCATCCTCACTTCATTTTTTAATAAAAGAAAGTTGGAGGAGCAGAAGAGGAAGACTGTTAACCACATGTGTCCCACTTGCCCCCCTTGCAGGCTTTGGCCCCTAGACGGGGAGGTACAGTCAGGTAATATTGTGGTCAGGAGGAGTTTCTGCTTCCCACTCGACTTGGAAAATAATTACCACCTGCACCAACCTGGCACACGACCACATCAATTAGGAGGCCCTGGCAGGAAGAAATCTCAAAAGTTTAGCTTTCCAAAGTTTTGGTTCTCATGGTCTGTGGGGGGTGAGGCAAGAACCACAGATCAACCACTCATTCCCCAGTGACAGTGGCCCTATCACTGATTCTGAGGTGGACCTGTGGGCCAGTGGACCAGCAGTAGCACATGGCGGAGACTCAGGCCTGCAGCCAGTGGGAACCAGGTATAAGCCATCCCAATCCAAGGGGCACAGACAGGTTTTGAGAAGCCAGGAGAGAAATGGGGCAGCAAGATGAGAGTTACCAACTGCACAAGAAAATGTCAGCAAAGCAAACAGCAGCCAGGTAAACAGGAACCTCACTTGGATTCCAGAGAACATGGGACCCAAAGACACAAAGTCCTTTTCTCAGACCTCCTTCCCCACATGTGTAGATACACGGGAGAAACACAGGAGGAAAAGGGAGCAACCAGAGAGAATGCATTTTTCCCGTAAGGAGACTGACTATTTTATAAAGGAACTGATTAAGTTATCAAATTATTTTTTTTTTACTTTGATAGCCAGCAGATGAGTCCTCCTGAAGATCAAATGAGTTCCCAGCAAAAGAAAGAAGTTGCATTTGGGGGGGGTCTAGGTTAAGGGCTAAGGTGGATAACTTAACACACCTATCTACCTTCAACCCTTCCTAAGACCAGAACTGCAATAAAGGGAGCTTTAACAAGACCCAAATCCATAACAATGGGAGAACCAAAGAGACCCCAGCTCCACAGTCTGGAAGCTAGCAGGAGAAGGGCAAGTGATAACTAACTCACCAGGTCCCATCCTGACAGTAGGCAAAGATGGGGAGAACCAACCCAGTTAACATCACAGAACCTACAAAGTTCTCAGGGACCAGAAGCCCCAAGGTCTCTGGAACTTGGGGTCAAAGGGATGTCTGAAATAAGGAACCCTGAGTGGAATACTATCTCAGAAGCTGTTAAGAGTCCCTAGGTTCCCTCGTCTTCTGTTTCCTTTTTCCCAGTTTTGTAGAAATCTGAAGGTTTGTTCTCTGAAAAGAAAACAGAGAGACTCTAGATCTGGAGGACACAGGTACAGTTGGGGGTGTCGGCACCTATTCCAAAATACTGAGTAATTGTCCATCCCAAACTCCCTAACTATCTCTTTCCCTCATCCTTCCCCTCAGCAACTGTAAGTTACACACTGCTCTATTTAAAGTGAATAACCAACAAGGACCTACTGTTTAACACAAGGAACTCTGCTCAAAGTTATGTGGCAGCCTGGATGGGAGAGGAGTTTGGGGGAGAATGGATATGTATATGTATGGCTGAGTCACTTCAGTTCACCTAAAACCATCACAACATTGTTGATCAGCTATACCCCAAAACAAAATAAACAGTTTGACCAAGAAGAACATTGAGTGAGGGGTGGTCCATATTGAATGTTGAATGTGACAAACTCTTGCCATCTTCCCCTACTTTGAGAACTCTAGCAAAAAGACCCTTACACTCCTGGCAGGAATCCAGCCAACTGGTCTAACTTAAGCAGTGTGATATAAGACACAGATATGATGAGGATTAGCTTCACTGTGTCTCTCACCTCAATCAGACCATCGTTTTTAATACAAAATATGTTAGGAAGCCAGGTCCACATTCATATCTGTTTTGGCTTGCCATGATCTTGTGCTGATCGAAGCTCCTGTGAACTCCTCTATTCCTTCACCTTCAGCCAGCTGAGGATGCTCTTTTCATACTAGAGAATGCCCCTCCTTTGCCCTGCTCCTGAGGGCTGCATGTGGTGGTGAGATGAGAAGCAGAAAATACAGGGCAGCCACTCCATTTGATGACATTTCTATCAGATGCCCAAAGCATGGTCCCATACAACAGCCCTGCAAGATGAGGATGTCTATGGGGTCACCTATGTGGTGACTCTTGTTTCTCAATCACCATCTTGCCCACTGACTTTCCCAAGAGGATCTTGTAAACTCTCAGAAAAACTAGAGCCAAACCATGTTTCAGAGACTCTATTCAGCATTTCATCTCCTGGGAACAGCCACAACACTGCTAATAGAGCTCTTTCTATATACAAATAGATCTATGCTTATTGCTCAGATTTTTTTTAATTGATTTTTTAATTGAAAGATAATTGCTTTACAGAATTTTGTTGCTGTCAAACAGCAATGAGAATCAGCCATAGGTACACCCATGTCCCCTCCCTCCCATTTTCCTCTAGGTTGTTACAGAGCCCCCTTTTGAGTTCCCTGAGCCATACAGCAAATCCCCATTGGCTATCTATTTTACATTTGGTAATGTAAGTTTCCATGTTATTCTCTCCATACATCTCACCCTCTCCTTCCTCCCTTCCCCCCATGTCCATAGGTCTGTACTCTTATGTTTGTTTCTCCATTGCTGCCCTGCAAATAAGTTCATCAGTACTATCTTTCCAGATTCCACATATATGCATCAGTATACAATATTTATATTTCTTTTTCTGACTTACTTCACTCTGTGTAATAGGTTCTAGGTTCGTCCATCTCATTAGAACTAACTCAAATGCATTCCTTTTTGTGTCTGAGTATTATTCAATTGTATCATGCACCACAACTTCTTTATCCATTCATCTGTCGATGGTCAATGGACATCTAGATTGCGTCCATGTTTTGGCTATTGTAAATAGTGCTGCAATGAACACTGGGATATGAGTCTTTTCCAATTATGGTTTCCTCAGGATATATGCCCGGAGAAGGCGATGGCACCCCACTCCAGTACTCTTGCCTGGAAAATCCCATGGACGGAGGTCCTGGTAGGCTGCAGTCCATGGGGTTGCTAAGAGTCAGATACGACTGAGCGACTTCACTTTCACTTTTCACTTTCATGCATTGGAGAAGGAAATGGCAACCCACTCCAGTGTTCTTGCCTGGAGAATTCCAGGGATGGCGGAGCCTGGTGGGCTGCCGTCTATGGGGTCACACAAAGTCGGACACAACTGAAGTGACTTAGCAGCAGCAGCAGCAGAATATATGCCAGTGTGGGATTGCTGGGTCATACGGTAGTTTTATTCCTAGTTTTTAAGGAATCTCCATACTGTCTTCCATAGTGGCTGTATCAGTTTACACTCTCACCAGCAATGCGAAGAGGGTTCCCTTTTCTCTACGCCTGTTCCAGCATTTGTTGTTTTTTTTTTGTTGTTTGTTTTTTTTTTTTTTTTTTTTTGGTTTAACCAGCATTTGTTGTTTGTAGACATTTTGATGATAGCCATTCTGACTGGTGTGAGTTGGTATCTCATTGTAGTTTTGATTTGCATTTCTCTAGTAATGAGCAATGTTGAGCATCTTTTCATGTGTTTGTTTATCACTCAGATTTTTCAAAAATCACATGACGCTGTTTATAGATTCACACCCCAGCATGAACTACAAACATCAGTTGTCAGAGGAAAGTGAAGATATAAATGAGTGCAGTATGGCAGCTGTTACTTCAGTCACACCCAGTCCAGCCCATGTACTCATGGCTATAAGTCACACTGAAGACTTAACCACCCTCTGGGAAGCATGTGTCTACAGGAGACACTTCTCAGGGTGCTTCTGAAAGGGAGGAACACCAAGAAAACAGAGATCTTCTCATCCACATTGACACAGACCACCCAGCTCTGCCACATAAGGGCTTCAAGCTGTGCTGCTACCTGGCAAGAATGGGATTTCTCTGTGTGTGAGCATATAGGAAATATTCCTTACTTAAGAGACAAGAATGGAAGAGAAAAATGATAAAGAGATTGGGCTTTCATGTTAACTCAAACCCAGACTCCAAAACCTACTAGCTCTCACCTTAGTCAGTTTACATAACTAATCAGAATTCATTCTCTTTATCTGTAAAATGAGGATTGTTATGGTCACACCTTTTTTTTTTTGCCCGATCAATACCATTTATGCATTAGATGAAGAAATACTTGTGCATTTATTATGTGCCAGGCATTCTATTGGTACTTAAGATGCATCTGTTAAAGACAGAGAGTGAGATTTCTTTTTTAAAAAAAAAATTCCCTGCCCTTATGGTAACTCACTTTTTTTTTTTGAAAACTGTTATTTATTTTGGCTGTGCTAGGTCTTTATTGTGGTATGCAGGCTTTCTCTAGTTCTTGTGCACCTGTTCTTGCCACTTATGGGGTTAGTTGCTCGGTATCATGTGGGATCTTAGTTCCCTGACCAGGGATGGAACAGGCATTCCATGCATTGGAAGGCAGATTCTTAACCACTGGGCCACCAGGGAAGTCTCCTGTACTTACATTCTAAAGGAGGATATAATCAAAAAATAAACACTAAGGAAATGTAGTAAACATGCAGTATATTAGAAGGTAAGTCCAAGAGGGAGAAAAAGCAGGAAACTGGAAGTGCGGGGGTCAGGTTTGCAATCTTAAATAAAAGGGTGAAAGTCAGCTTCAAAGAGAAGAAAAAAATTGAGCCAAGACTGAAAGGAGTGATGTAGGGACTACATGACACTGTGCAATTAAATGCTCTCACTGCCTACCTCACCTGGCATAGCCGGTGCTTGGCAAATTATGATGGTGATGGTGGGGAGGAGGAAGGAGAGGAGAAAGATGAATGACAGGAGATCAAGGTCCCAAGTGGGCAGATGAGTGAGATGGGCTGTAACGTTCTTGTGACAGTGACACTCCTTAATAAAAGTAACTGTTATTTCGCTATGTGCTAAGCATAGTGCTAAATTTTAAAATATTTGATTTCATCTAATATTTGGCAATAGCCCTATGAAGCCAAATTGAGGCTGACAGAGACAAGTCATTGACTCAAGGTCACACAGCCAGCTGGCAATAAATTAGAAGTCACCGGAACCTTGGCCAGAGGCTTCAGCCATCGTCACTGTTGGTCCCCTAATGCTCTGGCTCTCAGGTTTGTTCTCAGAAACCAGGGAGACTAGTGGAAGCATGGGTCACCAGGAGGAAACGGAGGCGTGTACACAGTGGCTGGGCCAGGATGACGCTCTCTTCCCCTGTACTGGACGAACTGCCTCACTGAGCACCAACACCATATAACTTGGACAGAAAGTCTACCAGACAACAGTCCTCCCGGAACATCACAGGGAGAGTCACTGTGGAATCATCTTTTGGGGGGGATTTTAAAATAATAGATGAGAGCTTCTTCAAGCTGGAAGTGTGCTTTTTAGCAGCCCAGGCCCCAAAGAGGGTATACAATAAAAAAGAATGGAAGTTCCAGGAGGCATGAGGCCCCTCGTCTGTAGCATCCACTCAGGGTCTGGTCATGGGAAGGCTCAGTGACACACATGTGTTGACTGACTCCAGAGGACCCTGCAACCTGGACTGACCCAGTGCTCCTCAGACTGATTACAACAGCCACCTGACCTGTGGGAACACGGGCCTGAGGCTCTGAGGCATGCCCTGCACACACAGAGGAAACCCAGGGTGTTTTTAAGATTTCTCTCAAGCTAAGGAGAAAATAGAGTTTAAACATAAATTCAAATTGATGCTCAGAAAGCAAGCCCTCTCGTGCATTAAAATGTTGGAGGGAAGAAAGACAGACCTCGGAACACGAGAAAACAAAACTGAGAAATTTTACCCCATGCCTTGGTTTCACAGAGTCAAGAGCAGAAACTGAAACCAACAGACATTTCTGTTAAAGGGTTCACCTTCTGGAGCCCGACAACCCATCAACGATCTCAGACTAGCTAACATAAGCAAGAAGGCTTCCCACCACAAAGCCCCGAAGGGCAAACCAAGCCTGCTGAAGGGGGCAGCAGCTTCGGCAGCCAAAGGGGCACTCATCAGCACAGAAACGTTCAAACAGAGAAGGGGAGACGAGGTGAGCCACCTCCTCCCCCACTTTCTCTGAGGCTGTGAAGTCTGCCACTTGCCGCCTGAGTGACAACACGAACTTGGGCAGCTCCAATACACCAAAAAAAAAAAAAAAATGGGGGAAGTGACACTGGTGACATTCTCCATGAGAGAAATGAGTAATAGTGTCAGAAAGTGCATGGTCTACTGCCCCTAGAAACTTTAGCATGACACCTCCCCCACCGAAACAGTGAGCCAGCAACAAATAGCAAATGTCACAGAAAACAAATCTCCTGCTGTTGGGTGACCCCCTCAGCTGAGGCTTAGAGGGAAGAGGCCAGTAAGAACCAGGAGGTGGTGAAAAGTCACACAGTGAGGCCCCTATAGGGCTTTTATTCCCAGGCTACATAACTGAGCATTCCCAGGTGCCAAGGTCATGCTAAGTTTTCTTTTTTTAACATTTTATTGCATTTAAATGAACATTCAGGACAGCCACAATCCACTTTGTTAATAATGTAAGCATGAGAAACCACACACTCACATATACTTCCCTACCCAATCTACTGTATTATAAATAAAGAGGAAATTTAGAATGGGTAGCCAGTTCAAGCCAGCCTGTCATGCCTGAATATCGTGCCATCGTTCACTGAAGCAGAAGGATGTGCTAAAAATAGATAAGCAAGTAAGTCTTTTCTAACGTTCAGCCCCCTCCCCTCATGAACAGTAACACGTTCTTGTTTCCCCTTCTGTTCCGAGTCACTGCACAGCTCTGATCTCATTTACCCTGAATGTGGCAAGACCAAACATGGGGGCCTATGGGCAGCAAAGTTGTACCTGCCCCTAAGGAGTTTTTTCAAGTCAGTTCTTCATTATAAGATGGGATTAATAAGGCTATCCCTGTGATAATCCTTCCGTGTTTACCACTAACAACATTGCCAGAATTCCCGCCTTGTCCCCAAACTGAGCGCACAAAGAGACACAAGTTAAGGGAAAAACAGAAACTCTATTCTCCTATTGTTGGCTGACTAGATCCCCATTGCCTAGAGGACATATCTGACATAGAGTAAATTATTGATGAAGATCTGTTAAATGAATTTTCTGCTGAATGAAAATAGTTATCTTTCTCTAGTAGGTAAAATAGTTAACAAACCACTTGAAAACTTGGTTGACTTTTTTACATTTATGTAAATAAATGAGATGAAGAGATGGGTCCTATGAATGTGCTTCAGGATGGGTCTGTAAGTTTCCTTGTTTTGTTATTTTTTGGTGTGTTTTTAACTAACCCTTACGTGCTATGAACTAGGAATCTAAATGTTGTGTATGTCATTCTTACCAGGTGTTCATTCCCCCAAGCACCTAACTACACACAAGTGTTAGAACACTGCTATGTTATAGAACAAGATGGGGAGGGGGTAAGGTTCTCGGATAGAACAGGATTCTTGGAAGAGCTGTAATAGGAATGGTTACTAGGTGCCCTTAGTTTCTCTCCCTTGATAACCCTTTATATCACTTCATAAGCTAACAAGTCTGTGCTTTTCAATTTACTTCATACAAATCAGGATCCAAAGGCATAGCCTCATTTTCACTTTCATGTCACCATAATCCAATGACCATTTTTCTCCCACTCCTCACCCTTGCCCGTCATTGACTTTTGATCATTTCCTCAACCATTACTGAATACTATTATTCTCTTTCCATTTTTTTCAAGGTCCCCATTTTTTGCTCCTACCCTGTGCATTCCCCAATCCCTGTTTGTTCATCCCATCTTTATTTCACACACTCATTCTTACTCACTCAGTTTGACTTCTGTGTTTGTTTTCCTTGTGGGATTACTCATATTTTTTTTTCTTACTTTCTTTTTTGCATCCTCTTCCAACCTACCTCCCTTTTTGTAAAATTCTCTTTTTTCCCTAAAGTTCCATCTCCTTGCTCTTGTCTACATTACTTTTATGCTCTGCCTCTCTCAGATCCTATAAAGTTTGGCTTCTGCAATTTCATTTAGAAGAAAAATGTTATAATTCTTAAATGTCAGTTGCTTGTATCCTCATATTTTATCTCAGACCCTTCTAGTTTCTTTTAGAATTTTACAGACCAGCACTGATGTGTAGCAAAATGTCCTTGTTTCAAGCTTCTTCCCTTCACCTGTAACCTTTATTCACTCACTGTAATAAAGGAAGACACATAAGCCTTAACAGGTTAGAAGGGATAAGGTTGACAAACTTATAAAGAATCATCCTTTTATTCCTCTTCTATTTCTCCCTTCTTTACAGTTTCTCTCTGGCAAATTGTGCCCACCTCTTATCTACTTAAATTCTGATAACTGGTGAGGAAGCTATAGAAAAAAACAGCAAAAATTTTCTTGGGAATCCAGAGAAGATATGCAGCAAACTGACCAAGTTTCCAGAACAAGATACTTACCATTTTTTTATTCCATGTTTGGGGAACCCAATATTTGTCTCTTAAATTGACCAAAGCTGAACAGCTCACCTAATTTGTAAAATTTTTATGTAGTCTCAGAAATCTTGACACCTATGGTTAATTAGGTTGAGTATATTGTGTAGGCTGGCACATGAAAACCATTTTAATCAAAAGAAAGGGAAGTACAGCAAATGAAGGATCACTTATGTTTTCCTTCTCTATACCATACTTTCTCTTATTATCTGACAACATCACTTCAAACTTTAGTACACGTTGTCTCCAATTATTGAATTCCTCTTCTCTTCCCTTGATATTTACTATAAATTCATTGAGAAAAGAGTCTGTATCCTGTGAGAGGAAAAAAGGAATAATATTTGTTTATTAAATGTTCACCGTATTTCAGGCACTATGCTACATGCTCTAAATTTGAGTTGGCTCATTTTACACCGACAGTCATCCTGTGAAGTACATATTTCTATTCTTGCTTTTCATAAAAGGAACTCATGTTACAGAAAATTTGAGTATCTTGTCCCAGATCACCTGGATAGAAAGTAGAGACACTGAAATTCAGCCCCAGATTAACCTCTCTACTATCCTAGTCTTCCCACTTGCATAGGGCCTCTCTCAGTTCTAGGAACATAGCTCTAAAAGAGTGAGCCTCAACTTTTAAAGTAAGAGAAATAAAGTCATGCAAAAAGTGTGAGCCTCAACTTTTAAAGTAAGAGAAATAAAGTCATGCAAAAAGTGTCTCTCCTCATCTCACACTATGGGACTGCCCCAAAGCTCACTTGTTATTACCACTATACTGTCCCTTCTCACAACACACCTGTCTTGGTACTCCCTTGCTTCCCATGTGTAAGACTCTTCACTGGAAAATTCTCTCCCCAGCATCCCTTGACCTTAGGATAGCTGGACCTTTTTAAGGGACATACAACTAATAATATATGCATGTTCGCATAAAAGGACAAGGTCTTGTGTGTCTCTTGTCTCTCCCACTATGTCTAGCATAGTACTGTACTGCATTCTCTTCATTATCTTGTCATCACTATTGTCACCTTGATATGGACGATGGGTACACTGGTGTGGTCACTTTGATCTGTGTACTTTTCTGTACCTATTTTTTTTAATTACATAAGATAGTAGGAATAGAAGAAGTCTTTGGACACCCCTGTTCAACCCAGCATTCACCCTTGTGTAAAACTGAAAACATGTACTACAGGTTTTAATAATAAAAATTATAAAAGGATACTTTTAGGAATTTATCTTAATGAACTAATCAGAAATGCAGGTTAGAAGTACACAAGGAAATTTGAGGTAATACTGTTAAAATACTGCAAAACTGGAAATTGTGTGGCTGTCCAATATGACAGAACTGTGTCTTACTAAAATATATCTACTTAATGGAAAAATGTGTTTCCAAATTAACTTAAAGACTTTCAGCAAATGTTGATTATATAAGGGAAAAGCATAAATCCACCATATGATTGTAATTTGTTTAAAAATACACTCACACACAGACACATATGTTTTTGTGTGTCCATATAAGTATATATGTGAACTTTTATAGATGTATTCATAGACACAACAGAAAATTAAACACCCCAATATACCACCAGTATTTATTGCTGGAAGGTAGAATTCTATTTTTTCCCTTACATTATTCTGCATTTTTCAACTTGAACTTCTTTCTTCCTCAACTCTACCTTCTCTCCAGGCTCCAGGTACAATATCTTCCTCTCCTCAAATCTCTTTTCTACTCCTAACCTTCACGACTACTTCAGTCAGGGAAAATAATTAATTTAATTAATTAATAAACTTATGGAAATGCATAAAACAAAATCCAGAAGGAAAGATACTTAAAGTGATGATGAACTTATATTCACAGGTGACTTTTTTTAAATTTCTGCATGCTTTTATACACTTTCTAAATTTTATTCTATAATCAGGAGAAAAAGAGTTTGAAATATTAGGAAAAGGGAATATTTCCAGGATGGCATTGTAAGGGAACTCAAAAATCTCTTCCTCCATAAAAGCATGAGAATTTGGGAAGGACGTGTCAAAATCAACTTTTTTTGAACTTTGAAAATTAACCAAGGTCATACAAAATTCAGAGGGGGTATTTATTAAAGAAAAACCGCTTAATCTCAGTAAGAACAGTAAGCTCTGTGACATTTTAACTTACTCTATTCCCATAGTCCTCTCCTTAGCTCCAAGCTAGCCTTGAAATCTAGTAACCCTAGAAGCATGGTAGCTGTGAGAACCAGCAGCCCAGCAATGAATGGAGGAAACAGAACGGATTTGAAGTTCCCCAGTTCAGTTCAGTTCAGTCGTTCAGTCGTGTCCGACTCTTTGCAACCCCATGAATTGCAGCACGCCAGGCCTCCCTGTCTATCACCAACTCCCAGAGTTTACCCAAACTCATGTCCATCAAGTCAGTGATGCCATCCAGTCATCTCATCCTCTGTCGTTCCCTTCTCCTCCTGCCCCCAATCCCTCTCAGCATCAGAGTCTTTTCAAATGAGTCAACTCTTCGCATGAGGTGGCCAAAGTATTGGAATTTCAGCTTCAGCATCAGTCCTTCCAAAGAACACCCAGGACTGATCTCCTTTAGAATGGACTGGTTGGAACTCCTTGAAGTCCAAGGGACTCTCAAGAGTCTTCTCCAACACCACAGTTCAAAAGCATCAATTCTTCAGCACTCAGCTTTCTTCACAGTCCATCTCTCACATCCATACATGACCACTGGAAAAACCATAGCCTTGACTAGACGGACATTTGTTGACAAAGTAATGTCTCTGCTTTTGAATATGCTATCTAGGTTGGTCATAACTTTCCTTCCAAGGAGTAAGCGTCTTTTAATTTCATGGCTGCAATCACCATCTGCAGTGATTTTGGAGCCCCCCAAAATAAAGTCTGACACTGTTTCCACTGTTTCCCCATCTATTTCCCATGAAGTGATGGGACAAGATGCCATGATTTTAGTTTTCTGAATGTTGAGCTTTCATCCAACTTGTTCAGTCTCCTCTTTCACTTTCATCAAGAGGCTTTTTAGTTCCTCTTCACTTTCTGCCACAAGGGTGGTGTCATCTGCATATCTGAGGTTATTGATATTTCTCCCAGCAATCTTGATTCCAGCTTGTGCTTCTTCCAGCCCAGCATAGAGGAAAACAACAGAATAGGAAAGACTAGAGATCTCTTCAAGAAAATTAGAGATACCAAGGGAACATTTCATGCAAAGATGGGCTCGATAAAGGACAGAAATGGTATGGACCTAACAGAAGCAGAAGATATTAGGACGAGGTGGCAAGAATACACAGAACTGTACAAAAAAATCTTCATGACCAAGATAATCATGATGGTGTGATCACTCACCTAGAGCCAGAATTCCTGGAATGTGAAGTCAAGTGGGCCTTAGAAAGCATCACTATGAACAAAGCTAGTGGAAGTGATGGAATTCCTGTGGAGCCAATTCAAATCCTGAAAGATGATGCTGTGAAAGTGCTGCATTCAATATGCCAGCAAATTTGGAAAACTCAGCAGTGGCCACAGGACTGGAAAAGGTCAGTTCTCATTCCAATCCCAAAGAAAGGCAATGCCAAAGAATGCTCAAACTACCGCACAATTGCACTCATCTCAAACGCTAGTAAAGTAATGCTCAAAATTCTCCAAGCTAGGCTTCAGCAATACGTGAACATGAAATTGTTCAAGAGATGGGAATGCCAGACCACCTGACCTGCCTCTTGAGAAATCTATATGAAGGTCAGGAAGCAACAGTTAGAACTGGACATGGAACAACAGACTGGTTCCAAATAGGAAAAGGAGTACGTCAAGGCTGTATATTGAAGTTCCCCAGACAGCCCCAAACCCAGAGAATCATCATTATTTGACCAGTATGGCAATTCCTTGGAAAAGCCCTATCCACAAGATTTCTTACTTTTTTGATCTAACTCAGAGCTCACTCCCTAAAAAAGTCCTATCCTCAGATCATCTGCTAAAAACAATCTGGTAAATGTTTAACACTAAAGTGCCCCATGGCAGTAATACCAACTGGGATAAACAACATACTGGTCAGAAAATCTGGGGAATAAAATCTCTATAGCAGGCTTTGAGAAGCTCCAATATGTTCCTAGGAATCTAGACGGATGCTCACATTTAAGGGCTATGTGCCTATCTAAGAAAGACATGACTAAGATTCTAGTACCTCAGCTGTCTGAACTAGAAGTTCTGCACAAGCAGGAACCTAAGGCTAATGCAGAGTCACAAACTTTTAGAATGTTGAAGGCCTGTTCCAACACACACACACACACAACCTTACAGTAAAGAGCAGGAGACTTACTGATTCAAATAAATTACTAAAAATTTCACCAAAACCTTAGCTGATCATTAAGCTAAATAAACAGACATGTGTCAATGACTACACAACAAAAGATATAGACATTACAGAATTCATCCAGGAAAGTTAATAACCAAATAACAGGGGAGGAAAAAAAAGACCCAGAAACAAGAATAACAACAACAAAAAGCTAGAGGAGAGGGGAGTCTGATTTTTCAGAATGCCACATTAGATTATTTTTAATGTCCAATATTCACCAAAACACACACACACACACACAAAATATATGCAAAGAAAGTATGGCCTGAACACCCCAAAACAGCATACAACAGAAAGCATTCTAAAAAAGCGCAGAGAATTCTATGGCAGATCAGTGGTTAGGAATCAGTGTTTTCACTGCCATGGGCCCAGGTTCAATTCCCGATCAGGGAACTAAGATCTTGCAGGCTGTGTGGTACAGCAAAAAACAAAACAAATAAACCAAACAAGCGAACAACCCCCACCAAAAAATCAGATACTAGATATAGGATCAAAACTTTAATAAACTATTATAAATATGTTCAAAATTTAATGGGAATCATATCTGAAAAACTAAAGGAGAATACAAATGATTGCTAACCAGATAGGAAATACAGAACAACAATAAATGAGAAGATTTGGGTAAAACTATAAACCAAGTAGACCAATCAGCCGTCTATAAGATACTCCTTCCTCCATGCTACCATCAATAGCAGAATAATATTTTTTTCAAATGCACATGCAAAAGTTCACAAGGTATATCATAAGTCATAAAACAAATACCAATAGTTGAAATTATACAAAGTGTTTTCATACCATAATGAAATAAAAATCAAAAACAGAGATTTGAGGAAATGACAATATGTGGGAATTAAACAATGATTTTCTAAATAACAGGCAAAAAAAGAAATCACAAAGTTAAATTGGAAAGACAGTGAATGGAATGACAGGGAAGCACAACATACCAACACTTATGGGATGGAGCTGAAGCAGTGCCTGCAGGAAATCCATAGCTCTAAATCCCTATTATTAAAAAAGAAATCCATCCCTAATCTTTAACCTTAAGAAATTAGGAAAAAGACCAAATTAAAGGCAAAGCATACAAAGGAAAGAAAATAATAAGGATTAGAATGAAAATAAGTGAAAGACAGGAAGGAAAACAATGAGAAAATTCAATGACACCCAAACTGGTTCTTCAAAAAGACCAAAAAAAAAAAAAAAAAGACATTTAGCTAGATTAATGAAGAAGAAGAAAAAAAAATGAAGAAGAAAAAGAAAAAGATAAGACTCAAATTCCTAAAATCAGGAATTAAAGAGAAAGCATCACTACAATCATTACAGAAATAAAAGAAATTATAATGAATTACTGGGAACAGCTGTACATCTATACATCAGATAAATGAAATTAAATGAAATGACCAAACTCTTAGAAAGGTACAAACTATAGAAACTGACTGAAAGGGAAATTGAAAATCTGAATGCATTATATTAAGTAAAGGTATTAAATTAGTAATTTTCAAACATCTCTCCAAAAATGCCCAACTTCAAATGGCTTCACTGCTGAAATCTATAAAATGTTTAAGGAATAAGTATTACCAATCATTCACAAATACTTCCAAAAGATAGAAAAGGGTGCACTTTCCAAATCTCGTATGATGATCATGTGTTACCACAAAACTAAAACTAGACAAATATCACTAGAAAAGAAGATCAATATCCTTCAGTAATACAGGATGAAAAATGCTCAGCATATTACTAGCAAACCAAATTCAGCAACAAATAAAAAAGAATTGCACACCACAGCAATGTTGGATCTATCCTAGAAATGCAAGGTTGGTTTAACATACAAAAATCAATCAATATATCATATTAATGGAATATAAGATGAAAACCAGATGATCATCTCAACTGATGCAAAAAAAAAAAAAGGCATCTGAAAAATCCAACATCCATTCATTTTCAAAACATCCAACACACTATGCCTAGAAGAGACATTTCTAGATCTGATAAAAGTCATTACGAAAAACCCACAGGAAACATCATATTAATGGTAAAATGCTGAATGCTTTACCCCTATAATCTAGACAAAAATGTTTGCTCTCACCACTTCTATCCTGTAGTACACTACAGATTCTATCAAGGCAGTTGATAGAAAAATAAATAACAGAAATCCAGATTGGAAATGAAGAAGTAAATCTACTTCAATTTGCACATGATATAATCTTATATATAGATAAGGCTAAGGCAACTCACACGCTAGTAAAGTAATGCTCAAAATTCTCCAAGCCAGGCTTCAGCAATACATGAACCGTGAACTTCCAGACGTTCAAGCTGGTTTTAGAAAAGGCACAGGAACCAGAGATCAAATTGCCAACATCCACTGGATCGTGGAAAAAGCAAGAGGGTTCCAGAAAACATCTATTTCTGCTTTACTATGTCAAAGTCTTTGACTGTGTGGATCACAATAAACTGTGGAAAATTCTGAAAGAGATGGGAATACCAGAGCACCTGACCTGCCTCTTGAGAAACCTATATGCAGGTCAGGACGCAACAGTTAGAACTGGACATGGAAAAACAGACTGGTTCCAAATAGGAAAAGGCGTACGTCAAGGCTGCATATTGTCACCCTGCTGATTTAACTTATATGCAGAGTACATCATGAGAAACGCTGGGCTGGAAGAAGCACAAGCTGTAATTCAGATTGCCGGGAGAAATATCAATAACCTCAGATATGCAGATGACACCACCCTTATGGCAGAAAGTGAAGAGGAACTAAAAAGCCTCTTGATGAAAGTGAAAGAGGAGAATGAGAGATTTGGCTTAAACCTCAACATTCAGAAAACGAAGATCATGGCATCCGGTCCCATCGCTTCATGGGAAATAGATGGGGAAACAGTGGAAACAGTGTCAGACTTTATTTTGGGGGGCTCTAAAATCACTGCAGATGGTGATTGCAGCCATGAAATTAAAAGATACTTAATCTTTGGAAGGAAAGTTATGACCAACCTAGATAGCATATTCAAAAGCAGACACATTACTTTGCCAACAAGGGTCCATCTAGTCAAGGCTATGATTTTTCCAGTGGTCATGTATGGATGTGAGAGTTGGACTGTAAAGAAAGCTGAGCACCAAAGAATTGATGCTTTTGAACTGTGGTGTTGGAGAAGACTCTTGAGAGTCCCTTGGACTGCAAGGAGATCCAACCAGTCCATTCTAAAGGAGATCAGTCCTGGGTGTTCTTTGGAAGGAATGATGCTAAAGCTGAAACTCCAGTACTTTGGCCACCTCATGCGAAGAGCTGACTCATTGGAAAAGACTCTGATGCTGGGAGGGATTGGGGACAGGAGGAGAAGGGGATGACAGAGGATAAGATGGCTGGATGGCATCACCAACTTGATGGACGTGAGTTTGTATGAACTCCGGGAGTTGGTGATGGACAGGGAGGCCTGGTGTGCTGCAATTTATAGGGTCACAAAGAGTTGGACAAGACTGAGTGACTGAACTTAACTGAACTGAAGGAATTGGTGAGAAAGCTATTAAAATATATAAGTATATTCATAAAACTTGTAAGAGACAAGATAAATATACAAAAATCACTTGCATTCTATACATTAACAATAAACAATCTGAATAAGAAATAAAGAAATAATTCCATTTACAATATCATAAAAAACAAAATATTAGTCAATTCAATTTAGTCATTCAGCCCTGTCTGACTCTTTGCAACCACATGTTCAATAGTACGCCAGGCTTTCCTGTCTATCACCAACTCCTGGAGCTTGCCCAACATCATGTCCATTGAGTTGCAATGCCATCCAACCATCTCATCCTCTGTCGTCCCCTTCTCCTCCTGCCTTCAATTTTTCCCAGCATCAGGGACTTTTCCAATGAGTCAGTTCTTTGCATCAGGTGGCCAAAGTATTGGAGTTTCAGCTTTAGCATCATTCCTTCCAATGAATATTCAGGACTGATTTCCTTTAGGATTGACTGGCTGGATCTCCTTGCAGTCTAAGGGACTCTCAAGAATGTTCTCCAACATCGCAATTCAAAAGCACCAATTCTTCAGCGCTCAACTTTCTTTATGGTCCCACTCTTTCATCCATACACGACTACTGGAAAAACCATGGCTTTGACTAGATAGACCTTTGTTGGCAAAGTAATATCTCTGCCTTTTAATACGCTGTCTAGATTGATCATAACTTTCCTTCCAAGGAGTAAGCATCTTTTAATTTCATGGCTGCAATCACCATCTGCAGTGATTTTGGAGCCTCCCAAAAAAAGTCTGATACTGTTTCCCCATCTATCTGCCATGAAGTGATGGGACCAGATGCCATGATCTTAGTTTTCTGAATGTTGAGCCTTAAGCCAACTTTTTCACCCTCCTCTTTCACTTTCATCAAGAGGCTTTTTAGTTCCTCTTCACTTTCTGCCATAAGGGTAGTGTCATCTGCATATCTGAGGTTATTGATATTTCTCCTGGCAATCTTGATTCCAGCTTGTGCTTCCTCCAGCCCAGCGTTTGTCATAATGTACTCTGCATATAAGTTAAAGAAGCAGGGTACCTGCTTTAGGTAACTTTATTCCTAGGTATTTTATTGTTTTTGATGTAATGATATTTAAGATTGTGTCTGTTTTTTTCTGATAGTTTTTTCACCCTACTCCAGTACTCTTGCCTGGAAAATCCCATGGATGGAGGGGCCTAGTAGGCTGCAGTCCATGGGATTGCTAAGAGTCAGACATGACTGAGCGACTTCACTTTCATGCATTGGAGAAGGAAATGGCAACGCACTCCAGTGTTCTTGCCTGGAGAATCCCAGGAACAGGGGAGCCTGGTGGGCTGCCATCTCTGGGGTGGCACAGAGTCGGACACGAGTGAAGCGACTTAGCAGCAGCAGCAGAAGAAGTGCAACAGATTTCTATATATTAATTTTTCATCCTGCAACCATACCAAATTCAATGATAAACTCTAGTAGTTTTCTGTGGATTTCCCAGATGATGCTGGTGATATCCCTCTTGATACCCCTCTAGATTGTCACTGAGTCCCTGTTTGAGTTCCCTGAGACACACAACAAATTCCCATTGGCTATTTTACATTTAGTATCGTTAAGTTTCCATGTAACTCTTTCCATACATCTCACCCTCTCCCTCCTCCCCCTCCACCCCCTCATGTCCATAAGTCTGTTCTCTATGTCTGTTTCTCATAGAAACAGACTGCCCTGCAAATAAATTCATCAATGCTAACTTTCTAGATGCTCCATATATTCGTTAGTATATGATACTTATTTTTCTCTTCCTGACTTACTTCAGTCTGTATAACAGGCTCTAGGTTTGCCCACCTCATTAGAACACACTTAGTGTGTTCCTTTTAATGGCTGAGTAATATTCCGTTGTATGTATATACCACATCTTCTTTATCCATTCATCTGTCTGTGGACATCTAGGTTGCTTCCAAGTTCCAGCTATTGTAAATAGTGCTGCAGTGAATAGTTGGGTACATGTGTCATGCTCAATTTTGCTTTCCTCAGGGTGTAGGCCTAATAATGGGATTCCTGGATCATATGGTGGTTTTATTCCTAGATTTTAGGGGGAGAGTTTCCTTGTTTCTTGGGTTATGCCTCTATTGCTATGAACTTCCTTCTTAGAGCCACATTTGCTGCCTCCTATAGATTTTATAAAGTTATATTCTCATTTATTTATCTCTAGGTATTTTCTGATTTATTCTTTGATGTCATTATTGACTCCTTTGTTGCTGTTTTTAGTATGTTCTTTGTTCTTTCTTGAGTTTGTTCTTCCCTCATTTTTATCTCTGTGGTTTTACTTTCATACCATTGCGGTCAGAAAAGATGCTTGAAACAATGTCCCCTTAAATTGCTGAGACTTGTTTTGTGACCTAATATATGGTCTATCTTAGACAATATTCCACAAGGGCTTGAAAAGAATGTATGGTCTGTTTTGTTGAATATAGTTGACTGTAGATATTAATTAAGTCCAACTGGTATATTGGGTTATTCAGGACTTCTGCATTACTGATTTTCTGTCTGAATGAGCTGTCCATTCATGTCAGTGAGTGTTAGTCCTCTACGACTATTGTCTTCCTGTCAGTTTCTCCCTCCACGCCTATTAGGATTTGTTTTATATATTTAGGTGCTCCTGTACTGGGTGTATGTATGTTAATGAGTATAATATCATCTTTTTGTATTGATACCTTTACTGTTATATAATATCTTTGCTTTCATGGCCTTTGTTTTAAAGTCTATCTATTTTGTCTGATATGAATATGGCTTACCCCTGCTCTCTTGCTATTTATGTTTACACAAACTCTATTTTTCCATCTCCTTACTTTCAGTCTGCATGTCCTTCACCCTAAAGTGAGTCTCTTGTAGGCAGCATACTGTAGGTCCTCTTTTTTTTTTAATGCAGCCTGCCACTTTATTTATTTTGACTAGAGCAATTATTGATAGGGATCACAAAGAGTCAGACACAACTGAGCAACTAACACAAACAAATACTTACTGTCATTTTTAACTTTCTTTTCCAGCTGTTTTTGTAGTTCTTTATTTTCGTTTTTCCTTTTGAGGTTTGATGATTTTCTTTTGTAGTATGCTTGAGTTACTTTCTCTATTTTTGTGAATTTATTTTATATTTTTGATTTGTGGCTATCCTGGAGTTCAAGTATGGTTGACCCATTGCTGTAGCTTCTTGGTTTAAACTGATAGTTGTACAGGTTCAAACACAAAACAAATTTATACTCTTCTACTTCTCTCCCTCACATTTGGTAATTTTGATGCCCTATTTACATTTTCATGCTTATCTTTTTGCTATTAATTTTAGCACTAAAATTTAATTAATTTTAGTGTTATAATTACTCTTACAAAAAATTTTTATTGTTTTTAAATCTATGTACTGGCTTATTTAAGTGATCTTCAATACTTTTGTATATTTGCCATTCCTATTATGATTTAGAGAAGACCTTTCAATATTTCTTTTAGAATAGATTTAGTATCACTGAATTCTTCTATAGTTCTGTTGTTGGTGGTGGTGGTGCTGATGGTGGGTTTTTATTTTTGCTTAAGAGATTCTTTATCTCTCCTGTTCTAAATGATAACCTTACTTGGTAGAGAATCCTAGGTTTCAGGGTTTTTGCTTTTAGGACTTTGTAGTCCTTTTCAGACTTTCATACATTCAAAGTTTCTGACGAGAAGTCAGCTAATAGCCTTATGGGGTTTCACATATAACTGACTTTTTGTTTCTCTTGCCGCTTTTAGAATTCTATCTTAAACGTTTGCCATTTTAGTTGTATGTCTTATTGTAGGTCTGTTTGGATTCATCTTGTGTGGGACCCTCTGGGCTTCCTGTACCTGGATATCTGTTTCCTTCATTAGATTTGAGAAATTCTCAGTCATAATTTTTTCAGATACATGATTGATATTTTTCCTTCTCTCTTCCCTTCCTGGAACCCCTGTTATCCTAATTCCAGTACACTGGTTTTGTTACTGTAGCATTATAGTAAGCTTTGAAATTGTGAAACATGACTCCTCAAACTTTGTTCTTCTTTTTGTCTTTTTTTTTTTTTTTGATAATTGCTTTTTGATATTTTCTTATTATAATTTATTTGTATTTCTACATTAATTTCTTGCATCAATTTGCTAGTTTATACCCTCAAAAGCTGTCCTTGATATGATAGGCATTATGTTGAATCTGTTAAGTAATGTGGGGACTATTGTCATCTCAAAAATGCTGACTTTCAATCCATTAACGTTGGTACCATTTTTTTTTTAATGTCTTTAAAAAATATTTTTCAACAATGTTTTGTAGTGTCAATGTAAAAGTCTTTCATTTCTTTTGTTAAATATCAGGGGCTCTTCCCAAACCAGAGATTAAACCCAGATCTCCTGCATTGCAGGCAAATTCTTTGCTATCTGAGACACCAGGGGAGCTCCTTTTTAAAAATATTCTATATTTTGGATTTAGAAAAGGCAGAGGAAGAAGATATCAAACTGCCTGCTGGAGTCCAACTCCAGCAGCCAGGATTCAACCTGAAAAGATGGACAGTGTTGGCAATGAGAAATGAGACAGCCTCTCAGTTTTCTTTGGACTGCCTATTTATTCCAAGTTTAAGATTCTCTTTATACCTTTGGGCTTCCCTGGTGGCCCAGAGGTTAAAGCATTTGCCTGGAATGCAGGAGACCTGGGTTTGATCCCTGGGTCAGGAAGATCCCCTGGAGAAGGAAATGACAACCCATTCCAGTACTCTTTCCTGGAGAATCCCATGGAGGGAGGAACCTGGTGGGCTACAGTCCATGGGGTCGCAAAGTCGGACACGACTGAGCAAATTCACTTCACTTTATACTTTTATGAAAACATTAGGCCAGAGGTTTGACATTTTCAGATAGCCCTCTCCCAGATTTATTATCCCCATAAATCATTGTTGTTCTTCAAAGAGTTCCTGCTTTAATGATTCTCTCAGAATCAGCCTTATCATCTATTAACTACCTCTTCTAATGTGTCCTATAGATAACTTGTGATTACATTGTAACTCATGCTACATTCATGTTTACTACTTACCTTCCTAAATCCTGTTTGCCCCTAACATCCTGAGCTCACTGTCTCTTAAAAAGGCTTCTACTTATAGTGTCTCTAAAAATTCCTAACTTCTATAAGCTATAGTAAAATATGCTAACTTTACAACATTCCTTAAATCTTTAACTTCTAACTATTTTAATTATTTCTAAGCCCTAAATTCAGTAAACCCCTTTGCCATAAACATTCTCCTCACAAATAGGCTTCAGATATCAATCCCTCCCATGGCCTCAAGCTGCAGCCTATGTCTTCATCCTGGAACACTCTTAAAAGTCCTTGAACAAATGTCAATGATTAACTTTATGAATTATTTTCTGAGCACAGCTGCAGAAGGCTTTGTGCCTTCTCATGCTCCTCTCAAGAGCAATAAGCACCTTAATATTCTTTTTCAGTCAACTCAGCTGAGGAGAGGAAAAGACAAGTCAGAATTACAAGGCCTAACTCCTTAATCCCAGGTCCGTGCCTGCGAAATGAGGACAGGGGGCTGGGGGCTGTGCCTCCATTTTGTCAGTAATGCCTAATGTGGCTCCCGACAACTGCCAACATCCATTAGATGATAGAAATGGCAAGAGAGTTTCAGAAGAACATCTACTTCTGCTTTATTGACCACATCAAAGCCTTTGACTGTGTGGATCACAACGAACTATGGAAAATTCTTCAAGAGATGGGAATACCAGACCACCTTACCTGCCTCCTGAGAAATCTGTATGCAGGTCAAGAAGGAACAATTAGAACCAGACATGGAGCAGCAGACTAGTTCCAAACTGAGAAAGGAGTACATCAAGGCTGTATATTGTCACCCTGCTTATTTAATTTATATGCAGAGTATATCATGAGAAATGCTGGGCTGGAGGAAGAACAAGCTGGAATTAGGATTGCTGGGAGAAATATCAATAACCTCAGATAGGCAGATGACACCACCCTTATGGCAGAAAGCAAAGAGGAGCTAAAGAGCTTTTTGATGAAAATGAAAGAGCAGAGTGAAAAAGATGGCTTAATGATCAACATTCAGAAAACTAAGATCATGGCATCTGGTCCCATCACTTCATGGTAAATAGATGGGGAAACAATGAAAGCAGTGACAGACTTTATTTGTTGGGGGTGGGGGGTTCCAAAGTCACTGTAGACGGTGACTGCAGCCATGAAATTAAAAGACACTTGCTCCTTGGAAGAAAAGCTATGACAAACCTAGATAGCATATTAAAAAGCAGAGACATTACTTCGCCAACAAAGGTCTGTCTAGTCAAAGCTATGGTTTTTCCAGTAGTCATGTATGGATGTGAGAGTTGGACTATAAACAAGGCTGAGCACTGAAGAATTGATGCTTTTGAACTATGGTGTTGGAGAAGACTCTTGAGAGTCTCTTGGACAGCAAGGAGAACCAACCATCCGTCCTAAAGGAAATCAGTCCTGAATATTCATTGGAAGGAGTGATGCTAAAGCTGAAACTCCAATACTTTGGCCACCTGATGTGAAGATCTGACTCGTTGGAAAAGATCCTGATGCTGGAAAAGATTGAAGCCAGGAGAAGGGGATGACAGAGGATGAGATGGTTGGATGGTATCACCAACTCAATGGACATGAGTTTGAGTAAACTCCAGGAGTTGGAGATGGACAGGGAGGCCTGGCGTGCTGCAGCCCATGGGGTTACAAAGAGTCAGACACGACTGAGCAACTGAACTGACTGACTGACCATATACAAAAATAAATTCAAAATGGACCTAAGTGCTAGACAGGAAACCATAAAATTCCTAGAAGAAAACTGAGGCAGAACAGTCTTTGACATCAATTGAAATAATGGTTTTTTGTTTTTTGTTTTTTGTTTTTTTTTGGATCTGTCTCCTAAAGCAAAGGAAATAAAAGCAAAAATAAACAAATAGGAACTAATTAAGCTTAAAAGTTTTGGTACAGCAAAGGGAGTAGTCAAAACAAAAAGACTACCTACTGAATGAGAGAAAATATTTGCTAATAATAGGATCAGTAAGAGAGTAATATCAAAAATACATAAACAGCTTGTTTAATTCAACCTTAACGTACATGTGTGGGGGACACATGTACACCATGGCTGATTCATGTGAAATATGGCAAAAATAACTACAATATTGTAAAGCAATTAGCCTCCAATTAAAATAAATAAATCAATTTACAAAAAAAAATAATTCAACATTTTTTTAGAAAAGATTTAAAAATGGAAAGAAGAACTAAATAGACATGTTTTCCAAAGAGGACATGTAGATAGCCAAAACACAAATAATATTGATGAGGATGTGAAGAAGAGGGAACTCTCACACCCTATTGGTAGGAATGTAAATTGGTGCTGCTGCTGCTGCTAAGTCGCTTCAGTCGTGTCCGAATCTGTGCGACCCCATAGACGGTAGCCCACCAGGCTCCCCCTTCCCTAGGATTCTCCAGACAAGAATACTGGAGTAGGTTGCCATTTCCTTCTCCAGTGCATGAAAGTGAAAAGTGAAAGTGAAGTCTCTCAGTCGTGTCCAACTCTTAGCGACCCAATGGACTGCAGCTCACCAGGCTCCTCCATCCATGGGATTTTCCAGGCGAGAGTACTGGAGTGGGGTGCCATTGCCTTCTCCAGGGATGTGTATAAAGAGGTACAAATTACTATGTATAAGATATATAAACTACAAGACAGGGAATATACCTAATATTATATAGTGATTATAAATAGAATATAAACCTTTTAAAATTGTGAATCTTTATGTTATACACCTATAATTTATGCAATATTGTACATCAACTATACTTCAATTTTAAAAATTAAAAATAAAATTAAATCAAAATTTTTAAAAAAGAAGCAATTCCTGAGAATTAAAAACAAAAACCAGTTTTACTAATTGTTTATTATTTGTAAAAGTAATTATTTTAAGTGACTTAAGAACACAATATTTTAAATGTAAATCCATGTGAAGCTTTCTTAAAAATTAAAAATAGACCTACCAGGTAATTCAGCAATCCCACTCCTGAGTATATGTCCAGAAAAGACAAAACTCCAATTCAGAATGATACGTGTACCCCAATGTTCATAGCATCACTATGCATTAATAGCCAGGCATGGAAACAACCCAAGTGTCCACCAGGTGATGACTGGTTTAAGAGCATGTAGCATATGTATGTGTGCTGTACATGTATATGTGTGCGTATGTGTGTACACATAGGGCTTCCCTGATGGTTCAGTGGTAAAGAATCCACCTGCAAGTGCAGGAAATGTGGGTTCAATTCCTGAGTTGGGAAGATCTCCTGGAGAAGGAAATGGCAACCAACTCCAGTGTTCTTGCTTGGGAAATCCCATGGACAGAGAAGCCTGTCACACTACACTCCATGGGATCACAAAAGAGCTGGACATGACTTAGAGACTAAACAGCAATACGTATATATACATACACACAATGGAATAGTACTCAGTCATAAAATAGAATGAAATATTGCCATTTGCAGCAACACAGATGAACCCAGAGAGTATTGTATTTAGTCAAATCAGAGAAAGATAAAAGTCACTTATATATGGAATCAAAAAAATATATAAATTAATCTACGTACAAGGACTCACAGACATAGCAAAAAGCCCTATGGTTACAAAAGGGGGGAAGGGAGAATAAATTAGGTATATGGGATTAACAAATACAAACTACTATATCTAAAATAGATAAGAAGCAAGCATTTACTGTATAGCACAGGGAACTATATTCACTATCTTGTAATAACCTTTAAAGGCAAATAGTCTGTATATGTGCTGTGTATATGTATTTGAATCACTTTTCTATATACCTATAACTAACATAATATTGTTAATCAACTATACTTTAATTAAAAAAACAATGAGATAACATTTCATTCCCACTAGGATGATTAAAAGCAAAAAGACAGAAAATAACAAGTGCTGGCAAGGATGTGAAAAAATTAGAACTCTCACTCATGGCTGGCGAAGTTCTAAAATGGTTCAGTCATTTTGGAGAAGGAAATTGCAACCCAAGTATCCTTGCCTGGAAAATCCCATGGACACAGGAACTTGGTGGACTACAGTCCATGGGGTAGACTGGAGAAACTTAGCACGGCATTTTGGAAAACTGTACGGCAGTTCCTCAAAGTATTAAACACAGAATTACACATGGCCCAACAATTCTACTTCTAGTTACATACCCAAGAGAAATGCAAACATATGTTCACAGAAAAACTTGTCTATATAAAACAGATAGATAGTGGGAGTCTGCTGTATAGCCCAGAGAGCTCAGCTTGGTGCTCCATGGTGAACTAGAGGAGTGGATAGGGCAGGGGGCAAGGTCCAAGAGAAAGGGAAGTATGCATGGATTATGTATGTGTATGAGTGTGTGTATACATGGCTGTTTCATGCTGTTGTACAGCAGAAATTAACACAACATTGTAAAGAAACTATACCCCAATTTTTTTAAATTGTTCTTAGCACCGTTATTTATTACAGCCAAAAAGTGAAAACAAAACTGATACATGCTATAGCATGGATGAACTGGAAGAACTAAATACTAAGTGAAAGGAGCCAGTTTCAAAAGACTGAATATTGTATGATTCCACTTACATGAACTGTCTAGAACAGGCTAATTTACAGGAACTGAAAACAGATGTGTGGTTTCCAGGGACTAGGGGCAAGGGAGAATGCAGAGTGACTGCTAATGGGTAATTTTTTTTACAGGGGGTGATAAAAATGTTCTTGAATTCTAGTTGTGACTGTTACACAACTTCATAACTTTACTGAAAAAAACACTGAATTATATAATTTAAAAGGTGAGACATGTGGTGTGCAAATATCACTTTTAAATTGTTATTTAAAAAATTAGGAAAGACATAACAGATATACAGCCCATGCTTCACTCTACCCCAGCCAGTCCCCTGCGTTCTCCCTCCTCTTTCACCCATCATTGATCTCCAAGTGCGCTTTCCTTCTCTCTCTCTGACCTATTCCCTCCGTCTCAATCACTCGCTCCCCTAGAATCTGTGGTCTGGCTCAGACTGGGATTAGAAATCCCCTGTTGCACACCCTGGCTTTGCATTTAAAGGACTCTGAATTGCTGGGGCGGGGGATAAGGGGGGAGTCTTAGTCACTCTTTGTGACCCCATGGATTGTAGCCCACCAGGCACGTCTATCCATGGAATTCTGCAGGTAAGAACTCTGAATTGCTGGGAGGAGTAGAGAACAACCCAAAGAGTTAAGGAGCGGTAGTGCCAGTGCCTCTACAAGGAACAGAGTTCTCTCCGAGGCCCCGCGGGCCTTTCAATTCATCTAAGAAAGGAAAGGGCCTGCTAGTCCCCTCCTCCTGGGACTTCCTAACCTACAAGTTAACTTCAGAACTTTTCAACCTAGACTTCCTTATTCCTCTCTTCCTCTCTCCAGCCCCCATTGTAGTACCTCCTACTCCCCAAAACTCTCTCCTCCTCACCACCTTTCTCCTTCCTCTAACTCTAGCAGCTTTCCTTGAAACCCCCTTCTCTACCCTATTTATCCCCACATCCATTCCCAGGGTCTCTTCTGCTGCATCTCCAGGGCCCACCCTCCCAAATCTGGTCACAGAACAAGAACATATAGGCCTTTTGAGCCATGTGGTAGTCTCTCAAAGAATTAACGAGCCAAAGCGTCTGACTCTTTTGCAACCTTATGGACTGCAGCCCGCCAGGCTCCTCTGTCCATGGCCTATATGTTCTTGTTAGTCTCTCAAAGAATTAAAGTTCATCACCAAATTTTCCTGCAGGGTACAAAATAGATAAAAGAATATAGATAATATGGATATAAAGGACGAATGCATTTCTAGCTCCTGAAAACTGAAATGGGCTGCCAGGTGGTGCTAGTGGTAAAGAAACCTCCAGTCAGGGCAAGAGACATAAGAGACTCGGGTTCCATCCCTGGTTCCGGAAGATCCCCTAGAGGAGGAAATGGCAAACCACTCCAGTATTCTTGCCTGGAGTATCCCCATGGACAGAAGAGCCTGGTGGGCTATAGACCATAGTGTTGCATAGAGTTGGACAAGACTGAAGCGACTTAGCATGCATGCAGGCACAAAGACTGAAATGTGTTTACTGCCTATATTCTTCTCATCTTCCTCCTAATGCCCTCAAGCTAGTAGTAGTATCTAACAAGGTTAGAAGGAAGGTCAAGCTTTCACTTCTCTAATAAGTGAAGAAAAGAGGTAGATAAATCCTCTTAAGAGCTTAAAATGTTGTTAAGCAGAAGAAATTAACTGAACTGATTCTAAGACCATGAAAGTGACCATTTTACATCATTGTAGACCACAGCCACACCCACAAATATTCTCTAATGACTGGTATTACTATACTTCTCACCCTGTGTATGACAATCCCTCCTACAATTATGAGGATTTCCTATGAACTGATCAAATTGATTGATTGATTGGGTTAGACAGTTCTAACCCAATTTCCCTTTACCTCCCCTCAGAGGTAGGGGTATCTGATACTTCGTATTCCCAGTCTCCAGGCTCCCAGACCACTGGATGTAAGCCTACATGGCTCATTTAGACTCAGATGGAAAGAATAGACAAGTTAGCTTCAAACCAACAACAAAAGGGCCTTCAGTGCCTCCCCTCTCCAGCTGCCCTAGGACTGAGAGAAGGGCCAGCATTACAGGTCTGCGGCTGTGTGTGCCATGTGCTTGGTTTAATGCCCTGATGTCACTGTTCTGAAATTCTTAATTACTTTTGAACATGGGGCCATGCATTTTCATTTTGCTCTGAGCCCGACAAATTATGTGTCCAGTCCTGACAGGCAGTTACTCATGAGAAAAGCGGACACATGCTAAGTCAGCTTTGGTCCTCTTCTCTTCTCCACCCGCTCCCCCTTTTTGTCATCAATTTCCCTGGTCTTCTGCTCCTGACGTAGCGGATAGAAAGGGAAAATGTAAGGGAGAATTGAAAAGGATACATTTTCCCCAGTGCATGGGTGCTAAGTCATGTCAGTCGTGTCTGACTCTGTGCAACACTATGGACTGGAGCCCATCAGGCTCCTCTCTCCATGGGATTCTCCAGGCAAGAATATTGGAGTTGCCATTCCCTCCTCCAGGGGATCTTCCGGAACCAGGGATGGAACCCATGTCTCTTACATCTTGTGCATTGGCAGGCTGGTTTTTTACCTCTAGTGCCACCTGGGCATAAGTAATCAGTTCAGGGGCATTATTCTGCACTGCCTTAGGAAAGATGACGTTTCTTCAGGTTTTCTTTTTAAGGAAGGAAGAGACAATCTTGTAAGATGAAAAACCATTTTGCGTGTGCAAATGTGGCCTGTGTGTGTGATATGTGTGCATGTATTAGAGAAGTGGCATCTACTGTGTGCCAGATCTTGCAAGAGGAACTTGATGTAGATCATCTCATTCATTCCTCAGAACAAACTATGAGGTAAATATCACTATTATCTCAACTTACAGATGGAGTAAACAATGCTTAGAAAGATTAAATAACTTGTCCCATATCCCACTACAGGCCAGGGGCACAACTGGGCTGACTCCAGATCCAATCTAACTATAAATCTCATGCATTCCACCACTAGGCTGTGCAGCCTGGGCTTGGCAGGGAGGGGGCAGGGGACAGTTAGCAGGTGATTTCCATGGGAAATAATTATTAAGTGCTGATGATGTGCCAAGCATTTTATGTCTACGTGCTCATTTAATCCTTGTAATTCTCTGTGAGATGATGCTTTTTTATTTCCATTATACAAGTGAGAGGAAACTGAGGCATAGAGACGTTACATAAATTGTCAAAGATCACATTGCTAGTGAGTGTTGGAAATGTGATTTTTAAATCACACTTTCTTGCTCTAGATTCTTAACTTTTAACCAATACCTTATTCTGCCTCAAGGGAGGAGAAATTACCTAATAGACTACAACCCAATATCTCTTCTGATGATAAAGAAGCATGGAAAAATTTACCCTGTTCTTGACTTAAAATCAGCCCTTTTCCTGAACTGACATGAGAATGCCCTGATGTATTTCCCACAACCCACCACTTGGACACTGACAAACAGAATACCTTCCTGCCCTCGCCCCCGCCCCCCATAAGCAGTTACCATGTCTTTATCTCCCCGTCTCCTCCAGTATTCCTCTACTACTTCGTGAAGACATGATTTTTTCCCTTCTCCCTCAGTCTTCAAGGGTCTCTTAGGAGCAATACTTGCCTGTTGATGTAAGAGACACAAGAAAGTGGGTACCCAGCCCACATATGTTGATGGCCATCTCCTCACTTTCCCCCACCAAGCCACACCGCCCCTCCTCAGCATGGGGCCTGCTCAACTAGAGCAGAACCAGTTTACTCAAAACAAGAGCAATGGCCTGAGAGGAACAGTGGCCAGTGGGAGAATTTCCAGATGAATAAGATGACCTTCAGGTCCTCCTGTGTTTTTTACAGCCCTCGATCTCCCCCCTTAGTCTTTGCTACATTGAGCACTTTTTTAAACAAGAAAACTGTTGCTTTCTCTTCCCAGAGTAGCCACAGCGGAGGAAACCACAGACTGACCTATATGTAGAGAAGACCTTGACATATGTGGTTTTGAAATGTGCTAGTTAAGCAGGGGTTGGGTCACTAATCTTAGTATTGCTGGATTATTTCACTGGTTTTTCGTGCAAGTTCTAGAGATACAAGGGGTTTTTCCCTGATGGGGTGTGGAGGAAAAAGAAGAATGAAGAAGGGGAATTACTTGTGACATTCACCTTCCCACTCTACCAGGTGGTTTGGTAAAATAATCTCAAAGGACAATGCTCAATAATATTAAGGGTTCTGACCTCCATAATAGACTGAACTGCTATAATGTAGTATTCAGAAACACGGTTGAATTACTTTCCTTGCAAAACCCCTAGAGTGAGCCTAAAGAAGCTTTTCAGTAAGTATCTGAATTAGTAATAATGTATTTGTTTCTTAATTTCATGGATGGACTTTTTCTTCCTACTTCCTCAGCCACACTATAAGCTATGTAAGGGAAGGAACACTTTCATAATTCTGTTGCACAATTAGTTACACATTTCACAATTCTGAGCATATTACAGAAATCTACAGTCAAAAATATCCAAGAAAAATCTGGGAGAAATAGATTTCAACAAGAGATTGTGGCACAGTTTTCCTTGAAGCACTTGGGACACCAGAACTTTTCCTGGTTTCCAGGGGTACAAACTATTAGTTTGTTTAGCCATCTTGAGATGGAGCAATGCTGTGTTTGGGGTTTATGATAAGAAAAGGAAATCACACATTGGGTTCTTCAAATCAGACATTTAACTGCATAAGTGAATAAAGAAACTAGGTATGAATACAATTTAACAGGGAAATACCAACCAGAGAACTTCAGATTGGACAAAATTCTACTCTCTTGAGGTGCGCTCTTCATCTTTGGGGCCAAAATGAATTTAAGAGAAGTAAATGTTAACTCTCACATCCTACTTTTTAAAATAATAAGTTTTCACATTTGCATGCAATTTTATATTTTTCAAAGCATTTTTATATCCATTATAAAATTAGAGTTCATGGAGACTTCCCTAATTTTATAATGGATATGAAAAGACTTTGAAAAATAAAGAACTGAATGCAATGTGAGTTTCCCTGGTGGGTCCAGTGGTTAGGACTCCACCCTTCCACTGCAGAGGGTACAGGTTCAACCCCTATTGGAGGAACTAAGGTCTTACATACTTCATGGTATGGCTAAATAAATACAATTAAAATTGAATAAAAATTTTTAATAAAACGAATTCATGTTGATCTAAAGATCTTGCTGTTTGGTCGTTCAGTAGTATCCAATTCTTTGCAACCCCATGGACAGAAGCACAGGCTTTCCTGTCCTTTATCATCTCCTAGAATTTGCTCAAACTCATGTCCACTGAGTCGGTGATATCATCCAACCATCTCATCCTCTGTTGTCCCCTTTGCCTCCTGCCTTCAATCTTTCCCAGCATCAGGGTCTTTTCCAATGAGTCTCTGGGGTTGCACAGAGCCGGACATGACTGAAGTGACTTAGCAGCAACAGCAGCAGAGCTCATACCTGACTAATAGAAGCAACATCTGAGTTTATGACCTTGATCTTTTTCCTGACATCTGAGATCCTGAGGAATGAAATGGAGTGATAAATTTAGTTGTTTCTAATACCTTCTGCAGATAGTGTATAATCTTGGGAAATATTGCTTTGTTAGGTTTTTCAGTAGTTTTAAGTTTTATTCTGCATCACCTATAGATCCTTATGTGAAGCCTCTTCTATTAGAGAGCCTACTGTTTCTAAGACAGGACCAGCTAAAAATCTCAGTTTTCTTTTCTAGCATGTATGCTGGTTTCTATTTGAAAAGTAACATTTATTTACACCCTGTGGAGCTCTTATCTTGCTGTAATATCTCATTCCACATTAACATAAAGGTCAGCACTTAAGGGGAAAATATCTCACAGGTATTTGACAAAAAGCACCAAAATAAAAGAAAAATGCTGCCAGGACAGAAACTATTCCCTTCTCATAATTAACCAGAAAATAGCAACAAAGTAACCATATGCTAACAAGTGATTACACCCACAGGTAGCATTTACACAAAAAGGAAATTTGCCATGTGATATAATCCAAGGCCTTTCAGGAAAATGTGTAAGAGTGAGCTCTGCCTTAGAAGACCCTCAGATGAATTACCACATGTCTGTTTCAGGTTCTAAATCTGATTAATTCTTTAATTACAAACTGAGTAGCAATCTACTGGGTAAAGTATGATTCATAAATACCTTATAAAATCCTCATAAGAACTTCATGGAATAAGTTTTATTGCCTTGATTTTTCAAATGATAAAATGAAGTTCAAAAAGTTAGACGATTCACCTAAAGTCACACAACCTGTAAAAGGAAAATCCAGAACTTCCTCTGGGGTCTTGAGATCCAAACTGAATTCTCTTCCCACTGAACTGGGACTGGTTTCCACATGTGAGGGAAAGATTCCTTTGTATCCAGACAAATGTAAACAGACTACTGGTCAAGTTGTGACTGAATAATTTCATGTACAGGCACAAGAGAAGGAAGAGAAAGAATAGAAAAGGGTCGTTTATTTTTCTGGAATTGAGCTGCATAAGTTGCTTGTATATTTTTAAGATTAGTTGTTTGTCAGTTGCTTCATTTGCTATTATTTTCTCCCATTCAGAAGGCTGTCTTTTAACCTTGCTTATATTTTCCTTTGTTGTGCAGAAGCTTTTAATTTTAATTAGATACCATTTGTTCATTTTTGCTTTTATTTCCAGAATTCTGGGAGGTAGATCATAGAGGATCCTGCTGTGATTTACGTCGGAGAGTGTTTTGCCTATGTTCTCCTCTAGGAGTTTTATAGTTTCCGGTCTTATGTTTAGATCTTTAATCCATTTTGAGTTTATTTTTGTGTGCAGTGTTAGAAAGTGATCTAGTTTCATTCTTTTGCAAGTGGTTGACCAGTTTTCCCAGCACCACTTGTTAAAAAGATTGTCTTTACTCCATTGTATATTCTTGCCTCCTTTGTCAAAGATAAGGTGGGAATGCAAACTAGTACAGCCACTACAGAGAACAGTGTGGAGAGTCCTTAAAAATTGCAAATAGAACTGCCTTATGACCCAGCAATCCCACTGCTGGGCATACACACTGAGGAAACCAGAATTGAAAGAGACACATGTACCCCAATGTTCATCGCAGCACTGTTTATAATAGCCAGGACATGGAAACAACCTAGATGTCCATCAGCAGATGAATGGATAAGAAAGCTGTGGTACATATACACAATGGAGTATTACTCAGCCATTAAAAAGAATACATTTGAATCAGTTCTGATGAGATGGATGAAACTGGAGCCAATTATACAGAGTGAAGTAAGCCAGAAAGAAAAACACCAATACAGTATACTAACACATATATATGGAATTTAGAAAGATGGCAATGATGACCCTGTATGCAAGACAACAAAAGAGACACAGATGTGTATAGCGGACTTTTGGACTCAGAGGGAGAGGGAGAGGGTGGGATGATTTGGGAGAATGGCAGTGAAACACATATACTATCATGTAAGAATCGAATCGCCAGTCTATGTCCAATGCAGGATACAGCATGCTTGGGGCTGGTGCACTGGGATGACCCAGAGAGATGTTATGGGGAGGGAGGTGGGAGGGTGGTCCATGTTTGGGAACGCATGTACACCCGTGGTGGATTCAAGTCAATGTATGGCAAAACCAATACAGTATTGTAAAGTAAAATAAAGTTAAAAAAAAAAAAACAATTAAAAAAAAAAGAATAGAAAAGGGAGTGATGTAGCAGAAGGAATTTCTCAAAGTTTAAAAACAGCAATGGTTTCTAAAAAGTTAAATTAAAGATTTCTTCAAAACTTTCTATTAATAGTTCTTCATACTTCATTGTCTTTATCTGTCTTATTTATTCAAATTTCAGATCTTTTAATTCCTAACCCAGGGTACCAATCAGGAAGTAACTGGTATCAATTCTTAAGTGTAAAAAATGTTTATACAGAATGAAATTTAGATCATATACTTCTAGAATTGTACTAAGTTTGTCTGGAATTAAATAATTTTCCTGCTCTCAGGGAGGTCATGTGCAAGTTAAATTAAGCTCTCTGAAGGCTTTTTTTATAATGTCAAATTTGGCTGAGAATCATTTCTTGTTTAATTGTCCCTAATTTCTTCCATGTTTAATGATATCCAGATGAAAAAAAAAATTCTTCTGATTGTTTTAATGAAGGAAAGCATCACTGAATATTAACAATTTACTAAATGTGGTGCTGATTAGAAGGAAAATAGGAAAAATTAGACAGAAGATATCCAGATTACGAAAGATCCAACTCAAACTACACCCTAAAAAAATATGTTCTCTTAAAGATATATCAATGCATTTTTCAAGGCTGTTATGCCCACATTACATCTTTTTACTAATTTCTTTACCCCTATAGATTATAGCCACCTATCAGTATTTCACCCCCATTTCTAATTAAAATCACAAAAAAATCACAGAATCTAATAATTTGCAGTCAAAAGGAACCTCTCAGATATTACTTGCTTCCAGGATGTATTTAAAGGTACATTGATAGCTATTTGTTGCAATATTTATGAAGCTAGGGTTCAAATTTTCTTTTTAAAAATAAATTATGATTTGGAGATGGCAAATTAGAGATGGCTGGATGGCATCACTGACTCGATGGACATGAATCTGAGTGAACTCCGTGAGTTGGTGATGGACAGGGAGGCCTGGCGTGCTGCGATTCATGGGGTTGCAAAGAGTCAGACACGACTGAGCAACTGAACTGAAATGAACTGAACTGAAGAATCCCTCTCATAACCTTCACATCAAATTCAGCTTGTTAGAAAGAAGGGGATGAGATAAAGGGATGAGAAGAGAGAAAATCCTTAATCTCCTTATAGGCAGAGAGTTTCTATCAAGTACTGAAGTGGGGAAGGGATGTGTATGTCATATAGAGAAAAATCTGTTGTGAAATTGGCATTAAGAGACATCATGGCCATACGTAAAGTTTTAAGTTTGCCTGTGACTCTGCTCCCCTTCCTGTAGGATATTGTTCCTGTAACAAGCTAGTCAGTGAAAACCAGCAGCTTATTGACACTTTTTAAATGCATGGTAATAGAGGAATGAGAAGAAAATAGTTTGCGTGGTCCAAGCCAACTCTCACATTTCAAAAGAAAAACAAAAATTATATAACTCCCAATACCTCATCCAAATCCTCTCACTCAGCTTCTCAAACAAAGGTACATGGTCCTTTCAAAGACCAGTTTGAAATACTTCACTTTGATTGGCCTGTTTCCATCAAGAAAGGTTCACAGAATACATCTTCTGACTATGCAATGTCCACGTGAGATAAATTAGAATGCTTATGAAACTCACCATTTTGAAGGAGTTGGACACCATACGGTTTCTTATTCCTGGATCCAGATGTACCTGAATAGTGATCAGCTGAAGTCTTCCCCTCTGCCACCCTTAACATGAAGAAAAGTCAATTCCTTCTCAGCTCTATGACCTTCTCTCTTCCCTGAATCTTATCCCGTTGTCTTCTTGTATCTTCACTCTTTATCTTCTTTCTGGCTTCCTCCATTCTCCAAAGCAGCCACTACCCTCTTTTCTCTGCCAGTGTGATTAAGGGATGAAATCCAATTGACACACGATATTTCAATGAAGTCCATATTGATTGCCTGGTAACAAATAACAAAATATAAACAATGCAGTCATCTTACCTTCTAGAGAAGTTAGGTCATTCATTAAGTTTCAGTGGACTATGAGCTATGCCTCTCCAAATGTCTGCAGTTACTTCAATTCTCAGTGTTAGAAAGAAAATAAATCTTTAAGGCTGGCCTTGCATGAAAGCCACTGACCCCTTCGATGTGATATGGGACCCTAGAAGGGGTTGGGGGAAGATGGCAAGGGTCTGAAAGATGAAAGAATAAATGCTGTAGAATCAGAGAGCTACTAGAAACTTCAAGAGGTCACTTGACCCAACTGCTTACATTTTACAGACGAAAACATACAGTGCCATAGACTTTTAAGAGGTTGTTCAAGTTCACCATGCTAGCTAGAAGTTGCCAAGAGTTAATTCTCTGATGCAACAATATTTTAGCTTATTTTTTATTTATACTACTTCTATTTTTAAAAGGGGAGTCATACTATTAATACCACACCAATCATATGCTATATGGCACATAACCAAATTCTTTTTTCTTTTACCCTAAAATTAATAACTAGACCTCATTTTTACCCACTTCATATCTTACCATTCTCTCTTTTCTGGAATACATGTGACCTACTAATCTCGTTTCAACTCCTTGGTTTGGCGAATTTGGAAGTGACTTCTGGCCCCACCCTGGGCTCTGACCTTGTACCTGATATTCATTCAGTCTCTTCTTAAACGTTTATCTCAACATACAATGCTCCAAAGTGTTTCCATTCTCTATCTTCTCAACTTTGTTCCTCCATTCACTGCCTAGTTCAGTTCAGTTGCTCAGTCATGTCCAACTCTTTGTGACCCCATGAACCATGGCAACGCTAGGACTCCCTGTCTATCACCAACTCCCGGAGTCCACTCAAACCCATGTCCATTGTGTTGGTGATGCCATCCAATCATCTCATCCTCTGTTGTCCCCTTCTCCTCCTGCCCTCAATCTTTCCCAGCATCAGGGTCTTTTCAAATGAGTCAGCTCTCTGCATCAGTTGGCCAAAGTATTGGAGTTTCAGCTTCAACATCAGTCCCTCCAATGAACACCTAGGACTAATCTCCTTTAGGATGGACTGGTTGGATCTCCTTACAGTCCAAGGGACTCTCAAGAGTCTTCTCCAACACCACAGTTCAAAAGCATCAATTCTTCAGCACTCAGCTTTCTTTATAGTCCAACTCTCACATCCATACACGACTATTGGAAAAACCATAGTCTTCACTAGATGGACCTTTGTCAGCAAAGTAATGTCTCTGCTTTTTAATATGCTGTCTAGGTTGGTCATAACTTTCCTTCCAAGGAGCAAGCATCTTTTAATTTCATGGCTGCAATCAACATCCGCAGTGATTTTAGGGTACTCAGAAATAAGTTAGATAGAGCCTTACTTCTCTCCCAATCCCTGTCTGAGCTTGCAGAAATCCCATAGGATGGATGCTACATTTGAAAGGATTCAGGAGACAAATGATCACCATGGATTCCTTGCACTGGGTGCAACTCCTGGATTACAGATTCCTCATAACAAGGACCTCTACCCAGAAGCCCTAGTGTAAGTCTGCACATCAACAACTCTGACCCCAGAACCAATGCAATGGAGACTCACAAAAATCTGAGTTACCACACCCTCAACAACCAATATTCCCTCAAAAATGTAACCCAGTTTTTCCTGGTGGTACAGAGGATAAGAATTTGCCTGCCAATGCAGGGGACACAGGTTCGATGCCTGGTCCAGGAAGATTCCACAGGCCTCTGAGCAACAAAGCCTTGTGTGCCACAGCTACTGAAACTCGTCCGCCTACAGCCTATGCTTTGCAACAAGAGAAGCCACCACAACACGTGGCCTGCACACTGCAGCTAGAGAGTAGCCCTCGCTTGCCTCAACTAGAGAAAGCCCAGGTGCAGCAACAAAGACCCAGCACAACCACAAGTAAATATATAAATAATCTTTACTTACAAATATATATATAAATCTCCATAAGCTATCTCAGGCTATGACTGACTCTAAAGGAACTGAAGTGCGTTTACCTACAGGGGTCTCTCCAGAAGGCATCTGGGACCAGGTGTCTCTGCCATACTGGAGCCCACTATACTTCACCTTTCTAGTGTCCTTCCTCCCATGCCTGAAGCCCCATTGTGGTCTAATCTCTCCTATGCGTCCACCATTAGAGCTACTCTGTGCTGCCCCACCTTCATGCCTTCCCTAACAATCCTTTGCTACAGGATCTCTCCTCATTGTCAATCACTCCTCAGACACATCTACAACTGTGTCCCTCAGAATTTCTCTAGATTCAAAAGATTAAAGTCAGTCACCCCAGTCTCTTTTACTCTTTCATTTCTCTCACTCGTCTACCCTCCCGATACCTGCTTTTCATTTAACCAGATCCACCAATCTGATAACCTTCTCAAGTTTCTCCCAGTTAGCCCTTTCAGACTCACTTCCTTCCCTATCTGGCATATTGCTCTAAACAATAAAAAGCACAGTACACCACTCCTGGGCAATCTTGTCCATTTCTATTGGAGAAGACAATACCAGATATTTTGTCTCCAACCCAGACCTCCTTCTTAAACTCTAGGTTGAGGCATTAAAGTAACTGGCCTTTTCATAGACACCAGAAACTCAACATTTTCATAACGGACACAGACTATTTTCCCAATAGTCTTGTTTTCCTGAAACAGAGAGAGCTTCTTGCATCCAGTAGGGAGAGAACTACTTCCATCAATACAATGACAACTGCCTGCCTGTTGAATAACCTAAACAGAAAATCCAAATCATAAAGTATGCTTCATGACTGCTTTCCCCTGCTACTGATACCTTAAGAATGCATAGACTTAGACCTTTAGGCAGTTATTTAACAAAAACTATTAAGTAGGGCTGCTTTCAGACAACAGTGATAAAATTAACCCAAAAGATTGCAGCTCTAAAAGCTACCCACTGTTTTGAACATGTTGTTTGGTTAGCCGCATGTTGTTTGGTTAGTGGGTCTTTCCACTGTGAATGCTGATAGATTTGCTCTCATATGATCTGATAAACTTCCTTCAACTCTTTAGTCTGGTATTTCAGATACAGCTTGCCTATCATCTTTGCTCTTTGAATAGTTTTTGTTCAATTATCCAGTCCAAGCCACACGTTCCTTCTAAGTAATTTTTCTCTTGTCTGGTGACCAACCTAAGAAACCAATTTGTTGTCATTTGGTTGCTCAGTCATGTCTGACTCTTTGCGACCCCATGGACTGCAGCACACCAGGCATCCCTGTCCATCACCATCTCCTAGAGCTTGCTCAAACTCATGTCCATCAAGTCAGTGACACCATCCAACCATCTCATCCTCTGTCGTCCCCTTCTCCTGCCTTCAATCTTTCCCAGCATCAGGGTCTTTTCTAATGAGTCAGCTCTTTGCATCACATGGCCAAAGTATTGGAGCTTCAGCTTCAGCATCAGTCCTTACAATGAATATTCAGAATTCATTTCCTTAGGATTGACTGGTTGGATCTCCTTGCAGTCCAAGGGACTCTCAAGAGTCTTCAAAAGCATTAATTCTTTGGTGCTAAGCCTTCCTTGTGGTTCAACTCTCACATCCATACATGACTATTGGAAAAACCATAGATTTAACTATATGGATCTTTGTCAGCAAGGTAATGGCTGCAAGTTTGTAACTAATTTAATCTTTACTTATTCTTTGCCTGAGTCCTTCACTAGAATGGAAGTTCTGTAAAGTCAGTAATATTTTTATTCACCAAGTTTTTATCTTCAGTGCTTGTAACAGTAGTTGGTACATAGTATGTGGCCAAAATAAATATTTGTTGAGTACATGGAAAGAAGTGAGATGGCTTTCAGGCTTGTAGATGGTGACTGATAGTTGGAGAAGAATAATAGGATGGGACTTTAGACCTTTAGCAGCTTAAAACTAAAAAAAAAAAAAAAAAATTAAAATAAGAAGTACTGGGAAGGAAAAAGTCAAAGTATAGATATCTATGGTGTTGTAAAGAGTTGGGCATGACTGAAATATGTAGGACAAGTTTCTGCCCAGAGGCAGAGACCTAAAGGAAACTAAATGATTAAAAGGCTCAGGAAAATCATGCCTACCTAGGACTTCAAAATAGAAGTAACTCTCTGACCATAGCGATAATAAGATTTAGAAAGGACTTTCACATGAACAAGATCAGACATGAGCTTTTTCAGGAAGGGGGATTTGGAGGAGAGCACCTTTATGTTTCAGCACCAAAGATAAACTCTGAGACGTGTTCTTGTCGGAGGAACTGAGATTATCATGGACTTTTTCAACCTCATATCCTGCATAGACAATTGCATCTCCTTTTCTTTCCTCCAGTGTTTAGGACATGGGAGAACTTTTTCCTTATCTCAGCTTCCCCCTATTTCCTTATAGATAGGGTTCTGCTGATGATTCAGTTTCTCTTGCTACCCTTCCTCAAGGTCTCTATTATCTATAAACTTGGCCATTTCCTTCTCTCCTAAATGTATTCACCTAATATTACACAGCATCCACACAGAAGAAGGAAATGAAAACCCACTCCAGTATTCTTGCCTGGAGAATCCCATGGACAGATGAGCCTGGCAGGTTACAGTCCATAGGGTCGCAAGAGTTGGATACAACTTAGCAACTTCACCACCACCACAACCACACAGCATCCACGCAAGACACTGCCCTAATTTTTATCCTCCTCTTTGAGGTCAAGCTTATAGAAGGAGCAGATATGCCTCCTGTATACTATTTTTCTTTCAGGTCCCATCACTCAATAGAAACCCCCTCTAGTAATACCAACAAAACCCCTTAATTGTCAAATGCAAAGAGCTATTTTCAATGCTTATCTAATTCATTATGCTATCACATTGTTTCCCAAAGAGAATTCCTTGGGTTCTAGTTCTTTGTGCTATTATTCAGACTAGTTATGTAAGAAAAACAGGGAGAGATTTAAGGTCAAATAAGCTTTGGAAACATTACACTAGAAATTAAAATGCATAGGTTTCTTAACATCAAAACTTTTCAAAGACATTAATACGCTAAATTGTTGTGTGATTCTGCAAGAGAAGTAAGTAGACTTCAGCATTTCTCTCACTTGGTTGCCCACAGAATCTTTTTCCAAGTAGTATTTCATGGGAGGATTATTCCTTGGAATAGCCTTTGGGAAATACTTCTTATCCTTTGACATAGGTGACCATTACTTTCAATATTTTTTCCTCCTCAGATTCTATGATATGCTGTTTCTGCTCTCTTCTTTCTGTTCTCACACTTTGCTTCCTCTAGTCAACCCTTAAACTTTAGTTTTTCCTTTTGTCCTAGGTCTCTTTCTACCTATGTTCTTTTTGAAAATGAAAATGTTAGTTGCTCAGTCGTGTGCAACTCTTTCCAACTCCACAGACTGTACCAGGCTTCTCTAGCTACAGGCTTCTCTGTCTGTGGGATTTTATAGGCCAGAATATTGGAGTGGATAGCCATTCCCTTTTTCAGGGGATCTTCACAATGAACCTGGGTCTCCTGAATTGCAGGCAGCTTCTTTACCGTGGATGATCTCATTTGCCATCTTGATTTTAGTACTTACTATGAAATGATGATCCTCAAATCTATAACTAAGATCTCTCCACTGCATTTTCCACATGCCATACAAGGTCTCCTTAACATTTCCACTTGAATATATTCCCAATTATCTCTAACTCAGCATGTGCAAAGTTTTCCCCAAAACCCCAATCCTTTTCTTGTGTTTCCTATTGCATTGAGAAGTACCACTAGTCATTAAATCATCTAAGTTAGAAATCATCTAAGATTTTCCTGCCTTGCTCTTCACATATACAGTTCAGTTCAGTTCAGTTGCTCAGTCTTGTCTGACTCTTTGCGACCCCATGAATCACAGCACGCCAGGCCTCCCTGTCCATCACCAACTCCCGGAGTTCATTCAGACTCATGTCCATCAAGTCAGTGATGCCATCCAGCCATCTGTTGTCCCCTTCTCCTCCTGCCCCCAATCCCTCCCAGCATCAGAGTCTTTTCCAATGAGTCAACTCTTCCCATGAGGTGGCCAAAGTATTGGTGTTTCAGCTTTAGCATCAGCCCTTCCAATGAATACCCAGGACTGATCTCCTTTAGAATGGACTGGTTGGATCTCCTTGCAGTCCAAGGGACTCTCAAGAGTCTTCTCCAACAACACAGTTCAAAAGCATCAGTTCTTCGGTGCTCAGCTTTCTTCACAGTCCAACTCTCACATCCATACATGACCACTGGAAAAACCATAACCTTGACTAGATGGACCTTTTTTGGCAAAGTAATGTCTCTGCTTTTCAATATGCTATCTAGGTTGGTCATAACTTTTCTTCCAAGGAGTAAGCATCTTTTAATTTCATGGCTGCAATCACCATCTGCAGTGATTTTGGAGCCCCCAAAAATAAAGTCTGCCACTGTTTCCACTGTTTCCCATCTATTTCCCATGAAATGATGTTATCAACCATCAAATCCTGTAGATATTCAAACTGTCTTAATTCTACTGATATCTAACCTATTCAAATTTCTCCATTTATTGAGCAAATATTTACACACTGAGAACTAACTCTATAGGCTTCCCAGGTGGTGCAATGGCAAAGAATCTACCTGCCAAGGCAGAAGACATGAGTTTGATCCCTGGGTCGGGAAGATTCCCTGGAGAAGGCAACACTCCAGCATTCTTGCCTGGGAAAATCCCATGAGCAGAGGAGCTAATGGGCTACAGTCCATGGGATCTCAAGAGTTGGACATGACTAAGCAACTGACCATGCATACACTAACTACACTCCAATCACAAGTCTAAGTGCTTTGGACACAGTATCTAACAAAATAGATACCTTATACCAAAGGACCTATATTTTGGTAGTGAAAACATAAACCATATATAGGTGTTAAAGGCTGAATGTGACTCCCTCAAATTCACATATTGCAGGCTTAGCCTCCCAGTATCTCAGAATGTGACTCTATTTGGAGTTAGGATCTTAATAGAGGTAATTTAGTTAAAATAAAGTCATTGATGTGGGCCTTAATTGACTGGTGTCCTTATAAGAGGAGGAGTTTAAGGCACAGACATACAGAGGGAAGACTATGTGAAGAAATATGGAAAAGATGGCCATCCACAAGTCAAGGAGAGAAAAAGAAGAAATCAACCGTACTGACACCTTGATCTTGGACTTCTAGTCTACAGAATTGTGAGAAAATAACTTTGTTGTTTAAGCTGCCAATCTCTGCTACTTTGTTTTGGCAGCCCTGGCAAATTAATCCATCATGTAAACAAATTTTTAAAAAGAAAAATATCAATGATTAAAATTGTTGTGAAGGAAATAAAACAGAGATTTGATTGCAAAGTCAGATGCTCAGAGACAGGGACCAACCAGCCTAGCACATTCTGGGGTGAGTAGGATGAGAGAGAAAAATCTGAGCTAGAAGGTCAAGGTGACAGGAGATGAGGCAGAGAGAGGCAGGACCAGATCCCAAAATAGACCTTTTACGTATTTTTCTACTTCAGGTTTTCATCTTTTTTGCATTGTTTTTAGGACAATTTAAATATTAATTGTACTCATTGTCTAACTATAATAGCAGTCAACCTAGCCATTTAAGAAGTCCTCTTTGTTACTTTAAGATTGTCATGTGAGTGTATGTTCCTCGGCTCTTTGTCTCATCACAACAAAGATTTGGAGCGACGGACATTAAAGCCCTCGGCGCGTCACAGCTCTCAGGTCTTGGACAAACCGTGTTATAGCTCTTAGGCAAATCAGTGTTACAGCTCTATTTTATTTAAAAGATAGCAGGAGAATCCATCCTCAAAGCGTGAGGACATGCCAACCCAAAGACTTGAAGGGAAGAGAGTGGAGGAGCACGTGGGGGAGGGGGAGAGAGGGAGGGAGAGAGAAAGAGCGCATGCATGTGGGAGAGAAAGCACTTTGGCTCCTCCTTTTATATGTTTCCCTACCCCTGGGCCTGCCCTATGCAAATTGGGCTTAGCCAGGAGTGCTGTTTGTTCTACCTGACATCTTCACTCTGGTTCTCAGACCTTCTTTTGTTCTATTTTCGCGGGCTTTTCCCTTCCTTGTCTTTTAGCCACTGCCATTTTGGACTCCTTTTCCCTATTCTACCTACCTAACAAGATTATAGAAATATCTATAATGCTGGAAACCAGGATGGGCTAATCCTGGTCTCCAACTCTTCTCTGGGTTGTCATCATTGAGTAAATTCAGGGTATGCCAAATAGGAAGTAAATGTTTATTCATGAAGCCCAATAACTCCCATAGTAATGAACTCCCTGCTAAAACATTCACTGCGGACCTGAGGTCAAAATGGGACTTTCTTAAGTCCAGAGCTTGGGAGAGTCAATCAAGTTTGTTAAGATGACATAAATTGTTACCCAGCTACTTCACAGGCACATCAACAGTAGGACAGAGAAACCAAGAAAGCCCAGGAGAGTAAAGTTATGTCTGTGCCTGCTTCCAGAGGGCAAACGCCAGCGCTGACCCTGGTACAGCTCTCATACAGAAGGAGGAAGAGGAAGGAGCACACTGTTCTTACCTACTCACGTTGTAGTCAGTGCAGGAGAAAGCAGAAACTCTGTTCCTCTACTCTCTAAGACACTGGACCCAGGCCAGAGGACATCAGACTCTTCCCCATAAGACTAGCTATTCCTTCTCCCTTGGAGACAAGCATGTAAGAGGTGGAAAGAAACACAGAAACCCCCTTGCATGTACTTCCCAGAAAGGATGGAAGGGTTGATGGAACTTCCTTTCCACGGGGGCCACAGAAGAATATGAAGTGGGGAGTAAGAGAGTCTTCCGCTAGAATCCACCTAAGTTTTCTGTTAATAATTTCAGAAATCATCACACTTCCAGGTTTCGTATTAATAAATAAACATGCACGCACATTCACCCCATGGCTCCGTAAACTCAGGTTACATGGTAGGCTGAGGCTGATGGGTGGGAAAAGGTTGTGAGCCATCCTGAAGGACTATTTTCTGAGCTAGAAATTTAGCTATTTTAAAAGACTGTGTTTCACATGATACATCACAGGCCCTCTGAATTTGCTTGAAACTTACGTAGAGGTAGGTCTATTTCATTCTTCAGCAGCCAAGGCAAAAATAGCAACAGCGGCAGAAACAGCAGGTTTCTATAGATCCTCTACTGGGCACAAGTTGTAGGGTGCTGGGTAGAAAAGAGTGTAAAGTTCTGTTCTTAACTTCAAGGTCTAGTCAGGGAAGTCACTGTGCTTGGGACTTGCCTTGTTTATAGTTTTCTCTTCTAGATTTTTATACCAGCAAACCTACTGGACTTGAGGACAAAAGGAAAGGACGCAGGGAAAGTTTCCAATTATCTGGTGCACAGATATAACTAAAACTCACATGGTAGGCACAATTCTAAGGAAGTTCCCCACCCTGAGATTCACCTCCTGGCTATTAAACTCTGATCTAGGCACTGCTATGAAGAGATTTTGTAGACGGAATTAAGTTCACTCATCAGCTGAGCTTCCCCTGGAGGAGGAAGCCACCTACTCCAGTATTCTTGCCTGGAGAATCCCGTGGACAGAGGAGCCTGGAGGGCTTCAGTCCATAAGGTCACAACATGACTGAAGCATAGCATATCAGTTGAGCTTAAAATAGGAAGATGACCCTGGATTATCTGGGTAGGCCCAACATAATCACATGAGTTGTTAAAAGCAGAAGTGGAGGCAGAGGATTCAGAGAGGTGTGGTTGAAGAGGTGAGTGGAGCCCAGATGAGGCAGAAGGGGAAGGTCAAAGGGGTTAGAAGCATGAGGACTCAACCCACATGGTTGCTGGCTTTGAAGATGGAGGAAGGGGGCCAAAAGTCAGGGAATATTGGTGGCCTCTAGAAACTAGTAACATACTCTGACCAATTGCAAACAAGGAAACAGATCCCTCAGGCCAACATGCAACTGGACCTGGCCAAATCCTGAATGAGCCTGGAAGCAAGCTCCAGACCCTTGTTGATGCCTTATCTCAGTCCTACGAGACTGTCTTGGATGCTGTGACTGGATCTCTGTGCTTCAGAACTACAAGATAATAAGTGGGTGCTAAACTGCTAGATTTGTGATAACTTGTAACAGCAACAATAAGAAACTGATATAGTCCAAGAAAGTTATTCTGTTATGAGGCTAACAAAGAGAAGCTAATCAGAAAAGGGAGCAAAGGAGATTGTGTATCCCTTTGCAAAATGTTATTTAAATAGCACTGAGTAATGCTGGGAAAGACTGAAGGCAGAAGGAGAAGGGGACAACAGAGAACAAGATGTTGGGATGGCTTCACTGACTCCATGGACATGAGTTTGAGCAAATTCTGGAAGTCGGTGATGGACAGGAAAGCCTGGCGTGCTGCAGTCCAGGGGGTTGCAAAGAGTCGGACACGACTGAGTGACTGAACTTAACTGAATTCATTACAATTTCTCTTTGCATTCTAAAGAAATGCTCACTTTTGTACCTGATTTTATTTTCCTCATTTTGTATACTACTTTATATAAGTTTCTTGTTGTCCACACTTGGATCTTCTCCAGCAAAGATGAATGTTCATGTAACAGACTTCTTTCTCCCATATTCTTGGATTCAAGAACAGTTTTGGTAGAGGGCTGGGATGCAGAGGAGGTGGGAGGGAGGTCCAAGAGGGAGGAGATACGTACACATATAGCTGATACTCTTCATTGTGCAGCAGAAACACAACACCGCGAAGCACTTATACTCCAATAAAAATAAAGAGCACTGAGTTTCTTAGTTGATACTCTTGTCTTTCTTTTAAGAAGTAAGGCTCTTTCTGGACTCAACACTAGGGAAGGATGTATTTTCAAAAAATTTAAGTTAAGCAAATTCCCACTAGCATCCTATCCTACACCTTTTAAAAAACAACAGGATACCTATTAAGACCAAAAATGAGAAGGGTGTACCTTGAGGATTTTGATAGCTGATGTTATTATTCTTTCAAACATTCCAGTTCCCCTTTCTGTAGTGTTCTTCCCTGCAGGATTATATGTCACCCTCCATGACATCAGGCTTAACCGTATAAGCTTTGGTCCATCAAATGCAAGCGGAAGTTATGCTTGTCGCTTACAAGCAGAAGTTTAAGAGCCAGCATGAAGTTCACTGGGTACCACTTCCCTCTTCCATGATCCTGGCAATGCCCCAGATAGAGGCTGCGTCATCATTCTGGGTCTCACAATGAAGATATGGAGCAAGAGCCTCAACTGACCAGTGATGAAAATGTAAATTGAGTAAGAAATAAACCTTTATTGATAGGAGCCTCTTGGATTTGGAGGTCATTTTTTATCACAGTATAATTGAGCCAAGCTGACTGATGTAGGTGTAGTCCTAGAAATGTCAATCCCTTTAAAGTCTAGGAATCAGTAAGCAAGCCCGTCTGAAGCAAACCTTTCTGTTCAGGGTGGGTCAATATAAAAGGTTCCTCTTGCTTATGCAAAAATAAGCTGGATGACATTGTCTGGGTTAGGGGTGTGGCAAATTACCTTGAGTAATATGTGTACTAGTTAAAGAAGGATAGACTCTTCTATGATAACAATTAGACCCCTAAATCTCAAGACTTCATAAAATAAAGACGTATTTCTTATGCTCCCAAGAGATCGTGCAGACTGACTACTTTCCTATTAATAGGTGACTTTCCTCTAAGCAGTGACTCAGGGCTCAGGCTATTCCCTACTCATGGCTTTACCATCTTGGAATCCTTTACTTTCAGCCATGCAGATAAAGGAAGGGCACGTGGAAAGGTTTTATGGCAAAACATGGGGACAATAGGGCACGTGGGCCCACATTCTCTGTGTATTTCTCATCACAGTTTCCACCTTGAAGCAAGGAAGGCTGGAAAATAAAGTCTTCCTATGTGAACGGGAGGAAAGTGGCTTTATGAATGATTATATTTTGTCCACCACAATGAAGCACTCTTTTCATAGGAGAAAAGTATTAAAGAGATGTTGAATTTTCTGTGGCTTTAAAAGAGTGCTACCATTTGGGTGATAATGGTCACCAGAAAAGGTGGAGAATATTGACTCTCTTTTCACTGTAGTTGGAGAAGAAAATAGCAACCCATTCCAGTACTCCTGCCTGGAAAATTCCATGGATGGAGGAGGAGCCTGGTAGGCTACAGTCCTTGGGTCACAAAGAGTCAGACATGACTGAGTGACTTCACTTTCTTTCACTGTAGTTATTAGAACCCAACTAAACCTCTCAGTGTTGGTCAGTTTCTGCCCCTAGTTGTCTGTGTGAACCAAAAGAACCTTCTGCTAGAGCCATATGGGAGCCAACAGAAGCCAAGTGCAGATGAAGGACCGCTGCATAAAATCAGGTGTCTGGGCCACCGAGGGTACCACCGCTGCTGTGGACAAGCCCTGCTGGAGAGAGGTGCAAGACTGGTCTTCCACAGTCCCCAGTGGTGGTAAGCAAGGAGCTGACCAGACCCCAGTTCTATTTTTATATAGCGTTAACCCTGAAGTTACTAGGCAATTTAAGTAGCAGAACCTCAAGAGAAATTTTGGCTTCCTTGCTGAGAAAATGTGTAGCAGTTCAAACAAATAGTTAAAGAGCAAAAAGATGTCTCATGTTTGAATAACAAGTTTGTTGAGCAATTCATTCCAATTAACTGAAGAGAAAGATGATAGGAAAATACTAAAGAGAGGAAGGAGAGCTTCAGAATGGAAGAAAGTGAACATGAAAAAGTAAGTGATTCATTTATATTAATTTTGGCTTTTCTGGGATTTCCCTGGAGGTCCAATGGTTAAGACTTCACCTCTCAATGCAGGGGGTGCGAGTTCGTTTCCTGGTCATAGAGCTAAGATCCCACATGCCTGGCAGCCAAAAAAAAAAAAAAAATCAGAACATAAACAATGGAAGCAATATTGTAACTAATTAAATAAAGATTTTTAAAATAGTCCATCAAAAAGAAATCTTAAAAAAAATTTTTTTTCCCTTTAATCAATAACCCCCAGCCCTGCAACAGTGCAAGCCAGGGAGGTTAGCTGGCCAGGACAGCAATTACTGAGAGAGGGATGGTCTTCTGTAATTCTCAAGTGATTCTACTTTAGAAATTCAGAGTCTAGAGAACAGAGCAGCGTTTCTGCTCTGTGTATTGAGTCACGGCAGGGGTAAGAGGATACCCTTCCAGTGTGTACTTAAAGCACTGTGGGGGTGTTTGATCTAACTTCTTACATAAACAGGATCTACATGTGAGAACACTTTCAAAGTGTGTGCGTGGAGCTGCGCTAGAGACACAGCAGCAGGTGGGCAGCCAGCCAACCACTCACACAGGACTGGAACTGACAACGTTCTGAAGCCTGTGGGCTCCTTGCAACCTCCCCACTTGCTCAGCCCACTCAAACACAAACTTAATGAGGTGCCTCTCACCTGTGGGCTGCCCCTACGCAAACCCCAACTGCACATCTGATCTAATCTCCAGAGGCCTTTCATATAGAGAACACACTTGCTCAAACACCCCTCCCTCATGGGAAAATGGCATCTCTGCTGAACAGCACAATTTTCTCTTGGGAACTCTCAAATCATCTGCTCTCACTAAAACGATGGAATCATGGACTTGTTAAGAAAGCCAGCTGCCATCTCTGTCTGTTCATCAAATCAACTGTTTGACTCAATGGATCTATGAGTATTGTGACTACCCTGTTCTACCCCAGGCCCTCATCTGCCCATGATGAACAGCAATTTGAGTGTCTTTGGCCTCCAAACTCCCAACTCTTACCTTTTCCTGGTATCCCAGGGTTTCCTGTTCAGCTGAATAGATGCCAACCTCTCTCACAGCCGCCTCTATCCTTATGATCGTTACTCTGCTCAGAACACATTGACCACTTGGCAGTGGGTCCTTGCTCCCACCAGAGCTAAGAGACCAGCCATCGGCAGCTACAAATCTCGCCACTGTGACTTCTACTTCCGAACTCTTGTCATTAACAATTTATTATCCCAGCAGCTCAGAGTCAATCCCCAAAGAAGGCCCAGTATTTTAATTCACAGAGTTCTTTACCAAAGAACCAGGAACATGTTTCCCAACTTGCAGCCAGGATGCAGAGAGCAGCACCATTTTGAGATCAATTCCAAAGTGATCTTCCTCGACACCCTTGGTAAATAGCGTCCCTTTGGGCTTCCCTGTTGGCTCAATGGTAAAGAATCTGCCTACAATGCAGGAGACCCAGGTTCAGTCCCTGGGTTGGGAAGATCCCCTGGAGAAGGGAATGGCTATCCACTTCTGTATTCTTGCCTAGGGAATTCAATGGATAGAGGAGCCTGGTGGGCTATAGTCCATGAGGTCGCAGAGTCAGACATGACTGAGCGATTAACACTTAGCACTTGACATTGTCCCAGGCACTGTTCTAAGCCCTAGGGATGAACAGATGAATAAGACACTATCCTTGTCCTAAAAGAGTTCTCTGCTTCTGTGTTGCTCTTGCCTAAACTTGGTAGGCATTCATGCCAAAAAGCAGGCAACTTCTCGAGCAAGCATGGTATTATAGATGCTGTAGGTTACAGCACAAAGTAAAGACAGTTCTTGGTAAACCATAATTGTTGGAAAGAACCAAGGAATTCCCCAGCTGGGATTAGGGGTAGCACCTTCTGAAGCCTTACTGTGGATTCTTTTGATTGAGTCTAAAGGAAAGGGAAAAACAGACTGTTCATTTGGTTATTTGGTTTTCCCTTCTAACAAGCTGCCAGATCATTACTTTCATGAAGCATTTGCTGTCCCAAGGCAACTATGCTTTCTGTGAAGTACCCTAGAAAGTGATAAATCTAACTGCAAACAAAATAAGAATCTCATGAAAAAAAGGCAAAAAAAAAAAAAAAAGCTGAAATAATCACATTGTGTTAGCAAGCAAGTATATAACCTAAAACAACAAAAGTTGAAAGCAAAATCATTTATTAAGTTAATAACATGCAAAAGATTTAAAGTAGTTTAGTCCTGACAATGCCCTGGGGTTCTTTGTTACAAAAAACACCTAGGTTCTTTAGAAATTTCCCAAGATCAACAACAGAACCAAGAAGAAAACCTCACTTTTATCATTTATGCATATTATAAATCTGGGAAATACTAAAGGGTGAACTGGATATAAAACCTTTCACATCTCTTCCTTCCTCCCATCTTCTAAAGATATAGGTTTATGGAAATAAGCATGTTTGGAAGGATGTGGCTGTGGGTGGATTTGAGTAACCCTGAAGGTTGTTTGTTTTTCTGAAGGCATCTGAATATGCCAGTGTTTTCCTAAACATAATGAGAATCAAGAAGAGCCGATTCATGTGAATGCATGGCAAAACCCACAATACTGTAATTAGCCTCCAATTAAAATAAATAAACTAATTTAAAAAAAATTTTAAAGAGTTATTAATATAGCTAGGGGGAAAGAGGGTGGTACTGATCAATACTGGCAAGACAAATAGATTTCTCAAGCCTATGAAATGTCCTTGAACTACTGATCTTTGGAATTCAGCTACAGGTCACCCCATTGTCCTACTTAGAACTTATCTACTGCTACTAAATGATTCTCCCTAGACAATATGGGCTCTCTGTTAGGTCATATCTAAGCTTCCCCTATTATGGTTTCTTTGTTCCCTCACCACAGGTTTCTTCCATTTAATACAGAACACCCTACCTTCTATTATAAGATAAAGGTCAGAGTCAAAACCAAAAAGTTTCACAAAAACAATAACTGCCTTGTTCCCCACAACCTCTATCTACCCCATAACCTCCCCAAAGGAAAAAAAATGCAAGAAGGGAGCTTGGTTTGAATGGAAATTGATTAAACTTTTTTTTCCAGTTTCAACACTATTAAAAAAAAAAAAAACTCTTGGTTTCTAGTGACCTTTTAAATACAGAATAATTAAATGCTGAAATTGAAAAACTTCAACTTATAGGTGAAAAACCTAAATTTAAAAGTCACCTAACAATGTTGCCAACTCTTATTTATGGGGCCATCCAAGACCCTGAAAATGCAAAGATTTCTTGCCTGCTACTGGTTTTGTCATACTTTGCCAGGGATGCTGATGCATTTTAAATAATGAAAGAACTATAGCCAGACACCTGGATCTATGCTGAACACAATGCATATGTTACACACACACACACATACACACACACACACACACACACAATCAGATTCTGCTGCCCACGCTTAGGGATAAAATATTTTTTAACTACTCAAATAAAATGGCACAGGTACCTAAGCTTCAAACTGAGGTAATTTTTCATCTATAGAACAGAGATAAATAATATCTATTTCCTAACTACTCTGCAGCCTGATTCTCCTTACTCTCAACTACCTGACTCTCACCACCTGTGGCAGTCAGTCACAAGACTGCCAAGACTGGCTTGCTCATGCTAAATACCAACTTCCTATTTTTATTTAGCTTTAAGCTAAATCACCACTAGAAATTGTCATGTGTAACAGAAGATTAACGACAATTTCGGAGGGAGTCCAGCAAAGCTGGGAACCATGTAGAAATAAGCGTCACTCCTGTTCCAAAGTCCCTTGATCACTTCCACTACATACCAAGGATTTCCTCAGCCCCCTACTGGATAGCCCCTCCATCTGTGTCCCCTCTCTCCCAGGCTACCCACAGATCAGGCTATCCCCTCACTTGGTTTTTCAGAGTAATTCACCTTTCCCTTTCTTTTCCCCTCTCTCCCCAGGACAGTCACCAAAAAGGCCTGCAAGGTAATTTTTCTGATACTGTTTACTTAAGATAGACTTCTGCTATGCCAGGGAGGTTAGAGGTGGCTGTAGCTGGTTTTTGCTTTGAATGACATTCTTTTCCCTTTTTTACCACACACATATACCCACAAGCATTAAAAATATGTATGTGTGTGTGTGTGTGTGTGTGTATGTTAAACATATATTCAACTATTAAAGATATTGTCCTTGACAAGTAGAATTTAACAAGTGAAAGTCGCTCAGTCGTGTCTGACTCTTTGTAACTCCATGGATAGTCCATGAAATTCTCCAGGCCAGAATACTGGATTTGGTAGCCTTCCCCTTCTCCAAGGGATCTTCCCAACCTAGGTCTCCCACATTGTAGGCAAATTCTTTACCAGCTAAGCCACAAGGGAAGCCCAAGAATACTGGAGTAAATAGCCTATCCCTTCTCCAGTGGATCTTCCTGACCCAGGAATCGAACCGGGGTCTCCTGCACTGCAGGCGGATTCTTTACCAAATGAGCTATTAGGGAAGAGAATTTAACAAAGTTGGGAGCTTTTCTTTTCCTATAGTGTGTGTATGTGTATATTGTGTAAGACTATTTTTAATGATTAGGTCCTATTTTACAATTAAATAAGGAAAAACATTGTTAATAGAAACCAAAATCTTGGAGTAATCCTTCTTTGGTTTCCCCACATCCTATCCATCTGTAAGGCCACCTCCAAAATGTTACACCTCATCCACTTCTTTCTCCGCTGGCACTCTAGTTTGCAACCCACCACTTCTAACCCTGATACCACAGTAGTCTCCTAATATGTCTCCACGGTTTCACTCTTACAATTCATTCTCTGAATAGCAGAGAGATTTTTAAAGCATGCCCTGACTCCTCCCTTTGAAGGCTTAAAATTCTTTGAAAGGCTTCCTAAGAAAACCCAAACCCCTTCCCAAGGCATTGCAGGACCTAGCAGTCGCCTCCTCTCTACCCTCACCTCCAGCCACACTCCCTCTTGTTCACTGTGCTCTAAGCATGTTAATTGGAGCAAAAAATTCATTCCTTGCTTACCCTGCTTCTTGGGGCTGGTTTCTTCCCTACATGTCTTAGCTTCAATGGCACCTCCTTAGCAGGTCCTCCCAAAGCACACTGTCTGAAATAAGTCATGCCGTTATTCTCTATCAAGGTACTAATAACAACCTCTAACTTACTTGATTACTCATTTATCTGTATCTCCAATGGGAGGTAAGTCCCCTGGGGCAAAGACCACATTTGTTTTGTTCTCTGTTGTATCCTCTGCAGACTAATATAACACGTGGCTAAGAGCCATGTATGGATGAGTAAATGAATGAATCGCCTTCTCTTTGGAAGTTGTGCTAGGAACTTTACATATAGGCATAAAAATGTGACTTGAACTTTTCGGGATCTTACCCTCAAACAGGAGGAATAAGACTTGTGAATAAATAATGACAAAATGTTGTAAGAACTCAGAAGAGGAAAAAATACTTTTAATAGTTAAGACAATCAAAGGCTTTGTAGATGAGTGGGAAGTTGAGATGATGGATACTGAGGGATGGGTAAGCTCTCAAAGGATGGAAATTTCAATATTGCACATAGAATGAGGAAAGATACAAATGCATAAAATACAAAACACACCCGGGAGATGATATGGAGCTGTTTTACTAGAGGAGGTTTGTGTAGTGTGGATTAAGTGGGGAAAGGCAGATTGAGGTCAGATTTTTGAAAATCATGAATACAAGAATAGAAAGTTTAAACTTTCAGTTTTTCAAAAGAATACTGACATGATCAAAGTAAATTTAAGCCAAGGGAACCTTGTAGTGGCATATAAGACCAATTAGAAGGTATGTCATGTATTAGGGTTTCCCAGGTGGTGCTAGTGGTAAAGAAGCTGCCTGCCAATGCAGGAGATGCTAGAGAAACAGGTTTGATCCCTGGATCAGAAAGATCCTCTGGAGAAAGGAAAGGCTACCCACCCCAGTATTCTAGCCTGGAGTATTCCATGGACAGAGGAGCCTGATGGGTTATGTTTCATGGAATTGCAAAAAGTCGGATATGACTGAAGTGACTACACACGCATGCCATAAAAGGCTATCACATACTGGATGGGTTTCACAACAGAAATTTGTTTCTTCAGAGTTGTAGAGGCTCAGAGTCCAAGGTCAAGGCTTTGGCAGGTTTGGCTGCCTTCCTGCTGTGTCCTCTTATGGTTGCTCTCTGTGCATACAAGGGATGGGCGCTCTCTGTGTGTTCTGCTGCTGCTGCTGCTGCTAAGTTGCTTCAGTTGTGCCCGACTCTATGTGACCCCATAGACGGCAGCCCACTAGGCTCCCCCATCCCTGGGATTCTCCAGGCAAGAACACTGGAGTGGGTTGCCATTTCCTTCTCCAATGCATGAAAGTGAAAAGTGAAAGTGAAGTTGCTCAGTCATGCCCGACTCTTAGCAACCCCATGGACTATAGCCCACCAGGCTCCTCCATCCATGGGATTTTCCAGGCAAGAGTACTGGAGTGGGTTGCCATTGCCTTCTCCCTGTGTGTTCTAATCTCCTCTTATTAGGACATCAGTCCCACTAGATTGGGGCCCACCCTAATGAAATCATTTTAACTTAGTCACTTCCTTAAAGGCCTTGTTTCCAAAGGCAGTCACATTCTTCAGTTCAGTTCAGTCACTCAGTCATGTCCAACTCTTTGCGACCCCATGAATCACAGCAAGCCAGGCCTCCCTGTCCATCACCAACTCCCGGAGTTCACTCAGACTCACGTCCATTGAGTCAGTGATGCCATCCAGCCATCTCATCCTCTGTCGTCCCCTTCTCCTCCTGCCCCCAATCCCTGCCAGCATCAGAGTCTTTTCCAATGAGTCAACTCTTCGCATGAGGTGGCCAAAGTACTGGAGTTTCAGCTTTAGCATCATTCCCTCCAAAGAAATCCCAGGGCTGATCTCCTTCAGAATGGGCTGGTTGGATCTCCTTGCAGTCCAAGTGACTCTCAAGAGTCTTCTCCAACACCACAGCTCAAAAGCATCAATTCTTCACATTCTTAGGTGCTAGGTATTAGGACCTCAATATACAAATTTTAAGGGGAAAATTATCATCCATGAAGTGAAGTGAAAGTCCTCAACTGTGTCCCATTCTTTGTGACCCCATGGACTATACAATCCATGGAATTCTCCAGGCTAGAATACTGGAGTGGGTAGCATTCCCTTCTCCAGGGAATCTTCCCAACCCAGGTATCGAACCCAGGTCTCCCACATTGCAGGCAGATTCTTTACCAGGTGAGCCACAAGGAATTGTCCATAGCAGAAGGTAAGGGAGAGGGGATAATATGGGGGATTGAATGTCAAGACGTCTCATCTTTCCTTTCTTAATGTCATGAGGACCCCTCCCCCTCTTCCCTTGTTGATCATGAGGAAATTTTGGAGAGGTCTTGGGTATATTCAAATAGAAAAGAAACCCTATAAATTTTTTTGTATGAAAGCAAAGTTTTTTTATTTTACTGTTAAATTTTTTTTAATTGGAAGATAATTGCTTTATAATGTGTTGATTTCTGCCATAGAACAATGTTAATCAGCCTGAAGTATGGTTGTCACAGAGCACCTATAATTTTGATGTAAAGAAATCAAAGATGATGGTTTCTGATTAGTAAACATTCTCCTCCTTCCCTCGTACAATGAAATTCTTACAAAAGTTGAAGTCGAATTTTTAAATTCTAAATCTTTATAAGAAGACACTGAGGGAAAATAAGCTTTCCATGGCCTAGTATCAGGAATGATTACTTTCCTCTTACTTTCCTACCACGGATTGACTGTTACCTAGGGAATCCTATAAATTTTGTAAACAATCATGTTGACTTTTCTGTTTAGTTCCTAGACAGGCCCAACTCCAACAAACGTAGTGAAATTTATAGCATAAATGTTATGTTCTAAGTTCACTCCTGGATTCATCTAGTATCCCCCACACTTTTTCCCCCAGTGTCTCATTGTCTTATGCATTTACATTTTTTTCATTCTGTAAGATTTCTAAAGTAGTCTTTGCACCCTGGTTGGTTTATTTTCTTTAAAATAAGCATTGAATTTTTTTAAGGCAAAAATCTGACATTAAATTTAGTAATTTTATTTCATAATGGAAGTCTTGCAAATTTTGGTTCTCACTACATGCTTGTCCATAGCCATAAAACTAACAGTAAATTGGTAGGAACAAAGTGGGAGAGAGGAAAAAGTGAAGATTCTCCTATTCTAGGAACCTGTGTCTAATAGTCAGATTCTTTCCCACTCCTCAGAGCAGCTGGTTTCTATAGTCTCCAATGATCCCCAGCTACTGACTCCAGTCATGCTATAAATCTCCTCTCTTCATAGTCCCTCACTATCAAGCCTGTGTTCATTTCTCTGGATTCCTTTAGACAACAGGTATCTCTCTTGGTCAGAGTCTGGGGCCCAAACCTGGGTAGTGGTTTGGGCCCAAATTGGGCGACATACCAGTGAATACTACAAAAGCACCAGCTCACATGTGACTGTACCTAACCTTTAGACACACCCTGTCTAATACTGGGGTCTGTTTTACCATTATATCTTGTCTCTCCAAGTAGATCATCAATCTGAGGGGAAGACATTATCTTCCTTTTTGAGAGCCCCTCAACTATATCACAATGCTAGCTACATAGTAGTTCATCACTAAACACTTGTTAGTATAAATGAATTCAGTGCCTCTAAAAAGGGTAGAAATAGCAACAGCTAAAGGAGAAAGAGAAGGTGCAGCCCCAAGACTCAGTTAACTGTGTCTGGGGGCTTTTCCAAGAGACCAGAACAGACCACGTGGGGCTGACCACAGGACACTTAAAAGAGAGGAATTGCTTGGGAGGAAGGAAGGGAGTTATCACTTTCAATGTTATTTGGAGAAATATTCGGCCTCAAATGAGGAAAACTGGAAGTCAAAAAGAGTTATAAGCTATAAAGGTAGGGAGAATGTACAGTAAAAATAAAAAGGATGGGGAGAAGACAAACATTAACTGAGCACCAGAGCCAGGCACAATGCTAAAGGTTTTACACATACTAGTTAATCTTCTCAACTAACTGTGGGGCAGGCACAGAAGGAAACAGGCTATAAGAAGATAACAACTTCCCTAAAGTCACATAGCTTGTGATTTACAGATCAGAGAGCTGAGCTCAACCTATCTGATAAGAAAGCCCAAGCTACCACACATTTGACAATAAACATGAGGGGTTCAGACTGAGATGTAAATGGTGGGTGATCAATGAATCAAGAGAGAAGGAAATTAAAAGAATGGAATGAGAGCAAGGCAGAAGTTTCAGGATAAAAAGTCATGAGCACCAGGCCTGTGTGAGAACATACATGTCCCACTAGTATGGGTTGACTTCTTAAAGGACACCAATTACCCCTTCAATGTATTCTGCGAAATTTGACATTTACATGTTCCTCTGAGTCCCTGTGATAATTCATTTCACTACAATATCATAGTTAAGATAACTTAACTTTTCTTACTAAAATAAAATCTCCCTGTCTTCCTCTTTCATAACATTGTAACTGGGCACTCCCAGAAAACCAAGAAAACTACTTATTCATGTAACACACCTAGTTTTAAAAAGACAATCCCTTAAGAAATTGCATAGACAAGCCACAGATGGGAAGAAAATGTTTTCAAAACAAGTATCTGGCAAAAGAATTATATCCATAATTTATAAAGAACTCTTAACACTCAACAATAAGAAAATAAACTTTTTGATTAATTAATTACTAAACACTTTGGGTTTCCATTTAAAAATGGGCAGAAGCTCTGAACAAACATTTTACTAAAGGAGATATATGGATGGTAAATAAGTATATGGAAATATGTTCAGTATCACGTGTCATTAGAAAATTGCAAATCAAAGCAACAGTGAGGTACCACTACACAATAATTCGAATGGTGAAAATCCAAATCCAACATCAAATGCCAATTAGGATGTGGAGCAACAAGAACTCTCATTCATTGCTGAAGGGAATACAGCTTGGCAATTTCCTGCAAAACTAAACAGTCTTACCATACGATCCAGAAATTGTGCCCCTTGGTATTTATTCAAATGAGTTGAAAACTTATGTCCACCCAGAAACCCACACAGGAACATTTATAGCAGTTTTACTCATAAGTGCCAAATATTAGAAACAGCCAAGATGTCTATCAATAAGTGAATAGATTAAGGTATGGTACATTCATAAAATAAATGGAAATGAGCTACTAAGTCATGGAAAGATCTTAGGTGCATACTGCTAAGTGAAAGAAGCCAGTCTGAAAAGACTACATACTATATGATTCCAACTACATGACATTTGAGAAAAATGCAAAACTATAGAGACAGTAAAAATACAGTCTCTACTGTGTGGTCCATTCTCCCTAAATTCCAAGCTGCCAAGAATTCAGGGAGGAAGGAGGGATAACTAGGCAGAACACAGGGAAATTTTAAGATGATAGAACTATTCAATATAATACCATTAGGTGGATATAGGACATTTTGCATTTGTCAAAAGCCATAGAACTGGACAACACAAATAGGGAACTCTAATGTGAACTGTTGACTTTAATTAATAGTGATATGTCAATATGGGTTTACAGGGCTTCCCTTGTGGCTCAGACATTAAAGCATCTGCCTACACTGCGGGAGACCCAGATTCGATCCCTGAGTCAGGAAGTTCCCCTGAAGAAGGAAATGGCACCCCACTCCAGTATTCTTGCCTGGAAAACCCCATGGATGGAGGACCCTAGTAGGCTACAGTCCATGGGGTCGCAAAGAGTCAGACATGACTGAGCGACTTCACTTCACTTCAATAGTGATATATATCAATATGGGTTTACCAGTTGTAGGAAATCCACTACAACAATGCAAGATGTGAAGAACAAGGGAAATTCTGCATGTGAGTGAATGTGAGAAGAGGGAGCAGTATGGCAACTCTCCATTTTTCTGTAAACCTCTTTAATTATACTAAAAATAAAGTCTATTAATTTAAAAAGGAAAAGAAAAATGATAATTAAATATGTTTTTCTACTAGGCTCAGCAGCTAATGGCATGAAAATTGAAGCTGTAAATTTGTATATATGGACATTCTGGTAAACTTTGGCAAATTTCAATTTTCCTTTGTCTTTTGAGGTTGTGTTTTACATTTGAAACAACCCTTAATGCTATTTGTTGCTTTAAAATGCTGCTCATGATGAATGCATCCTTTTTTATACACAGTAAATCTACCAAAATTAACTTTTGTCTTATTCCAGATTAGTAGAAATTTTAGTGCTTCAAGTTGTTTTATGGGTTCTTTGGTAGCTCAGGTGGTAAAGAATCTGCCTGCAATGCAGGAGACCCAGGTTCAATCCCTGGGTCGGGAAGTTCCCCTGAAGAAGGGAATAGCAACCCACTCCAGTATTTTTGCCTGGAGAATTCCGTCTGACAGGCTACAGTCTGTGGGGTCACAAAGAGTCAGACACAGCTGAGCAACTGTCACTTCACTTCAATTCACTTAAAGTAGTTTTAAGACAGAAATGACATTCTGTTTCACAATCATGTGAATTGTTCCTCTCTGAAGAGAATTCATTTTGTTCTGAAGAGAGAAATACCATTTCTGAAAATCATCTCATTTCAGCCTCATCCATCAAATGTGTCATTAAGGTTCAGGAACTAATTACCTTTGTAGCACCAAGATAACGAAAAATGAAAAAAAAAAAATGAACAGTGATCACATATCTTCATTAGAAATAAAGTAAATTTGAGACAAATTTCATACACCCTTTCCTAAGACACACAGAAAGAATAAAACTCTAATATACCTGCTGGAGAATTATCATTGGCTTGTTATGACTTTGTGTGGTTTCATAAAAGGCAAGAAAGGGTCATTGTGCTGCAGTGTTTGTAAAAACGGGGAAGAAAGAAGAGGAAGCAACAGAACTCCTGGAAAGCTACGACTCAAGTGGGGAGTGAAACTCAAGGGGTGCTGGGATGCTGGGGAAATTCCTCCAAGTTTGGAAAGCAAAAAACTGAGAGGACACCAGATTTCAAATCCATGGGTTACAGCACACTGAAGTCAGAAGCTTAAGTTAGAAGTAGAAAAGAGTGCCGGTATAGGACCAAAATATTTGTGTTTAAGAACCCTGTCCTTTACAATTCACTTCTTTGGACAGTTTTCCACTAATGGTAGATGCTTACTTCCTGGTTCACAGTAATGTTCTCAGTTGTATGTAGTTACATGATAAAGATGGAGAGATTGCAATTCGACATTCTGTTGAGAGTTAAAGCTCTGTGGAACCATTTGAATGGAGACTGTCAATCCCTTTTATAGCTTGAATCCATTCTAGCAGGTCCCAGTGAGATGATCAACTCCTCTCTGAAACCAAGAATCCAACTAAGCACAAGATCAAGAGCTCCACCCTAAGAATCACAATCCTCTGCATCATTCCTGTGAACAGGAAGAGCTAGATAACAACTGGCTCTCCTCAGCCTTATACCAATGCCCTTGACTCAGCTCCTGGGCTTCCCAGGTGGCACAGTGGAAAGAACCCACCTGCCAAAGCAGGAGATGCATGAGACTTGGGTTCAGTCTCTGGGTCAGGAAGATCCCCTGGAGGAGGAAATGGCAACCCATGCCAATAATTTTGCCTGGAAAAATTCCATGGACAGAGGAGCCTGAGAGGCTACAGTCAATGGGGTCACAAATAGTTGGACACGACTGAGCAGGCCTACATGCGCTGACTCTGCTCCTACATCCCCACCAGATAGCCAGTCTATCCGCCTCCTACTTGTATCTCTGGGTACTCAAGTTTCTCCACTTTTTCCTCCTCAGACCTCTCTCTCCTCTACAGGACTCAATGCTATATTCTAACCAGCTGACTAGGATCTACTGGATGTCTAGGTACTGCCAGGCATCGCTTCCAAATTCTTTGTGTTCATTTTGTAATAAGGAGATGTGAAATTCTCAAGGGCAGAGAAAAGTTAGTCAATACATACATATATTTTAAAGATATTTTATTTATTCATTTGTTTGGCTGTGCCAGGTCCCAGCTGTAGCACATGGGGTCTTTTAGTTGCAGTATGTGAACTCCTAGCACGCAGAATCCAGTTCCCTGGCCAGGGATCAAACCCTGGCCCCAAGCACTGGGAGTGCAGAGTCTTAGCCATCGGATCACCAGGGAAGTCCCCTCAATAAATATTAAGCAGCAAACTGGGAAGAGGTAAAATGGGGAATGCAAGGGCTACATAATAATCTAAACTGATAGTTCTCAAAATGGAAAACATCAAAATCACTTTTAAAATATCTCTCAATATTTTCAGACATCATCCCAGACTTGGTGAATAAAAATGGCATATAGTGGAGAGAGGAGTGTAATTTCAAAAAAGTTCCACAAGTGATTGATTTGCAACTGTATTTAAATGCAGATAGAATTTGTAGCTGAGCCAAAGCATTCATTTTTGCACTTATTTTCTTTATGTTCATTTGGAAATAAGGTGTGAAACAAAGAAATAAAAGCTATTAAATGCATATGATGTAATGAAGTATCATTTCTGTGCAGTTTCTAATTGAACACATTTTCTTTTTGTCTCAGAAAAACAGTGTTTCTAAAACTTTCTTTAAAAAAAAATATAAGAATACATTAAGAAATACATACATTAAGAAATCAATTCACCCAAGCACACAGAGAACTTCCAAGTTAATTCTACAGTTAATCTACGATTAACTCTTCTTTAAAATTTTATTGCTCTAATATTTCCGGCACTCAGAAGTACAAAACAGCCAACAATAAATTTTTTTCATGGTATTAGTCTGAGTATTAATTGTCTCATACAATGAACACACACGTTGGAACAGAAAGTTTGGAAATTGAACTAAATCTGGATTGATCCCCCGGAAGTTTAGTTTTGTCGGTAGGCTTTTTCCTCCTAAAAATGAAACGCCTCCAGAAGTGAGTTAATTGATAATTCTTTTTAAGTTGTATACTTATTCATAAGAATTTACTGCCAATGAACTTCAGAATAAAGCTGCCATATATATGTAACGCATGAGGGTGGGTAGAAGTCAGTTGGCACAGGATCTCTAGGGGCCGTCCCCCATAGATATTTTGACACCCTATTAAACATTCTGAAAATCCCATAGGGCTTTAAGCCTCCTATATGGTCTGATCCTAGTCAGAGGTGGGTTTACTGGCATCACCCAGACAAAAAAGGCAGGTTCTGTGTGGGCGTAGGGGTAATTGACAAGTATGACTGAAGACTTGGGGGGCTGAGTAGTTAAGCTGTGGTTTAACTAACAATTTCAGTTTTGAGTTGTTGGGGGCCCCATAAGAGCTAGAAAAGACTATATTTGGGGGGAGAGAATCTGCGAGGTATCAGTTCTAAAGACCTCCCACCAGAACCCTCAGATCACCTACAAGCAGGAAATGCTCTAGTAGAAATGGGTAGTGGCTCAGAGTCACCGGCCAATTTCTTAAAGGCCACATTTTAAGAGCTGGAGTCAGGCTTCTCGAACATTTTCTAATTCTCAATCTAAGTTTTCTTTTCCCTCACAACTAATAAAGGTAACCAGAAAAATAGTCTGTGTGACTTCTAACACTTATTTCTTGGAGTACATCAAGTTTTTAATTTATAAGCACAAATAATCTATCTGTCAGACTTTTATTCAATTCTCTAAGACCCTACTTAGGTTTCACCCACAGTCTAAAGCTTCCTCTGGCTAACCCCAGTAGCTAGGCGGTTGAATTATTAATGTATAGCTTCATTATTGAAAAACACATTGCATTACACTGGAACATATATCTATCTCCTTGAGGCTAAAGTCATGTTTTATTCACACAATATCTCTCTTCCTTTGTTGGTTCTAAACTCAGTATTATTTGGGAAAAATGAGATAGAAAAAGGGAACAAGGAGGGGAGGAAGAAAAATGAAGCAAAAAGAAATTATTTATCTTATATTCAAATAATTATTTCTACATAACAAAAGTTCAGTTCATTTTGTGCTCACACAAAGAGTTACCGGAATGGATCAAAACACAGTTTCACATAGTATAGGACAAAGAGTAGGTCAACTTTTCTTCCCTTGAGGCCATACCTCAGGAGTAGTTTATGTCTTAGAAACACCTCAGATCACCATATCTGATAACTCTGTGATTCTCTCCTTAGGTCTTTCCAGCCTAAAAGCCCCAAGGAATGGGCATCTGAGTGAATAGGAGTACAAAACTCTACAGATAGCACCTGCTCAGTGAATACTCACTAAAGTCACACAGGAATGCCTTGAAGAAAGAGACAATTATGCTGAAGGGAGTTCTATTTTCTCCTGAGTTAAAAACAAAAAAAGTACAGTCAACTGGTCTAGAATGACTGAAGGTAAGCCTGGACTCAAGCTCCTCAAATCAGAGCTTTTGGCTGGTGCTCTTCTAGGGAGAAATGAACTCACAGTGAATAAACAGCTGGTTTTAGCAGCCTGAATAAAAATAGTTTTGGAAGGGAGTGATCTTCAAAAGTTACTTTATGGACTTGTGTCTGTGCTTCTGAAGGACAACTAGATACAAATTCAGAATCTCAGAACTCCAGCTCTGTTGTTGACAGAAAATAGATGGCCAACTTTAATCAAGTCATTTCCATTTTCTGTGCTTCTGTTTCCTCATCTCTTCAAGAAGGATAATAATCTCTGCTGTATCTCAGTATTGTTGTGATTCCAAACAGGTATATGATCTAATTCACAACAGTGTCTTCTAAAAGTTCTCTAAGCACAGTTCTTGGTACACAGACAATCCCCCCAAAAGTGTTTACAGAATAAATAGAGTGGAGCGGGTCAGAATGAATTTTCTTCATTCATTTTCTGAGGTCAAAGCATCTTTGTTATTCTTGGAGGTAGATGCTTTGATCAGTGAGATGAAAAATATTCAGCAATACCTATTAGTTTTTCAAAGCTCAAGTCACTGGGAAAACTTATTTATTGTTGTTATTGTTACTATTTTTACCCAGCAGATATTTCAAAGAGTTTTTCCCTATGCCACGTTTTCACATTTTGTTTTTATTTCCATATTTCATGATGAAATAAAGACGGCAGGAAGGAGACAAACATAACAGTGTCCAGTCTGTAAGTCATTTCCAGTTCTAATTTTTTCCTTTCAGAGGGTCATTGAACTGTAACATGGGGCATTGGAGCAAAAGCATCACAGATGTAGATATAAAGATCCAAGTAATAGATATTTGGGTTGCTAACAGGACAAGCAACACAATTAATATTGTCATAATAGACTCATACTGGACACATACAAAGTACAAGCTCATTTAACACAATTGTCAAACAAGAAATAATAGGCAACTGGAAGGCAGAGAAGCTGAAGGTAGGCCAATGGGAGATAAAAAGAAATCCTCTGATAAATCAAGGACCCTGATAGCAGTATAATGACGACAGAAAATCATCAAGACTGTCTAGAAAGAAGTTAACTTCCTTTCCTCAGAGAGGGTTAGGTGGACAACCACTACTGTAAAACCCATGTCCTCTCAGAGGACAATATTAGGGCATCACTACCCATTCAACCCAGAATAGCATCCAGCTCCCATAGTGGAACCACAGGAGACTGCACCAGAGCATTTGGCTGATACGATTAGGAAAACAAGTAGAGCACAATGACAGCAGAGGAGCTGAGCGGGAGTTCTTCCAGACAGAAGTAAGCCAGGAATCGATGACCTGTACTGTGGCTGGCATCTGTTGCTTCATTTTTCAGTTATTTCCATGAGTGCTTGGGGGGAAAAATAATGTTCCGCTCATTACAGACAAAAAAAGCTACCCACCTAGAGGAATACATACAGATGTTTCACAAAAGGGGATCACATACACACAAAGCTGAATTATGTACAAATCAAGGAGCTCACAGTCTAAAATAGGAATTCTTAACCTGGAGCCTATAAACAGAATAAAGGGAAATAAATCCATGAAATTGAACTGAAAATATATATACTATTATTTCCTCTAATTTCTAACTAAAATTTTTCATTTCCTTCAATTAAGAATGTAGGCAATAAACTAACCCCAGTAGTATTAGCAGTAATTGTGACCTTGTCTCCTATGGAAATTAAGTATTTTCATCTTCTTTATAACCCTTACAGATATTGTAGCAGATACCCAAGATACACTTATGCTCATCACTCCTAAAGCTGCAATATTAGTCACCAGTTAAGTTTATCTAATGCATTAATAAAGCAGCATATATGTTGCTATATATCCCACACATGGGATTTTTTAACATTTTGATAACTATGTTTCAATATAACTGGTTTCCTTTATAAGCCTGCATACTTAATCTTACAGATTTTAACATATTCTAAGAAGTGGTTCGTAGACTTCATGTGATGGCCAGATGGGTGACGGGTTCATGTTACAGAAGACTAAGGACTCCTGGCATGAAGAGAAGTCAGACAAGCACAGAGCTCCTGTGTCAGTTTGACATAAGTGTAGCAACTGTCTTTTGATGGAAGTCTGTGTTCTAACCTTCTTGCTGCTTCTCTGAAGCAATTGCCTTCCAATAATTCCCTTTCCTGATGATGCAATCTAGAGCTTACATCTATTAAGTGCAACCAAGACTCAGGTGGCACTGTATTTAATATTTATATATTATGATTTTAAAAGTACATTTTATGGAAAATGCATAAATAGCTATCACATGCTAAATCTTCTAAAATGTTAACAGTTTAATAAGTCTCCTTATTGAATCTAATCTGCCCTAATAGATGCTACCCCCTACCTCATAGCAACTATCAAATGACAGGCCTAATACCTAAAAAGAATTGAATGTCATATTGCCTTGAAAATTCAGCCCCATGAAGTGGCCGCCGTATTTGTATATTTATAGATACAAACTGTTTAGAATGCCTCATCTTTCTCCACTATAAGCCTTTTCTCATAACCCTCTTACTATCACCCAAATAACTTAACAAGGCAATAGGTAATAGTTGATGGATCAGTGATGCAGAATTCAAGAATAATTCCATTTGCTCTTTTCTTCCACTAAAAAGGATTTGCTTATTGAGGAAAGAAATGCAACCTCCTCGATGTGGCACTCCCATAACCTGGATACTCAAGAGCAAAGTTAAACTGAGAATCTAGAACAGACATTGGGATGTTCTAGGTGCCCACTGGGATCTGGTGGTAGTGGCTGTCTGGAGCACAGTGATAAGAAGTGTCTTGAGGCTACATCCTGGCTCAGTGTGAAAGAACACTACAATTAAAGAACAATGCTTATCAAGGGCCCAGAAGCAGTGACATGACTGCTTCATAGCTTCCTCCTGGCTTTACATACTTTCATGAAAGATTAACCAAATGGAACAACAAAGAAGAAAGTCCTTCTTTTGTCTATTGGCTTCGATTCTTAACAGGTATGCCATGATTTCTTAGGACCTTTATGAGTGGTCCAGTATCATGAGCTTGTTAGCAGACACAAGAATTAAAGACGTAATAATAGCAAATAATCCTCTTGGAAACCCTCCCCATTGTATACCAGCTGATCAAATATAAATTTATTTGAGTCCATCTATAGATCCTGAGCTCTTTAGCCATTGGCATCACTCCAATGGAAGAGTGAGAATAAAGAAAGACTTCAAACACTGGCAAATACTTGAAGATTCAAAACCAAATTCCTCTTCCTAGTTCACCTTGCTTACAGCGATGACACATACCACTCCCAGAAACTAGTGACTACCTGCAGTGGTAAGCACTCGGGCCCTGGTGGCCTCTGGTGTTTCTTCTTTCTAGTCATATAGTCCTTCTCAGCAAGGGTCACTCTTACTCCCAAGAGGAAAGTCAACATGACTCACTTTCAGAAACTGAAAGTACACCATGTCCACATGAGCAGTGCTGCTTACTGTATAACCACAAAACCACATCAGAAGAAGGAGTCAGCTGCTTAGGAAGGAGAAGAGGCAGTGGGCTGAACAAGCTCATTCCCCATTCCAGACAGCCAGGCTTCTGGAGGACCACGGTTTCCTTTACTCAGATATGGAACAGCAGACAAATGTCAGCAACAAATGCAGCCAGGGTCCTTGGCTTCTGGTCACTGAACAGAGAGAAATGAGGGCCTTCCCAAAGCCCCATTGTGAAGCAGGGAGGTTTTGGCCTCATCCTTCTTTCCATTTCCTGGGGTATGTTCTTCTCCAATTCTATCCCCTTCCCAAACACCCAGCACTCTCTTACCGAACCTTGTGTTAGGGGATTTGGAGGGAGGATTTAAGGAAACAAGGCCTTGGTCTGGGTGGGATACTGTCAGGATTCCATGACTGCGTGTCCTGATAATTCTTACCTAGAAGGTATGAGGAATGTGTGCTGTGTGTCAGTCACTCGGTTGTGTCTGACGCTTTGCAACCTCATGGATGTAGCCCACCAAGCTCTTCTGTCCATGCAATTTTTCCCAGTAACAATACTGGGGTGGGTTGCCATTTCCTTCCCCAGGGGATCTTCCTGATCCAGGGATCAAACCGAGGTCTCCTGCATTGCAGGCAGACTTTTACTGTCTGAGCCACCAGAGAAAAAGGTATGAGGAATGAAACATGGCCAAGCTTTTATCAGCAAAGAAATGTAACTCACTCACTCATATTCATCAGATTATTGGCATGTTTGGTCCTTTTTGTGCTCACTTTTGACCATGCTCTCATTTGTATCTATGTTCAGACCTGAGTAACAATTTTTTTTTTTCGCCTTGCCCACTGTGGTTGCAGACTGGCCTTGTCAGATACTGGGGTTGTGCGAAATTGTTTCTGTTCAACCAGAGACCACCACAGCCTAGCCAAGAGAAAGAGTACAGGTCCAGCTCCAGTAATACCAAGGACTACCTAATAGGCCCAGGCCTGCTCCTAGCTGTCAGCCAAAACGAGGAGTGGGAATTCGCCCTAAATTCTGATCCTGTAGTATGACTTTAACCTTTCCCTCCACTTTTGGTTTAAAACTGTGGGTTTCCACTCCCTTCCTTGAGACAATTCACTCTTTCAAAGTGGCATAAACTAATTGAAGAATTGATCTCAGCTAATAAGAGTTAAACTTTTGTCCCAAAGGGGTTGGAGGGATGTCCTGTACTTACATTATAACAGTGATCTTTCAGAGATAAAAGCTGACCCAGATGAGCCATAATGTTGAGCCTGGGCTAAACTGTGGAACAGAACACCTCAGAACTTCACCAGGTAAACTAGAAAGACAACTGGTTCTTCGTCCAACATACAGATCAGGCCCTGAATTTCATACCCAAGATTGCACTTCCACATACTGACTCAGTGAGGTACTCTCTGGTCACTCCCATGTTGATTTCTCCAAGCATCTCTCCCCTCACAGAGAATCTCCTCTCATCCACCTGACATTTCTCTGCTAGTTTTTATATGGAGACGGTATTTTTGAACTCATATTGGAGCTTGACTTGCCAGATCTAATGAGTTGCTTTCAGAATGAGGACTGCCCTGAATAAGCCAACCCCTCTCTTTTCTTATTTACCTTACTCTTTTTATTCAAGCATGGTTGATTTACAGTGTTGTATTAATTTCTGCTGTACATCAAAGTGACTTAGTTATGCGTGCGCACACATATACACACATGTATTCTTTTTCATATTCTTCTCCATCATATGGAAAGGATACTTAATACAGTTCCTTATGTTATACAGTTACTGCTAAGTCACTTCAGTCATGTCCAACTCTGTGCGACCCCATAGATGGCAGCCCACCAGGCTCTGCTGTCCCTGGGATTCTCCAGGCAAGAACACATTTCCTTCTCCAATGCATGAAAGTGAAAAGTGAAAGGGAAGTCGCTCAGTCGTGTCTTGACTTTTAGTGACCCCATGGACTGCAGCCTAGGCTCCTCTATCCATGGGATTTTCCAGGCAAGAGTACTGGAGTGGGGTGCCATTGCCTTCCCCGGTTATGCCGTAGGACCTTGTTATTTATCCATTCTATATGTGATAGTTTGCATCTGCTAACTCTGTTGCAATATTCATATCAGATGAAATAGACTTTAAAACAAAGGCCATAAAGAAAAAGAAGGACACTATATAAGGAGAAAAAAATCAACACAAGGGACTTCCCTGGTGGTCCATGCTTCCAATGCAGGGGACCCAGGGTTTGATCCCCGGTCAAGGAACTAGGTCCCACATGCCACAGCTAAGAGTTTACACGCCAAAACTAAAGATCCTACACACTTCAACAAAGATCCCACGTGCTGCAACTTAGACCCAGGGCAGACAAATAAATACTTTTAATTAAAAAAAAAAAGTCAATGCAAGAAGAGGATTTTATACTCATCAACATATAGGCACCCAAATACATAAATATAAATAGACACAAAGGGAGAAACTGACAGGAGTATAATAATAGAAGGGAACTTAAACACCCTCCTCTGACATCAATGGACAGATCTTCAAGCCACCGCTTGAAGCCATCGCTTGCTTGTCTCTACTCTGTGGTCTGAGTAGGACACTGAATTCTGTGACTTCTCATAATACTCTGCTGCCACCTGGTGAAAATTCATAACCAAATAGGACACAAGTCACCACTGACTTTCAACCTCTGTACACACTCACATAGACACACAAAGGAAGTATTTACTCCTGTGGGATGAGTGAAGCTGGAATTCCTTGTTGATTGGAATCATCAACAACAAGCTGGAATCATCTTGTTGATTCTTCAATTTTGTCTGTAATTGGTCTTTAAAAGTAAATGCTACAGCAACATTCATATTAAAGCACATCCACAAACACCTATCTGCCTACCTTCTACATGTACATTGGGCCATTTTAATCTTCAAGATAGCTCTATGAGATAATTTATTAATATCACCACTTCACAGATAAGAACACGAAGGCACAGAGAAGCTAAGTGATGTCCCCAAAGTCACCTTATTAGGAGAAGAACTGAAATAGAACCTCAGAGAGTATGGCTTCAGAATGTATTTTCTGCTGTGACTTTCTGACTCTTACTATGCTACCTGGAGCTCTGATCACTGGAAAAGAAAAAGAGGGAAAAAAGCTTCCTATCTCCTTTCTGAATCTGCATCCTTTGCCTCTCCATCCTCCATTTCTCAGGCACCCTAGAGTCCTTGAACCAGATTCCCAGCTTCTATGGACTCAGGCAACAAAGAATACTGATCACCCTTTGGGATTCACAGAGCTATAATAAGGCATCAGCGAGAGAAACACGAACCCCCAATTCTCCCCCAGTTCTAATTAATAAGAAATAGTAAGTGATTAAAATCTATGTATAGCTATGTAAGTAGACTATCCTATTTTAAATGCAACCTAGAGGCTTAAAGAACCAATAGATTTAAAAATAAAATTCCGAAGACCACAGTAACTTCTGAATGAGCACCAAAGAACGATCAGGGTCACTGTTAAAACCTGTACTGATGTACCTGAGACATAAGGAGACCACCAGGAATACAGTGCTTTGCATGCCAGCCACCACCATGAGTGGCCAGCCCTTACATAGAGGGGAAGCAGAGGGCTGGGCGTAGGGGGTAGCGCATAGGAAGGGCTGGGGGGAGTTGCTCTGGGACACGCCATTAGGAGACCTTTCCACACATGGACAGGAAAATCAGCAAAGAGGAACTCCCTCCATGGACACTTAGGTCTGGACCTCAGCCATGACAGAGATTGGGAAAGGAGCCTACAGACGACTCTCAGGAAGAAGTGGCTGCCCAAGGGCCCACTCCAGCCCACAGATAGTTTTGATTGGCTCACTCTGTGCTTCCTAAACTATGAATTAGTGCCAGCAATTAAAGAAAAAAAAATCAGGAAATTTCATATAAATTTGCATTTCCGAACTCTCTTGAAAAACTGGAAGACTCAGTAATACCAGGTCCAGGTCACCATGTGATAACAAGCTTTCATCCAGGACCTTCAACCTGACCGCGTCTGGCAAGGAGTTTCCCCAGCCAAGGCACTTTTGTAACTTCCCTCCGGGACCCTAGAGGATGTTGAGTCGAGCTTCTGACCCAGCAGGAGCTGTCCAAGGCTCTGGGACAGGCTGTTTGTTGCTAAGCACTGCAAGCACACCCAGCACCCAGGCCGGAGACAGGAGCATGTACACAGGACTCAGAGACAACACCCTTCCCCCATGTAAGGACTCCCATAACGTGATGCCAACTCAGCTTCCCAACATCAACTTCTGTGATTTCCTTCACATATGCTATGCTGCAGCCACACTTCAGGATTTATTGTTCTCTAGGTATTCTTCCCAGATCTGTACACTCTATTTGGAATACCTCCTCCCTCTTCCCACCTGGTATGTTCAACATTTACCCAACTGTCAAAGCCAATCAAAAAAGTTGTTCAGTGAAGACTTCTTCAGTTTTTGTAAATCAGAATTAATCCCCCCTTCCTGTCTTACATTAACATTAGTTTACACTTCTACTGTAGGATTACCATAGTCTGATTTATATTATGGTTAGTCTTTCTGTTAATTTGTGAAATTCTGAAAGGCAGAAATTGCCTCTTATTAATTTTCATGCCCACCGCCTCTCCATAACCACTCCTTTCCTAATCTATGCTGCTGCTAAGTCACCTCAGTCGTGTCCGACTCTGTGTGACCCCATAGACAGCAGCCCACCAGGCTCCCCCGTCCCTGGGACTCTCCAGGCAAGAACACTGGAGTGGGTTGCCATTTCCTTCTCCAATGCATGAAAGTGAAAAGTGAAAGTGAAGTCGCTCAGTCATGCGACCCCATGGACTGCAGCCTACCAGTCTCCTCCGTCCATAGGATTCTCCAGGCAAGAGTACTGGAGTGGGGTGCCATTATAAGTATATTGTTAATATAATCATTGTTGAGGATGTTTTTAAAAGACTGTGAAGTAAACCTTGGTTTCTACTGCCATCTAGTGACCATAATGTAGAATTACGCCTGAAACCACTGCAATCTCTTAGGAACCTAACATTCTGAATTCATCCCTCCGTTTCTCTTTCCAATATTTCCTATTCCTTCCTTTTTCTCCTTTCCTTCTTTTCTCCTTCACTTTTTATTCATTTATCCTTTCAATCAACACATACTCGTTGATCATCTTCTAGCTGTCAGACACTGTGAGCAATGAACAATCATCACAAATATGAATAAATATGAAGGACCCCTATTGCCAGCCAAAGTGGAGCAAGCCCACTGCAGCCAGTATCTCGTATCGATCACATAAAAACTGTGGGCAAACACACAAAAGCAACTACCTGGAAGAAGATTAGGGAGGAGAACCTAAAGTTGAAAAATTCGTATAGAGACAAGTTTCTTTGCTATTTTTCCTCTTTTGCCTTCCCACTTTGACCCAAGTGATTCCCACTGGGTTTTGGTTTTTTTTTTTTTTTTTTTCGTTGTTTTGTTTCTCCTATTTTTCCTTCCAGGCCTGCACCAAGGGCAACCCAAATCATGAACCTGCAATGTAATCACCATTACTCCAGCACCAAAATCCCTGGGAGAAAAATCCATGTTTCTGGCCAAAGTAACTCAAATAAAGGGAAGCTTGTGATACAAAAAGAGTGGAGAAATGACTTTTATGTTTTTGCCCCTCTCTCTCCCCCTTTATTCTCACCACTTGGTACTGAGGGTTGCCCCAGTCATACATAATTATGGGATATAAGGTCACTAGAACTTCAAATAAACTTTTTTTCTAGTCAGATGATCGGGAAAAGGAGCTCCTGGAAGCCAGAGAGTTTGGGGGATACGCTGGAGAGAAAGAGTCAGAGATGGAGATCTCTGAATTTTGTGGATAAAGCCACATGTCCTGAATTCATCTCTGAGTGCCCATGCACAGGACAGAGTAAAAGCAGAAGGGCAAAGACCTTGAAAGGCTACGCAGAGAAAATGAAAGAAAGCTCACAGTCTAAATGTAAAGATTAACTACCAAAAAATGAAAAGAAAAACCTTATGCAGAGGAGTTTAATAGGCCCAACTCTCAATATAAAATCCAAAATGGCTGGATACCAGCCAATTGAAAAAAAAAAAAATCTACTGGCAAGCAAGGAACCAGGGAAATTTGACAACTTACAGGGAAATAAGAATCAATGAAAGTCAATTGTGAGATGATACAGATATTGGAATCAGACAAAATTTAGACCAGCTATAGTAACCAGACTCCAAGAAGCAAACACTCCTGAAATAAATGTAGAGATAGAAGCTCTCAATTAAGAAAGAGAAACTGGGGGTGGAGGGGAGTAAGAGGAAATTTTAGAACTGAAAAATATCTGAAATACAAAATTCACTAGGTGGTCTCAAGGGAGATGAAAAAAAAAAAAAAGGAAAGAGTCAGAAAATTAGTACAGATCAACAGAAACTATTCAAACCTGAAGAACAGAAAGGGAAAATACTGGTGGTGGGGGGCGGGGGGACAAGCCTATAGGAAAATATCGAAAGGTTTACATTTATGTCACTGGAATCACAGAAAAATGTGAAAAGGGGGAAAAGGATGGCTGAAAACTTTCCAGACTTTGTGAAGGAAATAAATTTATAAATTCAAAAGGCTCAGAAAACCCCAGATAGATTAAATTCAAAGAAAATTATACCTCCATATATTATAATAAATTTGCAGGAAATCAAGGATTTTTTTAAAGTTTTGAAAATAACCAGAGGAAAATGACACATTACAAAAAGAGGCAAAATTATTCAAATTACTGTGGCTATCTTATCAGAAAACATGGAGACCAGAAGATAGTGACACAGTTTTCTTTTAAAGTAACTATAATGTAATAACTAGCAAACCAGAACTCTGTGTTTAGCTAACGAAATACCTGGCAAGGAAAAATATTACGAAATTAACGCATTTTAAGATGAAGGAAAACTAAGACAATTCATATTTAGCAAAACTGCTCTAAGAAAAACGCTAAAGGAATTTCTTCAGGCTAACTGAAAGTGATACAACATGGAGATTAAGAAAGAGCAATAATATAATAAACAACAAAGATAGATATCTAGATAAATAGCTTATTTCTTCCTCTTAGATTCATTAAAATAGGTGTGACTATTAAAAGCAAAACTTATAATATTGTCTGATGGGATTTGCAATGCATATAAATGTAATACTTTGGTGTGTGTGCTCAGTTGCTTGGTTATGTCCAACTCTTTGCGATCCCAGAGACTATAACCCACCAGGTTCCTCTGTCCATGAGAGTCTCTAGGCAAGAATACTGGAGTGGTTTGCCATTTCCTTCTCCAGGGGATCTTTCCAACCCATGGATCAAATCTGCATCTCTTATGTCTCCTGCATTGACAGGCGGGTTCTTTACCACTAGCACCACCTGGGAGCCCAAATGTAATACACATGAAAAGTTTAATATGAAGGAAGAGGGGGAAATAAATACGTGATTAAAACTTCAACCCTTACTTGAAGTGGTAAAATACTAACTCTAAGTAGACTGTGAAAGGTTAGATATGTATATTGGAAAGAACTAAAACAGCAACTAAAAAAAATACAATGACATAAAGCCAAGAGATAAAGTATATATTAAAAATAATAATAATAATAATCTAAAACATGGCAGAAAATGGTGAATAGAGAAAAACCAGAGAAATGGTGAATAGGTAAAAAACAGAGAAAAGGAAAATCTAAAATAAATAGAGAGTACACCTAAATCCAACCATATCAATAATCCCATTCAAAGTAAGCGGTCTCCACGTGTCAATTAGAAGACAAAGATTGTCAGATAGGGAAAACAAAAAATGCTGTTACATGTTGTCTATAAGAAACTCTATAAATAGGATATACAGGTTAAAGTAGAAGGGAGGAGAATGATAAAACATGACATCACACAACTAAAGACAGTGAGAATGACTATATTAATATCCAGGCAGATGTCAAAACAAGGAATATTACTAGGGAGAAAAAGGGCTCAATATATCTAGAACACAAAACAATCCAGATATGTATACTGCAAACAACAGAGCTTCAAAATACATGAATCAAAAATGGCGAACTGAAAGGAAAAATACCCAAATCCACAATTATTCCTGGGGACCTCAAAATACCTCCATAATCAGCAAAACAGTAAAAAATCAAGGATTAAGAAGACCTGAATATTATTGCTCAGTTTTACCTAATTAATAAAGTATTCCATCCAACAACAGAATATACATTTTTAAGTGTACATGGAACATTCACCAAGGTAGATTAGGGGTCAGCAAATTATGGCCTACAAGCCAAATTCAATCTATCATCTGTTTTTATAAATAAAGTCTCACTGGAACACAGCTATGCCTACTTGTTTTCATTTCTTCTGTGGCTGTTTCTGTGCCACAAAAGCAGAAATGAGTAGTGGAGGGATAAACTATATGGTCTTAAAAGTCAAAAATATTTGCTATCTGACACGCTACGAAATAAATTATTTACTTCTGTTCTGGACAATGCCCAAATAATAGTCAACTGAGAAGACTACTAGAGAGCACATCTGACCATAATGGAATTAAATTTAAAAATAATAAAGATATCTGAAAATTTCCCAATTTTTGGAAGTTAAACCACATCCTTATAACTCACTCATTGGTCAAAGTGGAAGTCTCAAGAGAAAGTATACAATATTTTAAACTACCCAAATATGAAAATATCACATATCAAATATTTCTGGGAAGGGGATGCAACTAAAGAATGTTTACAGGAAAAGTTATAAGTGGTATAAGTATTTATATTGAAAAATAAGAAAGGCCTCAAATTAATTCTAAGCTTCCATCTTAAGAAACTAGAAAAATAAGAGCAAATTAAATACAAATTGAAAAGAAAGGAATACAATTAAGAGCATAAAAAACACTGAAAATACAGAATAAAGAACATTTATAAAAACCAATTTTATCTAAAGATAAAAATAATTCATAACCTCTAGCTGAGCTAGACTGACTGAGCTAGAAACAAAGAGAAAACACAAATTATCAATATCAAGAATGAAAGAGTAGGCATTGCAGTAGATACTACCATCACTAAAAGGTGATTAAGGAAATACTCCAAACAACTTTAAGTGCTTCCATTCAACTTAAATAAAATGGAATGAATTCTTGAAAGGCAAACTACCAAAAATCACTCATGAGGAGATAAGTAAGCTGAATATTCTACTAAAGAAATGGAATACAAAGTTTAAAAAGTTTCAACAGAGAATAATACAGGCCAGGAGAAATATACTATAAACTCAACCAAGCATATAAGGGAGAAATACCAAATCTATATCATTTCTTTCAGAAAACAGAATAGGAAGGAACAACTTTCGCATTCATTTTATGAGCTCAGCGTTAGCCTGATACCAACACTAGACAAAGACATTACAAGAGAGTAAAATTATAAAACAACATCCCTCCCGAATATGGACACCAAAGTTAACAGATTTTATCAATTCCAGGAGCATATAAAAAGAATTATATACTATGAGCAAGAGAGGTTTATTACAGAAATGCAAAGATGTTTCAACTTTTGAAAATCACTCCAGTATAATTTATCATAACAGACTTAAAAGAAAAACTGTACAATCATCTCAATAGAAGCAGGAAAATATTTGACTGAACTCAATGTCCAGCATGTTAAAAACTCTCAACATCACTATCAAAAGAAAAAGAAAGCTTCATTAATCTGAAAAAGGCAGCTACAAAAAATATACTGCTAATGCTAATTTATGGAGAAATAATGACTGTTTACTCCTTGGAAGAAAAGTTATGACCAACCTAGATAGCATATTCAAAAGCAGAGACATTACTTTGCTAAAAAAAAAAAAAGGTCTGTCTAGTCAAGGCTATGGCTTTTCCAGTGGTCATGTATGGATGTGAGAGTTGGACTGTGAAGAAAGTTGAGCGCTGAAGAATTGATGCTTTTGAACTATGGTGTTGGAGAAGACTCTTGTGAGTCCCCTGGACTGCAAGGAGATCCAACCAGTCCATCCTAAAGGAGATTAGTCCTGGGTGTTCATTGGAAAGACTGATGTTGAAGCTGAAACTCCAATACTTAGACCACCTGAGGCAAAGAGCTGACTCATTGGAAAAGACCCTGATGCTGGGAAAGATTGAGGGCAGGAGGAGGAGATGACAGAGGATGAGATGGTTGGATGGCATCACCGACACAATGGACATGGGTGGACTCCAGGAGTTGGTGATGGACAGGGAGGCCTGGCATGCTGCAGTTCATGGGATTGCAAAGTGTTGAACACGACTGAGCAACTGAACTGACTGACTGAACTGATCCAGAAAAATGAAACATCATAACCATATATAATACAAGAAAGATATAACTCAAGAAAGATCAAAGACTTAAATGCATAACATAAAACCATAAAGTTCCTGAAACTGAAAGTGTTAGTCTCCCAGTCATGTCTGACTCTTTGTGATCCCGTGGACTTTAGCCCACTAGTCTCCTCTGTCCATAGAATTCTCCAGGCAAGAATACTGGAGTGGGTTACTACTTCCTTCTGTAGGGGATCTTCCCGAGCTGGGATTGAACTCGAGTCTCCCACACTGCAGGCAGACTTACTGACTGAGCCACCAGGGAAGACATAAATGAAAGTGGAAGTCGTTCAGTTGTGGCTGACTCTTTGCGACCCCATGGACTATAGTCCACGGAATTATCTAGGCCAGAATACTAGAGTGGGTAGTCTTCCCCTTCTCCAGGGGAATCTTCCCAACCCAGGGATCAAACCCAGGTCTCCTGGTTTACAAGCAGATTCTTTACCAGCTGAGCAACCAGGCAAGCCCAAAAAAGCTCCTAGAAGAAAATTAAGGAGAAAATCTTTGTGGCCTTAGGTTAGGTAAAGAATTCCTAGATATGGCAACAAAAGCATGACCAAAAAAGAAGAAAATTGGTAAACTGAATTTCACCATAATTAAAAACATGTGCTCTGCAAAAGACACTTAAGCAAATAAAAAGATAATCTAATTAAATCATTGTGATACACCACATAACAAAGAATAAAAACCGTATGACCATCTCAGTAGACACAGAAAAAGCTGAGTTCAAATTCAATACCCATTTATGATTAAAAAAAAAAAGAGAGAGGGAGAGAGACCCTCCTGAAAGTGGGCATAGAGGGAACCTGTGCTGTGCTTAGCTGCTCAGTCATGTCCAGCTCTTTGTGACCTCATGGATTGTAGCCCTCCAGGCTCCTTGGTCCACGGGATTCTCCAGGCAAGACTACTGGAGTGGGTTGCCATGCCCTCCTCCAGGGGATCTTCCCAATCCAGGGATCAAAGCCAGGCCTCCCACATTGCAGGTGGAATCTTTACTGTCTGAGCCACCAGGGAAGCCCATAGATGGCATCTACTTCAACATAATAAAGGCCATATATGACAAACCCACAGCTAACATCATACTCGACCATCAAAAGCTTATTCCTCTAAGATCAGGAATAAGACAAGGATGTCTACTCTTAGCGCTTTTATTCAACATAGGTTTAGAATTCTATGGCAAAACAGAGGGAAAAAGGAATACGAACTGGAAAAGAAGTTAAACTGTCACTGTCTGCAGATGTGGTTTAGTCACTGAGTCTTGTCTGACACTTGCGACCCCATGGACTGTAGCCTGCCAGGCTCCTCTGTCCATGGATTCTCCAGGCAAGAATACTGGAGTGGGTTGCCATTTCCTTCTCCAGGACATCTTCCCGACCCAGGAATAGAACTTGGGTCGCCTGCATTGCAGGCAGATTCTTTACCAACTGAGCTACAAGGGAAGATTATTTGCAGATGACATGATACTATACATAGAAAATCCTAAAGATGCTACCAGATAACTTAAGAGTTCATCAATGAATTTGGTAAAGTTGCAGGATACGAAATTACAATACACAGAAATCGCTTGCATTTCTCTATATTAACAATGAAACATCAGAATGAGAAATTAAAGAAACAGTCCCATTTTCCATCACATGAAAAAGAATAAAATACCTAGGAATAAATCTACCTAAGGAGGCAAAACACTCATACACCAAAAACTATGAGGCTGATGAAAGAAACTGAAGATGACACAAAGAGTTGGAAAGATACGCCATGTTCTAGGATTGGAAGATCAGTATTGTCAGAATCACTATACTACCCCACAATCTCCAGATTCAGTACAATCCTTATCAAACTGCCAGTGACATTTTTCACAAATCTAGGGGAAAAATCTTAAAATTTGTGTGGAAACACAAAAGATCCTGAGTAGCCAAAGCAATCTTAAGAAAGTAAAACGGAGCTTGAGGAAATCAGACTCCCTAACTTCAGTCTGTACTACAGTCATCAAGACAGTATGTTACTGACACAAAAGCAGAAATATAGATCAATGGAATAGGATTGAAATTCCAGAGATAAACTCACCCACCTATGTTCACCTAATCTATGACAAAGGAGGCAAGAATACCCAATGGAGAGAAGACAGTCTCTTCAATAAGTGGAGAAAACTAGATAGTTACATGTGAAAGAATGAAATCAGAATACTTCCTAACACCATACACAAAAATAAACTCAAAAATTGATTAAAGACCTAAATGTAACACTTGATACTATAAAACTCTTAGAGGAAAACATAGGTAGAATCCTCTGACATAAGTTGCAGCAAGATTTTTTGAGCCACCAGAGGATAATGAAAATAAAAACAAAAATAAACAACTGGGACCAAACTAAACTTAGAAAGGTTTCGTACAGCAAATAAAACCATAATCAGAAATAATAACACCCAGAATGGGAGAAAATATTTGCATACAGAGCGACCAACAAGGAATTAACCTCCAAAATATACAAACAGCTCATTCACCTCAATTTAAAAAGCAGTTCCAAAATAGGCAGGTCTTAATAGACATTTCTCTAAATGGCCGATGGCCATGAAGCACATGAAAAGATGCTCAACATCACTGATTATTGGAGAAATACAAATCAATACTACAATGAGGTATCACCTCACATCAGTTAAAATGGCCATTATCACAAAATCTGCAAACAATGAATGCTGGTGAGGGTATGGAAAAAAAGAAATCCTCCTACACTGTTAATGGGAATGAAATTGGTACAGCCACTATGGAGAACAGTATGGAGGTTCCTTAAAAAACTAAAAATAGAGCTAGTATATGACCTAGCAATCCCATCCCTGGGCTGATACCCAAAGAAAACCATAATTTGAAAAGATACATACACCTCAGTGTTCATTGCAGCACTATTTACAATAGCCAGGACATGAAAGTAACTTAAATGTCCATCGACAACAGAATGGATAAAGAAGATGTGGTCCGTATATACAGTGGACTATTATTCAGCCATAAAAAAGAATGAAATGTCATTTGCAGCATCGTAGATGGACCTAGAGATTATTATACTGAGTGAAGTCAGATAGATAAATACAAATATCAAGATATCATTTTTATGTGGAATCTTAAAAAAATGATACAAATGAACCTATTCACAAAACAGAAATAGAGACACAGATGTGGAAAACAAACATGGTTACCAGGAGGAAAGGGGGAGGATAAATAGGGAGATTGGGATTGACATAAACATATCACTAAATATAAAATTGATAATAAGGACCTATTGCATAGCGCAGGAAACGCTATTCAGTACTCTCTAATGACCTATATGGGAAAAGAATCTAAAAAAGAGTGGATATATGTATAACTGATTCACTTAGCCATGCACCTGAAACACAATATTATAAAACAACTATACTCCAATAACATTTTTTTAATAGCCTACTGACTTTACCTCCCCCTCCCAAAATAAAAACACGTTAACACTAAAACCTATTTGCAAATGTTTATAGCAGCTTTATTAACAATCACTGAAAACTAGAAAAAAGCAAACGTCTTTCAACAGGTGACTGGATAAACAGACCATCATACATCAATAAAATAGAATACCATTCTACAACAAAAAGTATGTATTTTACTGATGCACACAACAACATAAATAAATCTCTAAAAAATGATTGATGCTAAGTGGGGGGGGGGGGGGGAAAGCCAGACTGAAAAGGCTACATATTGTCTGATTCCATTTCTTTGATGTTCTGGAAAAGTTGAAACTATAGGAACAGAGAACACAGTGGTTACTAGGGATTGACGATGGAGGAAGAATTGATACATGAGCTATATAAGGAACTGATGGGTGATGGAACCATTCTGTATCTTGGTTGTATTAGTAACGATATGACTGCATGCATTTGTGAAAACTCAGAAATATATACTAAATAGAATGAATATTAATACATGTACATATAAATAAAATAGAAGAAAAGTAAGTGGATACAACTATCTTTGAGTGTCTTCAATATTAGAAAGAAACTTATCACTGGGATTTGAATGATCTTTATGAAACAAAATGAGCTGGTTTGAACACATTGTCTTTAAAGTCCATTTTAGTTCTGAAATTCAATTATTTCAATTTCTGAATTCTGAAATCCACTTATTCTATAATTTGATACTGTATAGATACCTCCTCACCAGGTAGGAGGACAAATAAAGGAGATCAATTTTATTCTTAGTGATAATGATAGTGAAGATGACATATTCTCTCTTAGGTCCAAGTCTTTATTATTCAGAGCAGCATAGAACCCGCACAATCACATGCTAAATATGGGATCGAGCAAGGTACTCCTCCACATTTTTAGGGCTCTCTGTAGAGTTTTTCCAATAGCTTTTATTTAAGAGTTTGATTCCTTTATCTAAATAAATGTAATTTAGAAAAGCTATATTTTTTCTGGGTAAGCATTATGTTAGTCTTAGATTCCTATATAATATTTTTGAAATACTGGTGTAGAGATAAATTAGACCAAACATAGCTTTTACTAATCCTTGACAAGTTAACTTCAGTAAGAACTCAGTAATAAGGTACAAGAAAGCACTTAATCTACTTATAAGCCACTTTATTATTTTATTTAAGATATTTATGCAGTTTTGACATTAATATTCAGAGGATATACTGAAGAGTTCTCAGAAGTAAGTTTACCTAACTGTGTTAAGTGAGCTGTGAACCAAAAAGAACTTTCAGAGACTCAGAATAATGCCAATCCTAATGATTATCTAGTTCAAACACTTCAATTCACAGACCAGAAAACTAGATGCCAGGGAAGGAAAATGACTGGTTTGTCAAGCTTATATGCTTACACACTGATGGAGCCAGAACCTTAGAAATCAAATCAGACAGACCAGCACTTGCAAATTTTAACAGCTCAGCATAGAAATCTCAAGATAGCTTCAATTAAATTGACCAAGGCACTTTGAAATTATTAGTCTTAAATTTTTGGTGTTAGAGTCAAATCACCAACAATATTTAATAGCTGCCCTTTTTCATAAAGTAAATCAGACAAAAATCACTCAGAACATTAATGATCACATTAAAATGATCAAAAATAAGATTTTGTGTGAACTTATTTCACTTTCACTCTTGTTTCATCCATTTACCACAAATTTTCATCTGGCAATCTAGCAGGTAATTAAAGTCATATACGCAATTTTGTCCTCTTTAATTTCAGTGCCCCTTCAACTTCTCTGAACTGCCTCAGTCATATGATGGAGATAATAATTCCTACATACCGAGGTCAGAGATTAATAGCCTCAGTTGCATTCATGCTGAAGGTCAGTTCTTGTCTGAATACATCTGTAGAATCTACCAAATAGCCTCAAATACAAAGGAAGGAAGTTATTCAAACACAGAATGACTCCTTGTGCCTGGTCCAAGGGCAGGGTTGAAGAGACAGTACCAAGCGTCTGCTAGTAGGCTGACAGGTCACACCAGAGTCTTTGAGGCAAGGCTCTAATAAAGAGAAGGTTAAAAAGTGAATCATTTCCCCCAGTCCCTGCTATTACATTGACAGTATAGATGATTCCGATTTGAAATCCAATAGAACAAACCAAGGATAAAAGGGACTTTCATAATCCTTTTTAAAAGCTGCTTATAATTTCATGTGAAAATTATGCAATATAAATAAAAGATGTGCTGTAGTTTCTCTCATTTCCAACACCCTTTTAGCCTGCCTCTATCCCTACTTGTTCCAAGTTCATTTCTTGAGGAAACTGTGATTAACAGTTTGTTGTATAACTTTAGACACACACACAGTTTTGTATTGAGGTCACGCTATGCTGTTGAACTGAAATTGCTAAAAACATATCATAGTCATGTTTCCAGGTCAGTATTTATTCTTAATAGTTCCTAGTATTTCACAATTTTTTTAGCCATTCATCTATTGATAGATACTTGGGTCATTTCCAATTTCTTAATGAAAGGTTCTGGCTAAGGAGGAGGCTCCTAAAGGCTCCTAACAAGGTTCTAGCTCAGGAAGAAGAATTAGAGAAGCCCCTTCCTGAAAGAGGGTCTTTGAAATCACACACAAAATACTCATTTCATGGTACTGGAGGGATTCAAGGAAGGCTGAAATTATAGTCAAACCAAATCTAACTCTACCTCAAGCTTTGTTGTGATTAATAAGATTACACATATGAAGCATTAGAAGCTCAGTAAACATCAGTTTCCTTCCTACAATCCTTTAAGTGTCTGTGTATGACAGCCCACTGTGTGGATAAATTCTTGAGTTTGAGGCTGGAGGGGATTGAAACATCCCGGTGCCATCCTGGAAACCAGTGATCACCGACAGATAACAAGGGTCCCAAGGTAAGTGCCTTCTTTCCACACAACCTCAGGGTGATGATCTTGCCATCCTGTGGAGTTCTCCAACGTGCCCAACAGAGATGGACAAAGGTAGCCTTTGTCTCAAGTCTGTTTCTCAAGAGTGCCGTCTTTTTTAAAAGTATATTTCAAAAACAGGTTTTATTTACTCATAAAAATTAAAAAAAATTAGAGTATAGCTGATTTACAATGTTGTGTTGTTTTCAGGTGTACAGCAATCAGATATATATATAATGGCAACCCACTCCAGTGTTCTTGCCTGGAGAATCCCAGGGACGGCGGAGCCTGGTGGGCTGCTGTCTATGGGGTCGCACAGAATTGGACATGACTGAAGCGACTTCACAGCAGCAGCAGCAGCATAGATATATCCACCCTTTGAAAAGATTCTTTTCTCCTATAGGCCATTGTTGGTCAGTCACTAAGTCATTTCCAACTTTTGCAACCCTGTGGACATTAGCCTGCCAGGCTCCTCTGCCCTGGGATTTCCCAGGCAAGAATACTGGAGTGAGTTTCTATTTCCCTCTCCGGGGGATCTTCCCAGCCCAGGGATTGAACCCATGTCTCCTGCTTTGGCAGGGGGAATCTTTACCCCTGAGACACCAGAAAAGCCCTATAGATTATTACAGAGAATTGAGTAGAGTTCCTTATGCTATACAGCCGATTCTTCTTAATTATCTACTTTATATATAGTATTAATAGTGTGTATATGTCAAGGATTTCCATTTTGATGCCCCAAGCACCACAGTCTCTTTATATTTGTTACCCAAGGGACCTTGGGCCACCATACCAGGAGGATTCCTAGGAACTTTGCCTGTTAGTTTAGAGCTCTGAAAATGATCATTGCTGTATATATACACACATGAGAAGTTTTTCTATAGAGAATAAATTGTCTCTAAATGTTTCCCCAAAAATGTATTGATATGTTGCTTGTATGTTTATGATATCTCTCATCTCATTTAGTATGATTGGTTTCTTTCCCGTTTCCTACATTAGACTATAAAATCCTTACTGGCAGAGACCTTCCGTACTCTTTACTCCTGAACTGCAAGGGACTTTAATGGAACCTACTGAACTGGGTATCTGAAAGAACATGGGGTAGAGAATCAGATCTGGGTGTTACTCCCAACTCTGTTAATAGCTTGCATCTGATCTCAGAAAAGTCTCACCCCCTGTCTGGATCTCAGTTTTCCTCATCTTTAAAACATCTTTACAAGAAAGGAACGGAATGGATCAAATGTCCTTTACAGTCCCTTCAAGCTCTAACATTTGATACTCACAACTGATATCTGTCACCAGGAATCATGATAGCAAAACAGAAAAATGCTTACTACCTTAATATAGATTGTCACTACGATGTTCATTTTAGTTAGTAAAAATGAGTGTCATTGAACTTATCTTATTTGTACTTGTATATTTCCTAAATTCACATCAGCTACACAGAAATTGTTCCTCAGAGCGGGCTTTGCAACAGGTACCACTTGTCAGTTGACTTCCATTATTTTCTTTTTCAGATGGTGCCTTTTCTTGACCTTCCCCTTAATTCCAGCTGTTTCTATACTCTTACCTTGGCTAGTTATTCTACAATCACTTCAGAGTATTAGAAATATCACTAAGATTAAGTACACTAAGAACTACTAGCAGTACTTTTTAATAATAATTGAGATAATAAATATTTATATAATGCTTTAAACTTAATCACAGTCTTTCACACATATCTCACTTGAATCTTAGAAGAAGTATGTTAGAGGGATATAGTAGATAATACTGCTTTCTTGATTTTACTGCCTGAAACCCTCGGCTAGAGAGATTGGATAAATCACCCAAGTTGCCAAGCTAATAACAAGTGTCACTGCAGTAAGTAGTAGTAGCGTTGGTCATTCAGTTGTGTCTGACTCTTTGCGACCCCAGCCCGCCAGGCTCCTCCGTCCATGGGATTTTCCAGGCAAGAATACTGGAGTGGGTTGCCATTTCCTTCTCCACGGGATCTTCCCGAGGATTGAACCTGGGTCTCCCGCATTGCAGGCAGACTCTTTACTGTCTGCGCCACCAGGGAAGCCAACAATGAGTTACTCCTTCCCTTTCAGTGGCAGTTAAACCGAGTTGGATCATCAAAGAAAATTCACAGGACCCAAATGACAAAGCTTAAGGAAACAAAAGACACAGTAGCAGCATAGGATCAGCAGTACAATCAGGCTCTCTCAGAGAGGGGCCTGGGGAGGCCAGGTGCAGGCTCTCACTGCCCTCGCTCTCTCAGGCTGTGGCCGGATGAACTTTCCCTCTGTTCAAATGCACAGAACAATTTTGAAAAACCTCAGTTCAGACTATTATCATTTTGCTAATCACTTGGACATAATCCTGCTATGTACTAGCTCAACACCAGAGCCAGAATTCTGAAGAGCTCAGTAAAACTAGGTACAAATACACACACACACGCTTTTCTCCAGATCACATACATTAAATGTGTACAGTTTTTAATGTCAATCATATCTCAGTAAAATGGTTTAAAAAAATTTTTTTTTAACTAATACCACTATCAAGCTCAAGCAGTACCTACAGCTGCCACTAGGCAGTACCAGCAAGCCAAACATGTATGCAAGGGGAGAAACAAAATGAAAAGAAACAAGAGAAGAAAAGGATGAATGGATACAAGCAAAATTAGTTAAGTATTTCCTAATTATTTATAAGAGCCATATATGAGAGAATCAGTCTGGTAGGGGAGGAGGAAATATGTGTCCTCTGATTTCACATTATAATTTATCCCCATACATCCTCCTAATTTAAACCTTTAAAGCTCTCAATTCAATGTCTCAATATCCCTGAAGGAGAAATATCACATATGCAGTCATCAAGCAAATGATAGACATTAAAAATGAGAGCAGATGAAATCACCAATATACATTTCTAAATACAAGTCACTGTTCTATTGATTCTACCACTGTATAAACTTTAACTTGGGCCTCGCTCCAGCTCTATCACATTTATGTAAGTCAAGCTTGAAAAGCAGATATTATTCACCACTCCTTCCCTTGTTTAGTGAAGGAGGTTGAGGCTCAAAGAATGAGGTTGCCCACAATCACAGCACTAGCAGAGCTGGAATTCAAATCCTGGTCTAACTTCAAAGACTTTTTTCTTTAAACCATAAAACTGGGAGACAGGGTTCCTGAATCATTAGTAAATTTATGTAAGATTTCCTTGGAGAAGGAGGAAAAAATTATAAATATAAACAGTTATGTTTATCTATTCCTTTGAATGGTCAGGAGCCCTGCTAACACATTTAAAACCACCACCTAGGGAACTGTTGTTGGTTGCCTTCTGGCATCATTTTTCTCCCCCTTTTCCTGGAACAAGATTCATATTTTTGTTTGAGGAACTGCTTCTGCTGAAGTCTTCACATGGTGGTTACTGTGGGTTTGACACCACTCTCAGCTCTGGAAGTGACCCTTATGTCTATCATCCCACCCCTCTTGCCCAGTGATTGTTCAGAGTGTACCCATGAGCTAACTCTGGCCTTTGAGACATAGGAGACATTTGCTGAGGGCTTCTTGGAAAGAAGGTTCTTCCTCCTTCCATGGGAATTACCAGAAGAGAACTCCCTTCCTTTAGACAGTGGGATATGAGGGTGTAAGGTCTAGAACTGCCGTGACCAGTGTTGCTTCCCTGAAGTAGGACAGTCTGAGGGCATAACTGATGCAAGAAGGAAGACACAGCAAGAGACTTGTGTGAAACGCAGCCTGAGGCCCAGTGAAATTGTGAGTAGCTGGATCAAACCGCACCTGAAGCTAGGCCTACTTCAAAACTTTATTTCCCCTAAACTATCTTGAGTTTTCTATTATTCACAATCAAAGGCATCTTAACTGATTCATATAAGCACTAGCATTTATCCCTGTTTTAAGAAAAAGAAAATGAGGACTTAAAAATATTGCCCAATATTATACCATCTGTAAGAAAATTTGAGCTTTCTGGCCCCCAGGCCCTGGGCCGGGGGTGGGGGGCGGGGGCGGGGGGTATGCAGGGAGTTCCCCACTGGCTCAGCAGGTAAAGAATCCTCCTGCAACACAAGAGACATGGGTTCAATCCCTGAGCTGGGAAGATCCCCTGGAGAAGGAAATAGCAACCCACTCCAGGATTCTTGCCTGGAAAACCCGATGGGCAGAGGAGTTTGGCGGGCTACAGTCCAAAGGGTCACAAAGGGTCAAACATGACTAAGCATGCAGGGAAGGCATGGCCCCCAAGCCTTAGTTATTGATTACAAATTACAACTTTCGCATGCCAACATCCCAAAGAAGGGAAATGCCTCCTTTGCTTTGGCTTTAGCTAGGAGCTGCTGTTTAGCCCTTCTCTTTTATTTTCGCATTTTCTATGGAACTCTTTAAAGAGCCTCTTCTGATCACATATTCGCCAGACTAAGATGTTACTAGCTTGATGATGTGAACTCCCAGGTGCAAATAAGATTGTTCTATTTGATTTCAAAAGTGAACTATTAGAATGACTTCGAGCCCAGGAACCAATTATGTGTCTTCACTGTGGATTTCTGATTGTCTCCAATGCTTAGACACGGTCATTTCTGGATCTCTGGTGATAAAACAGAGTATTTGTCTTGTCGTTGACACTGCCAGGCAAAGCAGAGCCAAAGGAAACGTGACAGTGGCTGTGTAAACGTATGGCTCATAGCAAACTTCCCAAGAGGATAAGAGGGTGATCACAAACAAACCCACAGCATTATTGAAACACCTGCATGACACCAGTTTAGAACTTCTGTCTCCACTCACATTCTACTTAGAAAAGATTCCCAAATGTCCCCACTCTCAACTATGCTCAAATTGCTTTCTGTCCACTTAACCAAATGTATAAAATTACCCTTTGTGACAGTACAAAACAAGAAAAGCCTACAGCAGGGAAGTTCATCAAAACACCTTCCAGTGGGATCCACCAGAAAGACTTTTTAGAAGTATCTTCTCACAAAGTAAAATAACAATAAGAGGTCACATACACCTCTTGGAAGCTAAACTCTTTATTCTCTGTGGTGGAAATATTCTGTCGCATTTTTTCAAACTTGTTATTCAAGTTGTTTTTTTCTTTTTTTTTCAGTATCAATCTGACATTTTCTTTCTTTAAACATCTCCACCTCTATAGCTCCCTCCCTGTACATGGCCTCTGCAGTTAATAGAATTTGAAAGGTATACCCCAACAACTGGGCTTTTGATGTGGGTTTTGCTGCATGGTTTTCTTATTGACTGTTCAAACTAATTTCAGCAATTTTTTTCGATCATGATATTCGGTTTTCTGTTTGTACTTCAGAATCGGTCTCCCCAGAGAGTGGCAAAACAAGATAAGTCTGTGCACTTTTCCACCCACATGACAGCCAGTCACAGGGAGAGAGAAGAGGGGGCGAGGATAGGAAACCCTGCAGAGGTATGAGTGGAGGAAGATGCAAGATAAGGCTCTCGATAACACCAACACAGCTTCTCCAGGAGGGAGAGAAATAATACCTCTTAGGGGTTTTCATATGTCTCTATAGAGCAAAAGTCTACAGATTAGTAACTGAACCCTTCTTGTCGTTCAACTACTAACTGGTGTCTGACTCTTTGCAACCCCATGGACTGCAGCATGCCATGCTTCCTTGCCCTTCACTATCTCCCAGAGCTTACTCAAGCTCATGTCCTTCAAGTCAATGATGCTATCCCACCATCTCATCTTCTATTGCCCCCTTCTCCTCCTGCCCTCAATCTTTCCCATCACCAGGGCCTTTCCCAGTGAGTCGACTCTTTGCATCAGGTGGCCAAAGTATTGGAGCTTCAGCTTCAGCATCAGTCCTTCCAATGAATATTCAGAGTTGATTTCCTTTAGGACTGACTGCTTTGATCTTACTGTCCAAGGAACTCTCAAGTCTTCTCCAGCACCACAGTTTAAAAGCATCAACTTTCACATCCATACATGACTACTAGAAAAAACATAGCTTTCCTACTGAGTGATACTCTATAAGAGCAGTTATTATAGTCTACTAAGTTCAACTGTTGAATTATGGACAAGTCAGTTGACTTTGTTACTTTCATGACAAACACTGGATTGAGAACATGTCTGCCACATGACCATCAGGACTGCTCTGATTCCACCTTTTTCCAGAGTCCTACTCTGCTGAAGGAGCAACTGGATTACATTTTAGACCCACTGGCCAGGTGTCTTACTGAAGGCACATAGAGGAGTCCATAAGGAGAGGTCACTGCTGAGCCCCTAAGCCCTTAGATGAGCTGTGGTTCATGGACACAGACCTCAAGTAGAAGAGCAAGATAAGTGTAGACTCCTTCTTAGAATCAGTGTCAATGCTATGAGCAACTTTGAAAGTCACTTAGTACAAAACCCTTATTTTCAAGCTAAAGAAATGAAGACCCAGAGGTTAAAGTTACATGCCTAAAATATAATCTGAAGGTTTGGAAGAGAACTTAAGGTCAACTGATCAAACCTTCCTTGCTGAAGTTTATTCTATAACTCTTAATTGCTATCCTGTTTGTGCTTGTATACCCTCAGTGTTGAGAGCTTATTACACCTCAAAGCAAAATGTTCTGTACATGGAGAATTGGTTAAAAAAAAATTCTTCCTTGGACTTTCCTGGTGGTACAGTGGATAAGAATCTGCCTGCCAATGCAGGGGACACAGATTTGGTCCCTGATCTGGGAAGATTCCACATGCTGTGGGGCAACTAATCCCATGTGCCACAGCTACTGAGCCTGTGCTCTTAGGGCCCATGAACCACAACTCCTGAGCCTGTGTGCTGCAACTACTGAAGCTTGTGTGCCCTAGAGCCTGTGCTCAGCGACAAAAGAGGCCACCACAATGAGAAGCCCTCACACCCCAGTGGCGAGTGGCCTCCCAGTCACAATTAGAGAAAGCCCATGCAAAGCAATGAAGACCCAGCACAGCCAAAAATAAATAAATCTTAAAAACACACACACACACACACACACACACACACACACACACACACACACACACACACACACACACACACAAAACCTCTTCCTTACACTGAAGAGAAATCTGACTCCTTGCAACTCTTCCCCACCTCCCCACCCACAGCAAGGCCCCATGGGCCTTAGTTTTTTGTCTGGAGTCACATAAGGAGCAAAATTAAACCTTCTTACATCACAGTCCTTTAGTTACTTGAAGATGCCTATGATGTCTATTACCCTACTCTTCTCCAGGATATACACCCTAGTTCTTTTAAACTCTCTACTTAAGGGTTCCAAATGTCATCATGTGTCCTGAACATTTTACACTGGACATGCCAGGACACTCCCACAGGGGACTTACTGAAATAAATGTGAGCTCCAAGTACAATATAGTACAGAAAGGAGAAGATCACTTCCCTTGTTCTGGTCAACAGAGCAGTCCCTGGGACCACATTTAGGTCAGCAATATACAAATGCTCTTTCTAACTTCCCTCTACAGCCTTCTCCCTAAAAAGGGTAAAATATCTAAATGTTATCATCCCCTGAACTAAAATCCAGCTGTCCTTAGTAAGTTTTCAATTCTAGACCAACTAAATCCAGATCAGCAGAGCAGAAATGGCAGTCTATGATGATTATAAGAAAAAGGGAGAAGCCAGTCAACAGCCAGTTAAGGCAGACTCGTGTCAGTTTTGCATGGTTAAAAATTGCTCGTATTAGGCAATTGATAAATGAAGGAATTTATCAAAGAAACCTTGGGTATCGTGAAATAAAAGTAGCAGATAGGAGTGATAAGACCAACTTCTAGGATTTGTTAAAATATGAACCCATGCCCATCTATGCTGCATTATTGAGGCAGAAGTCTGTGTAAGAGGATGGGTGTTGGTAGGCTTCTCTAAGTCTCTTCCAGCCAGTTTACAAATGTTAAATCACTAAGTCACACCTCAAGACACTATACTTTGAAGTGATGTTATAACATTCAGTTCAGTTCAGTTGCTCAGCCGTGTTCGAGTCTTTGCGACCCATGAATTTGCAGCACACCAGGCCTCCCTGTCCATCACGAACCCCCGGAGTTCACCCAAACTCATGTCCATCGAGTCGGCGATGCCATCCAACCATCTCATCCTCTGCTGTCCCCTTCTCCTCCTGCCCCCAATCCCTCCCACCATCAAAGTCTTTTCCAATGAGTCAACTCTTCGCCAAAAGTTGGCCCAAGTACTGGAGTTTCAGCTTTAGCATCATTCCTTCCAAAAGAACACCCAGGGCTGATCTCCTTCAGAATGGACTGGTTGGATCTCCTTGCAGTCCAAGGGACTCTCAAGAGTCTTCTCCAACACCACAGTTCAAAAGAATCAATTCTTCAACACTCAGCTTTCTTCCCCATCCAACTCTCACATCCATACATGACCACAGGAAAAACCATAGCCTTGACTAGATGGACCTTAGTCGGCAAAGTAATGTCTCTGCTTCTGAATATGCTATCTAGGTTGGTCATAACTTTCCTTCCAAGGAGTAAGCGTCTTTTAATTTCATGGCTGCAATCACCATCTGCAGTGATTTTGGAGCCCCAAAAATAAAGTCTGACCCTGTTTCCACTGTTTCCCCATGTATTTCCTGTGAAGTGATAGGACCAGATGCCATGATCTTCGTTTTCTGAATGTTGAGCTTTAAGCCAACTTTTTCACTCTCCTCTTTCACTTTCATCAAGAGACTTTTTAGTTCCTCTTCACTTTCTGCCATAAGGGTGGTGTCAACTGCATTTCTGAGGTTATTGATATTTCTCCCGGCAATCTTGATTCCAGCTTGTGTTTCTTCCAGTCCAGCCTTTCCCATGATGTACTCTGCATATAAGTTAAATAAGCAGGGTGATAATATACAGCCTTGATGTACTCCTTTTCCTATTTGGAACCAGTCTGTTGTTCCATGTCCAGTTCTAACTGTTGCTTCCTGACCTGCATACAGATTTCTCAAGAAGCAGATCAGGTGGTTTGGTATTCCCATCTCTTTCAGAATTTTCCACAGTTTATTGTGATCCACACAGTCAAAGGCTTTGGCATAGTCAATAAAGCAGAAGTAGGTGTTTCTCTGGAACTCTCTTGCTTTTTTGATGATCCAGCGGATGTTGGCAATTTGACTTCTGTTTCCTCTTTTCTAAATCCAGCTTGAACATCTGGAAGTTCATGGTTCACATACTGTTGAAGCCTGGCTTGGAGAATTTTGAGCATTACTTTGCTAGCATGTGAGATGAGTGCAATTGTGTGGTAGTTTGAGCATTCTTTGGCATTGCCTTTCTTTGGGATTGGAATGAAAACTGACCTTTTCCAGTCCTGTGGCCACTGCTGAGTTGACACAAATTTACAGAATAATGTGAAATTGGCTAATTCTTAGGACAAAGAGTCTCACTTGTAAAACCATGGCAGCAGGCCATTCAGATGATTGGCAGGAGGACAGTATCACTCCGAAGCAGATGATTTCTCCAGGATGTAGGCTACTTAGGCCTCATCCCCTTAAATCCCAATTGTCCCAAGAAAACGGTCAGTGTCTGAGTTAAATGCTCTATTGGGAGTTTTTTTGTTGAAGTGTCAAATGAAATAATCTTCATGTGACAAATTCATACCATAAAAGATAACCTGAATGGTGGTGAAAAAATTCAGCCCTGTGTTTTTAAATGCTCACTTTGTAGGTAAAAGGAAGACCAATGAGGAACTCTAAAGTCATCATTATTTTCACTTCAAAAATAAAAGTTTCAAAGTCTACCATTGTTTTTTTTTTAATTTTTCATTTCATTTATTTCTAGGGGGAGGTTTGTAGTTTACTTCTAGCCCATGAATTTCATTGTATGTTCAAGTAGAGTCATATCTATTATGTTTTACTTTCATATTTATATTTAAGGAAGTTTCATTTCTGATCATGGTGTATAGAATATGACTAGAGAGACGACTGAATAGGGAAGGATATTCATGTGTAATTTAGTGTGACCTGGGAATTAATGGAAGTATCATGAACTAAAAAATAGCATGGAAAACTGCACTAGAAAATATCTATGTAAGTGAGACTGCTTTGGACTGCCTAACTCCAGCTTTATATGATGTCCTCATAAGATGGAAAAATGGATTTTTACAACAGCCAAAGTAATTTTTGCTCACATAAAAAAGTAATATCATAGAGAACTTGCTTTTGAAAGTCAATATAACTTATTTGGGAATTGTTTTTATAGTTCTTTTTCTCTGGATAATATAAATGTATCTGAATGTATAGATTCTGGCTATACTTTCTGTCATCTAAGAATGATCAGCATATACTCATGGGTAAAAATCTTCCCCCCTCAACACACTTCCATACTCAGGACCAGCAGGAGAGCTTGCTTCTACCCCTTCTCTATTTTATTTGTTAAAGAGAAGGGCATGAGGTTCCTGCAAATTAACTTAAGAGTGCTATCTATCATACTTCCTTGCTAATTTCCCAAAAGGAAGAAAACAGCTGTTGCTTGGCCAAATGTCAAAATTTCTAAATTCCAGTGCAGTAACTATACCTGTGAGTGAAAGAGCATATTTTCTTTCCTGTCTAACTAGTGGGGGAGGGGGCAGAGGGGGATAGAATTAGATTTACTTTGCTTTAGCAAGAGTCAAGCAAATTTTGCTCTCTCATCATAATCAGTAGTTCTCCAACTTTAAGGGCTCTGGAACCACTCAGAAAGCTTGTGAAAACGTACAGGGATGTTTGACTGAGTAAGTAGACTGAGAGAGAGGCCTAGAAGACTGTACTTGAAACAAAATACTACAGGTAGTCCTTGGTCCACACTTTAAGATATCCCATTCCAGAAACCCCACCACTCAATAGGTATAAACTAAAGAGCTCCAAGTGGTCCATGAATGCTGGCTTGTTAGTGAAATGTTTGGCACAAATAGAGATTACTTTCCTTTATCTTCTCCCACTCCTTCTCACCACCCTTTCTGCTTTCCCCTTGGTTTCCTCCTGCTCTGTCTTTGCATTCTCAGCTGTGAATCATGAAAAAGCAAAAGAAAAGTGAAGAAGAAAGGTAAGCAGAAGGGAAGGCCTCACTCCTCTTGACTTTCTGAGCACCAGACTGTCATTTGTTGGTGTCCTCCTTAAATTCAAGAATTTTCCTAAGTCTGGTACTGATACGATTTTCTTATCTTTCAGTTCCATGATTTCTCCTTTCTTTTTCTTTGGCTAAAAGCTTTGGAATATCCACAAGCCAATAAATTGAGAGGTGAAAGGAAATTCCATCTAACACATTTATTACTTGTTAGCAGCTTGGAGAAAGAGTTACTGAAAGAACTGAAGCTGAGAATAAAATATCAAGAAGAAGATTTATTCACTCATTCTTTCACTTATTCTTAACATCCATATTTTTTTTTTTGCCAGGGCATAAGGAAATTAAATTGTTTTCATTATTACTAAAGGATTGTTCAAGAAATAATTAAAAATAAAGAAATCAAATCAAATAGAAGACTAAGAAATGTTTTCATAACATCAACTTTGTTTCTCATAATCTAAAGCTGATGGATCTCCCTTTATTTATAAAGAACATCTTTCCTTAATCCACTCAAGCAACCTTGGATCAACTCATTAAGCTCCTGACCAAAACAAATGAAGATGAGTTACTTTACCTATCTTCAATTCCTCTAAATCAGCAATTCCCAACCTTTCTTGACACCAGGCACTGGTTTTATGGATGACCATTTTTCCATGGATAGAGGGGGATGGTTTCAGGATGATTTGAATCCATTACATTTATTATGCACTGTATGTCTAACCTAATGCCACTGCTGATTTGACAGGAGATACTTGTCCACAGCTTGAAGGTTAGGGACCCCAGCTCTAAATCATTGGTCATTAACATCGTATTCACAGATTCCAAGGAGCCCACTGATAGAATAGAGGGGATTCCTGAACCTGAATGGGGAAAACAAAAACTCATCTTGATTTTTCATTAACTTTGAACTGGTATTTAACACATCTTTTATGATTGTAGGAAATAAATCACAGTAATATCAGCCATTCCTGTAGCTATCAGAGATCACTGATATCTTCCTTAACACATTAACAGTTGTACACACATTAAAACACTGTTTACATTTATCCCTATGTTAACCTACAACACTTTGCAGACATGCTGATATCTTATTTAACATGTTAACATTAATATATCACAAATTTTCAAATATATCAATATCCATACTTCAATACAACTGATTTCATTGTAATTCTGTGTTCTTTGTTTCATAGCTATAAAATGGTGTTTTAAAAAGAGGTCCATAGCATAAGAAAGTTAAAGAACTCCAGCAATAAATGCTCAGTATTCTAATTCTGTGTCAAATAATGTTTAAACAAGACATATTAGCTTAGGACTCCATACAAACTCCTTAAGTGAGCACAATATTATGCCTTTGAATTTTGAAGGATCATGAATGTGAGAGAAAATTACTCATAGGATATTTCTGCAAACATGTCCATTTCTTTATTAGCTTTTATAATAAGACTAAGTTAATTTCTCTTTGGCATTCAATACAAAAAAAAAAAACCCTCTAAATGGATTTTTATGATTCCCTTTATCAAATAACAAGAACTATGTCTATTTTTTTAGCTATTGTTTTCCTAAGGCTACTAAGATCAGAACTAAATCTAGTACCTGATTTTCCAACAATATATCAGTTTTGATATAAAATTGTCTATCTTCCCTTAAAATAGTTTGTTATACCGTTTTAGCTAGCCTATGCTATAATTTGGAAAAGACCCTGATGCTGGGAAAGACTGAAGGCAGGAGGAGAAGGGGATGACAGAGGATGAGATGATTCAATGGCATCACAGACTCAATGGACATGAGTTTGAGAAAGCTCCAGGAGTTGCCGATGGACAGGGAAGCCTGGCATGCTGCAGTCCATGGGGTCACAGAGAGTAGGACACGACTTGGCGACTGAACAACAACAAATGCTGTAACTTTTAACAACTTAGAGTTGTTAAAACTTTAATTATAAGTTGACATAAAACATTTTTTGAAGCAGGAAAGGTGAGAAAGATGAACAAGTTTTTCTTAACAGTTTTGAAGAAATATTTTAAGTCCTTCCATCTAGATATTTTCTGAGTTCTTTCCTATCCTGGGGAAAAGAAATATATATTTTTTAATATGGTCTTTACTTCCCCCATTTACTTTCTAGACACTTTGAGTCAGTGCTCATGAGCTCTGCAACCCCTAATCATCTGCCAGAAACAAAGGAGCTTCTGCATGGGATGATATAAGTTGTTATGTTACAGGGCCTCAGCAGGCCATGCCCACCACAGAAAAATTCCACCAGTCTTGATAGAAATAAACTGCCCCCAAGACATTCCAGTGATTCAGTTCTCCCACTTTAATGAGCTGTTATGCAAATATTCATGAACTGCAGAAGGACTTTGCCTTATACAGAGTTACACAGGAAACCAGCATCTGATTTCTTAAATCAATGTAATTGCCACCCACCCACTACACTATTTCTCCTTCTCCCAGCCTCACTCCCATCCTCCCCACAGGCCAGGTTTACTCACCTATTCATAGAACACCCCCAGGACTTTCCAAGCTTCCAGAAAATATATATATATATATCTCAAAGAAATAAAGGTTCTGAGACAGTGTGAATCCATGTGGGTCATTTCAGATCAGGAATGAGACGCGAGACTTCACTCTAAGTGAGGCACCCATTGTCTCCACCCACTAAATGTCGACTTTGGCCTGACTCACTGAATTGAGAGGAAGTAATGAGTTTTCTTAGTGAGTTCCTGGTAAAAAATAGAGACAGCTCCAGATGGGAGGTAGATGGGTCCCCCCAGGGAAAGCACTCCCTGTGGACAGAAACTCCAAAACATACACAGCAAGACAAGAAAGGAAGTTGGGCCATTTCCAGATAATTCTCAGAGTCAAGAAACCCTTCTAGGCTAGAAAGCTCTTTAGAGGTCAGAAAGGAAGCGATGCTTAGTCTACCCGTCGGCCTCTTTGCCAGACCCCATCTTGGCTGACAGATGTGCACGTGCACATGTGGGAGGACCCTGAGATAAACCAAATACAGACTCAGCACCAAGCAAAGCAAGGTGACTGGCCAAAGAAAATCTGGAACAAATACCCCAAAAAAGTGATTTAAACTGCCATGAGGCCATGACCCCAAATTTGCTTGTGTATCTAGATACATACTGTACTATTTTTCCTCCTAATAAACAGTTTACTTATTTCGTTACTTTCTGTCTTTGTGGGAATTCTTTTCTGCAAAGCTGAAGGGCCAGGGCCTTGCCACTGACCACTGGCCTAGTGGTTAGGACCAGGTGCTCACAGTGCCATGACCTGACCTTGAACCCTGGCCAGGAACCAAATCCCTGTTTCAAGCCACTGCAAGCCGAGGCCACGAAGACCAAGCTGAGCACTATAACTTCATTTCTGCCCTTGACCCTCTGAAGACCCCAGACATTAACTTTAGCCATCAGTTTCCCCACATGACTGAGCTCCCCTTAGAGAGTACTCTTGACCTCTTTGGAGTAAAATCCATAATCATAACCCACAGTAGAGCTTGACGTATGGAAGCAAAGGGCAGGAATGATTTTCTGCTTATGGAGTAGTGGTCAATTGTGGGGAAAAAAAGGCGGGGGGGGGAGGCAAACAAATCAAAATACTAAGGCTGAAGCTTAATTTCAAAATTGTCCTTGCATAATATCCTTAAAGTCTATCACAATGATTTGAGTTGTACCTTAGGGTTATAATTTTCTATAAAAATGCCATCCTTAAATAACTGACAGATGCCTCTCAGGCATTCAGAGCACTGAGAAGATGATTAAATCCTTCAGCAAAGAGATAGTAAATAGCTACTGTGTTATCAGGCCCTGAAATAGAAATCAGGTGTATTTTAGTTCAATAAAACAAATATGGACAATGTATTGGTCATTTTTTAGAAGTTTAAATATACATCTACCCTAGGACTCAGTAATTTCACCTCAACGTGCTTGTCCAAGAGAAACAAATACATATGAGCAGAAAAATACTTGGACAAGAATGTTCATACCAGCCTTATTCCAAAATCTGGGAACCACCCAAGTGGCATCAATAAGACAATGGAGAATCAACTTTTAGGGTATTCATACAATGGAATGTTAGTCAGCAATAAAAGGAGTTAACAGATATATACAGCAACTTGAAAGAATCTCACAGGGATTGTGTTAAAAGAAAGGCAAAAATAGGCAAAAGTGAAGTAATGTAAATTAGTAACTGGTTACCTTTGGTGAAGAACTAAGGAGAGGAGCATGAGGAAAACTTTCATGGATAATGAAAAAAATACCATATCATTATGAGTGGTGGTTACATGGGTATATATAATTGTCAAAATCATGCTGAACATTTCAAATCTTTCCTCCTTGTTTTATGTAAATAAATCTATAACGAATTATTTCTTCTAGATCATCTGCCCATCTCAAAGAGAAAAGGAGATGAAAAAGAATAGGCATAGTCTTTGTGGTACAACAGGGAAAGACTGATAATGCCCCCCAAAATAAGCAAATTGATAATTACATGAACAGAATGCAGTAATAGAAAATAATAGAGGGACCTCATTAGCGTGGTTGTGGAAGGCCTTTCTGAGAAGATAGCCTAAAGAGCCAAAGGATGAAAAGAAATAGCCTTGTAAAGAGCCACAGAGCAGCATTTCAGGTAGAAGAAATGGTGTGTGCAAAGGCCCTGAGGTAAGAGAAGGTGGTGGGTGCAGCAACTGAAGGGGCCAGTGTGGCTGGCACTTAGCGGACGTCAGGGAAGCTAGCATGAGATGAGGCTGGGGAGTAGGCAGGCACCAGAAAATATTGGTTAGAAAGGCCACGAACAAGAGTTTGGATTTTAAATTTCAGAGTGCTGGGAAGTTATTGAAGGATTTAATACAGGTGAACATTGCTGAGTCATGTCTGATTCCTCCTAACCCATGGACTGTAGCCTGCCAGTCTCCTCTCAAAAAGGAAAAGTTAAAATTTTACATCACCTCCTGCTCATTCTGCCTCTGTAACTCAGCTTGCTTCTTGCAAAGCTTGGATCACATATGTCATGTAGTCTCAGAAAGTGGGGACTCACAATACTATGAACTGGAGCTTATCTCACTCACCCTTGTCCTGCTCTTTGCAATCACCCAGCTCCTGCAAACCTGCATAATCATGCCTGTCCATGTATGAAAACTCTGTAACCCCTTTGTTCAGGGCTCAGAGACTGAAGTGTTAACTCCTCTGGGCCCGCCAGCATAATAAACCCAAGTCCTCCAACTCTCCAAGTGTGGTGTTTGGTTTCTCAAGTACTGGTTTCTGCAACCCTCTCGCCAAGGGATTTCCCAGGCAAGAATACTGGAGTGGGTTGCCATTTCCTTCTCCAGGGGATTGTTCCAACTCAGGGATCGAACCTGCGTCTCCTGCATTGCCAGGCGAATTCTTTACCACTGGATCATAAGGAAAGCCCAACACAGGTGAAAAGTGTGATTTATTATTATTTTTTTTAATATCACTCTGGTTGCTGGACTGAAAATGGAGGAACACATGAACTATGTAAACCAATTTCTCTTAAAAGCTATTAAACTTTTTTAGAATGAGTTTAGTTTTCCAATTACATAAAGCTATTTTATTCTATCATCAGTCTTCAGGGCTTGGGTGTCAAGTGTAAAAGCAGCCTAGCTCTCTACTCCATGAAACCGATTTGTCTTCTTCTGATTATTCCATTTTATCCTTCAGCCCGAAGAGAAAAGTATTCAAATACTCTTGACTACAGAATGAAACTTGTCTGTTAGGAAAATGCACCCTCAACTGTTGCTGGTTGAAACTTCAGGACAGAGAGCAACAAAGAGCAACTTTAAATGAAAATTTATCCCAATCAGCCAGTCCCAGCTGCTGAATCAATGAGTGTGCATGTGAGGAGAGGCATGGACTTCAAAGCCAGATTACACTCTCAAGTATTTTGCAGCTATCTTTTTTTAAAGCCTAGGTTAGCAGAAAAGAAAAAAGCAATGCTCTCATCTCTTCTCCCCCGCACCCCATCCTCCAACCTCATCAAGAGGACACAGCCCAACCTACAAAACTAACATGGAAAACAGCCATCAGACCTGCAGCTAAGAAGCCCCAGAGACACAGTGGTTTTATTCACTAAGGACTCTGCAAACACGCTCAGGTTTTCTGACGATGCACTACTTGGAACAATGAATAAGATTCCACCCCTGTGGGGTTGCCTGACTAAACAAAAAGTAAAAGTTGACAAATAGAGGGAAAGAATGACGAGCTCAGGTAGCTTCTATCTTCAGTGGAAATCAATGCTCAGCAGACCGTGAGGTGGGAAAATACTACCTAATGGGAGCGATCAAAAGAAAGAGCTTCAGCTGTTCAGCTCATTTTCAGCCTGTCAGCTGAAGCAGGTGTCTTCTCTCAAAAATTCGCAGAGCAGGGAATACCCACGGTGACCCCCGCCTCTTCCTCCCACTCGGAGAGAGAATTTGACTTGAGAAGAAACAGATTTCTCCAGTATCTTGAAAGCACTGAAATTTAAAACAAAAAAATGAAACACACACACAGGCGAAAAGAACAATGAGGCAGTCTAATCGAGTTACAAGCAGGAAAAAAAACAGGCAAGTCAGGGAAAATGAGCTCTAATTGTAAGCACATTTGGAAACTGATGCCAGCACCCAATTCTGGCCAGGAATACTTCTTTTTCCAGCAAGCCATCAACCAAGGGTCTTCATTTTCTCAATTATGATATTGTCCAAGCCTAAGTCATTTGAGTGAATTAAGTCCTAGACACAGTACATGCCAGTAGGTTTACCCCTAAAACCAACTGCTGATTTATTTACTATTGATATCTGTGGTCTTCTTTCCCTGCTTTCTCGCTTCATATGCAATTCTTTTTAAATTTAAATATTGTCTCTCAGTTAACTCTTGATTCCAACAGACTCTTGGAAAAGCCTTAATGCTCTTCTAACTTAAAATGTGAAGTTAAAAATAAATAAAGGCATGGTGAGACATCACCACACACCTGTTAAAAAGGCTAAAATAAAAATTATATGGATAATATCAACCTTTATCAAGTATCCAGAACAGATGGATCTCTCATCTATTGGTGGTAAGAATAAAAACTGAAACAATCATTCCAAAAAATAAATAATACAGTTAGTATGTTGCTGTTAGGATGGCTCAGTGGTAAAGAATCTGCTTGCCGATGCATGATACTCGGTTTCAATCCGAGTCAAGAAGCTCCCTGGAGAAGGAAATGGCAACCCACTCCAGAATTCTTGCCTGGAGAATCCCATGGACAGAGGAGCCTGGCACACTACAGTCTGTAGCTTGCGAAGAGTCAGACACGGCTTAGCAACTCAGTTCAGTTCAGTCACTCAGCGGTGTCCGACTCTTTGTGACCCCATGAATTGCAGCACACCAGGCCTCCCTGTCCATCACAAACCCCTGGAGTTCACCCAAACTCTTGTCCATCGAGTCAGCGATGCCATCCAACCATCTCATCCTCTGCTGTCCCCTTCTCCTCCTGCCCCCAATCCTTCCCAGCATCAAAGCCTTTTCCAAATGAGTCAACTCGTCGCATGAGGTGGCCAAAGTATTGGAGTTTCAGCTTTAGCATCATTCCTTCCGAAGAACACCCAGGACTGATCTCCTTTACAATGGACTGGTTGGATTTCCTTGCAGTCCAAGGGACTCTCAAAAGTCTTCTCCAACACCACAGTTCAAAAGCATCAATTCTTCGGTGCTCAGCTTTCTTCACAATCCAACTCTCACATCTATACATGACCACTGGAAAAACCATAGCCTTGACTAGACGGACCTTTGTTGGCAAAGAAATGTCTCTGCTTTTGAATATGCTATCTAGGTTGCTCATAACTTTCCTTCCAAGGAGTAAGCGTCTTTTAATTTCATGGCTGCAATCACCACCTGCAGTGATTTTGGAGCCCCAAAAAATAAAGTGTGAAACTGTTTCCACTGTTTCCCCATCTATTTTCCATGAAGTGATGAGACCAGATGCCATGATCTTTGTTTTCTGAATGTTGAGCTTTAAGCCAACTTATTCACTCTCCTCTTTCACTTTCAAGAGGCTTTTAGTTCCTCTTCACTTTCTGCCATAAGGGTGGTGTCATCTGCATACCTGAGGTTATGGATATTTCTCCCGGCTTAGCAACTAAACAACAATAAACTTAAAACATGATGTTTAAACTCGGTATACTTAAATTCAAAGTATTTTGATTTTACCTAAGGGAAAAACATGTTAAATACTGCTTGTTTTGATTTAGAACCCAAGCACCTCCAAAAGATTCTAAAATGAACACAAGGTAATATTTTAAAAGTTACTAGAGCAGCCAAGCATTCAGGAAGCCTCCATACCTCTTTCAGGAAAGGTGAAGCCAGTGGTGTTGGAGGACGTCACGGAGAGGACAGGGCCATCAGCTGACCCAGGAGCCAGATCCGGACAATCTGAGCCTTCTCACCTTCTCTGATCCTTGGAGCTTATATCGGCCCACCATTCCCACAGCTGGAACCGTTTTCAAAGATGCAGCCTTGGGAGGGTTAAGTGCTATTGAGACCATCTGGATTAAATATGTGACTGAACGTCATTGAGGCCTCAAAAACTTTTTTAAAAATATATTCTTAAATATCTATATTCTTGTATTTGTGATAGTTTTGTTAATTTGCTTTGTTCTTTTTAAATTGGAGGACAACTGCTTTACAATGTTGTGTTGGCTTCTGCCATACAACAACACAAATCAACCATAAAATACATATGGGGTTTCCTAAGTGGCGCAGTGGTAAAGAATCCGCCTGCCAATGTAGGAGACGCAGGTTTGATCCCTGCATCAGCCAGAGTCCCTGGAGGAGGGATGGCAACCCACTCCAGTGTTCTTGCCTGGAGAGTCCCGTGAACAGAGGAGCCTGGCGATGTCAGTGCTGCTCTCTCAATTCGTCCCGCCCTCTCAGTGTGGCTGAGCAGGAAGGCAGGCTCTGGGAAGTAACTGACAACCACACAGGGAAAACAACCCAAGAGGAAGCCAGCATGGTAGGAAGCAGAAGGAAAGGTCCCCTACCTGGGCTGTAAAATCATGAGGCAGGGTGCTCAGGGCTGGTGCACTGGGGTGACCCTGAGGGATGGGATGAGGAGGGAGGTGGGAGAGAAGGTCAGGATGGGGAACACATGTACACCCATGGCTGATTCATGTGAATGTATGGTGAAAACCACCACAATATTGTAAAGTAAATAGCCTCCAATTAAAAAAAAAATCAATACAAACCCTGAAGTCTACCCTCACTGTGACCTTACCAATATATGAAAGAATCACACTATATTTTCTAAGGACATCTGAGTCTGGGAATGCTGCAAACTTGCTGGTAAACCATCCTGATACAGACAGTCAGCATTAAGCAGAGGATTTTTTTGAGCTCCTTCTATGTGTCAGACACCACCCCAGGCCCTGGGCCCACAGTGGTGAAAAGAAAAGGAACTCCCCCTTATGGAGTATACAGTCCAGTGGGGAAGACACTCTCTACCTACACAAATACTATTCAGAAAATTCTACCGTGCAAATGCTGGGGACCAGAGTCACTGATAACTAGGGGGTCTAACAGAGTCTGAGAAATCAGAGAAGGTTTTCCTGAAGAAAGTGATGTTTAAGCTGAGACCTGAGAGCAAATGGGAGTTGTTCCAAGTCAAGATTGTATGTGTGGAAAACTGACGGGAACGGAGTAATGGTTGGTAATTTCCAGGTAAAGGGATGGCCTGGAGGCAGCAAGAAACTGTCATCTGTCATATTTAGGGAACTGATAACCATCAGGTACTGCTTGGAGTGGGCTTTGCTGGTGGCTCAATGATAAAGGATCTGCCTGCCAAGGCAGGAGATGCAGGTTCCATCTCTGAGTCGGGAAGATCCCCTGGGAAAAGAAATGGCAACCCACTGCAATATTTTTACCTGGGAAATCCCATTGACAGAGGAGCCTGGTAGGCTACACTCCATGGGGTTGAAAAAGAGTCAATAGGAACTTAGCAACTAAACAACAACAACTGCTTGTAGCAGAGAGCCTGGGAGATTCACTTGGGGCTGGAGGATAATAGTCGTGTAGCTACTTGCGTAGCTTGAGGCCAGAGCAGTAGGCAAGCTGTGTTACAAATCTGAAGCTAGGGCTTCCGTGGTGACTCAGTGGTAAGGAGTCTGCCTGCCAATTCAGGAGACAGGGTTCAATCCCTGGTCCGGGAGGCTCCCACGTGCCGTGGAGCAGTTAGGCCCATGTACCACAACTCCTGAGCCTGTGCTCCAGAGCCAGGGAGGTGAAACTACCGAGCCTGTACACCCTAGAACCTGTGGTCTGCAATAAGAGAAGCCACTGCAATGAGAAGCTCCTGTACCACAACTAGAAAGTAGCCCCCACTTGCTACAACTAGAGAAAAATCCGTGCAGCAACAAAGACCCAGCACAGCCAAAAATAAAAAGTAAATAAAATTAAATATAAAAAAAAAGAATTTGAAGCTAAATACTTAAGTCAGTAAAAAGCCATGGTAAAGGAGTGAGTGGTACAGCCAGGTATATGATTTTAAAAGAATATTTTTTTAAGAGGGTGATGAATGGGTGGATGGAGTTCAAGAGTGCAGCAGAAAGGCAGGCCTTAAAGGACCAGGAGGGGAAAATATATAAAGGGATGGAAAGCATATAAATGGTGGATTGATAATGGGTTGGATGGGGTGAAGAACTAGTCATCAGCAATGTCCCCAACATCTCTGGCCTGGGCAAGAAGGGAGAAGGCAAAGCTGTTTACTGAAATTCAGGACAGGGAAAGTAGAGGAGGTGACAAGCAGGGGGAGGAGGTACACGAGAGACCAAAAAATTGACTCTCTTTGTAGAAAACTATGCTGGTCAGTGATTCAAGCGGGCTCTGGGGACCTAATTTACAGCAGTGAATCCAGGTAGTTAGAAGAGTCAGACACAGAACTGAGCCCCCAAGATCAACACACACAAATGACCCTTGTGGTTTTCCAACTGACTCAGCGACTCAGCTGCATGTGGGGACCCACCGTGTGCTGCACATCCTCTTTCCTGAAGATCATCAAGATGACCAGAGCACAGGGACTCTGCACTGCTGAGATGACTGGAAGTGATCTTCAGTGAGGTCAAAAACTGACGTGGAACCTAAAAAAGGCTTCTGTCCTGCTGCCTGGGTTTCTCACGCTCAGCACAGTTTATGTCTCTCCATGAAGAGGCACATCATCTGGACAATCATAGTTCATTCTGTTTCAAAGGGCATCACTGGCCTTTTCAGCACGTGGTTGTTCACTGGCCCTGCTGTTCAGGTCCACACAGGAAAACAGAGCAGCCCTATAAAATGCCTTGGGTGTATCCACTGCTGCTGCTGCTGCTGCTGCTGCTGCTGCTGCTGCTGCTGCTGCTGCTGCTGCTGCTGCTGCTGCTAAGTCGCTTCAGTCGTGTTCGACTCTGTGCGACCCCGTAGACGGCAGCCCACCAGGCTCCCCTGTCCCTGGGATTCTCCAGGCAAGAACACTGGAGTGGGTTGCCATTGCCTTCCCCAATGCATGAAAGTGAAAAGTGAAAGTGAAGTCACTCAGTCCTGTCCAACTCTTAGCGACTCCATGGACTGCAGCCCACCAGGCTCCTTGGTCCATGGGATTTTCCAGGCAAGAGTACTGGAGTGGGGTGCCATCGCCTTGTCCAGTGTATCCACTGGCACTGATTAAATAACATGTGCATACAATCAACTGGGAAAAATCTATGTCACTTATATTTGCTGCTGTATATAGTTAATAACTACTGCTGCTGCTGCTGCAAAGTCGCTTCAGTCGTGTCCAACTCTGGGCAACCCCATAGACGGCAGCCCATCAGGCTCCCTCGTCCCTGGGATTCTCCAGGCAAGCACACTGGAGTGGGTTGCCATTTCCTTCTCCAAGGCATAGAAGTGAAAAGTGAAAGTGAAGTCACTCAGTTGTGTCTGACTCTTAGCGACCCCATGGACTGCAGCCTACTAGACTCCTCCGTCCATGGGATTTTCCAGGCAAGAGTACTGAAGTGGGTCGCCAGTGCCTTCTCTACTGATCACTATATAGAAGGTACAGGGACATGCAAGTGACCTGAATTATATTTTCCTTGAGAAGGAAAGGATTAAAAACAACCATCAACTGTGTTAAAGTGTTACAAAATTCCTCTAACCAAGCCACCTAAAAGGAGTGCCCTTATTTATTGCATATGTTATTTGGTCTCTGATTGGATTTTGGTAGTGGCTAGGGAGGGAAACAGGTTCTGGGTTTTGGCTTTTCTTTTGTCCTTTTTTTTTTTTTCTTTCTTTTGAAGTGCATGAGAGGCACACAATGAGTAGTTGTCTTCCTGGGAGAAGATATCTATCAAACGAAAAACAAACATAAAAACCTCTGTTCACACTACTACATACAAAATAGATAAACAAGGATTTGCTGTATAGCACAGGGAACTAAACTCAATAACTTGTAATAACCTATGATGGAAAAGAATCTGAGAAAGAACATATACATCTGTGTGTATACATACATACATACATGCATATATGTATATATAACCAGATCACTTTGCCTCACACCCGAAACTAATACAATACTGTAAATCAATTATTCTTCCATTTAAAGAAAAGAATCATTAAAAAAAAATCTTTTATTGTCCAATAGCTATAACCATGGCATTATAAGACAGAGAAGGATGTCTGACTGATTGATTTCTCAAACAATACTCACTATTTTCCTCTTTCTGAATAATCTGTATAATCTCTGGCAATTATGGTAAAAAAACAGCACCAGAGCTGACAAGATGAATCACCAATCCCCCTAATTATCTAGCAGTTGACAGAAGTTACCAAAATCAAGAGCCCTTGTTCGTTATAAGGATTTTTGAAACCTCAACCAAAACCTATCTTCAGACCAGACCACAGTACAAGGCCAGGAAATGCATTTTCGCTGGGGGTGGGGGGAGGGTGGAAGGGTTCACACAAAAGCACTTGCTTTTATTCTGGAAGAAAAAGATCATTTGTTCACTCAGAATGAGAACTCAGACAGGTAGGCCAGCAGAAGGAGCAGTTAGGAACAGGAAGGTTGATTTTGACAACTGGTTCATCAGATATTGACTTCCCGGGTGGCTCAGATGGTAAAGCATCTGTCTGCAATGCGGGAGACCCGGGTTCGATCTCTGGGTTGGGAAGATCCCCTGGAGAAGGAAATGGCAATCCACTCCAGGACTATTGCCTGGAAAATCCCATGGACAGAGGAGCCTGGTAGGCTACAGCCCATGCAGTCGCAAAGAGTCGGACAGGACTGCGCGAATTCACTTTCACTTTCACTTTCATCATACATTAGAGAAGCAGAGGTTAGTTCCCTGAAGTGAAGTCCTGGAGGGTCACTGAAAGTGCACTTGGAAGGGGCATGAAGAAATCATGAAGAGTGCTGTCCAGGCAGGGAAAGTGGTGGTGGAAGGGGGCAGAGCCAAGGTCCTCTCTTTGCATGTTTTACTTTGGACATTGTGCCCATGTTCCCTTCCTTCAATACCCACACACACTCATCCTTGTTCCTCAGACCCTCCCAGGGCACAAGCACTTGGCCTGTGAATTCCCTGCATGACTCTGAGCTGGGTGAGCCTCCTATATCCCTTCTCCTAACACAAGGGATCGAAAGAATTGGAGAGAAGGTACATCTATATTGCTTACGCCGTGGCTACCTTAATTAATAGGGGCATTTATACATTGGATTGACCTACAGAAACCCTTTCTCTCTGCACACAAGGAAGGCTGCAAGAAACAGCCCAGGTCCAAGGAGTGTTCTTGAAAGTCCAGATAGGTTCTGACCCTGACTACCAGCCCAGGGCACCACCCTCTCTTTCTCTCTGTCCATCTCGGGTCTGTTCTCTCTACAGGTTCCATTTGTAGCAAGGAGGAGGTGGGGGATGGTTGGCTTTGACAGGATGAATAATTTCTGAGTTATGTTGCTTCTTAGTGACACCATTAAAGTTTCAGTAAGGGGAAATATCACAACTATTGACTGAAGTGAAAGTGAATGTGAAGTTGCTCAGTCATGTCCCACTCTTTGCGACCCCGTGGATTGTAGCCTACCAGGCTCCTTTGTCCATAGGATTTTCCAGGCAATAGTACTAGAGTGGATTGCCATTTCCTTCTCCAGGGGATCTTCCCAACCCAGGGATTGAACCTGGGTCTCCCTCTTTGTAGACAGACACTTTACTGTCTGAGCCACCAGGGAAGTCTAAGGAGATCTTAAAAGGATTTGTTGGCCCCATCCGTTAATTTGTGCCCTAACCTTCCCCTACCCATGAAGCATCTGCTCAGCCTTAGCCAGAGAGGGGTCAACTTATCACTTCTTGCACACCAAGAATGTTACTGCCCCTTGCCTTTGGCCGAGTCTCTCCACCAGGTCCACTCCTGTCCATCCTTCAAGGAATACGAGTCCGACTCTTGACTCATACCTTCTTTGGAAATGGTTGTTAACTTTTCATCCCATAATGATGTCCCCTTCCTGTAATTCAGAGCAAAGGTGATCTAAAACTTTTACATTTTCTTGGCCTTTAGCAAGCCTGGGACTGCCTTGGTTCCACTCCTTTTGTGGTCATCTAACCTTTTATATGTAAATTCTGTCTTACCAACTTGGCTATAAGCTAAAGACTTGAAATGCAGCATCTAGCACAGTGCTGATTGTTTAAGGGCATTTGGTAATAGCTAAAAGTAAATGTTACTATCAGGAGATGATCAAATCCAGTCATCTCATTTTACAAATAAAATATAAAATGAGGTGATTTTCCCAAAGTCACTGTGACAAACAGAAATCAGTCTGAAGCCTACCCCCCTTTACCAATCCATGTCTCTAAATTGCTGATTTCTACCCATGTACAAAGAATAAAGAATCTAGAATGCAGATAATAAAGACAGCTGTCATTCAATCCAGTTAGAATCCTGTATCTATAAAAGATTACTACTTGAACATCATTTCCAAATGAATGGGGAGAAGAACAAGGTGCCATCATCCTGAATAACCAAGACAGTTTATGGAAAGGGGCTGAGGAGCTGACCTCCACCAGTTAGAATCAGCCCTCTTGGGTAGGCTGTGTCCTCTCATATAGTTACTCTATTTACAAGACTAATAAATGACTTTCCTCCAATACCATTTCTGTCATTTTTGATCAAATGTAAAGATTTAAAGGTGTTTTAACACTCCTTGGACATATGCAGAGGTGTGGGTAGGAAATTTTATTTTGGTGTTTGTAATGGCACACTGAAAACTCAGTAAAATGATGTGAACATCACCTTGACTACCTATTATTTTTATGCCAATAAAAAAGCTTTCAGTTTCCATACTACTCTTCATCTTGCCTTATGGCATTGATTTCTACTCCTTTCTCAAGTTTTCTCACGTGACTGTGTCTTTTGATAATATGCTAAACTTTATTACCAACATCCTCAAGTGAGTCCCTGTATAAAGTCTCTAATTGTTCTTCTCTTATTCTTTTCTTAAATTCATTCCAACCAGACATTAGTCCTCATAACCCCACCATACCTGTTCTCATCAAAGTCCTCAGTGACCCCCACTTTGCTGGTTCCCTTGATCAGTTCTCAGCAATTCACATCTCTCACCATAATTGGCCTATCAGAAGCATTTGACGTAGTAGGTCATTCCTACTCCTTGATATATTTTTTTGTCACCTGCTTTCTAGGACCCCAAACTCTAGTTTCCTCCTACATCATGGGTCATTCCTTCTCCATCTCCTTTATTGGTTCCTTCTCTTCTTCCCAGCCTCTTAATGCTGGAGTATCTATCCCAAGATTGAGCCCTTTGGTCCTCTGTTCTTCTCTGTCAACAGTGACTTACCCGGTGTCATAATTTTAAACAGCTCCTAAATGCCAGGCCTCCCAGATTTCTATACCCAGTGCAGACCTCTCTCCTGAACTCTAGAATCACACTTCCACAACTGCCCACTTCATATTTACACTTAGAATTCAACAGAAACAGAATCCTTCATCACCTCTCAAACCTGAACCCTTAATCTTTCCCTTGAGATATCTCCACCTTAGTTTACTGTCACTCCATCCTTCCGGCTGTTCAGATCAAAAATTTTGAGGCCCTGTATTCCCAGTGCCCTGATTCTTGGTCACTTGGATCATTGCCATACCTCTTTTTTTTTCAATTAATTTATTTATTTTAATTGAAGGCTAATTACTTTACAATATTGTAGTGGTTTTTGCCATACATTGACATGATTCAGCCATGGGTATATATGTGTCCCCATCCTGAACCCCTCCCACCTCTCTCCACATCCCATCCCTCAGGGTTGTCCCAGTACACCAGCTTTGAGTGTCCTGTCTCATGCATCAAACTTGGACTAGTGATCTATTTCACATATGGTAATATACATGTTTCAATGCTATTCTCTCAAATCATCCTACTCTTGCCTTCTCCCACAGAGTCCAAAACTCTGTTCTTTATATCTGTGTCTCTTTTGCCATCTCGCATATAGGATCATCGTTACCATCTTTCTAAATTCCATATATATGTGTTCATTTCAGTTCAGTCACTCAGTCATGTCTGACTCTCTGCGACCCCATGAATTGCAGCATGCCAGGCCTCCCTGTCCATCACCAACTCCTGGAATTTACCCAAATTCATGTCCATTGAGTCAGTGATGCCAGCCAGCCATCTCATCCTCTGTCGTCCCCTTCTCCTCCTGCCCCCAATCCCTCCCAGCATCAGAGTCTTTTCCAATGAGTCAGCTCTTCAGATGAGGTGGCCAAAGTATTGGAGTTTCAGCTTTAGCATCAGTCCTTCCAATGAACACCCAGGACTGAACTCCTTTAGAATGGACTGGTTGGATCTCCTTGCAGTCCAAGGGACTCTCAAGAGTCTTCTCCAACAACACAGTTCAAAAGCATCAATTCTTCGCTGCTCAGTTTCTTCACAGTCCAACTTTCATATCCATACATGACCACTGGAAAAACCATAGCCTTGACTAGATGGACCTTTGTTGGCAAACGAATGTCTCTGCTTTTGAATATGCTATCTAGGTTGGTCTTAACTTTCCTTTCAAGGAGTAAGCATCTTTAAATTTCATGGCTGCAGTCACCATCTGCAGTGATTTTGGAGCCCCCAAAAGTAAAGTGACATTGTCTCCACTGTTTCTCCATCTATTTCCCATGAAGTGATGGACCAGATGCCATGATCTTCGTTTTCTGAATGTTGAGCTTTAAGCCAATTCTCTCATTCTCCTCTTTCACTTTCATCAAGAGGCTTTTTAGTTCCTCTCCACTTTCTGCCATAAGGGTAGTGTCATCTGCATATCTGAGGCTATTGATATTTCTCCCAGCAATCTTGATTCTAGCTTGTGTTTCTTCCAGCCCAGCGTTTCTCATGATGTACTCTGCATATAAGTTAAATAAGCAGAGTGACAATATACAGCCTTGATGTACTCCTTTTCCTATTTGGAACCAGTCTGTTATTCCATGTCCAGTTCTAACTGCTTCCTGACCTGCATACAGATTTCTCAAGAGGCAGGTCAGGTGGTCTGTTATGCCCGTCTCTTTCAGAATTTTCCAGAGTTTATTGTGATCCACACAGTCAAAGGCTTTGGCATAGTCAATAAAGCAGAAATAGATGTTTTCTGGAACTCTCTTGCTTTTTCAATGATCCAGCAGATGTTGGCAATTTGATCTCTGGTTCCTCTGCCTTTTCTAAAACCAGCTTGAACATCTGGAAGTTCACAGTTCACGTATTGCTTAAGCCTGGCTTGGAGAATTTAGAGCATTACTTTACTAGCATGTGAGATGAGTGCAACTGTGCAGTAGTTTGAGCATTATTTGACATTGCCTTTCTTTGGGATTGGAATGAAAACTGACCTTTTCCAGTCCTGTGGCCACTGCTGAGTTTTCCAAATTTGCTGGCATATTGAGTGCAGCACTTTCACAGCATCATCTTTCAGGATTTGAAATAGCTCAACTGGAATTCCATCACCTCCACTAGCTTTGTTCATAATGATGCTTTCTAAGGCCAACTGGACTTCACATTCCAGGATGTCTGGCTCTAGATGAGTGATCACACCATCGTGATTATCTTGGTCATGAAGATATTTTTTGTACAGTTCTTCTGTGTATTCTTGCCGACTTGTCTTAATATCTTCTGCTTCTGTTTGGTCCATACCATTTCTGTCCTTTATGGAGCCCATGTTTGTATGAAATGTTCCCTTGGTATCATTAATTTTCTTGAAGAGATCTCTAGTCTTTCCCATTCTGTTCTTTTCCTCTACTTCTTTGCATTGATCACTGAAGAAGGCTTTCTTATCTCTTCTTGCTATTCTTTGGAATTCTGCATTCAGATGCTTATTTCTTTCCTTTTCTCCTTTCCCTTTCACTTCTCTTCTTTTCACAGCTATTTGTAAGGCCTCCCCAGACAGCCATTTTGCTTTTTTGCATTTCTTTTCCATGGGGATGGTCTTGAAACCTGTCTCCTGTACAATGTCATGAACCTCCATACATAGTTCATCAGGCACTCTATCTATCAGATCTAGTCCCTTACATCTATTTCTCACTTCCACTGTATAATCATAAGGGATTTGATTTAGGTCATACCTGAATGGTCTAGTGGTTTTCCCTACTTTCTTCAATTTAAGTCTGAATTTGGCAATAAGGAGTTCATGATCTGAGCCATAGTCAGCTCCCAGTCTTGTTTTTGCTGACTGTACAGAGCTTCTCCATCTTTGGCTGCAAAAAATATAATCAATCTAATTTTGGTGTTGACCATCTGGTGATGTCCACGTGTAGAGTCTTCTCTTGTGTTGTTGGAAGTGGGTGTTTGCTATGACCAGTGCGTTCTCTTGGTAAAATGCTATTAGCCTTTGCCCTGCTTCATTCTGTATTCCAAGGCCAAATTTGCCTGTTACCCAGGCGTTTCTTGACTTCCTACTTTTGCATTCCAGTCCCCTATAATGAAAAGGACATCTTTTTTGGGTGTTAGTTCTAAAAGGTCTTGTAGGTCTTCATAGATATGTGTAATATGCTGTGTTGGTGTTTTTCTTTCTGACTTACCTCACTCTGTGTAATAGGCTCCCATTTCATTCACTTCATTAGAACTAATTCAAATTCGTTCTTTTTAACAGCTGATAATACTCCATTGTGTATATATACCACAGCTTTCTTATCCATTGTCTGCCAATGGACATCTAGGTTGCTTCCATGTCCTGGCTATTATGAACAGTGCTGCGATGAACATTGGGGTACATGTGTCTCTTTCACTTCTGGTTTCCTCAGTGTGTGTGCCCAGCAGTGGGATTGCTAGGTTGTATGGCAGTTCTGTTTCCAGTTTTTTGAGGAATATCCACACTGTTTTCCATAGTGGTTGTACAAATATGCATTTCCACCAACAGTGTAAGAGGGTTCCCTTTTCTCCACACCCTCTCCAGCATTTATTGTTTGTAGACTTTTTGATAGCAGCCTTTCTGACCAGTATGAGATGGTTCCGCACTGTGGTTTTGATCTGCATTTCTCTGATAATGAGTGATGTTGAGCATCTTTTCATGTGTTTGTTAGCCATCTGTATGTCTTCTTTGGAGAAATGCCTGTTTAGTTCTTTGGCCCAATTTTTGATTGGGTTGTTTATTTTTCTGGTATTGAACTGCATGAGCTGCTTATATATTTTTGAGATTAATTCTTTGTCAGTTGCTTGCACTCATCTCACACGCTAGTAAAGTAATGCTCAAAATTCTCCAAGCCAGGCTTCAACAGTATGTGAACCATGAACTTCCTGATGTTCAAGCTGGTTTTAGAAAAGGCAGTGGAACGAGAGATCAAATTGCCAACATCCGCTGGATCATCGAAAAAGCAAGAGAGTTCCAGAAAAACATCTATTTCTGCTTTATTGACTATGCCAAAGCCTTTGACTGTGTGGATCACAATAAACTGTGGAAAATTCTGAAAGAGAAGGGAAAACCAGACCACCTGACCTGCCTCTTGAGAAATCTGTATGCAGGTCAGGAAGCAACAGTTAGAACTGAACATGGAACAACAGACTGGATCCAAATAGGAAAAGGAGTATGTCAAGGCTGTATATTGTCACTCTGCTTATTTAACTTATATGCAGAGGACATCATGAGAAATGCTGGACTGGAAGAAACACAAGCTGGAATCAAGATTGCTGGGAGAAATATCAATAACCTCAGATATGCAGATGACACCACCCTTATGGCAGAGAGTGAAGAGGAGCTAAAAAGCCTCTTGATGAAAGTAAAAGAGGAGAGTGAAAAAGTTGGCTTAAAGCTCAACATTCAGAAAACGAAGATCATGGCATCTGGTCCCATCACTACATGGGAAATAGATGGGGAAACAGTGGAAACAGTGTCAGACTTTATTTTTTGGGGCTCCAAAATCACTGCAGATGGTGACTGCAGCCATGAAATTAAAAGATGCTTACTCCTTGGAAGGAAAGTTATGACCAACCTAGATAGCATGTTCAAAAGCAGAGAGATTACTTTGCCGACTAAGGTCCGTCTAGTTAAGGTATGGTTTTTCCAGTAGTCATGTATGGATGTGAGAGTTGGACTGTGAAGAAAGCTGAGCACCAAAGAATTGATGCTTTTGAACTGTGTTGTTGGAGAAGACTCTTGAGAGTCCCTTGGACTGCAAGGAGATCCAACCAGTCCATTCTGAAGGAGATCAACCCTGGGATTTCTTTGGAAGGAATGATGCTAAAGCTGAAACTCCAGTACTTTGGTCACCTCATGCGAAGAGTTGACTCATTGGAAAAGACTTTGATGGTTGGAGGGATTGGGGGCAGGAGGAGTAGGGGACAACCGAGGATGAGATGGCTGGATGGCATCACCAACTCGATGGACCCGAGTCTGAGTGAACTCCGGGAGATGGTGATGGACAGGGAGGCCTGGTGTGCTGCGATTCATGGGGTTGCAAAGAGTCCGACATGACTTTGCCACCTAATGCAAAGAACTGACTCATTTGAAAAGACCCTGATGCTGAGAAAGATTGAGTTTGAGCAAGCTTTGGGAGATAGTAAAGAACAAGGAGACCTGGCATGCTGCAGTCCTTGGGGTCACAAAGAATCAGACATGACTGAGTAACTGAACTGAACCCACAGCCTATTCACAACACTGAAGCCAGAGAGATACTTTCAAAATGCAAATCAGGTCATATCACCATAAGATAAAACACTCTAACACTCCCTATTTCACTCAGAATATAAACCAAAGTGTTTACAGAGTCCCACAAGGACCTACCTGAATAATTCTTCATCTACTCTCTTACCTCTCTGACCTCACTTCTTACGACTTTCCTCATCCTTTAATTCACTCAGTACACAAAACAAGACAGGAGGCTGACTGTGGCTTAGATCATGAACTCCTTATTGCCAAATTCAGACTTAAATTGAAGAAAGTAGGGAAAACCTCTAGACCATTCAAGTATGACCTAAATCAAATCCCTTATGATTATACAGTGGGAGTGACAAATAGATTCAACGGATTACATCTCACAGACAGAGTACCTGAAGAACTATGGATGGAGGATTGTGACATTGTAGGGGAGGCAGTGATCAAGATCATCCACAAGAAAAAGAAATACAAGAAGGCAAAATGGTTGTCTGAGGAGGGCTTACAAATAGCTGTGAAAAGAAGAGAAGCAAAAGGCAAAGGAGAAAAAGAAAGATATACCCATTTGAATGTAGAGTTCCAAAGAATAGCAAGGAGAGATAAGAAAGCATTCCTCAGTGATCAATGCAAAGAAATAGAGGAAAACAATAGAATGAGAAAGACTAGAGATCTCTTCAAGAAAATTAGAGATACCAAGGGAACATTTCATGCAAAGATAAGCTCAATAAAGGACCGAAATGGTATGGACTTAACGGAAGCAGAAGATATTAAGAAGAGGTGGCAAGAATACACAGAAGAACTGTACGAAAAAGATCTTCATGACCCAGATAACCATGATGTGTGGTCACTCACCTAGAGCCAGACATCCTGGAATGCAAAGTCAAGTGGGCCTTAGGAAGCATCACAAACAAAGCTAGTGGAGGTGATGGAATTCCAGCTGAGTTATTTCAAATCCTAAAAGATGATGCTGTGAAAGTGCTGCAGTCAATATGCCAGCAAATTTGGAAAACTGAGCAGTGGCCACCAGACTAGAAAGGATCAGTTTTCATTACAATCCAAAAGAAAGACAATGCCAAAGAATGTTCAAACTACCACACAATTGCACTCATCTCACACACTAGCAAAGTAATGATCAATATTCTCCACACCAGGCTTCAACAGTACGTGAACCATGAACTTCCAGATGTTCAAGCTGGATTTGGAAAAGGCAGTGCAACCAGAGATCAGATTGCGAACATCGGTTGGATCATAGAAAAAGCAAGAGAGGTCCAGAAAAACATCTACTTTTGCTTTATTGACTATGCCAGAGCCTTTGACTATGTGGCTCATAACAAACTGTGTAAAATTCTTAAAGAGATGGGAATACCAGACCACCTGACCAGCCCCCTGAGAAATCTGTATTCAGGTCAAGAGACAGCAGTTACAACTGGACATGGAATAGCAGACTGGCTCCAAATCAGGAAAGGAGTACGTCAAGGCTGTATGTTGTCACCCTGCTTATTTAGCTTATATGCAGAGTACATCACGTGAAATGCCAGGCTGTATGAAGCACAAGCTGGAATCAAAACTGCAGGGAGAAATAGCAATAACCTCAGATATGCAGATGACATGACTCTTATGGCAGAAAGCAAAGAAGAACTAAACAGCCTCTTGATGAAAGTGAAAAAAGAGAGCGGAAAAGTTGGCGTAAAACTCAACATTCAGAAAACTAAAATCATGGCATCCTGTCCCATCACTTCATGGTAGATAGATGAGAAAACAATGGAAATAGTGACAGACTTTATTTTGGGAGGGCTCCAAAATCACTGCAAATGGTGACTGCAGTCATGAAATTTAAAAAAAACTTGCTCCTTGGAAGAAAAGCTATGACCAACCTAGACACTATATTAAAAAGCAGAGACATTACTTTACCAACAAAGGTCCGTCTAGTCAAAGCTATGGTTTTTCCTGTAGTCATGTATGGATGTGAGAGTTGGACTATAAAGAAAGCTGAGTGCTGAAGAACTGATGCTTTTGAACTGTGGTTTTGGGGAAGGCTCTTGAGAGTCCCTTGGACTGCAAGGAGATCCAACCAGTCCATCCTAAAGGAAATCAGTGCTAAATATTCATTGAAAGGACTGATGCTGAAGCTGAAATGGCAATACTCTGGCCCCCTGATGTGAAGAACTGACTCACTGGAAAAGATCCTGATGCTGAGAGAGATTGAAGGCGGGAGAAGAAGGGGATGACAGGGGATGAGGTGTTTGGATGGCATCACTGACACGATGGATATGAGTTTGAGTGAGTCGGCTCCAGGAGTTGGTGATAGACAGAGAAGCCTGGCGTGCTGCAGTGCATGGCGTTGCAAAGAGTTGGATATGACTGAGTGACTGAACTGAACTGAACTGAGACACACTGACCTCATTACTCTCCTTGGAATATTGCAGCCACTCTACTGCCCCAGGTCCTTTGCACCAGCTGTCACCTCTGCCTGGCAACATGCTTGCCCCAGAAATCTGCCTGGTTTCCTCCCTTACTCCTGTCAAGTCTCTCCCCAAATATCACTTTTCCAATGAGACTTACTGTGACCATGTTATTTATATTATAACATGCTTCCACTCATACTCCATAGTTCCCCTACCTCGCTCTACATCTCATTTTTCCTGAGCCATTATAACCTTATAGCATATAATATTTATTTAATTTACTATTTGCTCCACCAACCGCAGTAAAAGCTCTGTGAGGACACAGGTCTTCTTTGTTCACCAATATATCTCAGGTCCCTGGAATGATGCATCCACATATATGCTGAATGAGGGGATGAATGTGTTCAGCAAGCCCCTCCACTGCAGAGCAGTAGGGAACTGTCTACTGCATACCGCCTCAAATGAGGAAAGTCAGACCCAAAAAGGACTTGACTGTTAATCAAAGCAGAAGCTCAAGTCTTAGGATTTCATTTTCTCTTTCCTTCTCTCACACAGGTCACCTGTCACTTTTCATGTGGACTACTGTACAGGAAAGAACTTTCACTTTCCTGCAATATGGGTTATACCCACTCACCTCAGAACTGGAAAGAAATCGAAGACTGAGATGATGAATTCTTACCGACGCCCAAGCAAGGACAAATTATCTACCTTCAGTAATCACTGAGCTCTTATTCTGTGCCAGGAACGGGAAACATGCTAAAGAAGGAAGGAAAGGCCGCTGCTCTCCTGGAGGTTAAATTCCAGTGTAATCACCTATCCCACCAAGGTCTGTGTCTGGGTGCCAGTTACTAGAACTCATTTGCCTTGTTGGGGACAGAAGAAAAACCCAGGTATTCTAGTTACATTCACCCTTAGAACATGTGGCTCACGGTGTGATCCCCAGCTAGCTGCATGGGCTCACCTGGGAGCCTGTTAGAAATGCAGACTCACAGGCCCTACCCCAGGCCTATGAATCAGAAACTGTATTTGAATAAGATTCCCAGGCAATTCTTATGCGTAGAAATGTTCCTATGCACTGCCTTGGAGCCCTCCCCTCACAGTAAACCCACTGGTATCACGTGACTTGCGGCCAACAGAAATTTGAGGAAGAGACATGAGAGAATCCAGCTCATATTCCCTTTTGCTAATAAACAAGGACTATCACTTGATGCCATAGATGATAATAGGAATTGTAGTAGAAGACTCTAGATTAATGTCCTTGATGATTTAAACATTCATAGAACACAAAACTGATCTGAAATAGATACATTATAATCATTTGCTAAACACTTTGAGATTTCAAACACATTCAAGAGGCAGTATTTAAAGGCCTTAATACATTTGAGTCTAGATTCTGAAGTCAAACATCCTGATTTCTAAGCTGTCACTCTATCATTAGTTGTGGTTCCTGGGTCAATTTTTTTGGCCTCTCTAAGTTTCCATTTCACCTTCTATAAATTAGAAATAATAATAGTACTTACTTTACATGATTTTTATGAGGACTAGATAAGGTAATTGTGTATAAAGAAGTAAGCATCCAACATGCACACAAACTTTCCATTAGAAAATAAATAATTTCTAGAGATCTAATGTGAAGAAAGATGCTTGCTCCTTGGAAGAAAAGTTATGACCAACTTAGATAGCATATTCAAAAGCAGAGACATTACTTTGCCAACTAAGGTACGTCTAGTTAAGGCTATGGTTTTTCCTGTGGTCATGTATGGATTGTGAGAGTTGGACTGTGAAGAAGGCTGAGTGCCGAAGAATTGATGCTTTTGAACTGTGGTGTTGGAGAAGACTCTTGAGAGTCCCTTGGACTGCAAGGAGATCCAACCAGTCCATTCTGAAGGAGATCAACCCTGGGATTTCTTTGGAAGGAATGATGCTAAAGCTGAAACTGCAGTACTTTGGCCACCTCATGCGAAGAGTTGACTCATTGGAAAAGACTCTGATGCTGGGAGGGTTTGGGGGCAGGAGGAAAAGGGGACGACCAAGGATGAGACGGCTGGACGGCATCACTGACTCGATGGACGTGAGTCTGAGTGAATTCCGGGAGTTAGTGATGGACAGGGAGGCCTGGAGTGCTGCAATTCATGGGTCGCAAAGAGTCGGATACGACTGAGCGACTGAACTGAACTGAACTGAATGTGAAGCATGATAACTGTACTTAATAATGTATCTACCTCTGGAATGAGTAGATTTAGTGTTCTCAGAACAAAAAAAGGTAAAGAAAGGAAAAAAGAAAGAAACATAATGCTAAACATATAATAAGAATACAATAAATTTTAGCTTATATTATTTTATTATTTTGTTTCAATCAACATTTCATTTATTTGAAAAATATTTTAGGAATATAATGTAATGTGTCGGTCATGTCTGACTCTTTGTGACCCCATAGCCTGCCAGGCTCCTCTGCCAAGAATACTAGAGTGGGTTGCCGTTTCCTTCTCCAGGGATCTTCCCCACCCAGGGACTGAACCTGTGTCTCCTGCATTGGCAGGTGGGTTCTTTACCACTGCGCCACCCGGGAAACCCTATTTTAGGAATAGGGTACAAAAATGGAGACAATCAGCATAAAGTATGAGGAACCTACTTAGATTAGCTGATAAAGCAAGACCTCTCTGGGGAAAAAAGGTTGACATGGAAACCTGGAGGATAAGAAATAGCCAGTCATGATGAGTCATGGAGTCATGCTGGGGAAGGGAAGAGCTGTTCAAGATAGATACAGATCACACAGGGCTTCAGAGTCTAGAAGAGGGGAATGGAATTCATCCATCATCATGGAAAGCTACTGAATCCTTCCAGACAGAGGAGTGAATTGGACAAATACACGAATGTATATTGGGGTGCCACTGGGGACAAAGGTCTGGGAAAAGTCCCTGGGACGTATGGAGATGAATCAAACATGGGGTCAGCTTCTAAGGAACTGTCATTCTAATAGTCTGGCTTGAGACTTAATGCCAAAGTGGCAAAGTTCCCCTCCCATGTCCTCCCACCCTTCCTCTGCACCTCCTCACTGAACATGTCCAGGAACCAGCTCACCCATTGGCTCCTTTCTGGAACTTGTACTGACCTCTCTGTCCCCTGAGTCCCTATCTCCTTTGTCTGATTTCTCAGAGAGCCTGGCACCCGCCTGTGTAATAGAGCCTCGATCTCCTGTGGCTGTAATTAGTTGCATCCTTTCTATACTTGTTTATGGCTAAATCTATGTTTTCCATTTTTGTAGTCTCACTACCAATTATAACGCTGGCAGGTTGGCGCATGGCCAGTTCTCAATAAATGTTATTGTAAATAAAAGAACTAACATTTGTATGCCATTTCTTCCTTTATGGCCAAAAAAGTGTGTGCCAGATTCAGTTTCTGTGTTTCAGTGAAAAAGCACAGACCCGCTGACTAGGGGTTTTCTCGAAGAGAATTATCTCTTTGAGTGACTACCCCCTGAAAGAGGAAAAGCAATTTGAAATGCATTTTACTAATAAGTGGATGTGTATTTTACACACCTTGTGGTTTCTTTTTTTAAATTCAGCCCAGAATTATTACCATAGAAACCATAGAAGAACATATCCACCACCAGCGTCTTGGTCTATTTTTTGAGTTTTTCCTCCCATGGTCCTTTGTTGTGCTTCTCATCTCACAGTAGGGGAAACTGCGGCACAGGAAGGGCAGGCCGCACAATGAGTCAGTGATCAAGCAAGCTCTTCCTGTGAGCAGGGTGCTCTAGAGGTGTCTCTGAGGTGGCCACACTCATCTCTGACCTTGCCCTCCCCTCTCTGCGCTGCTTTCTCTGCTAGGTCTCCTCCAGGCATAGCTTCCACTCTTCCCTGGTCCTATTAGTCCAGCCCTGTATCCCCGGTCAGCCCCAGAAAACCCAGCCATGCCCGTGCAGACTCCTCACCTGGACAAGCCCTCCTATGCTGGCCCCCTACCCTGCCCCAGAGGGGCTCACGACCTCCCTCTCTGCCACCTCTTCTCCTACCTGGTCACACATGCTAGTTGAATCTTCAAGCTCTGCCTCTCTTTCCCTTAAAGTCCTGCTATTTGAAACAAATATAGAACCTCAAGTTGACAAAGAACGCAGAGTCATCCAATCCCACCTACCAAAGTACCTTACAAAGTAATAGCGGCTAATCTGGTCTTCCCTTGTGGTACGGTGGATGGGAGCCCACTTGCCAATGCAGGAGACAAGGGTTTGATCCACGGTCTGGGATGATTCCACATGCCACCAAGCCTGAGAGCCCCGACTACGGAAGCCCATGTGCCCTAGAGCCTGTACACCGAGTGCAACTATTGAGGCCACATGCTCAGCTACTGAAGGCTGCGCCTAGAGCCTGTGCACCACAAAAGTCACCACAGTGAGAAGCCCTTAGTGAAGAGTAGCCCCTACTCACTGCAACTACAGAAAGACTGTCCAGAGCAGTGAAGACCCAGTGCCATCCAAAATAAATGAATAATATTTTTTTTTTAAATAGTAGCTAATCTGAAAAGCAGTTTGTGTTCCTGGGTAGTTAATGGAAAAGAAAAAAAAAATGATCAGCACTGAGAGGAGCCAAAATTAAGTACCCTTTCAAGAATCAGGGTAAGCTAATTGCCACATCTGTTTGGTCATTCACTGGAAGAGTTAGAACTCATGTCTACCAAAACTGTTCTTGGATCTAAGAAGATGAGAGAAAAGAAGTCTGTTACATGAACATTCATCCTTGCTGGAGAAGATCCAAGTGTGGACAACAAGAAACTTATATAAAGTATCATACAAAATGATGAAAATATAATTAGGTATCAAAGTGAGCATTTCTTTAAAATTCGAAGAGAAATTGTAATGAATTCAGTTAAGTTCAGTTCAGTCACTCAGTCGTGTCCAACTCTTTGCAACCCCATAGACTGCAGCACACCAGGATTCCCTGTCCATCACCAACTCCTGGAGTATGCTCAAACTCATGTCCATTGAGTCAGTGATGCCATCCAACCATCTCATCTGTTGTCCCCTTCTGCTCCTGCCTTCAATCTTTCCCAGCATCAGGGTCTTTTCAAATGAGTCAGTTCTTCACATCAGGTGGCCAAAGTATTGGAACTTCAGGTTCAGCATCAGTCCTTCTAATGAATATTCAGGACTAATTTCCTTTAGGAGAGACTGGTTGGATCTCCTTGCAATCCAATAGACTCTCAAGACTCTTCTCCAAGAGCGCAGTTCAAAAGCATCAACTCTTCAGTGCTCAGCTTTCTTTATAGTCCAACTCTCACACCCATACGTGACTACTGGAAAAACCATAGCTTTGACTAGATGGACCTTTGTTGGTAAAATAATGTCTCTGCTTTTTAACATGCTATCTAGGTTGGTCATAGCTTTTCTTCCAAGGAGCAAGCATCTTTTAATTTCATGACTGCAGTCACCATCTTCAGTGATGTTGGAGCCCAAGAATATAAAGTCTGTCACTGTTTCCACTGTTTCCCCTACTAGTTGCCATTAAGTGATGGGACCGGATGCCATGATTTTCATTTTTTGAATGTTGAGTTTTAAGCTAGATTTTTCACTCTCCTCTTTCACCTTCATCTAAAAGGTTCTTTAGTTCCTCTTCGCTTTCTGCTGTAAGGGTGGGTCATCTGCGTATCTGAGGTTATTGATATTTCTCCCTGCAATCTTGATTCCAGCTTGTGCTTCATCCAGTCTGGCATTTTGCTTGATGTACTCTGCATAGAAGTTAAACAAGAAAGGTGACAATATACAGTCTTGATGTACTTCTTCCTTTCCCAATTTGGAACCAGTCCATTGTTCCATGTCCAATTCTAACTGTTGCTTCTTGACCTGCATACAGATTTCTCAGGAGGCAGGTAAGATGGTCTGGTATTTCCATCTCTTTAAGAATTTTCCACAGTTTGTTGTGATCCACACAGTCAAAGGTTTTAGCATAGTCAATGAAGCAGAAGTAGGCGTTCTTCTGGAATTTTCTTGCCTTTTCAATGATCCAGTGGATGTTGGCAATTTGATCTCTGGTTCCTCTGCCTTTTCTAAATCCAGCTTGAACATCTGGAAGTTCTTGGTTCATGTACTGTTGAAGCCTGACATGGAGAATTTTGAGCATTACTTTGCTAGCATGTGAGCTGGTAGACTGCAGTCCATGGGGTCGCTAAAAGTCGGACATGACTGAGTGACTTCACTCTCACTTCTCACTTTCATGCATTGGAGAAGGAAATGGCAACACACTCCAGTGTTCTTGCCTGGAGAATCCCAGGGATGGGGGAGCCTGATGGGCTGCCATCTATGGGGTTGCACAGAGTCAGACATGACTGAGGTGACTTAGCAGCAGCAGAGATGAGTGCAATTGTGCGGTAGTTTGAATATTCTTTGGCATTGCCTGTCTTTGAGATTGGAATGAAACTGATCTTTTCCAGTCCTATGGCCACTGCTGTTTTCCAGATTTGCTGGCATAATGAATGTAGTACTTTCACAGCATCATTCTTTAGGATTTGAAATGACTCAGCTGGAATTCCATCACCTCCACTAGCTTTGTTCGTAGTGATGGCCCACTTGACTTTGCACTCCAGGATGTCTGGTCTAGGTGAGTGATCACACTATCGTGGTTATCTGGGTTATTAAGATCTTTTTTATATAGTTTTTCTGTGCATTGTTGCCACCTCTTCTTGATATTTTCTGCTTCTGTTAAGTTCATACCATTTCTGTCCTTTATTGAGCTCATCTTTGCATGAAATGTTCCCTTGGTATCTCTAATTTTCTTGAAGAGATCTCTAGTCTTTCCCATTCTATTGTTTTCCTCTATTTCTTTGCATTGATCACTGAGGAAGGCTTTCTCATCTCTCCTTGCTATTCTTTGGAACTCTGCATTCAGATGGGTGTATCTTTCCTTTTTCCCTTTGCTTTTTGCTTCTCTTCTTTTCTCAGCTATTTGTAAGGCCTCCTCAGACAATCATTTTGCCTTTTGGCATTTCTTTTTCTTTGGGATGGTTTTGATCACCACCACCTGTACAATGTTATGAACCACTATCCATAGTTCATCAGGCACTCTGTCTATCAGATCTTGTCCCTTAAATCTAATTCTCACTTCCACTGTATAATCATAAGGATTTCATTTAGGTCATGCTTGAATGGTCTAGTGGTTTTCCCTACTTTTTTCAATTTAAGTCTGAATTTGGCAATAAGGAGTTCATGATCTGAGTCACAGTCAGCTCCTGGTCTTGTTTTTGTTGACTGTATAGAGCTTCTTCTTCTTCGGCTGCAAAGAATATAATCAAGCTGATTTTGGTACTGACCATCTGGTGATGTCCATGTGTAGAGTCTTCTCTTGTGTTGTTGGAAGAGAGTGTTTTCTATGACCAGCTCATTCTCTTGGCAAAACTCTATTAGCCTTTTCTCTGCTTCATTTTGTACTCCAAGGCCAAGCTTGCCTGTTACTCCAGGTATCTCTTGACTTCTTACTTTTGCATTCCAGTCCCCTATGATGAAAAGGACATCTTTTTTTTGGTGTTAGTTCTAGAAGTTCTTGTAGGTCTTCATAGAAGAAATTGCACATTTTTAAAAAGGTGATAAATATCACAAAATCCCAAGTCATCCAATGTCAGAGCAGTGAAGATCCCTGGAGTTTTTTCTAACAGGATAGGTAACTCTGACTTTAATCCTGGAGTTCTTTTTCTTCTTTGTTCCCTGTCTATATTTTTTTGAAAAGTTGTCTGTCTTCCTCTCCTCCATTTCCTCATCAGTGAATCTCCCCCTAATTGCTGACACTGTTTTCTAGTCTACACAACTCCACTGAATCATCTCTCAAAGATTCCCAGTGCCTCCTCATCACCTAATCAGATGGCTTTTACTCAGCCTTTGTGCTACTGGTCTCTCTTTCGTGCAGACAATCATAACTGAAAACGAGTCCTGCTGAAAGCAAGTCCTCTTACTGAGTCTGTGATTCATCTTTCTATCCATAACTTTTTTCCCTTTCTTATCCCCTGACCTCAATTCTGTGCTGACCACTAATCAACCAGAATCAGATGATTAATGTTGCAGTTGTCCCTAAATATTGTTAATGGACTAAAGTTGCTATTGTTATATTTCAGTATTAATGTACAAACTAAAATTGTTTTTCCAGGACAAGATGAGCTCAGAGACCCCTAAGCCATGGGCCACCTGGCTAGAGAATCATAAACTGGACACATCTTGACTCCTAAAAACATGATTAAGAAATGTCACAGGATGATGATTTATCCCAGTTTTTCTGTTCTTCCCCTTAAAATTATCCCTGACTCAAAGACCAAGGTGGAATGGATCTGAGTCCTATCTCCCACTCCTTTGCTTGACTCCCTGCAAATAAATCCTTACTTTGCTGCAAATACTTGCTACCAGAGTTTGGCTTTCTGCCTTTTGGGCACACAAGCCCTTGCTCAGTTATATAATCACACCTGCCTTCTCAGAATTCTATCAGTGTTGGCATGCACAAGGCTATATTGTCACAGTCTCCCTACCATATCTATTCATCTTTTTTTTTCTTGGTTTCACTTTCTCCTTCCATGTACCTAATTGGGTATAACCCAAGGCTCAATCCTCAGTCCCTGCTTTTGGCAGTCCAGGAGTTTCCCCCATCACCTCACAAAGCTTCAAACATAAAAGTAATGACCAAATCTGTAACTCTGGCCCTGACACCTCTTCGGTATGTCAGCTCTGCCAGTTGGACACCTCCATAGGAAAATCTCACTGAGCCTTAAACTCCATGTGTTCAAAGCCTAATGATATGCACTTCAAAACTGGGTTCTGTGTTCCAAAAACTCACTAGATTCTGAAACTCAATGTTTCTAAAATTAAATGCATCATCTTCCCTCATAACTAGCTATTTATCAGAACTTCCCCTTTCTGTTAAAGATCTGAACCAAGGAGATGAGTATCAAGCCATAATTTCAGATAAGAAAATGATACTATCTTGCTCCTATCCTGTCTACATAAAGCAATTCATTCTGGTTTGTTCCTCATGAGAACAGGAAGTTGCTCTGAAGAGTTGGTTGGGAGAGAGCATCTGCAACCCACTTCATGAACTTTTGTTTACATGCAATCTGTCTCCACCTAGACTTAGAGCAGAGGCTCCAGGCCCTATTAGCATGAAAGCACATTTTGTGGTCAATGATGCTATTGTGATTCTGGTAGCTAACAGGAACATTTAAAAGCATTTAAAAGATGAACATTGTGTTATCAATACTATTTTCAAAAACAAACAAACAAAACTAAGAAGCAAAAAAACTTTCCTTTACACTTGTAGAATTGAGGTGCAAGAGCAAAAACAGCTCTTAACCCTGTTCTTAGTACCTCAAGGAACTAGAAAATATCCTTACAAAAAGGAGCAGAATGGCAGAGTTCAGGGGAGAGTGTTCAGTGAAAAGAGAGAGGAAGAAGAAAAGGGGAGGAGAGGGAGTGAGGAGAGAAAGAAGAGGAAAAGAGAGAGCACCAAAGTAAAACAAGAACCTCCAACCTTTGCAGAATAAAATGGATTCTTCAATGCCCTAAAGCAAAAACCAAGATTTTCTCAACTGAATATTGAGGAAAGAGAAATTGACTAATCAGTTTCAAAGACTGACATACTGAGTGGCTTCTAATGGAAACTGACCTGGAAGTCTGGAGAGATGTTTTGTTAAGGAGGCAAAATTCAGCCAACAAGAGAAGCTGGGATATAAAGTGAAAAGAAGCAAGAGCAATTTCCCTTTTAAAATCATAGTATTATGACCAACCCTGGGACTTCCCTGGTGGTCCAGTGGTTAAGAATCTGCCTGCCAGTGCAGGGGACATAGGTTTGTTTCCGGTCCAGGAAGATCCCACTTGCTGTGTCACAACTACGGAGCCCACGTTCTACAGCCTGTGCTCTGCAGCAAGAGAAGCCGCCGCACTAAGAAGCCCACACACCACAGCCAGAGAGTAGCCCCACTCACTGCAACTAGAGAAAAGCCCGTGCACAGCGACGAAGACACCGCGTGGCCAAAATACAGATTGGCATTTTATCTTATCTGGGTAATCCAGAGTCCGTGTATGTATCACAGCTGTAAGTGGCTGGGTAGAATATACAGGCAGTTCTTATAGTAATACATACACACATATATCCACTGCTAAGTCACTTCAGTCATGTCTGACTCTGTGCGACCCCATAGACGGCAGCCCATCAGGCTCCCCCGTCCCTGGGATTCTCCAGGCAAGAACACTAGAGTGGGTTGCCATTTCCTTCTCCAGTGCATGAAAGTGAAAAGTGAAAGTGAAGTTGTTCAGTCATATCCGACTCTTTGCGACCCCATGGACTGCAGCCTACCAGGCTCCTCCGTCCATGGGATTTTCCAGGCAAGAGTACTGCAGTGGGGTCCCATTGCCTTCTCCCACATATATCCACATTTATACCTAAAGTAGATAATACAATCACAGAGGAAAATACCTTCAGTATTCAGAACTGAGCATGCCCAAATGATAAATGGCCAATTTGTCAATGTTCCCCAGGGTTCTGACTTTGGTTCTTCTCTTACACTATTCTTTTTCCCTTTGTGATCTTCTCTTAATTTTGAGACCTGCATATCCAGATCTATACTATGCGTTTTCACGTGTGTCCTTCAGGGGTTTTGTTTCTATCTTATTGCCATATAACAAACTACCACACATGCAATGGTAAAGAAACATTGACTCTCACGCTCATGAATCTGCAGATTGATTGTAGTTCAGCTCATCCAGAATGAGCTTGGCTAGGCAGTTCTGCTCCAAAGTGTGGGTTAAGCTTAGATCTGCTCTGTGTGTGTTTTGTTCTGGGACCCAGAATGAAAGAGCTTTTTATTTTCATGGTAGGTGGTAGAAGTTCCTTCCCTGAGCACAAATATACAATGCCTCTTTGGCTTAGGCTTAGAAAGGGCAGCTATCATTTTCATCCACATTCTATCAGTTAAAGCAAGCCATGCACCCAAGAACACCATCAAAGGCTCAAAGAAGAGCAGTTTTCTCATAGAGGCTGAGAAAAGGAAGTGAATGATATTTAATCTGCTAAATTTCTCAAACTGAATAACTTCAAATCTTTCATCCTTGTTGTTCTCTTTTATTTAGTGTCTGGCACCACTATAAACTCAGTTAGAAAATCAAGAGTCATTATAACATCTGCCTACCTTCAGTAACTGTTTATCAAATCTTATTGATTCTCATTTTTACATTTTTAATTTATCTGTACTTAATTTAGGCCTGAAGTGAAAACTATAATGATTTTCTGACTGCCAACTGTATTATTCCAGAGCTGGTTATTCTGTTATCCTACAATTAGAGAAAGCAAGTAAACTTAGGTGATCATTAAAAGCTCTTTTTTTCAGTACTCCATCTAATAAATGTGGAATAAATGATTGAATTTATAAACCCTAATCAACTATTGTGGAGAAGGTGATAGCACCCCACTCCAGTACTCTTGCCTGGAAAATCTCATGGACGGAGGAGCCTGGTAGGCTGCAGTCCATGGGGCTGGGAAGAGTTGGACATGACTGAGCGACTTCACTTTTTACTTTCATGCATTGGAGAAGGAAATGGCAGCCCACTCCAGTGTTCTTGCCTGGAGAATCCCGGGGACAGGGGAGCCTGGTGGGCTGCTGTCTATGGGGTCGCACAGAGTCGGACACGACTGAAGCAACTTAGCAGCAGCAGCAGCAGCAGCAGCAGCAGCAATCAACTATTGATGGGCTTCCCTGGTGGCTCAGAGGGTAAAGCAGCTGCCTGCAATGAGGGAGACCTAGGTTCGATCCCTGAGTCAGGAAGATCCTCTGGAGAAGGAAATGGCAAGTCAACTATTGACTCAAGGAAAAATCATCTGCAGCTGAAACCATTAGATCAGGCATTCTCATCCTCAGCACTACTAACTTTTTTCATCATCAGAATTCTTACTGTGTTTTTCTAATTTCACATCCCTTGGACTTCAAAGAGATCCAACCAGTCCATCCTAAAGGAAATCAGTCCCGAATATTCATTGGAAGGACTAGTGTTGAAGCTGAAACTCCAATACTTTGGTCACCTGATGCAAAGAGCTGACTCATTTGAAAAGACCCTGATGCTGGGAAAGATTGAAGGTGTGAGGAGAAGGGGATGACAGAGGATAAGATGTTCGGATGGCATCACCAACTCAATGGACATGAGTTTGGGTAAACTCCAGGAGTTGATGATGGACAGGGAGGCCTGACATGCTGCAGTCCATGGGGTTGCAAAGAGTCAGACGCGACTGAGTGACTGAACTGACTGAACTTCTCAAATGCTTGGGATACTGCACTGTCAGTACGTTCTCTTCACTTGAATCCCATCTCACTTCCCAACAAACGTTTCGTTTTGTGTTTTTTTTTAAACTGGAGTATAGTTGCTTTACAGTGTTGTGTTAGTTTTGCTGTACAATGAAGTGAATCAGCTGTGTGTGTGTGTGTGTGTGTGTGTGTGTGTGTGTGTGTGTGTGTGTATTTCCTTCCTTTTGGACCTCCCTCCCAACCCACCCCGTCCCAGCCCTCTAGCCTACAGAGCACTGAGCTGAGCTCGCTGTCTATACAGCAGGTTCCCACAAACTTTCTGTTTTACATTTGGCTGTGCGCATACGTCAGTCCCAACCTCCCAATTCATCCCCTCCACCCCCGTGTTCACACATCCACTCCCTACCTCAGCATCTCTATTTCTGCCCTGCAAATAGTTTCATCTGTACCGATTTTTCCTAGATTCCATATACATGTGTTAATATACAATATTTGCTTTTCTCTTCCTTACTTCACTCTGATTGAAAAGTTTAAGCAATTTTGTACTACTCACCACATGTCTCATCACTTCCCTGGTAGCTCAGATGGTAAAGAATCTGCCTGCAGTGAGGGAGACCCAGGTTCGATCCCTCAGTCAGGAAAATCCCCTGGAGAAGGGAGTGGCAACCCACTCCAGTGTTCTTGCCTGGAGAATCCTATGGACAGAGGAACCTGGTGGGCTACAGTTCATGGGGTTGTGAAGAGTCAGACATGACCGAGCGGCTTTCACTTTCACCACATGCCAGGGTCTATCAGAACCGTAGCGACAGGATTCTTATTGCCAGCTATCCAACTCTAAAATCCTATTTTGTCTGCCTTCTCAGACGGACTTTCTTGGGAATAGACACCAAGAGAGAGATTTGTGGAAGATCTCATTTGTGTTTGTTCTTGGGAACACCACATTTCTGGGAGAGAAAGAAGAAGGACTAGACAAAGGGAGGAACTGAACTGCAAAGAAGTTGAGACACAGGCCACTACCTATCCCATGGGGAGCTCTGGGAGTAGAATGGCCCTTCAAAATTGTTTTGTTTTTTAATATTTTTTCCAAGTTAAGTTTATCAAGGTAAATTTACATCCAGTTAAATTATCTTTTTTTAGTGTACAGTTCTATGAATTTTGACACACACATACACTCATGTAACTGCCTCCACAATAAGGATATAAAATGCTTCTATCCTCCCCAAAAGTCCTCTCACATGACTGGGATCAATCCCCACTCCTTCTTTGCCATGGCGACCACTGATTTGATTTTTGCCATTGTGGTTTTAGTGTCTTCTGAAATATCGTTTGGATGGAATCATGCAGAATGTCATCTTTCGAATCTGGTTGTTTTAAATTGTGGCAGTGGCATTGTGCCATCATGTCGGCCCGTCCCTGATGCAGACACCTACAGGGAGGGTGTGAAACCTTGCAGAAGGCAGCTGCCTTCAGCTGAGGGCAGTTTCCATCAGCTGTGAACCTTCCGTAGTCAACATTCTCCTTGCTTGAAAATGCGTGCCTCGGTCTTGAAGCAATGTGGGCAGTGCATCACGCTACCCACTATGGTGTAAGTGTGCTCTAAGGTTGGACAGAGTCAGGTTCAACATGTTCTGGGGGTGTGAGTGAAGGGTATATTACATCAGAGTAGTTGAGGCACATAATATCCGCTTGCCCCACCCTAACGTCCTTTTATCTCAGTCAGTGGTTCCCTACACAGTCAGTTTTGCCGCAACAAGGGAACATTTGACAGTGTCTGAAGACGTGTTTGGTTGCCACAACTGGGAGGGTGGGGGGTGGAGGTTGCTTCTGGCCTCTGGTACGATGCTGCTAACCACCCAATAGCGCACAATACAATATCATCCCCAACAAAGATTTATTCTCATGCTCAAAATGTCGATAGTGCTAAGGAATGAGAAAGTTAAAGGGCCTCCTGGGCAACATATAAGACTAACCCTAGAAGCTGGAGGTTAGAGCTCTAAAAAAATCTGAGAATTGGGTCCCAGTCTTAACCTTAGTGTGCTCCAGACAAGTTTAAAATCTCAACTCTGACAAGTCCAGTATGCCAGAGGAAGGACCCTGCTTCAAAAAGCATGGTACTTTGAGACTGGAAAACAGGACCTTTAGGTCAATGCTCTAAAAATCCTTGAAACATCAGATTCCCTTGACCTTTCTGTGCCTTCAGAAGAGGCCCACTCCTCCATATTAAAAATTAACATTCCCCTTTTCTTGAAGATGACACAGAGGCCTCTCCCTTACAAGAAAAAAAAAAAAACTTTCAAAGATTAAAATTTGCTTCCACCACCTCCTCTTAGCCATCAGAGCAAACTAGAGTCATTCACAACATGGCATATTATGGTAGGAAGACCAAACTCTACCACCATTACCTTTCAGCTGAGATAATAAATCAAAACAATCTTGCATGCTAGGCAGGGGGATGACAGGAGCGGTAGTCCTCACCGTATTTCCATTTAATTCATGTCTGATTCATAAGGAAACCATGTGATCCTAGAGAATAACAATGGGCTGCAACAAACTCCATCCATACTACCTCTACGTGCAGCTGTGGTGACAGACATGCTATTTTCAGTTAGAGCACACTGGCACTGTCTCGATAACAAAGTGTTTATCACCGATCTGGTCAAAGAATTCTTTTCCATATTATCAAGACAACAGAGCAGAAACAGTTCATGTTCCCATGGAAGGGACAATATATTGCAGTTATGGTTTTGCTCTAAGGTGATACTCTCTCCCTCTGTCATAATATAGTCTAAAGAGACTTGGACCATCTGAACATATATTAGTATATTCTGAAGATGGTACCATGTTAATCAGTTGAGATAAGCAAGAAATGGCAGGCATTTTGAAGGTCTTGGTAAGACACAAACACTTTAGAGAGCGGGAGATGCATCCCATGAAGATTCAGAAGCCTGTCTCACTAGTGAAAACTATAGGGGTCTAGTGGCCTGGGGGATGATTTAAACAACACCTTTAGTAGGATCTTCATCTCTTCTTGCCCTTATCCTTCCACTACAATTCATGCAGACCTCCAATCACCTCTAAATGACACCAAAAGCTACATGTCCAAAACGAAACTCACAACCTTCCCCAGAGACCCTGCTCCTCTCCTATGTTGTATCTCTTGGTGAATGTCTCTACCACCCAACCCATTAATCCTATATGCCCCAGCTTTATCTCTGTCTTTACCCCAAATCCAATAAATCACTGAATCCTAAGCATCTCTCAAATCAGCCTTCTTATTTTTTCCACTGCTATTGCTCTAATTCAGGCCTTCCCCATCTCTTTCCTCATCTGACACTGGAGACAAATACATGAGTTGAAGGAATATCAGTTTTGGAAACCTGCTGGTCTGCTGACCTGGGTTTTAATTTTCATTTTACCCACTCTCTGCTACATGAACTTGAACAATTAAACTAACCTAAGAGTCAGATATGCAGATGACACCACCCTTATGGCAGAAAGTGAAGAGAAACTAAAAAGCCTCTTGATGAAAGGGAAAGTGGAGAGTGAAAAAGTTGGCCTAAAGCTCAACATTAAGAAAACGAAGATCATGGCATCCGGTCCCATCACTTCATGGGAAATACATGGGGAAACAGCGTCAGACTTTATTTTTGGGGGCTCCAAAATCACTGCAGATGGTGATTGCAGCCATGAAATTAAAAGACGCTTACTCCTTGGAAGAAAAGTTGTGAGCAACCTAGATAGTATATTCAAAAGCAGAGACATTACTTTGCTGACTAAGGTCCGTCTAGTCAAGGCTATGGTTTTTCCTGTGGTCATGTATGGATGTGAGAGTTGGACTGTAAAGAAGGCTGAGTGCCGAAGAATTGATGCTTTTGGACTGTGGTGTTGGAGAAGACTCTTGAGAGTCCCTTGAACTGTAAGGAGATCCAACCAGTCCATTCTGAAGGAGATCAACCCTGGGATTTCTTTGGAAGGAATGATGCTAAAGCTGAAACTCCAATACTTTGGCCACCTCATGCAAAGAGTTGACTCATTGGAAAAGACTCTGATGCTGGGAGGGATTGGGGGCAGGAGGAGAAGGGAACGACAGAGGATGAGATGGCTGGATGGCATCACTGACTCGATGGATGTGAGTCTGAGTGAACTTCGGGAGTTGGTGATGGACAGGGAGGCCTGGAGTGCTGCGATTGGGGTCGCAATGAGTTGAACATGACTGAGCGACTGAACTGAACTGAACTGAAAGACTTAATTTCTTCCTCTGTAATAAGAGATAATAAATGTCCAAATAATAATGTTAGTATGAGGATACAATGAAACCTTGCCTGACATAGAGGTCAGCATATTTTCCTAGAAGGGTAGACTTCATAGTGTAAAGCAGTCAAACTCCCTCCAAATTAAATTATAATAAATTTTATATAACTCCATTCAAAAATTCAATAGGATTTGGCAGGTAAGTGAATGAGGGGAAAGGCACTGGAGGAGTTGATTATAAACTCCACACAAATAATAAATATATAAAAGTTGCCAACAACAAAAAGTCATAAAGATGCAGTTATCAAAATAGAATGACTAGCCCAATAACAGACAAAAAGACCAAAGGAACCGAGGAGAGTTTGGAACACTTAAACTATAAAATTCAACTGAGCAATCTTGCTTTCTATTTAGCTTTATCCACAGCTCATGAGTTGAGCTGCACACCATCTAGTAAACAGAAGAGTTCTCCAAGGAGCTGTATAAAATGGATGGCTTTTCCAGAAATGGAACAGGACAAAGAGGCTAATAGCAAAAGAAAAGAAAGATTCAGGCAAAACTACCTCATCAGTGCTGACCAGAAATTCCATTCCTGAGAGAAGCAGAAGCTGCAATTAAGTCTAGGGTTGCTGTTCTGGGGACAAGTGGTTCCATCTTAGGCCTGTTGACTTTCCCCCCCCCTTTTTTTTTCAAACAGAAACAAACCCAAGCATAAGGGGAGCTTAGTCTAAGAGCGTGTTGTCCTTTCAAATGAATGGGGAATTAAAGCGAGGTGTGACATATCTGATTTGAAAAATCTGTTTACTACTTATCTCAACTATAAAAAAGTAGATTTTTACTGGAACTAAAGCAAATGAAAGCTCTCTATTAGAAGAAAACAGAGAAATATGTATCTGTAAGTATAAGGTGAGGTAAGTCTAAGTGTGACAAGAAGCTGTAAAGAAAACAATAGATTTGCTTTTAAAAATTAAACATTTCTACATGGAAAAAGTTAATAGACAAATGACACAATGGGAAGACACCTTTGTAATACATGTAACTGACAAAGAAAGAGCTACATTCATAACACACAAAGAGCTGTTGTAAACTAGTAATAAAAATACAACAGCTGAATTTCTAAAAGTAAATTGTATGAGGTAATCCACTGAAGAAGAACTACAAATAGCAATAAAGCCAAAAATTAAAGAGTCTCAACTTCAAAAATATTTTAAGGCAAATTATGGAGAGCATTTTTTTGCCTGCTAATGTAAAAAGTTTTAGAAATGATAATATAAATAAAGCTTACAGTATAGAGAAAAGGCATTCTCACCTGGTGTGGGTAGGAGTGAAAATTAGTACAACTTTTCACAGAGCAATTTGATAATACCTATTGAAAGTCATAACTATATAGCTTATACGTTCCAATTCAGTTTCTCTATCTTAAAGAAATACTAGCAGAAATACACAAACACATATATAAACATAGTCGTTTTAGCATTTTTTTTTTTGAACAGCAAAACTTTGGGAACAAATTAAATGTCCCTTCATAGAGAAATGACTCAAGATGTGCTGATGGTCTATGCACACAACCATTAAGAAGAAAGAGGAAGATGTGTAAGATAAATAGCTAGTGGGAAGCAGCTGCATAACACAGGGAGCTCAGCCTGGCGTTCTGTAATGACCTGGAGACTTGGGATCGGGGTAGGGGAGATGGGAGGGAGGCACAAGGGTATGGACATATGTATACTTATGACTGATTCACTTGTTGTGTGGCAGAAACCAACCCAACATTGTAAAGCAATTATTCTCCAATTAAAAAAAAAAACTTTATAGATGAGGGACTTCCCTGGCCATTCAGTGGTTAAGACTTTGCCTTCTAATGCAGTAGGGCACAGGTTTGCTCCCTCTTCAGAGAGCTAAGATCCCACATGTCTCAGGTCAAAAACCAAAAACATAAAACAGAAGTAATATTATAACAAATAAAAGACTTTAAGAAATGAAAACAGAAAAAAAAAAAGAAAAGAAAGGGATAGATCTGTATGCTTGGAGAAAGAGATGTCCATATTGTTCTGTTCAATCATTTTTTCAACACAATGTTATTGAGCACCAGAATAAAAGTAGACCTGGATCTAATTGGAAAAATACACAAAGGAAAAATAAAGTCTAGGAAATCATTACAATAGGTGCTGTAAAGGAAACAGAGTAGAAAATAGTAGGCGTAATCCTTGATTCATCTCTTTTCCATGCACCCAACACCCAATCAACAAACCTGAAAATTTTACTACTAAAACTAACAGATCAAAACTTTCCACTTCTCTCCAGTTCTCCCTTTATAATGCTTTTCAGTGGCTTCCACTAGAACCTAAACCCCTCACCCCAGTTTAGAAAGCCCTGTATCATCTGGGCTCCTGTCTACTTCTTTAGCATCATCTCTTGCCATCCTCAGACTCCAGCCCTGTGGTCTTTCATGCTGTTCCTGCTATTAATACATGCTGAGCCCATTCCTGTTTTACAGCCATCACTTTTGACTGTGGTTTTCAACAAGGAGGAAGTTAGGAGCCGTGCCAGGGAGAAGTTTGGAAATACCTGGGGGATATATTTAGTTGTGTGAAAAGATTTCAATCTAAAATAGAACTAGAGGGTATGCAGTGGTGGACCTCACACATGCGCCCTCAGAGGAATGGAATTTAAGAACCAGGAGACTGATCTCCTATAAACGTCTGGTTTATGAAAGACTGAGACTTGTTACCTGACCAGTGAACATCTGCCCAGAATCTCTCTCCATCCTCAAGCCAAAAAACATGTTTCTTGGACTCTCCCTGAACTTCCCCTTCTTCTCACTCCTTGCTCAAAAATACAGCTCACCCTAAATCCTCAACAGACTTGCCTATAACTTGCTACAGCATGTGCTTCCCAAATAGCAATTCCTCTACTGTTCTCAAATAAACCTAATTTCTAGGAACTTGAGCTTGCCTCGGTTTACCTCTTTCTTTAGGCTGACAGTTGTCAAGTAACTAGTGGACCTATTGTCATTTAAGCCCTTAAAAAAATCTCAACATATTTCTAGATGCATTATGGTCTCAAAAATACCAAGAGTAAGCCCAGAAAAAGCTGTTGCCTCTGCTTGCAATGTATTCTAGCTTCATCTTTGCATTCCTGGCCCTTGTTATTTTTAAATGGTACCTTCTCAGAAAGGCCTTTCCACTAATGTAGTTTTCTAGTCTCTCTTCACCTTATCACCCTATGGTAATTCTCTGTATAGTGTTTATGGTATTTATTATTTACTTGTCTGTTTATTTTCTCCACCACTCATGCTCCCATCTAGGATGTAAGTTTAAAAGAAGTGAGGAACTTACCTGACTTGTTCACTGTTCTATCCTCTGAACAATGCTTGGCACCTAGTAGTTGCTTAATGAATGTTTGTTGAATGAATGAAGAATATTGGTAATATAATGGAGCAATATGATCTTGCTTTGGTTAAGATTTTTTAGATCATAAAAGCCTCGTCTTGAATCCTAGCTCTCTTACCATATGACCTTGGGAAAGTTACTTAACCTCTCCGAAACTAAATCTGTTTTTGGTCATTTGCAAAATGGATTTGTAGAGCTGCTGTGAGGATTAGTAAACATAAATGTTGGGCACTTTGCATAATCCTCACAAAAAGGAGTCAATAAGTTACAACTACCATTTCTACTTACATACTTCATGGCTTGGCTTAGGGCAAGAATTAAGTCATGTGATAAGAGTCCCACTATTTTTAAGCAAAGGGCTTCCCTGGTAGTTCAGCTGGTAAAGAATCCACCTGCAATGCAGGAAACCCCAGTTTGATTCCTCATTGGGAAGATACTCTGTAGAATGGATAGGCTACCCACTCTAGTATTCTTGGGTTTCCCTGGTGGCGCAGATGGTAAAGAATCTGCCTGCAATGTGCGAGAACTGGGTTTGATTTCTGGGTGGTGGAGGAGGGCATGGCAACTCACTCCAATATTCTTACCTGGAGAATACCCACAGACAGATGAGCCTGGTGGGCTACAGTTCATGGGATTGGAAACAGTCAGGCATGACTGAGTGGCTAAGCACAGGGACACATTTTTAAGTAAAAGTTGGGTATTCTTACCCATCTTGTGAGCCATAAGATATGACAACGTGGACATAGAAGTAGGGCAGAAGAAATGTATTCATCTTCCTCTCAAATGTACTCTCAGCTACCTGAACACTGATTATACTCCTGCTCCCAATCTCAGAACAGAGCAATTTTTTCATGTTCTTCTGGAAAGTTAGAAAGAGTCACTTTGCCACCCAAAAGACATATGAACCATCTCAGCCCCTTGCGTGGTGTTCTTCTCTTTGCCACCCTCCAGACCCCTGCAGAAGTCTCCAGAATTTCGTAGGAGCCAGAACACAACCCACCAAATGATGCAAAGAGGATGCTGAGGTTTGACTGTCTTTCCTGGTAGTTCGCACTTTGAGAGTTCTGTTTGACACCTTTGGGTCTCTTTCTCATCATCTGAGTCAATGCTGTTTTCTTTTCTCAATGAAGATATGGGTGAGAATAAGACACATTTCATGTTATTGGAATCCCCAGTTTCTTTAACCTACAGTCTTCAATCTGTTACAAAGATCTAGATTCTTAGTTCATTTACTTAAGGCCAGAGAACTTTGTAGCTTCCTGAACCTTTCACCTGCCTTCTCTTTCAAGCAGGAGCAACTCATAGAATCTTCCTTTCCAGAAAATGTGTACCAAGTTCCCTTCCAGAGACTGGAAGTGGTGCAAGGGTGGTGGTGTTATGGTGAGGTGTACAAAAAGACTGAGACCTAAACCAAGTGAAACTGAAAGATCCTTGCCCAGAGAAACATTTGAGATATCAGCAGATGCCTCTACAACTCTCTAGTCTCCTTTGCAAAGGTTCTTGTCTTGCATACGGTGTCTTACATGAGTGGACACTTTCAGAGTTCAATAACATCAAGAGTGCCTCTTGGTAACTCGCTTTGTCGCTCTGTTCACCCACGGAAGGCCAAGGCTAGGACAAAAGCAGTAAGAAGCTCTGTCCCTTCTGTGATGAGTGGCTGGAGAAGGTAGATTCCTTAGCAGTTCACGTCTCCAAAGAAGCCCTGAGTTAAGCAGAGGGTTTTAGCGATAGATAAGATAGCAAAGAGCTTAAAGTGTTATATATCACCAGTCAAAAGTGAGTTAAATAGAATTAAATCACTCTATTTAATTATATGTCAGGCTTAAAAAATAGATCACCCTAGGCTGTGAGTATAATGAGCATAGAAAACATTCAATATATTCAACTAACTTTATAGAGAATCTGATACATGCCAACTGCTTTGATGTGTATTACTTCATATATTTTTTAAAACAATAAAAGCAAGAAGCATGTGAGAAAATGTTTTTAAAGGCCATAAAGACATAAGATATTATTACTTTGTTTACAAAGCTCAGAATGAGATTTACCCAGATATTGTTCCTAAATAGTATTTTTATGTTTGATGGGATTCATGCATAATAGGATTATGGATAATTGATTTTGTAAGCAAGTAAGAAAGTTTTTAAGTGACTATATCAAGAAAGTTGGGGCTTTCCTGGTGGCTCAGATGGTAAAGAATCTGCCTGCAATGCTGGAGACCTGGGTTCTGTCCCTCAGTTGGGAAGATCCCCTGGAGGAGAGCATGGCAACCCACTCCAGAATTCTTGCCTGGAGAATCCCCTTGGACAGAGGAGCCTGGAGGGCTACAGTCCATAGGGTCGCAAAGAGTCAGACATGACTGAGTGACTAAGCATACATACATATCAAGAAAGTTGCTGAGGAACATAGCAGCTCCAGTGACTTACCTCAGGAGTGATTTTCCAAGTCACAATGTAGCCTTGTTCCACTTGGCTTTAACACTATTCCTATAAAGTCATAAGAATAGAAACTGGCATTCTTATTTCATAGAGGAGACAAGTGAATCCCAAGTTGATCATGTCACATACTTAAGGTCCCACATATAGAAGAGGCTGGACCCAAACCCAGGCCTTTGACCCCAAGTGCAATCTCTTTCCCTGTCACCTTATTAAAACCAGGATGCTATGTGCTGGCAGAGGGGCAGTAGGGGCAAATCATATAGAACACAGTAGACAGAAGAAACGAAAGGAGAATCAAAGAGCAAGTCTCAGCACGGAAACTCTGTGAACCGCATCAACAGGGTTACATCAGAATTCTACCAAAATCAACAGGACTACATCAATATAATGTATGTTATACATAACAATATGATATAATGAAGAATATTGGTACTAGGCAAAGTGAGACTCATATTGAAATGCAAGGAGATAATGAATCACTGAAAATTAATGAGATGAGGCTCATGATGAGTACCATTTTATGATACAGTTTCAAGAAATCACTTTGCATGTGGAAAGAACTTAAGACATAGGGTTAGATAATTACAGTTAAGTCCCACCTCACCATTTCTTAGCCACGTCACCTTTTGCAAGGCTCACAACTTTCCAGGATTTCAGTTGTTTTTGTGTATAAAATAAGGATAACAATCTACCTTACAGGGTTTAGTGAAAAATAAACAAGATAAGGCACATGAGAGAGCTTGACAAGCCATAAAATTCTACGGGAGTATTAAGCAGCAAAGACCTATGACCAGTGCGTAGAGGACTTCAATCTAAGAAATAGCTTTCTAAAATGTAATGTAGTCCAGTACAGAAATGGGTTCCCTCACAGTTCAGTGAGTCCTCTCTTCTGAAACTATTCAAATAGAGGATATGTTTGGAAATGGGTTCCACTTGTTAGAAATACGGCAAAGGGGACTTCTACATTAGAAGAAAGTTTGCCTTATTTCTAAGACTACTTATTGACTTGAGATCTGCAATGAGTAATTTTTGGTAACTGGGGAAATTTCAGGTTTATACATGGCAATCTTAATATACACTGTCTTCCTTCCTTCTTAAGGCCATTATAGAGAACTTATATCTATGAGAAGAACTCAAGCAGAAACTAAAGGCTGGTTGGTCCTTATGCCTTCAGCTATCAGTGAAAAGCTAGTCCTTGTTGGTACAAACCTAAGGATGTATAACAGGAAACAAGAGTTTTCTTTTTTAAAAATTTGTCTATTTTCACTTTTGGTTGTGCTGGGTCTTCATTGCTGCATGGGCGTTTCTTGGGTCTACTTTCTGGTTGCAGTGTGCGGGCTTCTCATTACAGTGGCTTCTCTTGTTGCAGAGTACGGGTCCTAGGGTGTATGGGCCTCAGTAGTTGTGGCACGTGGGCTCAGTAGTGGCAGCTCCCAGGCTCTGGAGCACAGGTTAGGTAGTTGTGGCACATGATCTTAGTTGCTCCACAGCCTGTGGGATCTTCCCAGACCAGGGATCAAACCCACGTCCCCTGCAATGGCAGGTGGATTCTTTATCACTGAGCCACGACAGAATCCCCAAACAAGAGTTTTCTGACTCCATCACAGACTGTACCTCCTACTCGAGAGTAGCAAAACCACACTACGTAAACGGCACCACCATCCACCCAATTGCTCAGACAAAAAAAATGAAAGAACTGTCACTTCCCTCATGTCCCACATCCAATCCATTAGTAAATTTGTTTAACACTAATGCCAAATTGACTCTCAATACCCTGGTTCAAGCCACTGCCCTCTCCAAACTGGAGTGCTAAAGCAGCCTACAACTGTCCTCCCAACTCAGAGGCTGTTCTTCATAAACAACTAGAGGTCACATCACTCTCTGTTTCTAGCCCTTTAAAGGCTTTCTATGACCCTTAGTATAAAATCCACACTCTTTTACTAAGTTTCCAAGGCCCTACATCATCTGGCCACTGGTAACCTTTCCAACCAGTTTTCATCAACTCAATCCACTCCAACCATATACCAAACACACCAAACACCTTTTGGTCTTATGCCTTTGCATTTTAATTTCTCTGCTTGATGTGCTCTGAGTAGTATCCCCTCAGCACCTATCAAACAGTCCCCTCCTCTTCGCCACTCTCCACCATCTTATCTCACTTACAATTTCTTCATTACCACTTACTGTGTGTGCTCACTCGCTCAGCCATGTCCAACTCTTTGCGACCCCATGGATTGTGGCCCATGAGGAGCCTCTCTCAGGCTCCTCTGAGAGAGGGAGATTCGTGAGATTCTGCAGGCAGGAATCCTGGAGTGGGTAGCCATTTCTTTCTCTGTGGGAATCTTCCTGACCCAGGAATTGAACCTGCATCTCTTGCCTCTCCTGCATTGGCAGGCAAATTCTTTACCACTGCACCACAAGGGAAGCCCATAACTAACTAGATACTTACTTGCTTCTTTTTTGTTGTCTATTTGCCATCTCTCCATTAGAACACGACTCCATAAGAGACTTTATTTTTTGTCATACTCATGGTATCTTGGATAGTTTCTGGTAGATGGGAGACAATAGTCAGGAAGCAACAGTTAGAACTGGACATGGAATAACAGACTGGTTCCAAATAGGAAAAGGAGTCCGTCAAGGCTGTATATTGTCACCCTGCTTATTTAACTTATATGCAGAGTACATCATGAGAAATGCTGGGCTGGAAGAAGCACAAGCTGGAATCAAGATTGCCAGGAGAAATATGCAGATGATACCACCCTTATGGCAGAAAGTGAAGAGGAACTAAAAAGCCTCCTGATGAAAGTGAAAGAGGAGAGTGAAAAAGTTGGCTTAAAGATTGACATTCAGAAAACGAAGATCATGGCATCCGGTCCCATCACTTCATGGGAAATACATGGGGAAACAGTGGAAACAGTGTCAGACTTTATTTTGGGGGGCTCCAAAATCACTGCAGATGGTGATTGCAGCCATGAAATTAAAAGATGCTTACTCCTTGGAAGGAAAGTTATGAGCTACCTAGATAGCATATTCAAAAGCAGAGACATTACTTTGCCAACAAAGGTCCATCTAGTCAAGGCTATGGTTTTTCCTGTGGTCATGTATGGATGTGAGAGTTGGACTGTAAAGAAGGCTGGGCACCGAAGAACTGATGCTTTTGAACTGTGGTGTTGGAGAAGACTCCTTGGACTGCAAGGAGATCCAACCGGTCCATTCTGAGGAGATCAGCCCTGGGATTTCTTTGGAAGGACTGATGCTAAAGCTGAAACTCCAGTACTTTGGCCACCTCATGCAAAGAGTTGACTTATTGGAAAAGACTCTGATTCTGGGAGGGATTGGGGGCAGGAGGAGAAGGGGACGACAGAGGATGAGATGGCTGGATGGCATCACTGACTCGATGGACGTGAGTCTGAGTGAACTCCGGGAGATGGTGATGGACAGGGAGGCCTGGCGTGCTGCGATTCATGGGATCACAGAGAGTCGGACATGACTGAGCAACTGAACTGACCGAACTGAAACAGTGTTTGAATGAATGAGCTTATGCTCCCTTTCAAGTACTAGGATTTGGGGTGACACATTTAAGGAAATAACTGCAGCAAATTTGAGGGATGCTGGTGATGTCTGACACTCAATTTTAGGTGTAACTTACACTGTGTGTGTAATGTAATCTCTATCCATTAGCCCCAAACTGTCAATAAAATTTGTGTACACCCAGCAACTTGTGGTAGGAGTGCCTTGAGGGCAACTCAGATGGTCCACAATAGGAGTCCTTTAGAGAGCATGCACTGCCAGAATCCAGGTGAGAGCCAGGAAACCTGCTGTTAATGTCATGTGGACTGCTCAAAAAATGGAGGTCTTTCCTGAAATTTTCAGAAAACTTAGGACAACTTTTAGAACAGAAGACAACTTTCAACAGAATGTGATTGAGGTTCATGTCATTCTACTGAGAAAGAGAAGAAAGGATGACCCCATAGAGGTGAAGGGGTCTCCGAGGAAGAGAAGAGACATGCCCAGTGCACTTTTCTCGAAAGATGTACCAGGTAGAACAGTGAAGAAATGTCTCCCAGCAAAGGGAAAACTAGCGACAGCAAGAAAGTTGTCATTGAGGTGATGCTTTTCTTCCCTCTGGGTAAACCGTAAGGAGCAAAATACCCACTTAGCTGTCTGTATTTCCAAGGCTGGTGGTTTCTAGATGAATCTCAAAGATTCCTGGCTACTATCAGTAGTTATATTATTTCTGAATAAGGTCCATTTTTGAGTCTGAAGGCCCTAAGGAATGGGCTTTAATTCAGCTTTCCTAGGACTACCTCATTCTGCCTCTGGATGATTCAAACCCCTGGAAAAGAAACACACAAATACGTACACACAAAGAGAAAGTAAAAAATCGTCTCTACTAACATCAGAACTTAACCAAACTCCTTTGAAAAAATGTAATTTAACATACAATTTAACAGCACTCTTCCTTAAATAAGGACCAAGAAATGTCTAAGGCTTAACTTCCTTAAGGAAATCTTACAGCCTGGCTTTGAGGAGGCAGCTTCTCTAAGCAATTCAATGTCTTCCAATGATCTGTTGTTTCAAGTTAGTCATTCTCACAGTGATGGTCCCAGTAAAGCCTTTTTTTCTGAAAAGCTGTGGTAAGTCAAAACCTACTTCAGAGGATACAAAGTTACCACTCTAGGGGGCTAAGGGAAAAAAAAACATGGTTTTCTATGGTTTTAGTTCTTTGAAAAGAAAGAAAACCTCAAACTACTGAACCAGAGGTGACTTTTTTTTTTTTTTTAATAAGTGTTCTACTTTGGGTTTATCATTTCATAAGGGAACAATGGCTGACTCTATTTTTGTTGAGCACATTCAAAAAGTTTTAGGGTTTTGACATCCCTTGTATTCCTGCTTACAGAAAAATAGCTAAGGAAACTGTTAATACCTCTTCCCTGAAATGAAATAGTAAGTTACAAACTTGTCTTCAGAAAATCCTGAAGGCATCCTAGCAGAGCAGACTCAGATGCATAAAAGGACCAGTAGTACCACCACTAGCTAATGGCATCAAGTCTCCTCCGGATGCCCAGCACCGTTCCTATTTCCTCTTTGCTCTAACCCCATTCTCTAGAAGGTCCCATTGACCCCTCAAAATGGTCCAGCCAACTTCCCATGACCATTAGAACCAGTTTACTTCAATGGATGAAGCCATATGAAGAAGAAACTGATGAGGAAAATGTCATTGTGAGGGTTGGGAGTACAGACAATCAGCCGAAAGAAGGGTGAATACCTCTCTGACTTTCTCCAAGAGGTACCTGGTCAGAAACCTGACCATATAAAGCAGATTAATCAACAGAAGAGTTTTAAGGAAATCAGGTGGCATACTCCAACCTGCACCTTTGGTTTTGTTCATTAATTTATTCAACAAATACGTATTGAAAAAGTGAAAGTATTAATTGCTCAGTCATGTCCAATCATTTGGGACCCTATGGTCTATAGCCTGCCAGGCTCCTCTGTCCACGGAATTTCCTAGGTGAGAATACTGGAGTGAGTTGCCATTCCCTTCTCCAGGGGATCTTTCCAACCCAGGGATCGAACTCAGGACTCCTGCACTGCAGGCAGATTCCTTACTGTCTGAGCTACCAGGGAAGAGAAATATGTATTGAGTATCTTCTAAATGACAGTTTCAGCTCTAATTACCTAGAATTTTTCCTCCACATTCTCCCAAAAGCTCCTGGTAATTCCAAGGACCAATTAGATCTTTCTTGTTTTCTAATTCCATGAATTAGGATGCACAATTTTTTTTTCATCTGTAGCCTCAAACTCTCATTGGATAATCTAGTCAAAGATGGATAAACATGCACACACATCCATGAGGCAACACAGCTATGGATTCACTACTCTGAAAAACATATCCACTGAAAGGCTTTTGCCTTATGACTAAAGTTATTTAGTCAATGAATATTTATTGAGCACCTAATATGTGCTGGCACTGAGGTAATCTGGAATACAAAGGCAAACACAACAGAAAAGGTCTTGCTTTCAGAACTTTTATTCTAACAGGAAAAAAAAAAAGAAAAAACCAGATTTTTTAAGTGGTCAAATAAATAACCTAGCCAGATTCCTGGCTGAAAAAAAAAAAAAATGGAGCTCATGTGTGTGGAAAAAGCCTTCTCAGATGTTTGTCTCTACCAGAAAAATGAGAAATGAAGGGGAAGGTTAAAGAAAGGTTTGGGTTGATTTGTGGTTTGATTTGTCTTTTAGTGAAAGGAAATACTTGAGTATATATGTATTACATGCTAGTGGGCATTATTTCATAGACAGCTAGTTTGAAGATCCAGAAGAAAGAAGAAAAATTGTAAACAGGTAAAGCAGGGAAGAGGAAAGGAGTCTAGCGCACAAATAGATGGTCCTCGTCCTCCTCCGTACTGGATGGAAGAAAGAGATCATTCAGACGCAGGCGGGTTTGTGTTTCAGTGGTAGAAGTGAGATTCCATGGTGGGAGGAGGGGATGTGGTTGGTTTACAAGAGGAAAAGACATGATGTAATTGTCTCAAACAGTGAAAAAAAAATGCCCATGAAGAAACTGAAGAAAAAGTGGTGGGCCTTTGAATGCTGATTTGAAATCTCTGATCACTAATAAAAAGCAGTGGTTCTCAACCAGGAGGGACTTTGTCTCCTCACTCCCAGCCTGGGGACATTTGACTTCATTTGGTGATATTTTTGGTTATCACACATGGCGGGAGGGGAATGCTACTGGTATCCAGTGGGTAGAAGGCAGGGATACTGCTAAACATACTACAATGTGCAGGCAGGACAACCCTCACAAGAAAGAATCAGCCAGCTCAGAATGTCAACAGAACCGAGCTTGGGAAACCCTGACATAAAGTGATGTCATATTTATGTATAGACCATCTCGCAAAAGTTACATAAGGAGACAGTGCTGTTCCTTATGGGCAGAGGTGGAGCCACAGGACAGGATGAGAAGAGGACTTGCTTTCATCCTATGTTTTCGCATACCTTTTACAATTTGTACTATGTGTAGGTATTACCTATTCAAATCAATCAAAAGACAGAAATAATTCACTGATAGATAAATAATTCATTGGTTGATTTAAGCAGATGCTAGATAAAAATAAAATGAAACTAATCAATCAGTTTGAGTTATTTTTCTCCAGCAACATCCAGCTGCTAGGATGCCAGCTTAAAGAAAATGAGATTTTCCAAGAGGAAAATAGTGACTGTAACCAAGTATTTTGGAGTTCAAGGTCTTTCCAAGGTACTGATTGTAATGACAGATCATGGAATCTAAGTTGAATAGAGAAAAGAGTGAAGATAAAGAAGGAGCTGATAGATAAGCAAGAAAATGATACTATTTATTAACTGAATGTCAAATATGGAAAAATATATATTTTAAGAGAGAAGATGTTGGACCAAATTGAGTTGGAATTATAGGAGATTGTGTTGTGAAAATAAGGTGCTGAAGTCAAATTCTAACAGAAGTGTTATTTTTAACAGTGACAAAGTATAAGGAGAAGTCATAGTAATGAGCATTTGGACAAAATAGGAAAAGGTCATTGTGACTGACCAAGGTGAGGAGGCAAGAAACAGGTGTTTGGATGGATCTCTCAGATTTGTAGCTTCTTCTGGAATGAAGTACCTCCCCTTATTAATAATGGCAGATACTATTTTTGACATTCTACTATGTATTAGATACTTTATGTATCACCCCCCTTTTGTCCAAAAAAGGTCAAGTGACCTGCATAGTTATCAAGTAGAGGAACAAAGATTCAAATTCAGGTTTTTAGGCCCAAGTCTATGCCCTTTCCATCGTGCATGTCTCTGCCACCAGGAAAAGACAAACTGTCATCAAATCTATGGGAAATAGGTGAGCTTAACACTGGCAATAATATTGGTAATAGAAACTCTAGGTAGTAGAAGCAAGAAGGGAAAGAGAATATAGTAAGGAGAGGAGAGCCTGGCAAAGATGCAAAGGTCTGCCTCATAACTCTTCTCACACTAGTAAATTCTTCTTCAAGTGGGCTTAAATCATAATGAGTGAGGAAGCCATGGAGAAAAGAAATAATAAGGAAAAGATACAAACCTCAGTGATTTCCAAATAGAACACTCACAATGCCTACCTATATTATAAAATATAGTTTTTGTTATGGGTATTCTTTTCATTAAAAATGTACAAAATACATATAAATATAGTTATATTATGGAAAAATGGCATTAACAACTGACAATCAAAGAGCTTTGAGGACTATTAGAGTTGGTTACCAAAAAGCATTCAAAATCTACCACCAAATGCAGCCCATATTCTAATATGCCCTTCCCAATTCCCACGTTCTCTCTACTTATGTAACCCTCTAGTCACATACTCACACACACACACACACACACACACACACACACCCCTACAATTGCACTGGAAATATGCATGTTGTATAGGGAGTGTTTTGAGTTCCCAAAGATTTCTTTTGCTTCTCTGTTAACATCACCTGATGGCTCAGACTGTACATCTAGAAATAAAGATGCTACCAGTGGGATGCTGGCCTTTCAGTCTCTTTAGCTTATCATGCAAGCCTGGTCCTCTTTTCCCATCCCTTATACATTCATGTCACACCCATATACATGAAAGACAGCCTCCTCTGAGGTAGACAGTAGACCCACCCCAAGAGGTGAGTTAAAAGGTGCCATTTTCAATGTGTCCAAATGCACTAGGCCACTTAAGACAAGTGTAGTTGCTGGCATAAGCAACTGGTAGTCACTTTTCCCTGCCTTTGCGTCTCCACATGGCAGCCCAGAGTTTCATGTTCGTTACTCATAGTCCTCCTCCTGTCTGGCTGTGGGCCTTTAAGGAACTGTGGACCTGCTGGACTCCGTGGTCTCAAGATTCTCTTGGTTCATGTCTTCTCTCATGGCCTCAAGTGGACTTAAGAAAACTCTCATTCAAGACAATATTCTCAGGGCCTGAAACAGGGAATCATACTGGAGAGAATCCCAAAGTGCTTTGCTTAGAGTTTATATAAGCCAAAAAATGTCTTAGATTCCTCAAAACTGACCAGAGAGAGTTCAGACACATTGACATATAAATGATCAGCACTGGTGAGATTGAATACAGCCCCCAGGTAGCTGCTGCGGGCCCACATCTTGCCAGGAGTGCAGTAGTTCATCATCTTCCCCTCCATCAGCACCATGTCCTGGGGGTACCTAAAGTTCCTGGAGTAGACCTTGTGGCTCAGGGGCTGGTTGTTGCAGGACTGACCCCGGAAGTACACTTTGGAATACACAAAATACAGCCCAGTTTCATTGATCACAAGGCTGCCCTTCTTGTACTTCACCCCAGAGACCAGGGCAATTCCATAGGTGTCTTCCCATTCCAAAGGGATGGATCTTGAGTTGGGCTTGCCTGAAATCAAACGAGAGAGGAGCTTTCAGCCAGGAATGCTCATGTATCCCACAGACCAAGCTTTCAAGGCAAAACTGTGGACCATTCCTTGAGCAAGTGCTTTTTCCCCAAATGACATAGAACTGGGTGATGGGTCAGGCCTGACCTATTACTGAACTTCTTCAGCACGTTTATCAAATTGACTCCCTCAATTTTATCATCCACACAACTGGGACAATAACATATGTTTCTAACCAACTGCACTGAGAAAAGACTAGGATGATTTTAGCTCTCTGGAACAGAGATTCTATGAACAGAGGTTCAGAACTAGCATACAAATTGCTAGAGTTTGAGTCTCTTTGTGAGAGGAGAAGTCAAATCCAAGGCACTCTGAAGTTCTAAAGTTGGAAAAGACCTTAGGAATCATCTAGTCCAACTCTTTACCTACACGAAAGATTCTTCAGTGTGGGCAAGAATCCCCTTTCCTTTGTATCTGTACAGCATGGTGTACATACCTACTTCAAGCAGAGAATGCTGGAAATATTGCTTTCATACCTGTCTTTCCCTATTAGATTGTAAGCTCCTTGAAGGCAGGAGCCATGTGTGATTCACCTCCACGTGGCCCAGGTTCGGCACACAGCACATGCTCAAGAAATATCTGTTGATCTAAACTGGGTCATTTTACAGCCTCTGCTGACATAGTTTCAGGGACAGCAGCATGCCAGTTTCTGTGATACTCATCCACTTTGCAGATGTTGTGGACTTCACACTGACAGTGCCCCCACTGTCTTGCTATCAAATCATGTCACTCCACTGCACGACCATGTGTGCCAGGGCCTGGCCTCCCCTCTCCTATTTCTGCTCATGGACAGAGAAAAACTCTCCCAGAAAACCAAGGCAAAAAAATAATTCACTGTTCACCATCTCCCCAGCTCTTACCTCTTGGACCTATGCCCCAAATTCCCTAAGGGTCCTTGGAGTGAGTGAAGAGAGTGAGTTCCTTATGAGCAGGGATCATGTCATAAGCACCTCCATTTCGCCAGCTTAGAGCAGGGCCTTGCCTAGAGCCGCCCTGTGTGTGTGTGTGTGTGTGCATGTGTGTGGTGTTGGCGTGACTAGAAAGATGTGACTACTCGGGTTTCAAATACTGTCACTGGAAAGTATCAGCTCCCTCAGAGCTCAGTCACAGAAACCAACCAGCTACTCTGCTTTCTGCCAAAGGCTTTCCCAAGATGGCCCTCCAGATACAGACCTGTTAAATGAGCCGCTTTTTTCAGTTCCTTTTTCTCAGAGGGTGGACTGGGGTGACCTGTATTACAGAGAGATGAAGGATACATGTCAAAGTGACATAACTACTATTCTTTTTTGTGGGACTCTAAACAGGGCATTTAAATAAAAGATACTTTTTATAAGCATAAATGGCAACAGTCTAACATACACTAATCACTCAAGTCCAAACTATAGGACTTACAGCAGCCTATATTTCAGAAACAGAGAGGTAAAAAGGAGTCAAATTAAGACAGACATGCATAAATTATAAATTACAAAGCAATATAAAGGTTGGTTTATAAAGACCTGCCATATAAGTTACTGCATTTATAACTCCCAACAATCCTTTGAGGTAGAGATTACTGTCCCATCTTACAGATGGCAAAATGAGCTTGAAAGCTGGGTGACTTGTCCAAGAAGATCCGCTAACTCAGTGTCAGAGTGGGACCAACACTCAGGTCTCCTGAGTCTAAATCCAGGGCCCTTGCATCTCTGGCTCTGCTGCCCTCAGGACTACAGGACAAGAGTTGAAGAAGACTGCGAATGTCCAGGCCACCAGGTCTTCCCCAGTGGCATTCTACAGTTGGCCCCAGATTAATTACTCTAAGGTCTCAAACACCTCGAATGACTCCTCATTAAACATGTAATTGCACATGCGTGTTCCCCACCACATGCCCTCTGCTCATCTGTCCAGCCTCCTCTGGCTTACTCACCCACACTGGATGCTGCCACACTAGAGTTCTGAGCACACCCAGCCTCCCTGCCTCTGTGCTTTAGTCCGTGCTGTTCTTCCTGCCTGGAATGCCCTCCCAAACTGATCTCTGTGTCAAATTCCTATCGACACTACGAACACCATCTAAAATATCTCTTTTCTTGGAAAACCTTCCCAAGCCTTTCTAATTGAATATGATTCTTTCCTCCACTCAAACCTGGAAGCACTCTGGCGTCACCCTATTTTGTTGGTTCTGACTCGCCTTCTTTTTAATGGTAACTGTATGACTAGTCTTACTCCTCCAAATAAATGGCAAATTCCTTACTATATGTTTAATCTATCAGAGTAATTAGCTCAGTTTCTAACCCAGGGCATGCTATCAGTACATGTTCACTAAATTAAACTGATAGATTTAAAATAGACAACAGTTCTCAAAATAGATACTATTTCTCTGACTTGAGATATTTCAGTGGAATAGCACTACCATTTGGCTAATAAATTCAGCTAACTTAGACTTTGAATAAAAGTTGCATAGACGAGTGCTCATCCACATCAGGCTCCTCACAGTTAGCCTGTAAAATTCCATGTGGTTTGCAGATGCTCCCACCAGCTGAGGCTATGATGTGAGCAGTCATTCCCTCTGTAGCTGCCCAAGACCACACACCATGAATGAGGTGTTAGCGAACAGGAAAGGCAAAACTGAGTCTCTTTTATATTCCTATACCACAACCATCTGTGCAGCTATCTGGCATTCAGCCATAAACTGACAGGAAATGGAACAGAGAACCACACGTTGTCTATCTTTATATCCCTCACAGTGTTGGTCTCATAGAAGGTACTCAATGAAAATACCTGCTGGATAAATGCTGGAATAAACAAAGGAGAAATATACCCTACACTTTTGATGATGACTGTTTCCTGCCGCTGGGTCTTTGCACATGCCATTCTCATTGCTGGACTGCTCTTCCCAGCCTCCCACCCGCCCATCCCCCCCCCCAACACACATACACACACCCATGTTAACAACATCTCCTTAGAGGGGACTTTCCAGACCACTCTATCTTAGGTTGCATTTAGCACAGCTTGAAAGTATGTTGTCTGTTTGCTTGCTTTTGTTTGTTTCTCTAGCATGCTAAGAGCTCCATGAGAGCAGGCCCCTTGTCTCTCTTGTTCTGTCGTCACCCACTAACCCTACACTCAGCCTGGCATACAGGAAGCACTCCAAGAACACTTGTGAATGAATAAAAGATTCAATGAGTTAACTGTGGGAAAATGACAGTGAACCAAATAAGAAAGTTTAAATAATCTACAGTAGTAAGTACCTCCCAGTTAACCTGTTGGAGTATAAGTCCTTCTAGATGCTTACTAAGAATATGAAAATATGTATATGTATTTAAAGAGTGAATATTAAACTAAATACACTGTTTTATAACTTATCTTTTTAATCTAACAATATGGGCTACACAATCTCTATGACATTAAATGTCCTTCTTGTATACAATTTTAGTTGCTGCATATTATGCTTTTGTGTGAATACACTGTTATGTGTTTAATTAATTTCCTATTGAGTGACATTTAACTTTCTCCTAAGTGGTTGATTAGAAATAGTCTTCTAAGCAAGTGGTGAACATCCTTATTATAAATTTTCAGGCACATTTTATTTTCTTTAGATAGCTTTAGTGATGAGATTACAAGGGAAATTAACAGTATTAATCCTTTGATATATATTTCCCAACTGCTCTTTAGAGAAGGTATAGCAATTTACATGCTCACTGACTGTCACTAAGCAGATCCTTTTCACTCACATTTTTTGCCAGTTGGGCTTTATTTTTTCAAACTTCACTAATTAGATGGGTCAACCTAGGTATCCCCCTTTTTAAAATTTGCATCTCTTATCTCATTAGTAGAGTTGCTAATTTGATTTCTATGTGATAACACACCAATTTCTGGCCCATCTGGTTTGGTCTAAGGAAGATACTTAATACTTGTTAGTGGGACAGGTTGACCTGACTCATCTGCTAACTTGATTTTTAATCACTAAAAGGACTCTAGAGAGTGTTGAAAGATGAGTAATTTGGTACCCATTTTACCAGCCACATTTCACTGATCTTCAAAGCTATTTTATTTTAGAAATCCTCCAGAAGCTTTATTCTTCCAACGAACATTTGTACTCTGCTTGGGTACATCTGGAATTTCTCTTTACAGGTTCATACCCAGAATTAGAAACCAGAGGACCCTACCAGTATCTCCTACAAGAGCCTACCTGCTAGGGCAATAGGGTGACTTGGTTTCTCAGGCACAGCCTGAGAATTTGGAGCAGGCTTCCCCAACTAGATGACCAGTGCTGTCTTCTCTTTGCAGAGGCATCTTGCCTGTCGTCCTTATTTCTCATTCCATGCCCATCAGAGATAGATAGGAGTAGGAGTTTCCCTGTGTCACAGGGCCGGAGCACACACTGGTAAGAGCTGGAGGTGGCAAGGCATCAGGAGCCTGAGCTCCTTCTCAGCCCCATTCCACAGCAGAGGTCTTGGGGACATTACTAATCCATCTGGTGTTTTGCTTCTCTTCTGAAAGGTGAGAAGACTGGACCAGATGTTCTCTAACCTCCTTTCCATCTTAGTTTAACGAGTATTCTAAATCCACAGTTTCCAAAACTATGTCCTGAAACTTTAGGAGGCCGATGTTCAACATTGTCATCTTCCTGTCCTGAATTTCACACAGAGGATTTCCCTTTATTATCAAAAGCAGCGCATGATTGTCTCTGAGTGAAGTGGGACTACCCTCTGTAAAATGCCTAACGTCTTCCTCCAAGCTTTCCAGCGGCTGCAAAAGAACCACCCTAATGTGGATGACTGGTTGCCCACTCTTTAAAAGCTTAAATATAACCTATTAAAATTTTAAATCAGGTCTGACTCTTAAGTAATTTTTTTTTTTTTTTTTTGCTATTGCTAAGTCACTTCAGTCATGTCCGACTACGTGTGACCCTATAGATGGCAGCCAACCAGGCTCCCCCATCCCTGGGATTCTCCAGGCAAGAACACTGGAGTGGGTTGCCATTTCCTTCTCCAATGCATGAAAGCGAAAGGTGAAAGTGAAGTCACTCAGTCATGTCCGCTTAGCGACCCCATGGACTGCAGCCTACCAGGCTCCTCCATCCATGGGATTTTCCAGGCAAGAGTACAGAGATTAAATAGGAGAGCAAGGATCTTTCCCAGCAACAGCTGTGTCTGTCTGCACCTTCCCTTCTCTCCTGAGGAGCTATAGCCACCGCCCTGTACATGGGAATCAGGAGGCCTGAGGAAGGGGGCAGGCCTGGAGCCAGCTGCTTGGGGTGTGGGGGGTGGGCAAAGGTCCAGGGTTGTACATCTGTGTTTCTCTTTCCAAATTCAAGCAGAAATTAGTTTTGAATTTTTCTGTGATACTTAACTAATTTTGAACAGTTAAACTCACTTCATATTTTAGGGCAGTTTCAAGAACCAAAATGACAAGAGATTTCAGAATTGGTTAGGATTTCTCTTCTATAGTCTATATATGCCTAAGAATAAGGTGGAATTCAAGGTACTCCTCCAACATGGTTGGTGCTGAGGACTGTTTTTAGAAACTCAACGTGCAAGCATAAAAAAACTCACCTATTTGCTTCTCCACAGATGATGCTGTATGCCTCTGGCTGGTGGACTGGCAAAAGAGAAAAGATACATAATAACTAGATAGCACATTCAAAAGCAGAGACATTACTTTGCCGACTAAGGTCCGTCTAGTCAAGGCTATGGTTTTTGCAGTAGTCATGTACGGATGTGAGAGTTGGACTGTGAAGAAGGCTGAGCGCCGAAGAACTGATGCTTTTGAACTGTGATGTTGGAGAAGACTCTTGAGAGTCCCTTGGACTGCAAGGAGATCCAACCAGTCCACTTTGAAGGAGATCAGCCCTGGGATTTCTTTGGAAGGAATGATGCTACAGCTGAAATTCCAGTACTTTGGCCACCTCATGAGAAGAGTTGACTCACTGGAAAAGACTTTGATGCTGGGAGGGATTGGGGGCAGGAGGAGAAGGGGACGACAGAGGATGAGATGGCTGGATGGCATCACTGACTCAATGGATGTGAGCCTGAGTGAACTCCAGGAGTTGGTGATGGACAGGGAGGCCTCACGTGCTGCAATTCATGGGGTCGCAAAGAGTCGGACACGACTGAGCGACTGAACTGATGAAGTTCTTTAAGCAAAGGAAGAAGAACTGTCAAATAAACTAAGCACTGGAAAGGGAATCTAAGCACCCAGAACCTCTCCTAACTCAGACTCTGGCCAAGCAATTGTGCCTGTCCATGCCTCAGTTTTGTGATTTGAAATAGTTCTAATAATTTTAAGCACTTTCAAGGAAATTTAGTTTGTGCATTTGAACAAATTCACTTCTCAGATGCCAAGTCCCTTTTCTTTCTTGAATCGAGTATGAGGTAGGTAGCAGAGTTCTTCCTCTCTCAGATGATCAGCCAACTGATCATCTGCCAGTCCTGATTTGATCCTGATCCCTCCCAAGATAGAAAATATTCCTTCCACCCATTTGAGCCCCCATTTCTCTGCAGGCAGAACAGGATGGCTAGCGTGATTCATTTCTAAGACAGGAAGAAAGGATTGAGAAGTATGCTGCAAGCCAAGTGTGGTCCATGTGGATTTCTGTCGCCCTCCTCCCCCACTGCAGCAGGGCAGTTTCACCCCATCCCCCACCTCCGCACATTCCAGGGTGCGGCAATCCCCCAGGCAGCTTACCTCTCTGAGTTCGGCCAACTCCTTCTGCAGATGGAAGAGCTGAAATATCCCCAGCCCCAGTCCAACCAGGGCCACCAGAACCATGAAAAACACCACAAGGAGACACAGGCCTGTGTTGTGGCCCCTCCTCTTCTTCAGAGGTGGTGGCGGTAGTGGAGGCAGGGGTGGCGATGGCGGTAGTGTTGGGGGTGGCGGTGGTGGTGGCCTCCTTTGCCCCGGCCTTCCTGGCACTGAGGACGGACAGGGGAAGACTGATCCTGGAGAGGCCCAGGGGGAGCTGGCACTGCTGTCCACCCAGAAGATTGAGGGGTATGGGTAATTCAAGGGCTGCTGCATGGTATCCAGTGCCTCAGGCCAGCCCCCAGCCAAGGGTTTTCCTCTTCCTCAGTCGTGCGGAGGCCCAGGTGTCAAGGGCCGGACTCCTATTTCTGACTGCTCATGAGAAGGAAGCCGGTTCTCTCTTTATAGAGTTTCCAGAACCAAGGGAAACACCTCTCTTTCGTTCTCTCTTTCTGCTTCTCAAAGAGACACCCACTCACTCTGCATCTGAACCTGAGAAGCTTCAAGAAGCTCAGAGCAAACCCCCGGAAGTTTCCGCCCACAACTTTCTGATGAAAGCTTTCAAAACCCCAGTCGCTGCTGCCCTGCTCCCTGAAAGGCTGGTAGGGTGGGCTCGTTGTCCTCAGGCCCTGAGACGGGGGTAGCGTCAGCGCAGCTCTGTAGGCTCCGGCCGCTGTTCAGCTACAAGGAGAGTGGCCTGTGGGGCGAAAGCACCGAGTCACGGCCAGAGGAGTCACTTCTGGGTCTTACCTTTGGCAGGAGGGAATCACCCCCTGCTGCCATCCCTCCCCCACACCCAAGTACTGTTTACCCTGACACAGCAAAGCACCGTAGTTTACAGGTTACAAACTTGCCTGCCTACTCTATAATAGATCAGAGATTGCAAACCAGTGGCCATATGCCTCACAGAGCCCTCAGACCTGCTTTGCTTGTGCCTTACAATGTTGTTTATTTCTATTTACCGTCCTCCTCAAAAAACGGGATAGTCCATAATGCAGACATTCATCTCTGTTTTGCTGAGTCTAAAACTTAGGCCAGAAAAGCACAAGATAAACCAACCACAGATGCCTGGGGCAAAAGATTACCGTTGAGACTCACAGTGGACTGCTGTTATGGACTGAATAGTGTTCTTCCAAAGTGTAAGCACCGAATCCCAATCCCCAGTGTAATTGTATTTGGAGATAATGCCTTTAAGGTGTAATTAAGGTTAAATGAGGTAGTCTGAGTGGGACCCTAATCCAACATGATTAATGTCCTTATAAGAAGAGGTAGAGGGCTCCCTTGGTGGTCCAATGGTTGAGAATCTGCCTTGCAATGCAGGGGACACATATTCCATTCTTGCTCTAGGAAGATCCCACATGGCATGGGGCAACTAAGCCCTACAGCTGCAACCACTGAACCCACGTTCCCTAGAGCCCATGCTCTACAAAGAGAGAAGTCACGGCAATGAGAAGCCCATGCTTGTCTACAACTAGACAAAGCCCACACACTGACAAGGAGCCAGCATAGCCAAAAATAAAGAAATAAATACTTCCTGAAAAAAAGAAGAAGCGGTAGAGACAGCAGGGAGGCATATGTACACAGAAAAGGCCAAGTGAGCACACAGCAAGAAGGTGGTTATCTGTAAACCATGAAAAGAGGACTCAGGAGAAACCAGCCCTACTGACTCTTTGATCGTGGACTTCTATCATCCAGAACTGAGAAAATAAACTTTTGTTGTGTAGGCCATTCAGAAAAATTGGGATAGTCCATATATGTTATAGTCATATTGGGTTTTGAAACACTAGAATATTGGGCAGTCTGGAGGCCCTGTCTGCAAACCCAGTCAGCTGGAGTTGGGCCACTGTTGCAGCTCTCAAGGTCAGGACATGGGTGTGCCAGGCTGCCTGGCTTGCACACCCTCCACTGTGTTTCCCATGAAACTCACTGTGAGAAATGGCCTTCCTGGGCCCTTTAGGCACCTCTGTTATGGTTGTCAACATGTGTTGGATCATGGAGAAAGCAAGGGAGTTTCAGAAAAACATCTATTTCTGCTTCATTGACTACCCTAAAGCTTTTGACTGTGTGAATTACAACAAATTGGAAAATTCTTAAAGAGATGGGAATACCAGACCACCTTACCTGCCTCCTGAGAAAGCTGTATGCAGGCCAAGAAGTAACAGGTAGAACCAGACATGGAACAACTGACAGCTTCAAAATTAGGAAAGGAGTATGACAAGGCTGTATATTGTCACCTTACATGCAGAATACATCATGCGAAATGCTGGGCTGGAGGAATCATAAGGTGGAATCAAGATTGCCAGGAGAAATATCAATAAGCTCAGATATGCAGATGATACCACTCTACTGGAAGAAAGCGAAGAGGAACTAAAGAGCCTCTTGGTGAGGGTGAAAGAGGACAGTGAAAAAGCTGGCTTAAAACTCAACATTCAGAAACTAAGACCATGGCATCCAGTCCCATCACTTCATGACAAAGAGAAGGGGGAAAAGTGGAAACAGTGACAGGTTTTATGTTCTTGGGCTCCACAATCACTGCAGACAGTGACTGCAGCCATAAAATTAAAAAACCCTTGCTCCTTTGAAGGAAATCAATGACAAACTTAGAATATTAAAAAGTAGAGATATTATTTTGACAACAAATGTCCATATAGTCAGAGATATGGTTTTTCTAGTAGTCATGTACAGATGTGACAGTTGGGTCATACAGAAGGCTGAGTTGAAGAATTAATACTTTCAAATTGTGATACTGGAGAAGACTCTTGAGAGTCTGGATGTTGGGAAAGATGGAAGGCAAAAGGAGAAGAGGATGGTAGAGGATGAGATGGTTAGACAGCATCACTGACTCAATGGACATGAATTTGAGCAAACTCCAGGAGACAGTGGAGGACAGAGGAGCCTGGTGTGTTGCAGTCCATGGGGTTGCAAAAAGGAAGACATGACTGAACAACAACAACAAAACAACAAAAGAGATCATTTGACTTAATTTCAATATATAATAATTAAAAGAAGAGAAATCTAAACAATAGAGAAAAATAACAGCATATATATCACCAAACTGGGCTGACCTCTTTTCAGACTTGAACAGTGCTGGGAAGTGCTTCATTAACAGCAATCTGGAGTCCCAGTTGGGAAAGGGTCCTGGGCAGTGCATCCACTCCATGGGCAAGACTCCAAATTGCAGTTTCAAGGGCTCCCACTTATAATCCCAGGCTGCAAACTGATACCATCATCAATTTGCACTTAAAAATGTGGCTATGGTTTTCGTAACTTTTCAACTGTGGTGTTGGAGAAGACTCTTGGGAGCCCCTTGGACACCAAGGAGATCAAACCAGTCCATCCTAAAGGAAATCAGTCCTGAATATTCATTGGAAGGACTGAAGCTGAAGCTCCAATACTTTGGTCACCTGATGCGAAGAACTGACTCATTTGAAAAGACCCTGATGCTGGGAAAGATTGACGGCAGGAGGAGAAGGTGTCAACAGAGGATGAGATAGTTGGATGGCATCACCAATTCGATGGACATGAGTTTGAGTAAACTCCAAGAGCTGGTGATGGACAGGGAGGCCTGGCGTGCTGCAGTCCATGGGGTCACAAAGAGTTGGACACAACTGAGCGACTGTTTCACCTTGTGCATTTTAGGGTTTTGTTGGGCCCTGGGGTGGGTTTTGTTGACCCTCAGGGGCTTGAGAATTCCAAGACCTGCTCCCTTTCTTATCTAAAGTTCTGCCTTACTTGCTATGCATGCAGGCAGGCATGGAATCTGGGCAGTGTCCAGGCAGGTGAGAAGCTGGTCAGAAGCCTGTTCTGCTTTCAAAGCCTAAACGAGACTTCCTCCATTTTAATTTTCCTAACATGGCACAATGTTCTCATTCTTTTACAGGTGGGCAGAGTTAACATGCTTTTAAATTCACATATGGGTTTCTTCATAGGCAAAAAAAAAACCAGTAAGTTTATAATAATCAAAAAACATAATTTTAAGAGTTCCACCTTACGTACAACCAAAATACAACCCTTAAAGTATCCTGAAGTAATTCTTAATAGCCGTTGTATAGAATCATATTTTTAAACTATAAAAATTTTCCTGAGAATGGCAAGGATTCATATCAATGTATGAGGAGGCTAGATAAATGGTTAGGATTGTGCGCTTCTGTTGTGAGACTTCCTGAGTTCAAATCCCAGCTTTTGCACTTGTTAGTTATGTGAGCTGGACACGTCACTTTCCCTCCTCTGTGCCACAGTTTTCTTATCTATAAAAATGGGCATAATGGGACTGGATGCTATGATCTTTGTTTTTTGAATGCTGAGTTTCAAGTCAACTTTTTCACTCTCCTCTTTCACTTTCATCAGAGGCTCTTTAGTTCTTCTTTGCTTTCTGCCATAAGGGAGGTGTCATCTGCATATCTGAGGTTATTAGTATTTCTCCCAGCAATCTTGATTACAGCTTGTACTTCATCTAGCCTGTCATTTCGCATGATGTACTCTGCATATAAGTTAAATAAGAAGGGTGACAATATACAGCCTTGACATACTCCTTTCCCAATATGGAACAAATCTGTTGTTCCATGTCCAGTTCTAACTGTTGCTTCTTGACCTGCATACAGATTTCTCAGGAAGCAGGTCTGGTCATCTGGTGTTCCCATCTCTTTAAGAATTTTCCACAGTTTGTTGTGATCCACACAGTTGAAGGCTTTGGCATAGTCAATAAAGCAGAAATAGATGTTTTTCTGGAACTCTCTTGCTTTTTCAATGATCCAGCTGATGTTGGCAATTTGATCTCTGGTTCCTCTGCCTTTTCTAAATCCAGCTTGAACATTTGGAAGTTCACAGTTCACATACTATTGAAGCCTAGCTTGCAGAATTTTGAGCATTACTTTGCTAGTGAGTGAGAGGAATGCAATTGTGTGGTAGTTTAAACATTCTTTGGCATTGCCTTTCTTTGGGATTGGAATGAAAGCTGACCTTTTCCAGTCCTGTGGCCACTGATGAGTTTTCCAAATTTGCTGGCATACTGAGTGCAGCACTTTCACAGCATCATCTTTTAGGATTTGAAATAGCTCATCTGGAACTCCATCACCTTACTAGCTTTGTTTGTAGTCATTTGTAGTTGCAAATGACTCTAACTGGTTTACATAAATGCTCTTCATTCTGTAATAATTTAGACTCTTGTAAACTTATGGAACTCTCTTTATTTCTGATAGTGTGCCTATTGATTTCTGGGATTTTCTTTCCTATATACATAACATTATTAGTGGATAAAATGATAAATTCTAATCTCCCTTTCTAATCCTACGCCTCATTCCTTTACTTTTCTTTTTGGATTGTCCCAAACCTCAAGAGCTATATAAAACATTAATTGTGATTATGGGTATCTATCTCTTGTCCCCATTCACAGAGAGACTGTTCTAAAGTTTCTCACAATGATGTTTTTTCTAAGGTTTTGTTTTTAATATATAACTCTGTCAATAAAGTTTCCTCTTATATCATCAGAATCTCATCAGCACACAGATGGAATAGAATTTAGGATAGCTTGAGAAGGACTTAGCAAAAAGGACAACCATATAAGTAAGGAGTAGGGAAATAAAAAAGAAAACAGTATACTCTTCTAGCACTAGAAGGAACAGGATTGTTATGACCACTAGTTAAGAAGAATGATGAGTTATTGGAACCTAAGAAGGGCAGACTTGTATGGAGAAGACAGCCTAACAGGACTTGTGACTTCGAGTCAAGAATTGCAGCCAGTCCAAGGTGTACCTGGAGAATAACTAACTATCCTACTACAAGAGCTTCCCTGGTGGCTCAGCTGGTAAAGAATCTGCCTGCAATGCAGAAGACCTGGGTTTGATCCCTGGATTGGGAAGATCCCCTGGAGAAGGGAAACGCTACCCAGTCCAGTATTCTGGCCTGGAGAATTCCATGGACTATGCAGTCCATGGGGTCGCAGAGAGTCAGATACAACTGAGCGACTTTCACTTCACTTTCACTACAGGATAGCTCCTTCTCTTCTGCTGGAGCTTCCCATTAGGCAAATTCAATCAGAAGCCAGAGGGCAAGGAAGTCCATTGAAGTAGTCCACATAAGGTGAATTCATAGACGAGAGAGCAAACTATAGTCCCATTCCCTACTACCACCTTTGTCATGTTCCTGCTGCCTAGAATTTTAATTCTGGGTTGTGAAGGATCCTTACAGTTCCTTTGTACTAGTATTTAAATGGTAATTTAACGGGATATACATTTCAAAATCTGACATTTTTTTCCCAAAAGATTTGCAAGTAAGATTCCTTTCAAAATTTCTATCTACTTTCTTGATGCTTTGAAGTTTTCGGATTTCTTCCAGCTCAGTAATACATCCAACACATTCTTCAGCTATATCTTTTCTAAAATTTAACAAATTCATTAAGATTTTTATTTCAACTATAACATTTTTTCAAATCCAATATTTCCCACCAGTTCTTCTTTGAATTGTTTTCCTTGATTAATGTTGTCGGTATTTTACCTTCGTTATTTTTGGAAGGTATTTCTCATGCTTATTTTAAACTCATGTTCTATGGTCTGTTAATTTTCTTTGCCTGCTATAACTTGTTTAGTGTTGTCTTTCTTTTAGAGCACTGTTTCTCATACGTCTGATCATTTTTCTTTGCGAGCTTACACATTCCTGTGAGTTTCAGCTCTCATGGAGCATAATGTGAAGCATGTGTGTGGGAGCTAGAGGGAGGGAGAGGTGGAGGTGGCTAAAGCCCAGGAATCCAGGAGTAATTCATGCCCTTCCTAGTCAGCTTACGGAGTTGGCAGTGCGTCCCTCCTTAGGAGGAAGAGCCTCTGGCATTATAATCTGGGGTAAATCATCCCCTGTTTGTCACCTACCTTGCCAAGTAAAATCTACCAAGGGTCTGCCTAACACTGCTCTTTTTTTTAAGAGATTTTCTTCCTCAGCTGGAGTCATTTATCTATACCTGCTCTTGACTCCTCCTCCCCATCTCAGCCAGATTCCAGCACTATATTGATATTTCCCCCAGTGCTTCTGGGCATCCACTGTTGTTTATCTGCCTCAAAATGTCAACCAAGCAAGATAGGAAAGAGAAACACACAGAGTCGTAAAGCTCTGGCCTGGCCCATCTCCATGTGGCATCTGACCCTCCTCCCCCCTGAGCTGCTGTAAACGTACACACACATGTACACTGAGATGCAGCCACCCCTTCTGCTCCCCTCAAGACCTTCTCAGGTTGATATTAGTTTCTCAGGCCCATCAAGACACTGCCTGTTTCTTGGAGTTGTTTCAAGGGTCAGAGTCAGAAACCCATGTTCATAAGTCATCTTGTCAGCTCTGCTATATTCTTTACATCCATTGCCTCCAGTGTTATTGTGAGGATTAATTAAATGAGTTGATTCACATGAGGCACTTAGGAGAGTGTCTGGAATACAGTACATGTTTTACAACTGTTAGCAGTAATTATTATTTATCGTCATCATCATTAATATGCAGAATAAGTCTATGAAAATGAGTATTTTATCTTTATAGATGAATAATTAGATTCAGAGAAGAAAAGTAAACCTGGCAAGAGGTTGAGCCAGGCTTCAGTCACATTTATGTCTATTTGATCTGCGAAGAGTGTGCTCTTTCTGTTCTTTTTATCGGTGGCCCTTTTCTACTCCCACTTCACAATCTGATCAGCTCAGGAAAATCTGTAAGATACTGAAGACTTTTGAACTCACTTCAGGAGGTGGACGATCATAACTTTCTCTGTGCTTCAATCTGATCTCCTGTCTCTAAGATAAAGGTAACTTTGATGTCCTTTTCTAGTATAAAAGACTGAATTGGAGGATAAGCGATCAAGCACAACTCTTATTTCTCCAGGTCACAGCAACTTGAATGGGGACAATCTGGAGACATGGATGATAGTAGCAATGGGGCCAAAATTATCCTTCATCCCTGCCACTCCATGCAACAGTATTATTGGATGTCAAGACTATTCTCATTTTTTCCCTGTCTTTTGTGTATCAGTTGGTGTCTGGACAGGAAAACAGAAGCCACCCTAAGTATGCAAAGTGGGGAAAGGATTAATACAGGAATTAAAGACTGGGCAAGCAAAAGTCAGCAAGAACAACTTTAGGAAACTTTGAAGTTCAGACTCATGCTACAACCAGTAGTTTCAGCTTCCAACAACACTAATATTGGCGATTCTTAGGTGAATAGCAGAAAGCTGTAGGAAAACCCCAAACCACTTCTCCTGTCCCCAAACACTCTTCAGTAACTACTGTGACAACCAGCGCCTTCTCCTCCATTACTTTCCAAATCTCATGGAATTGCTTCTCATTGGCGGAATCCAATTGGAATCTCACTTGCAATGGAGTGAAAGAATTGTCATTTCTCAGCTTTATGCTCCTGGGAATGGGGAAGAGGATAAAGAGACAGGGGTAGTACTGAGTATTAACAAATTACACGTGGTACACTGTGTCTATTTTGTTCAACATCACTGGGTAAAAACTCAACGTATGTTGGCTGAATTAACAATTACAAGAGGGTCCCAGGCCATGAACAGGACTATTTAGTGGGAATTAAGATTCTATTGCAGCCTCATTCAGTAATGTTATATGCTCCATAGTCTGATAATACCCTACACATGCTATCAGCCTGTCATTGACTTATTATGGAATCATGACAACATTGTATTTCTTCATCTTCCACTGAGGTGGGTCATGTCACTTCTAAAGTTGTCACTGATGCAAGTGTAAATCTGATCATGTAAGTCTGCTTCTTTAAAGTAACACTTCAGTGGCTGCCCATTGCCTTTAGAATAAAATCTGAACACTTTATCATGACTTCCAACACCCTGCATTATCTGGGCTCTTCCCAGCTCTCCAGCTTAACACTTTCTACTCCCTTCCTCTCTCACCACACACAGGCCACACTGGCCTTTCAGTTCATCAAATGGGGCAAATTCTTCCTTACCTCAGGATCTATGCCTAAGATGGTGCTGGAAAGCTCTTTGCCACAGCTCTGCCCCACTTTTATTTGACCAGGTGCCAGAACCCTTCAATCCTAAACTACATATCACTTTCTCAAAGAGGTCTTCACTTGTCACTTCATCTAAAGGAGATAATTCCAGTTAGTGTTCTCTCTCTGAGGCTTTTTCCCCCTCTTCGGGTACTTATCACTATTTGATAGGAGGTATAACATCACAGTGCATTCGACTGTACATCCAGCCCAGCACAGTGCCTGGCAACTAACATGCACTCAATAAATAAATGCTGAAATTCTTTACAGGCTCCTCATAAAGTAATTTTACGGAATGCTCAAATTATGTTTCACTTTCTAAATTTCCCATCAGCTTTTGGCTTTTAAATCTGAGACAAGCCAAAAGCCATCTGAAAGGAAACAGACTTACTACCAAAGGCATCTGTTACCATTAATAATCCAACTGGATCCCAAGCACCCATTGGTGTTTCCTGGCTTCAGATGACCCCCTTTCCACCCAAAGTATGTCCCAAGAAGCCAGGGAGAGACCATCATCTCTCTTGCTCAAAGGGTTTAATACCATTTCATTGAATAACTATTTCTCTCAGGAGGTTCATCATGTTCTCCTGCAGTTAGAACCCTGGTGGCTGACCTTGACCTGGTAAGGTAGGTATGGCTCTGCTTACTGACCATATTTTCCTCTCAGTCTCTGTATGCAAACACAGAAATACATAGTGTACAACTGGGAACAGTGTTGGAGGTCATCCATTGGTTCCCTAAATCTTATCAGTGACCAATTGCTTTAATTTCTCAAAGACAAATGAATAAATATTCCAAGCCAAGAATAGTGCCTGGTATTAGAGGTACTCAATAAATGTATGCTGATTATATGAATATAGATGAAGAAACTGACACTTAAATAGATTAAGGGACTTGCCTGAAGTCACACAGCCTGTTGGTATTGAGCCAAAACTCTAATCCAAAAAGGACACAATGTAAGAGGGATTATGAAACAAGACTGCTCTGTGAGCAGTGCTCCCAAGTATATAGGGCTGAGAACCCACTGCCTATAGGCCAGTAGGAGACAGGATAGGACAGTATCTATTAAGACTGGAAATTTCTGAAGAAATAATAAAGATCAGAGCAGAAATAAATGAAATAGAGACCAAAAAACAATAGAAAGATTAATTAAAATAAGAGTTGGTTCTTTGAAAAGGTAAACAAAATTTACAAACCTTTGATCCAGACATCAAGAAGAGGGCCCAAATCAATAAAACCAGGGGGAAAAAGGAGAAGTTATAGCCAATACCACAGAAATGAGAAGGATCATAAAAGATTAACATAAAGAGTTGAACACCAAAAAAATGGACACTCTCCCAAGATAGAACCAAGAAATAGAAAATATGAACAGATCAACCACCGGTAATAAAACTGAATTAGGAATTTTTAAAAAAACTGGATGGCTTCACAGATTAAATTTACCAAATGTTTAGAGAAGAGTTAATGCCTATTCTTCTCAAACTATTCCAAGAACTTGGAAAGGAAGGAAAGCTTCTTAACTCATTCTATGAGGGGCCAGAATCATCCTAATACCAAAACTAGACAAAGATATCACACAAAAAAGAAAATTACAGGCCAGTATCACTGATGAACATGATGCCAAAATCCTCAACAAAATACTAACAAACCAAATTCAATAATACATTAAAAGGATCTTATACCACGATCAAGTGGGTTTAATATCAGGGATGCAAGGATGGTTCAGCATCCACAAACCAATCAATGTGATATACCATATTAACATATTAAAGAATAAAAATCATATAATCATCTCCATAAATGCAGAGAGAGAGAGATTTAACATCTGTTTATGATTTTTTTAAAAAAAAACCTCTCACAAAGTAGCTATAGAGAGAATATACCTGAACATAATAAAGGCCATGTATGACCAGCCCACAGCCAAAATTATACTCAACAGTGAAAAGCTGAGAACATTTCATTCAAGATCAGGAAGAAGACAAGGATGCCCACACTCACCACTTGTATTCAACATACTGTTGGAAGTCCTAGCCACAGCACTTAGACAATAAAAAGAAATGAAAGGAATCCAAATGGGAGAGGAAGAAGTAAAACTGTTACTGTTTGCAGATGACATGATACTATACACAGAAAATCCTAAAGATACCACACACACACACACACACAAATACTAGAACTCATCAATGAATTCAGTAAAGTTGCAGAGTATAAAATTAATATACAGATGTCTGTCACACTTCTATTTCCTAACAAGAAACTATCAAAAAAGAAATTAAGAAAACAATCCCATTTACAATCACTGCAAAAGAATAAAAATAAGTCTAACTAAGGTGGTAAAAGAATGGTACTCAGAAAACTGTAAGACACTGTTGAAAGAGATTGAAGGCAACACAAACAGATGAAAAGATAGCCCATGTTCATAAACTGGAAGAATTAATATGGTTAAAAAGAGCATACTACCCAATGTAATCTACAGACTCAAGGCAATCCCCAGCAAAATATCAATGGTATTTTTCACAGAACTAGAAGAAATAATTCTAAAATTTGTATGGAAACACAAAAGATCTCAAACAGTCAAAACAATCTTAAGAAAGAAAAAGTAGAGCTAGAAGTATTATGCTCCCTGATTACAAACCACTTCAAAGTTGGAGTAATCAAAAAGGACCATTTGTATGGTCCTGCACAAAAACAGACACATAATTCAGTGGGAAAAAAGATATCCTAGAAATGAACCCACATTTTTGTGGTTAATTAATCTATGAAAAAAGGAGGCAAGAATATATGATGGAAAAAAGACAGCTTCTTCAATAAATGGTATTGGGAAAACTATACAGTTACATTAAAAAGAATCAAACTGGATTACTCTCTTAAAGTACAAAACTCAAACTAAATTCCTCTCTCAAAGCACAAAAATAAATTTGAAATGGATTAAAGATTTAAGACCTGAAACAATAAAACTTCTAGAAAAAACCATAAGCTCTTTGGCATCAGTCATGGTAGAATTTTTTTTTTCTTTGTATATTTCCCCTCAGACAATGGAAACAAAACCAAAAATAAACAAATGGGGCTATACCAAATTAAAAATCTTTTGCATAATGGAGAAAACTATCAACAAAATGAAAAGTCAACCTACTAAATGGGAGTGAGTGGAAGGAGATATTTGCAAAAAATATATCCAATAAGGGGTTGATATCATATATATGTACGTATATATGATATATATATATGATACACGACACATATACATATATATATATATATATATATATATATATATATATATATAAAACACACAATTCAACATCAAAAATACAAACAATCCAACCAACTGAAAATGGGCAGAGGATCTGAACAGACGTTTTTCCAAACAGGCACATGAAAAGATGCTTAATATCATTAATCACCAGGGAAATGCAAGTCAAAACCTCAATGAGAAATTATCTCATACTTGCCTGAATGGCTATTATCAAAAAGACAACAAATAACAAGTGCTTGGAAGGACGTGAAGAAAAGAGAACTCCCACCCATGCACTGTGGACAGAACTGTAAACTGGTGCAGCTCCTATGAAAATCAGTATGGAGATTTCTTTAAAAATTAAAAATAGAACTACCATATGATCCAGCAATTCCACTCCTGGGTATTTATTTGAAGAAAAGGAAACAACTAATTCAAAATGATATATGAACCCCTATGTTCACTGCAACCTTTTTTTTTTTCAACTGCCAGGATATGGAAGTAACTTAAGTGTCCAGAAACAGATGAATGGATAAGGAAGATATATATAAGGGAAAATTACTCAGCCATAAAAAAGAATGAAATCTTGCCATCTGTGACAACATGGATGAACCTAGAGGGTATTAAGTAAAATAAGACATGCAGAGATAGACAAATGCTATCTGACTTCACTTACTATGTGGAATCTAAAAAACAAAGCAGGAGACACAGACATAAAGAACAGATTTTTGGACATAGTGGGGGAAGGAGAAGGTGAGATAATTTGAGAGAATAGCAATGAAACATATTGCCTGGAAAATCCCATGGACAAAGGAGATTAGGGGGCTACAGTCTATAGGCTCACAAGAGTCAGACATGACTTAGTGACTAAACCATCACCACCATATACATTACCATATGTAAAACAGATAGCCAGTGGGAGTTTGATGTACGATGAAGGGAACCCAAAGCTGGTGCTCTGTGACAACCTTGAGGGGTGTGGTGGGGAGGGAGGTGGAAGAGGGGATCAAGAGGGAGGGGACACATACGGTCGATTCATGTATGGCAAAAAGCATCACAGTATTGTAATTATCCCCCAGTTAAATAAATAAATAAAATTTTTTAAAAAGCAAATGAACAAACGGAAACAGAATCCAATATACAGAGCAAAAACAGGTGGCTGCCAGAGAAGAGGAGGGTTGGGGCAGGTGAGGGAGAATTGGTAAGGGAGATTAAGTACAAAATTCTAGCTGCAAAATAAATGAGTCACAGGTATGAAGTGTGCAGTGAGGAGACGCTAGTCAAGAATCAGGCAGCATCATTGTATGCTGACATATTGTACCTAGACTTATCGTGGTGACCATTTTAGTATATATAGAAATATCAAATAATAGAAACTAACATAGTGTTGTAGCTCAATTATACTTTAAAAGCCAGCAAACTCACAGAAAAAGAGATCAGATTTGTGGTTACCAGAGGCAGGGTTTTGCGGGAAGGAGAAACCGGATGAAGGCAGTTAAAAGGGACAAACTTCCAGTTGTAAGATAAGTATGAGGGATATAATACACAACATAATAAATATAATTACTGCTGTATGTTATATATCGACTCCTTGGTCAGGCAGCTGCGGGCCGGCTCACCAAGCGCGGCCGAGAGGAGCTACCCCACGTCCGAGGTCAGGGGCAGCGGCCTAGAGCGCCAGGCTGCGACGGCGCAGGAACGGCCGAGAGGGGCTGCCCTGCGTCCGAGGTCAGTGGCTGCGGCCAGGAGGAGCTACCCGGCGTCCGAGGCCAGTGGCGGCCGGGAGGAGACACCCCGCGTCCGAGATCAGAGGCGGCCAGGAGAAGCCACCTTGCTCCTGAGGCCAGGGGCGGTGACCTTGAGGAGCCACCCGGAGCCCGAGGCCAGGGCCGGCGACAGGGAGGAGCAACCCCAGGAGCGGTGGCTGCGCCGGCACAGGAGGGCCTAGAGGAGCTATCCCACACTGAAGGTCAGGAACGGTGGCGGTAAGGAGGCACCCCTCTCCAAGGTAAGGAACAGCGGCTGTGCTTTGCTGGAGCAGCCCTGAAGAGATACCCCACGCCAAGGTAAGAGAAACCCAAGTAAGATGGTAAGTGTTACAAGAGGGCATCAGAGGGCAGACACACTGAAACCATATTCACAGAAAACTAGTCAATCTAATCACACTAGGACCACAGCCTTGTCTAACTCAATGAAACCAAGCCATGTCTGTGGGGCAACCCAAGACGGGCGGGTCATGGTGGAGAGGCCTGACAGAATGCGGTCCACTGGAGAAGGGAATGGCAAGCCACTTCAGTATTCTTGCCCTGAGAACCCCATGAACAGTAGGAAAAGGCAAAATGATAGGAAACCAAAAGCGGAACTCCTCAGGTCATTAGGTGCCCAATATGCTACTGGAGATCAGTGGAGAAATAACTCCAGAAAGAATGAAGGGATGGAGCCAAAGCAAAAACAATACCCAGTTGTGGATGTGACTGGTGATAGAAGCAAGATTCGATGCTGTAAAGAGCAATATTGCATAGGAACCTGGAATGTCAGGTCCATGAATCAAGGCAAATTGGAAGTGGTCAAACAAGAGATGGCAAGGGTGAACGTCGGCATTCTAGGAATCAGCGAACTAAAATGGACTGGAATGGGTGAATTTAACTCAGATGACCATTACATCTACTACTGCGGGCAGGAATCCCTCAGAAGAAATGGAGTAGCCATCATGGTCAACAAAGAGTCCAAAATGCAGTACTTGGATGCAATCTCAAAAATGATAGAATGATCTTTGTTCGTCTCCAAGGCAAACCATTCAATATCACAGTTATCCAAGTCTATGCCCCAACCAGTAATGCTGAAGAAACTGAAGTTGAATGGTTTTATGAAGACCTACACGACCTTTTAGAACTAACACCCAAAAAAGATGTCCTTTTCTTTATAGGGGACTGGAATGCAAAAGTAGGAAGTCAAGAAACACCTGGAGTAACAGGCAAATTTGGCCTTGGAATGTAGAATGAAGCAGGGCAAAGACTAATAGAGTTTTGCCAAGAAAATGCACTGGTCATAGCAAACACCCTCTTCCAACAACACAAGAGAAGACTCTACACATGGACATCACCAGATGGTAACACTGAAATCAGATTGATTATATTCTTTGCAGCCAAAGATGGAGAAGCTCTATACAGTCAACAAAAACAAGACTGGGAGCTGACTGTGGCTCAGATCATGAACTCCTTATTGCCAAATTCAGACTTAAATTGAAGAAAGTAGGGAAAACCACTAGACCATTCAGGTATGACCTAAATCAAATCCCTTATTGCCGGGGTCCAGCCCCAGTGGATCCAGGGTAATTCGAAGAAGTTACAGAGTCAGGGACGGAGTTGGCGTCCTGGAAAAAACTTATTTAATTACAGATACAGAGGGAGACTAGAAACAGATGGTGTAGTAGGAGAATTAGTGGAGAAGAGAGGCTGAATAACTGGTTTACATGGAATACCAGTCACCACCTACGTAGGCCACAGGCGTCTTTCCATTCTCCCAAAGGAGAGGAGGCACTGAGGCCTCCCCGGTCCAACCTCAGAAGCCCAGGCAGAATTAGCAGGCTTGGTGAGTACCCACATTTCAGATGGTAATTCAGCCAGGAAAGCGGGGAGCAAGAAAGAAACGACACGGGGGAATCAGTCTTTCCAGAAACTGATCTGATTTCTTTATTTTTCAGGCTTGTTTATATACCTTTTTGTTATACATAGGGATGAATACAGAGTCACATGGGGGTCAGCAGACCTGACCCTTGTCACAATCAGGTGCTTCACATAAAATTATACAAAGGTCTTATGAGTTTCATCATCTTTTAGCCATGAGGTCTGCTGACATTTTATGGCCCTTTCTGATACCGGTCAGTTAACCAGAAAACTTATTTTTCCAGGGGTGATTTTTTCTTAAATCAGAAGCCACCCTCCAAATAAAGTTGCATTCCTATAGGGTGAGGGTGTAGTGAGTTATAATCAAGAAAGGAATTTACTTAACCTAAGGTTTAACATGATTAATCTTAAAGGTTAATACTTATTTCTTCTATATGCTAGTTATATTCATTATAAGGGCAGGAATATGGAGATTTAGCAGCACATATTGGCTCAACAAATGTAAACCCTTCACCAATGTTCCCCTTAAGATCTATTTTGTCTTAAGATAGTGATAAAGTTACATTTTCGCATAGCAAAGACACAGTGATTTATAACAAAGTACAGTGGTCTATAATAAAAGGGAAAATTCATTAACTCAAAAAGTCTAGTATTGCTAACATCAAAAGCTATTCTATTTCCTTTTCTATATTCCAAATACATTGATTAATATATTCCCAGGTGCCTAAGGATATGGAGGCCTGATGGCAATCATTGACTCATCAATGAAAAAAGCCCTATGCTAATACTCCAACCTCTGTGCTGTTTATGGTTGAGAGGTTGTCACACAAGCTAGTCTGTCAGCAGAGAGGTTTGACCTGAGACATCCTTGTCACACTCAGGGCAGGGAATTAGCAGTAATTATTGGCAGGACAAATGAAAAAATCCTTCACCAATATAATTCCTAATCAACCTACTAATACTATACTAATGATCTTCTAACTTCTCAAAAGAGTCTGTATTTAGAAAGTTTTAAAACACTCTCACAGTTGGGAGGCTGTAAACAATCACATGTGGCCGGACGAGCCTGATCAGGCAGGCCAGAGAAACTTCAGAGTTCATAAGTTGAAACACTCTTGTCATGCCCAGGAATTTTTATTAACTTGGAGCTGCAAGTTAACTCCTTCTCCGAGAGAAATGGTTATGGGGGAGAGCTCCCCGTAAAGTACTCTGATTTGGGGGTAGATGCTCGGGAACAGGGGGTTTCCTGAGGCTTGATCACGCCTTTGCGTATGCCAAGCTTCTTTCCTCATGACCTTTGCCATGGGCGGAGTTCCTCACACTGGCTTCCAACACCTTATGATTATACAGTGGAAGTGAGAAATAGATTTAAGGGACTAGATCTGATAGATGGAGTGCCTGATGAACTATGGAATGAGGTTCGTAACACTGTACAGGAGACAGGGATCAAGACCATCCCCATGGAAAAGAAATGCAAAACAAAATGGCTGTGAAAAGAAGAGAAGCAAAAAGCAAAGGAGGAAAGGAAAGCTATAAGCATATGAATGCAGAGTTCCAAAGAATAGCAAGAAGAGATAAGAAAGCCTTCTTCAGCGATCAATGCAAAGAAATAGAGGAAAACAACAGAATGGGAAAGACTAGAGATCTCTTCAAGAAAATTAGAGATACCAAGGGAACATTTCATGCAAAGATGGGCTCGATAAAGGACAGAAATGGTATGGACCAAACAGAAGCAGAAGATATTAAGAAGAGGTGGCAAGAATACACGGAAGAACTGTACAAAAAAAGATCTTCACGACCCAGATAATCATGATGATGTGATCACTCATCTAGAGCCAGACATCTTGGAATGTGAAGTCAAGTGGGCCTTAGAAAGCATCACTACGAACAAAGCTAGTGGAGGCGATGGAATTCCAGTTGAGCTGTTTCAAATCCTGAAAGATGATGCTGTGAAAGTGCTGCACTCAATATGCCAGCAAGTTTGGAAAACTCAGCAGTGGCCACAGGACTGGAAAAGGTCAGTTTTCATTCCAATTCCAAAGAAAGGCAATGCCAAAGAATGCTCAAACTACCTCACAATTGCACTCATCTCACATGCTAGTAAAGTAATGCTCAAAATTCTCCAAGCCAGGCTTCAGCAATACGTGAACCATGAACTCCCTATGTTCAAGCTGGTCTTAGAGAGGCAGAGGAACCAGAGATCAAATTGCCAACATCCGCTGGATCATTGAAAAAGCAAGAGAGTTCCAGAAAAACATCTATTTCTGCTTTATTGACTATGCCAAAGCCTTTGACTGTGTGGTTCACAATAAACTCTGGAAAATTCTGAAAGAGATGGGAATACCAGACCACCTAACCTGCCTCTTGAGAAATCTGTATGCAGGTCAAGAAGCAATAGTTAGAACTGGACATGGAACAACAGACTGGTTCCAAATAGGAAAAGGAGTACATCAAGGCTGTATATTGTCACCCTGCTTATTTAACTTACATGCAGAGTACATCATGAGAAACGCTGGACTGGAAGAAACACAAGCTGGAATCAAGATTGTCAGGAGAAATACCAATAACCTGAGATATGCAGATGACACCACCCTTATGGCAGAAAGTGAAGAGGAACTAAAAAGCCTCTTGATGAAAGTAAAAGAGGAGAGTGAAAAAGCTGGCTAAAAGCTCAACATTCAGAAAACGAAGATCATGGCATCTGGTCCCATCACTTCATGGGAAATAGATGGGGCAACAGTAGAAACAGTGTCAGACTTCATTTTTTGGGGCTCAAAATCACTGCAGATGGTGACTGCAGCCATGAAATTAAAAGACGCTTACTCCTTGGAAGAAAAGTTATGAGCAACCTAGATAGTATATTCAAAAGCAGAGACATTACTTTACTGTTAAGGTCCATCTAGTCAAGGCTATGGTTTTTCCTGTGGTCATGTATGGATGTGAGAGTTGTACTGTGAAGAAGAATTGATGCTTTTGAACTGTGGTGTTGGAGAAGACTCTTGAGGGTCCCTTGGACTGCAAGGAGATCCAACCAGTCCATTCTGAAGGAGATCAACCCTGGGATTTCTTTGGAAGAAATGATGCTAAAGCTGAAGCTCCAGTACTTTGGACATCTCATGCAAAGAACTGACTCATTGGAAAAGACTCTGATGCTGGGAGAGATTGGGGGCAGGAGGAGAAGGGGACGACCCAGGATGAGATGGTTGGATGGCATCACGGACTCGATGGACGTGAGTCTGAGTGAACTCTGGGAGATGGTGATGGACAGGGAGGCCTGGCATGCTGTGACTCATGGGGTCGCAAAGAGTCGGACACGATTGAGGGACTGAACTGAACTGGGTCAGGAAGATCCCCTGGAGAAGAGAAAGGCTTCCCACTTTATTATTCTTGCCTGGAGAATTCCATGGACAGAGGAGCCTGGCAGGCTGTAGCCATGGGGTGGCAAAGAGTCAGACACAACTGAGCAACTTTCACTTTCACTGTGTTATATATGAAAGTTGTTAAGAGAGTAAATCCCAAGAGTTCTCATCATAAGGAAAAATTTTTTTCTGTTTCTTAAATTTTGCATCTATAAAAGATGATGGATGTTCATTAAACTTGTGATAATTATTTCATGATGTATATATAATGTATATAATTATTTCATGATGTCTTCATAATGATGTCAAATCATGATGTTGTACACCGTAAACACATACAATGCTATATGCCAGTTATAGCTCAATAATTAACTGGAAGTGAAAAAAGACTGGAAAGACCTAGGTCTTGTGGGCTCTTTTAAGAACCCTTATTGATGTCTGAAATGCTTCTTCACATTTGTCATGGTGCCATGGTGGGTTCGTGGGAAGGTCACATGCACTAAGGACTGACTTAAATGTCAAAGTCGTTGTTTTTGTCACCCACTGTTTCCTTTGACCGTCTAGCAGATATTAGTCAGGGCTATGCAGCTGGAAGAGTCTTCTAACCTCAGGGTCTCATAAGAAGACAATTTGAGCATACTGCCTCTGAGTCTGGATATGTTTCGCTGCCTATTACCGACGGTGGGACAGCCACAGCCTGGGAAGTGAAAAGCCCTAGACCTTGTACCAGTTTGCAATTTGATAAATGAGGCGCTCTCCACTGAGCTTTCTTTGCAAACTAGCGATGTCTGACCAATCTGAAACCTTACAGTAAAGTCCTAGAATCTCAATGCTGGAATAGGGAAGAGCCGACTGATTCATGCCCCTAACTTCACAGATTTGGACCTGAGCTCAAAAGAGGTAAGAGGATTCTCCCCAAACCACAACCAGTATGGAGGAAGAAATCCCACTCTATCTCCTGGTGCTTCCCCACCACACCTTCTACATCTGGAAATGAAACACAGGAAGCATTTGTTTCTGTTCAATTCCACCCGTACATGTCTTGAGCACCAAACAGGAGCCAAGCAGCACGGAAGGGTGCAAAGACAAAGCCATGCTCATTCATAACTCCTTCAGGAGCTCCTAATTTGGTGAGTCCTGTCCCTGCGGTCATTTTCATGCTAAGTTGCTTCAGTTATGTCTGACTCCATGGCCTGTAGTCCACCAGGTTCCTTTGTGCATGGGATTCTCCAGCCAAAAATACTGGAGTGGGTTGCTGTTTCCTCCTCCAGGGGATCTTCCCAACCCAGGGATCAACCCACGTGTCTCATGTCTCCTGCACTGGCAGTCGGGCTCTTTACCACCAGCACCACCTGGGAAGCCCACCTCAAATTCATCCAGTTTTTCCTGTTCCTCCTGGTGAACCACTTACTCGGTGTTCTGTTGGGATGGGTGGGGAGGAAAAGGGGAAGGAAAGAAACAAGTTATTTAGCAAGTATGCTAGGTGCTGAGCTAGAACTCTATGCTGTGCTGTGCTTAGTCGCTCAGTTGTGTCTCACTCTGCGATCCCCTGGACTGTAGCCTGCCAGGCTCCTCTGTCCATGGGGATTCTTCAGGCAAGAATACTAGAGTGGAATGCCATTTCCTCCTCCATGGGATCTTCCCAACCCAGGGATCAAACCCAGGTCTCCAGCATTGCAGGCAGATTCTTTACCGTCTGAGCCACCATGGAAGCAGGAACTCTATACATTACCTTATTTTACCCTCAAGCAGCCCTCCATGATAAGAATTATCTTAGCTCCATTATACAAATGATTTGAGAGGCTAAATAACCTATGAAAAGGCTGAGCTTAGACATGAATTCAGGTCTTCCTACCAGACCACACTGCGACTCTAGATTTTTCTTCTCACCACTGCCCCCTCATTCCTGCAAATTTTCACATGCCTTTGACAAATAAGTTCCCCTCCCCAAATACATACCAGCAAAATCCCTATTTATCATTCTAGGGAACCTGAATTCCATGTGGAAGTTTCTCGTTCTCACTTTTAAACTCCTAGTCCCCACTTCTCCATGCCTCCTGTTTCATAACGTCTACCTGTCTCTGAAGCCACACGCGTAACTGCTTAGCTCGCCTTACCTCCCTAAATGCACTGTACTCCACGACTGAGACCTAGACTGAATACTCAGACTCCACCCCTTACACTCCCCACCACAAGACAGACAGGCTGGTATCGATGTCACCTCTATCAACAGAAGAGGTAACCGGAACCCAGCAAGGCTGTCCTCTCACAATAGGAAGTGCTGGACCCCCACACCTCTACTCCTCAGGGTTCCTGCTCCCTGACCTTCTTGCACCACCCTGTGTGTGGTTTCTACATCATGTTACACGTGATATCTTTTTCAGTCTCCTAGGGAATCTATCAGGCCAACCCATTCCTTCACTCCTTCCAGTTAAATACCTCACTCTATTTTATCTTAGTCAAGCTGCCTGATGGAGCCCCATATCCCCAAGTCCTGCCTGGTAAACTCTTCTTCCCAAAGTCAGCTCAGACATCAGCTCCTCTGTGAGGCCTTCCCAGGCACAGTGAATTCCTCCTCCTTCAAGGTTCCTACAGCTTGTTTGTTACAACACTTAACACCATGTCACTGGAAATCTAGTCTATTTCCTAAACACAAGCATCTTAACTCTTGAGACACTTTCAAGTCAACTTTGCAATCTGTAACCTCTAGCCAGGAAATGTTCAATAAATATCCCCTGAGTGTCGCTTGTCTAGACAGACCTGTGGAGAACTAGTACCAAACAGTAGAAGGTTCCACTTCCTCAGAGGCCAAGGGAACAACTTCTTTCATCAGTGGAGCCCCACTGTGTTTACAGTCACAGCGCTGCAAACACGACTCAAGCCATCCTGGGCTGGGGTCAGTTCCCAGCTCCAGGAGATGCCCAAGCTTGGGATAATGATGTGCTGGCGGAGAGCTGGGGCTCAGGCTGCACCAGATGTTCTGAGGTCCCGACTCCTCCAAAGACTATAGTTCTATGATGAGGGAGAAGTTGGTTAAAAGATCAAAAGACAGATAGGAAAAGATGTGGACAGAGGAAGGTGGAGGTGAAAGAGCCGCGAGCCAGAAGATAAAGATTTGGTGAGGAAAGGGAGGCTGAAAACTGGGGAAAGAGAGGAAACTGGAGGGACTGGTAAGAAGAAGGACAAAGAGAGGGAGAGAGGTGCGTGGACACTGGTCATGATCAGATTCCCAAGATCCCGTGCCCATAAACACAAAGTCATCCAGAAAACTAAAACTGAAATGCTGAAAGCTGCTGCTCTTAAAAATCAGTCCAAAATGGACTTAATGCATCTCCCGCCCAAATAGGAAACTAAATCCTCAGAAAATCAGCTGCAGCTGACAAAAACCAAGACCCAGAAGAACACAGTTACAGCACTTACTGCCTGGAGCCATCTGGTCCTTCCCATGTGCCGTGGGCTGGCCAGCCCTGAGTCAGCACGCTAGAGCCTCAGTTCTTAAGCAACAAGGAGCCAGGGAGGGCAGACAACTTCCCAGCTCCGTGACCCAATGGCTCCATAATCCGTCTACCCTCTTCACCCAAAACTTACTGCACATTACAGGTGGTGACAGTGCAGGCTGAGCTCTGGGACCAGACCGACTTCTGAACAGGAAGTAACAGGAGACCTGCTCTCCTGTCACCTTGGGGCTACAGGCCCTGCTCTAGCTTCATACCCTTATTCTTATCAACCAGCAACCATCTGGTGCCCCCAGCAATGCTTATCTAGTGTCACACCAGGGCTTAAATCTGTACCTATAACTAAACTACATTATGACGAATAAGTTACCTAATGTTTGTACCTTAGATATCTTATCTGTGAAATGGGGGTAATGATGATAATATACTTCACATGATTTGATGATTAAATGAGAAAATATACAGTGAGCATCCAATAAGACATCTATTCTCTTAACCTTTCCTAAAAATTAAATGGAATATATGTCTGTAACTTTTAGAAAAGTGTATATCTGGTATGCCACTATAAAAATATTTAGCTCTTTTGTCTTTTGTGAGACAATGGGTAACTGAGAAAGTCCTTATTCAAAAAAATAAAATAATAAACTGTAGCAAAAAAAATAGGATCCTGAGTGTCACAGAGTATCCAGATACTGAATCAGATCCTTTATGTGGATTATCATATCAGTTCCTCAAAATAACCCAGTAAGGTTAAATATCCCCATTGGCAATAGGGGATTGGCAAGCTCAGAAAGATTAAATCATTTTTCAAAAGAGTGGCAGGGCCTGGGTTCAAACCCAGGCTGTCCAGCTCCAGTGTCCATAACACACTACATCCAGGAATGGGGTTTTATTCCCCCGTCCCTGAAGCCCTGCCCTCGTGCCCATTCCTCTCACACTCAGGCCGCTTTGCTCGCTGTTGTCTTCCCTAGGCCTGTTGCTCTGCCAGATTCTCCTTCCTGGCACCTGCTCCAGTCCCCTGGTAAACGCCCCATCGGTCTGCCAAGGCACCTACCTGGCATCTCCTGTTCCATGCTTCGCCACTGCAGAGGCCAGCCTGCCTGTCTTTATATTGCCAGCTCCAGAAACCCGCCCCTATCACCTTACAGAGGTTAACCTCTGTATCTTGCTATCCACAGCAGGTCTGTCCTGCCCCTGACGGAACTGGTTTTCATGTACACTGAGATACCTAAATGCATCCCCAGGACAGTGACTGAACCGCTGGCTGAATCAGCTTCCCCTCTGCAGATACCTAACTTGTGAGAACCCCAATCCTACAATGCACTTCATCTTCACATATCACATCACTCATATATCAAGGTAATTGGACCGTACAGAAAGGGAGACCTCAGCCCTGGGTCTGACACTCCTCAGGATCCAATCTTCTGAGGGTAGGGATTCCAGCTGGGAGAGCAAAGGTGCTGGTATGTCCTTTATCTTGCAGCTCTGCACCATCCCTGCTCCTGCACATCAAGGCCTGCTTTCACACCTGCACCCTAACCTGTGTGTGAACCTACATTCTGACAGCTGACACAGAATGCAGGTTCACGCACAAGTTAGGATGTGTGTGTGTGCACATGTGAGTGTGTTTAACAGCCTACAATGGCCTTGCTCACTCTCCCTGGGCTCAGGTTAACCCATACCACCACTCAGAGAGGGCTGGGCAGAGAATAAAGACACAGACAAGGACCCAGTGACAATATCCACTAAAGTAGTTTCATTTCCACAACACTCCTCGGTCAGTTGTTTCAACTCCAACTCCACAGAGCTGAAGAGTCGGAGGGGACTGTGGTGGGAGGGACACTGAGGAAGTGGTCAAAGGGTGGCAGGAAGCGCTTCCTTTCACAGGTCTCAGGGGCAGAAGCTAAGCATTATGACCTCTGAGTTCAAACGTCTCTTCTCCTGTCCCATAGCCCCTTTCTCCAGTTTATAGACATGTATTTTCTGTGTTCTCCACTTTTTTTCCTGTACCTATGCACTGTCTTCCCTCCTGAAGAGAGATCCCTGTGCTCACGGCCATGGAGCTGGAACTGAAATTCATCTTAGCATCCAGCCATCAGTTCATTCTTTCTTTCTTTCTCTCTGTATCTAGCATGGACCTGCCTTAGGTTTCAACACAGAGTGATCATCCAGTATAACTTCTTAGTTGCCCAGTTGGAAATCTGAGATAAAAGACCTTTCCAAACTGAAATGAGCATCGTGGCAGGCAGTATTTCATTTCCATTAATGATATATCTCAGAATGATTAAACATGGAATAGACATAATTTCTTGTTTCCTGTGCACAAATGTCTCTCTCCCTCCCTGTCTCATATCCTCCATGTTTAGGCATGCAGGGGCCATCTGCTCATTTTTGTGGGCAGTTTCATGTCACAAGGTCAGTGGACAGTTGATAGTTAGTTGACTATGTCCCAGAAACTAAGTGTAGCCCACACAGGATCTGAAGATATCCATGACTTAGTGACATCCCTTATCTTGAAAGAAGTGTTGAGCATTATTGTCACTCACATTCCTCTTCTTGAATCAAGCAGAAAGGTGTTTTTAAAATTTAATCTTGCAGTGCCAAAGTTTTGCCATATACAGATATGGAGGAGGTGTAACCCAGAGTATTATAGACTTGAATGCCAGCCCAAAATCAAATGCTTTAGAAATAAAGTGCAGTACACTAGAGATAAAACACCCAAAACCTAACATTACAGATAAGGGAACTGAAGCCCAGAAAAGAAGTGGATTACTCCATAATTAAGAGCATTATGGATTTTGAGTATCTACCAAAAATCAAATACTTCAGAAATAAAATGGAGTACACCAGAGAGAAAATGTCCAAAACCGAACATTTACAGATGAGAAAACTGAAGCCCAGGAAAGAAGTGAATTACTCAGTCTTACCCAGGTTGTGAGTGGCAAAGTTAGGGCCAAAACCTCCAGTCTCCCAGCATTCATCAAGGCCAGGTACGTCTGACCACATGCTCCAAACACCCTGATCACCCTGGAGATGGGGCTCCAACCACATGACATATTGGTTCCATTCAGATAAATCTATGATGATCTTTTGTTCCTAGATGGTTTTAGAAACTTTGTTTGTCTTCACTGAGGAGCATAGATTGTGCTTCTTGATTATTTCACTGGATTGGAAAAAAAATGAAAATGGTATTTTCCCTCGATGAACACCCTCTACAAGAAAATATCCAACTTTCTTTAAAAAAAAAAAAAAAAAAAAACAAAACAGCTCTTAAATGGAACCAGGAGGGTATTGAGGAATGGGAGACGCAATTTTAGGAGCCCAGCCCTTAAAGCTTAGATGGAAAGACATGTTTCTATAGGAACACTCTTGCATGTAGGAAGGATGCAGAAATCTTTACAGAGTGCCTGCGCTTTTTCACTGTGATGTAATTCACTCTGTAATCATCACCCCATTTTTGGTAACAACCGTCCAATTTTCTTTGAGAAATTTTCCACCGTCTGTCTCTGCGGTTCAGTTGTAGCTGATTCCACCCAGATGCTACCCTGCTCCAAGGATGGACTCAGGACTCAGACTTGGTCAGTAAACCATGAGTTTTAGTGGCCTTAGGGACTGGGTCAGAGCTGGCCAAGTGCCCCAAGCTAGGCCATTACTGAGCAGCTCTGGAACCTTACTGGAGCTATTAGGAAAGAAGTACTCTTGCTCTTCAGGGGTTATTCGTAACACAGAGAGGAGGCCTAGACCTGCTTGTCTAGTCATCTATGTGGTAGTGTGTAAGAGAGCAAAGCTGAGAGAGGGGCAAAGGTAAATACTTGAGGATATTACCAGAGTATCTGATTCTAGGGGGCCTTACTCTTGGAGATCTACCCTTAAACTTTATAAACTGCAAGGGCCATAAAATTTTCTTTATTTTTAAGTCTAAACCTATTTGAATTGGGTTTCTGTCACTTAAAACCAAAAGAGACATAATTAATCCATAACAATAAGGGTGGATAAATGGACAGAGTTGGGAGCAGAAGAAATATTTCATTGAGGAGGTTAACTCTGGGATGGGACTTGAAGAATTATCTCCACTGATTTAATTTGATGTCTTAAAAAAAAGTTTGGGTCCATTCAACTGAACGTTCTTATGAAGCAAGAAAACAATTCAAGAGAAAGTGGAAATCTCTGTGGCTGCTTAAAGAGAGCAAGAACTTTAATGAAAGGGCAGTGACAATGTTTGGGGCAACTGGCCTAAGTCTTGCCAGTCCGTGAGAAGAGGAAAGGTCAACACTGCCCCAAAAATTAGGGCTGCAGGGTGGCAGAGCAGAGCTCACGAGAAGAGCAGAGCTCATCCTGAGCTGACAGAGAGACCTCCACCCACCTAACCTTCCAGTGAAATTCAGTGTGAGAATATGAAACTGCTTTCATGAGGTTTCACCTCCTCTAACTCCCACAATGCTTTCCAGGTCCCCAGAACATAATTTGTATTTTAGAGGCACCTGAAGACATCTGAATCAGGCTTCATCAGCAGCCACATTTTCTCTATCACTCAAACCCCAAGGTTTTGTTTTTTTTTTTTTTAATAAAAGCTATCCCCGATCTCAAGGTCCTTCCTTTTCCATGACTTCTGTCCCTCCCTGTGTTTATCCAGAACAGAGTGGACATTAGTCCTTTGATAAAAGCACAACATTAGACCTTCATGACTGACTGCATTCCTACTTTTTGGGCAGATGGCTTGAATTCTCATTGCCCTCCTGACTGACTTCCTGATGATCATCAGCCCCATTCCCCTCCTCACCTGAAGTTGAGAGAAGAAACAAATTAGACTGAGGTGCCACCATAAAGCCAGGAGTCGATCAGTCATTCCATCAATAGCTCTGAGCACCTGGCACCACAAACCCCTGTGGGCATACAGTGGACACAAGCGACACCCTGTCCTCAGGGAATTTACACAGTAAACCACCAGTGGGGACCTTGTGTATAGCTCTCCGATTATGAAATGGCTATGAAAGTTGGGGGCACTCAAGAGACTTCACAGTGATGTCATGATGTCATCTATTAGTAGTTGTGATTTCATAAAATACTAACTTAAAATATATATATATAATATGCATATATGTACAAATGTGTTTGTATATACTTATATATCATGTATAGCACTAATTCTATTGAATATTCCTAATAATTAAACAATGCCAAATGGTAAAAAAAAAAAAAAAGGGAAACATTTCTGAAGCCATGTCATACTGTGTGTTCTACCAACCTCATTTATTTGAAATGTTTTTAAAAGATCTCCTGGCCATCTCCTTCCCTGAATGTGGCCAGCACTGGTGGCTGGTTACCAGCAGTGGGCCAGGGAAAGGAGCATGTCTCAGAGCCCCTTTGTTCCTCTATTCATCACTGAGCTTCTACGTGTGGCGCCCTCACCACCCACCTCAGGGAGGCAGACGGAGCAAGCCAATCCTCCAGCTCACGTTCCCCATGGTTAGAAAAGCTGCGTTGAAGCAGAGAAGTCCTCATATAACAGTAACTGCATTACAAGTGTGATAAATATTCTAGACACCTTAAAATTAGTGTTGTATTAAAAAGGAGGTAAATCCTACTTGGACTGAGGGTGGAGGAATGGACAGAGCTGGGAGCAGAGGAAATACTTCATCGAGGAGGTTTACTCTGACATGGGACTTGAAGAATTATCTTCACTCATTTAGCCGGATGCTTTTTTTTTTTTTTTTTTAAAGTTTGGGTGCATTCACCTTAAAGCTCATAGGAAGCAAATAAACAACTGAAGAGAAGAGAAACTGCAGATTTGATCTGTGACCCGAATCTCCCTTGCTCAATGTGATCAGAACCCCTGCCGGCCTGGCTCTGCCTGTTCCCCAGCAGCGAGGTCAGCGGCAGCTGCAACCCCGACTGTCCCATCCACAACCAGCCCTCCTCTTCTAAGGTAAGGCACACACAAGTAATGCCCATCGGTGAGCCTTTCCCTGCTGCCACCCTTTCAGGGCACAAACTTCCCAGCCAGCTGCCCAACGCCACTCCTTCCTCTTCCCCTCACCCGGGGTTCAAGCCTGGTCACTTTCTTCTGGGGCGGCTCTGACACAGCCTGAAAGTCAGGGTTTCCAGAGATGAGACACATCAGAGGCTGCTCTGCCCACAGCCCTCTGTGGTCTGGCTCCAGATCTCAGGTGTTCCAGAGTGCAGTGGAACAAGTGTGTGCTCCGCTCAAGAAACAGAAAATCAGCCCTCATCTTGTTCCAGGGGTGGCAACACATGGGCAGAGGGAGCCCCAACCCTGCGTCTTCTAGAAAACCAAGCCAGCCTCTAGGCACTGGCACTGGGGTTCTCAGAATTTTAGACAAAGGAGGCTTTAACCACGGAAACTCAGGCAGCGGCAACCAGATGCAACCGCAGTGCACAGCAAGTCAGACACGCTGGTCAGAGGTAGAGCTGTGCCAGGAGCAGCGCTCAGTGTTTGATGCTTGTCAGTCATAAATACGCATCCTGTTTACCTAAGTCATACAGTGTAAGCACACACGGTTAGGTCCCAGCCTATTGGCACAGGACATATGTTCTTCATCTTGTGTGTGTCGATGTGTGTAGGAATATGCATATATGAATGTACAAATATGATATGTGACTGTACAAACATGATGGGTATACTAGTATCTGTTTCCCAACCAGGTAAAGTCAGCTTTGCCTCTTTTGACTCACTGATAATACAAGACAGTATTTTACACTCACTAAGAAGCTGCCCCTAAACCAAAGGACACAAACAATGTGTGTCCTTTAACTTGGTTTTCTAGGTAACCACAAGCACCGTTCTGTGTTTTGACAGCAGAAAAAAAAAATGCTTTTCTTACAGGAAGGCATGAAGAAAAGAGAGCAGGAGGATTCTCCTCCCACCCAGCAATTCCCTTACTAAAGACCTTCACAAAGATATCCCTTTGATTGTCAAATACTTATAAAATATTAAGGAAATACAGAAGCCCTTGAATGATTACACACTATCTTGCGGGAGATACTGAAAAGTAATTATATACTTAAACCTTGTGGTGAGAGCAGGGACAGGTGCCACAGAAACCAGGATGGGGGTCACCAATGTTCCATGGACAGGGTGGGAGTCAGAGAAAATATTTCAGAGGTTGTGATGCTCATTAGGTCTCAAGCAGCTAAGCCTCAAGGAAGGGAGAGTCATTCCCAGCAGACACAGAGCAGAGAAGGAAAGCAAGGCATGTTCTGCAAGCTGCCAGGCAGGAGCTTACCCTGCTGATTTTCCCTATGGCACTTTGGTGCCATCTGTCATTTTGTACCTTCGCTTGTGTCTGTCTCCCCCAACTAGAACATAAGTCCCCCGATGGCAGGGACTTTGTTTAGTTATCTGCTATATCCTCAGCACCTAGAACATACTTAGAATATAGTAGGAGTCATGAACACTTGCTGAATACATGGATGTTGGCAGGAGTGTGAAATGAAACTGGACAGTCAGGCAGAGTAGCCCACACCTCCCTGAGGGTCTTGTGTGCTCTGCTAGTGAGTATGGCCATGAGCTTTGAGATCTGGTGCACATTTACAAACTGGCAGCCCATAATTTACAGACTACTCATACAGCTGAATATCAAAAACACAAACAACTCAATCAAAAAATTGGCAGAAGACCTAAATGGACCTTTCTCCAAAGAAGACATATGGATGGGCAAGAGGTACATGAGAAGACAATCAACGTCTCTAATTATCAGAGAAATGCAAATTGAATCTGCAATGAGGTATCACCTCACATCAGTCAGAATGGCCATCATCAAAGTCCACAAACAATAAATGCTGGAAAGGGTATGAAGAAAAGGGAACCCTTTTGCACCATTAATGAGAGTGTAAATTGCAGTCACTACGGAGAACACTACAGAGGTAAAAATAGGGCTATAATGAATGTTTGCATGCTAAGTCACTTCAGCCATGTCTGACTCTTTGCAACCCTATGGACTATATCGTCCGCCAGGTTTCTTTGTCCATGAGATTCTCCACGCAAGAATACTAGAGGGGGCTACCATGCCCTTCTCTGTTGGAGTCACACGGAAATAATTTTCACAAACACACAGGATTATGAGAGACAGTGCAGGGAGAGCTCGTGAAAGAGTAATTCCCTGAGGAAACTGCCGAGAGTATATTTATTAGAAGCTTATCTGACAGCTCAGTGGAGCATCACGAAGACCAGAAATCAGGAACAAAGGCAAACATCTGAGGGAAATGGAATGCACATGTACACCACTTCCTTGAGAGAGCAAAGGATTATGCGGCAATCATAAGGAGCTGTTCTGTGTGCAGAACAACATCTGTAGTGGGCTGATATGTCAGCCAAAATATTTGTCTTAGGGGCATGAGAATGGCTACACAAGAAAGAGCACAGCTACAAGACAGCAGTATCAGGAAGCTTCCATCAGCCTCTCATCCTTCTCCATCAGAGGGCAGACAGAATGAAAACCACAATCACAGAAGACTAACCAAACTGATCACATGGACCACAGCCTTGTCTAACTCAATGAAACCAAGCCATGTTGTATAGGGCCACCCAAGAGATGGGTCATAGTGGAGAGGTCTGACAAAACATGATCCACTGAAGAGGAGAATGGCAAACCACTCCAGTATTCTTGCCGTGAGAAATCCATGAACAGAATGAAAAAGCAAAAAGATATGACACTGAAAGATGAACTCCCCAAGTCGGTAGCTGCCCAATATGCTATTGGAGAAGAGTGGAGAAATAACTCCAAAAAGAATGAAGAGATCGGAGCCAAAGCGAAAACAGTGTCCAGTTGTGGATGTGACTGGTGATAAAAGCAAAGTCCAATGTGGTAAAGAACAATATTGCACAGGAACCTGGAATGTTAAGTCCATAAATCAAGGTAATTGGAAGCAGTCAAACAGGAGATGGCAAGAGCGAACATCGACATTCTAGGAATCAGAGAATTAAAATATACTAGAACGGGCAAATTTAACTCAGATGACTATTATATCTACTACTGTGGGCAAGAATCGCTAAGAAGAAATGGAGTAGCCCTCATAGTCAACAAAAGAGTCTGAAAATGAGTATATGGGTACAATCTCAAAAATGACAGAATGATCTCAGTTTGTTTCCAAGGCAAACCATTCAATATCACAGTAATCCAAATCTATGCCCCAACCAGTAAAGCGGAAGAAGCTCAAATTGAATAATTCTATGAAGACCTACAAGACCTTCTAGAACTAACACCCCCCAAAAGGTATATTATTATAATAGAGGACTGGAATGCAAAAGTAGGAAGTCAAGAGATACCTGGAGTAACAGGCAAGTTTGACCTTGGAGTACAAAATGAAGCAGGGCTAAGGCTAATAGAGTTTTACCAAGAGATTGCAGTGGTCATAGCAAACACCCTCTTCCGACAACACAAGAGAAGACTCTACACACGGACATCACCAGATAGTCCATACCAAAATCAGCTTGATTATCTTCTTTGCAGCCATAGATGGAGAAGCTCTAGACAGTCAGCAAAAACAAAACCGAGAGCTGACTGTGGCTCAGATCATGATCCCATATTGCAAAATTCAGACATAAATTGAAGAAAGTAAGGAAAACCACTAGACCTTTCAGGTATGACCTAAATCAAATCCTGTATGATTATACAGTGGAAGTGAGAAAGAGATTCAGGGGATGAGATTTCATAGACAGAGTGCCTGAAAAACTATGGACAGAGTTCATGACATTGTACAGGAGGCAGTGATCAAGACCATCCCCAAGAAAAAGAAATACAAGAAGGCAAAATGGTTGTCTGAGGAGACCTTACAAATAGCTGAGAAAAGAAGAGAAGCAAAAGGCAAAGGAGAAAAGGAAAGACACACCCATCTGAATGCAGAGTTCCAAAGAATAGCAAGGAGAGATTAGAAAGCCTTCCTCAGTGATCAATGCAAAGAAATAGAGGAAAACAACAGAAAGGGAAAGACTAGAGATCTCTTCAAGAAAATTAGAGATACCAAGGGAACATTTCATGCAAAGATGGGCTCGATAAAGGAGAGAAACAGTACAGACTTAACAGAAGCAGAAAATATTAAGAAGAGGTGGCAAGAATACACAGAAGAACTGTACAAAAAAGATCTTCATGACCCAGATAACCATGATGTGTGATCACTCACCTAGAGCCAGACATCCTGGAATGCAAAGTCAAGTGGGCCTTAGGAAGCATCACTACAAACAAAGCTAGTGGAGGTGATGGAATTCCAGCTGAGTTATTTCAAATCCTAAAAGGTGATGCTGTGAAAGTGCTGCACTCAGTATGCCAGCAAATTTGCTAAACTCAGCAGTGGCCACAGGACTGGAAAAGGTCAGTTTTCATTCCCATTCCAAAGAAAGGTAATGCCAAAGAATGTTCAAACTACCACCCAATTGCACCCATCTCACATGTTTACAAAGTAATGCTCAAAATTCTCTAAGCAAGACAGCAACAGTACATGAACTGAGAATTTCTAGATGTTCAAGCTGGTTTTAGAAAAGGCAAAGGAACCAGAGATCAAATTGCTAACATCCATTGGATCATAGGAATGCAAGAGATTTCCAGAAAATCATCTACTTCTGTGTTATTGACTACACCAAAACCTTTACCTGTGTGGATCACAACAATCTGAGGAAAATTCTTCAAGAGATGGGTATATCAGACCATCTTACCTGCCTCCTGAGAAATCTGTATGCAGGTCAAGAAGCAATAGTTAGAATTGGACATGGAACAATGGACTGGTTCAAAACTGGGAAAGGAGTACGTCAGGGCTATATATTGTCACCCTGCTTATTTAACTTATATACAGAGTACATCAAGCAAAATGCTGGGCTGGATGAAGCACAAGCTGGAATCAAGAGTGCCAGGAGAAATATCAATAACCTCAGATAGGCAGATGACACCACCCTTATGACAGAAAGTGAAGAGGAACTAAAGAGCCTCTTGATGAAAGTGAAAGAGGAGAGTGAAAAAGTTGGCTTAAAACTCAACATTCAAAAAACGAAGATCATGGCATCTGGTCCCATCACTTCATGGCAAATAGATGGGGAAACAGTGGAAATAGCATCAGACTTTATTTTCATGGGCTCCAAAATCACTGCAGGTGGTGACTGCAGCCATGAAATTAAAAGATGCTTGCTCCTTGGAAGAAAAGCTATGTCCAAACTAGAGAGCATATTAAAAAGCAGAAACATTACTTTGTCGACAAAGGTCCATCTAGTCAAAGCTATGGTTTTCCAGTAGTCATGTATGGCTATAAAAGTTGGACCATAAGGCAGAGCACTGAAGAATTGATGCTTTTGAACTGTGGTATTGGAGAAGACTCTTGACAGTCCCCTGGACTGCAAGTCCCTTGACTGCAACCAGTCAACCTAAAGGAAATCCGTTCCAAATATTCATTGGAAGGGCTGATGCTGAATCTCAAGCTCCAATGCTTTGGCCATCTGATGCAAAGAACAGACTCATTGGAAAAGACCTTGTTGCTGGGAAAGATTGAAGGTGGGAGGAGAAGGGGATGACAGAGGATGAGATGGTTGGATGGCATCACTGACTCTATGGACATGAGTTTGAGCAAGCTCCTGGAGTTGGTGATGACAAGGAAGCTTGGTGTGCTGCAGTCCATGGGGTCACAAAGAGTCAAACAGGACTGAGTGACTGAACTGAACTGAACAAGACAGCAGAGCTAACATGAAGACTGCTGCTGCTGCTGCTGCTAAGTCGCTTCAGTCGTGTCCGACTCTGTACGACCCCATAGACGGCAGCCCACCAGGCTCCCCCGTCCCTGGGATTCTCCAGGCAAGAACACTGGAGTGGGTTGCCATTTCCTTCTCCGATGCATGAAAGTGAAAAGTGAAAGTGAAGTCATTCAGTTGTGTCCGACTCTTCGTGACCCCATGGACTGCAACCCACCAGGCTCCTCCATCCATAGGATTTTCCAGGCAAAAGTACTGGAGTGGGTTGCCATTGCCTTCTCCGAATATGAAGACTATAAAGTGCATTCTCCCAGGGGATCTTCCAGAGCCAGGGATAGAACCCACATCTCTTCTTTCTCCTACATTGGCAGGTGTGTTCTTCAGCACTAGCACCATCTGGGAAGCTCACCAGAGCTACCATGTGATCCAGCAATCGCATTCCTGAGCCCATATCCAGAAAACCACAATTTAAAAGGATACATGCACCCCAATGTTCACTGCAGTGCTGTTTACAGTAACCAAGACACGGCAGCAACATAAATGTCCACTGGCAGATTAATGAATAAAGAAGATGCGGTGTACACACACACACAAATGGACTACTACTCAGCCATTCAAACAATGAAATAATGTCATTTGCAGCAAGATGGATAGGCCTGGAGATTATCACACTAAGTGAAGTAAGATAAAGATAAATTCACATGACACCACTTATATGCAGAATCTAAAAAACTGATACAAAAGAACATCTTAAAAAACAAACATGGTTATCAAAGGGGAAAGGTGGGGGAGGTATAAATGTGGAGTTTGGGACTATCATAGACACACCACTATATTTAAAATAAATAATAAGGACCTAGTGCATAGCATAGGAACCCTGTTCAACATTCTGTAACGACACAAATGGGAAAATAATTTAAAAAAGAATAGATATGTGTATAACTGAATCATTTTGCTGTACATCTGAAACTAAAACAATATTGTTAGTCAACTACACTCCAATATAAAATGAAAAATTTTTTTAAACTGGCAGCCCATGGGCCAAATACGAGAGTGCTTTGCTTGACCTATGCTGTGCTTTTTAAAGTAGGGTATTTTTAAATTTTTTATTGGAGTGTAGTTGATTTACAGTGTTGTGTTAGTTTCAGGTATGTAGCAAACTGACTCAATTATACATAAACATATACCTACTCTTGAACATATTTACACTGCTATATATAAAATAGATAACTAACAAGGACTTACTGTATATCACAAGGACCTACTCAATACTCTGTAATAGCCTATGTGGGAAAATAATCTAAATTAGGGTATTTTATAAAAGCAAACAAACTAGGTTTCAAGATTCCCTTTAATAATCAGAGTTTGCATTAATACAGACCGTGTAGTTCTGCCAGGCAATTCAACTGATGGTAACCATAAAGATAGCTAGTGGTTTTTAATAAGACTGCTCTTCAGTTCACCAGAATCTTTTCCAATCTCAATTGTCTTGCTAAGGCTTCCTTCTTCACATGTCACCTGCTATTCTATCTTGATAAATGGGTTTGCAACCTCTTAGCCTGAGTTCAGAATGTCTGGTTTATCCCAATGTGATAGCAAGTCTCCAAAATAATCTCCCAATGACCCATACCTGCCAGGATTTATGACCTCCCACAGTGAAACTGAATTGTTACGATGCAACAAATAGAATGAGGCAGAAGTGACATTGTGTGACTCCTAAGGACTATTCATAAGAAGCTAATTATCACACAAGAAGTCGGACTACCATGAGGCCTCCATGCTGGGAGGAAACCCAAGCTAACAATGAGGAGATGCCATGTAAACAGAGTCCCCTAATGTCCCACCTGAGATGCTGGACATGTGAAAGCCATCTTGACTCTCAGAACCCACCTAACTACATACAAAGAGGTCGATCACGAGAGACTCCAAGCGAGAACCAGTCAGTTGAACCCTTTCAACCCACAGAACCATGAGAAATATTAGTAAACTGTTTTAAGCCACTGTGTTTTGGTGACTTGTTACAGAGCTAAGGTAACTGAAACACACACGTTGCCACTTATTCAGAATGTGGCCTTAAGGATATCATTTGTCATCTTTAAGCCTCAACTTCTTCATCCTTAAAATAAGGAAAATATCAATAGCAGTGCTAACTTTAGAGTTTTTGAAATTCAAATTAAACTATGAATGGGAGTACTTAGCCTTGAAGCAAGCACATCATCAGTGCTCAGTAAATATTAACCATTATTTAATTTTACTCTTCATTACTACTGTTGTTGAAGTCTGTCTAGTGGGTAGCAGCATCTTTCACAGCCAGAACACTGAAAAGGGAAGAGACAGGGAAGGTATGGGTCGACAGATCAGGGTCAAGGAGGGTGTACATGGAGAAGACATTTCTCAGTGTGGTGTGTATGTCTTGCTCACACGAACTCTAGAGGGCCAGGCAGTTGGCTATTTTCTCCATTTTGGTGTCTGCACTAAGGATTCTGGAAACTCCTCTCAAGTCAATAACTTGATCAAAAAAATTTTACTGAGCGCTGACACTAAATGTCAGGCACCGTTCTAGGTGCTGAGGATACAGCAGTAAACAGAAACAGATAAAGGCCTCTGTCCTCATGGAGCTTCCATTCCAGGGTTGGAGAAGATATCAAATAAATTTGAAAAAGATGTAGTATGGCAGATAGTGATAAGTACAATGGAAAAAATAAGTAAGCTAGGGTGATAATGTGGGTGGGGTGGAAGAAATTGGGTTGTAATTGTAAGTAAGTGGGTCAAGGAAGGGCTCCTTGAGCATAGCAGAAAGTGAAAGAGGTCTCTGGGATGGGGAGGGACCATCATACAGAAAGACCCACTTTGTCCTGTGACTGTAACCTTTAAGTTCTAACATTCTCCATTTCTGACTGATTCATTTAAAAATTCATTGCGCTTATAATAAGATTTGAATTGCTGTCTGTTTTCTGAAAAGTATAATACTTGGGAAGTTCTTTTTAAAGTAAGAACAAGAGCTTTGGAATTTCCCTTTTCTTTATCATTAAAGATTGACATAAATCTTCAAAAAAAGAAAGATCCAAACATAAAAATGAACTAACGTCTCATATTGTTACATCTACTGTCAATCACAACTGATAAATATTTATGTCTTCTCCCAATAATTCTGTGAGGCAAATGCTATTATAAATTATCCTTAATTTACTCAGTTACTCTTTTATCCTACTGTGCTTTATTTCTGTTTCAATCTACTTTAATGTTTTTTTGGAACAAGGCAAGATGATGTGTTAGTCAGGTGAAGGTGGGTTAAGCAACGAATAACCCCCAAGTCTCACTGTCCTAACACAACAACATATTTCTCATGCACAGAAGGTCCACAATGGCTGGGCTCCACTGTGTCTTCATTCAGGGACCCTAGTCAGCTGAGGCATCACATTTACACTGTCAGCAGGGAGAAGGAAAGATGGAACACTGTCACCAGCTCGTCAGTGTTTCTGCTTTTCAGAACACAAGTCATCACCTCTCCTCAGTGACGGAGGGAAGGAGGGGCAGCGAGAGGGAGGGTGTGTGTGTATATGTTCTAAATGCCTGGAAGGAAAAGAAGATAGATACTGATGAGTAGTTTGTCCACCATAGATGGACAGATGGAAATGATAGATGATAGTAAGTAATAACTGATGGAAGGGAGGAAGGGACAGAGGGAGAAAGAAGGAAAAAGGAAAGGAGGAAAGAGAGAGAGAAAGAAAAGAAAAACTAGGTAAAAGAAAGGAAAACTGAGGCTTAGAAATGGCCAAACATTTGCACATGGTGAAAATGTTTATAAATAGCCAAATCAAAATCAGAACCAAATTCTACTCGCTTTTTCATACTAGTCTTAGAGACAAGAGTACCTGGTCTCCCTGCTGCTGAACAGAGTTCTCTGATAACAAGTCAGATGTTATTTCATATCAGGTCAGGCACTGAATGTGCCTCTCTGACTAGGTGTTAAGTGGATCTCTGAATTTTGTTTTCATGAAGCACAATTTGAGAACCTCTACACTTTTTTTCCAGCAAATTTTAAAAACTATCATTATTCAAGTATCAATCACCACAGAAAACCTCAGTCAGCTCCACAAACACCACTGTTCCATGGGAATGTGCTTTGAGAATCACTATGATGAAAGTCTCACTCTGGAGTATTTTCCACCACCAACAACCAATTCTCTGATTTCCACCACCAACAACTCAATGCAGTTCTGACACTAACTTCCCAGAGTGCCTCAGCATTTAAGGGCTCAATCTCACAGACTGTGTTCCACTTCAGGTGCCAGTCGAAAGTCCTGGCCTCCCATACTTCTGGCTGACTGGCTACAAAACAGGGTTCAAGCTTCCATGCTGTTTCAGGTCACACTACCCTCCTAGCACACGTGTGCTTACCAACCTCAGACTCTCCAAACACCATTGATTAGGGGGTTTTAATGGAAGTTTCATTATGTAGGTGTGATCAGCTAAAGCACTGACCACTGCTGACTAATTCAATCTCCAGCCCCTCTACCCTCCTCAGAAATTGGGGGTGTCTTTCTGGCAAGCAGCCCCCATTCCCTACTTTGTGTAAGAATGTCTTTTCTTACCTCTCCAGGCTGAGACAAGATGCAGTTTTACTTCTGCCGGCTCTGTCATCATATCCTGAAATGAAGATCCTGCGTGCCACAACAAAGACCTGGCACAGCCAAATAAATAAATGAATTTTTTTAAGGAAATCACTTTCTTAATAAAAAAAGAAACAAACTTCACCAGATTTGTTCCCACCACCGACCCTGACCCTAAATAGGGGAGGGGCAGGGGCAGGGGCAGAAAGGACTTAAAATATAGTGTATCAAACTTGGGATTTTAAACTTATTTGAGGGTGAAAGAGTCCTTTGAGAAACTGATAAAACCCAAAGACAAATAAGAATTAGCTTGAAATTCTGCAGGGACTTTCAGGTTCCTTAGATACCTTCTCCAAGCTCAGATGAACTTCCATCCCAGACCCTTGCTTCTCAAAGGTTGGGGGTCCAGGGAGACCCATCAGATCCCTAGGCAGAGACAGTCACACTGTATACCACACTCCCGCCTACTGTAAGGCACACACCTGGAACCACTATCTGAGAAACCTTTTGAATAATTAGAAGTGGATCCCACATGTGTCCTCAATCTTTGAGTTGCTCAAGGAAAATCCTTCCTCCAGGTGGGCCACCTCTTTGATGTGAAGTAATTCTTCCATAAAGGAGAGTCATTATGGAAGAGGGAAATTTTCCTCAAATAAAATACGTGTCAGGATTTATCTTGGTTTTGATCCAGACTTCTGAACTCAATCTTCCTGGTCATTTGTGTCTTTAGTTTTTTTCCAGGCCAGTTACTGGGACTTCCCTGGTAGCTCAGTGGTAAAGAATCTGCCTGCAAAGCAGGAGACACAAGAGACATGGGTTCCATCCCTGGGTCAGAATGATCCCCTGGAGAAGGACATGGCACCCCACTCCAGTATTCTTGCCTGGGAAATCCCATGGACAGCAGAGCCTTGAAGGCTACAGTCCACAGGGTTGCAGAGTCAGAAACAACTGAGCACAGCACATGCCAATTTTAAAATTTAGATTTTTCTCTTATTTGACTTGGGAATTTTTTTCTATGTTCTTCATGGAGAAATGCAATGAAGAAAATGAGGAAGTGACACTTTTCCCCACTCCTTGCCTGAAAGAGATTAAAAATTCCTAAAGTATCACAGATTATAGATATATACAGTCAGCTGATTAACCCAGAATAGAAAGGACCTGTAAGGATCCATAATCACAGCAAAGGCTACTTTCTTAATCCCTGTTGGCCGTTATCTCAAACATAAGCCTCCAGTCTCAGTGTAACTGAGCGGGACTCTATGGGGGACCCCATGTCCTCTGCTTTAGCTCCTCTCGGAAGTACCTAGATAACATTATCTGATGCACATTTCCCGAGTTGTTTTACAGATGCTAAAGTGAAAGTGTTAATTGCTAAGTTGTGTCTGACTCTTTGTGACCCCACAGACTGTAGCCTGCCATGGAATTCTCCTGGCAGGAATATTGGAGTGGGTTGCTTTCCCTTCTTTGGGGGATCTTTCCAAGCCAGGGAAAATATACCACCAAATGGAAGAAATTACTTGATATGCAGGAGCACAGAGGCTCCGACCTACTGGAGCCTGAGGATTAACGATGTTAACCCTGTGACTCCACCCTATTACCTCACCATCAGCCAATCAGAGAATTGTCCATGAGCTGATTCCATGTCCTGAGATGCAAAATGCCTTGCTGAAATCCACTGGGGAGTTCAAGCTTTTTGAGCACTGAAGTGAAGTGAAGGTTGCTCAGCCGTGTCCAACTCTTATTACCCCATGGACTGCACCCTGCCAGACTCCTTGGCCCATGGGATTCTCCAGGCAAGAATACTGGAGTGGGTTGCCATTCTCGTCTACAAGGGATCTTCCCAAACCAGGGATCGAACCCGGATCTCCTGCATTGCAGGCAGATTCTTTACCTCCTGAGCCACCAAAGAGGTTTTGAGCACTAGCTGTCCCGAACTCCCTACTTGGCACCCTGCAACCAATGTTGCACTTTCTTTCACTACAACCTGGTGTCTGGAGACTGGCTTTACTGCCACAGGCAAGCAGACCCAAGCTTGGTTTGGTAACAGCAGAGAAGAGATAATATTTGGAGGCCCCACAACTACTAATTAATCTCCATAAACAGAAAAACCCATGTGGTGTTTCAATAATGGCATCTTCATATAATAAGAGAAAGCCAAGATGAGAGGTAAGAATCTGATGATCTTTGCCTTGGGAGAGAAACTGAAGTCCATCTGGTTAGTGACCAGCTATGGTCATGAAGCTCATTGTACTTTATGCCTCTGAGCTTTTCAGGGCTTTTTGTGGGTAAAATACCCTCCTGATGGCCATTCAGGGTAGCCCCCAGTCCTACCCTTGCCCAACAATGTCCACCACGACTGCTTCCATTGCCTGGGAAACTCCTATTCATTCAATTTCTCTCTGAAATCTGCTCTGCCCAGACAGTGGTACACCCTCTGTCTTCCTATAACTTTTCATCATACCACTACTAGAGCACTTAAACATGATATACTATTAATGGCTGTCTCTTTGCATTTCTCTTGTCAACCCCTGCTTACTAGACTGAAGTTCCTAAGTTTAGGGACTGTCTTAAAACAGCCCTGTCTGAGGCCTCTGCATTTTTTCTTGGGGAAACTTCAAAATTGCAAAGTAACCCAAATGATGTTTTAGACAGAATATAACTAGGAATACATGAGTTAAGATATAACTGAACAAGGCATATCCTTTTAAGTATTTAATCTCAGAAACCTCACAATTCTAGTGAGGGAGAGGAGACACATATCTAAGAAAATTTTTATCATTATACTATAATGATCAAATAGTACAGGGATACGTGAAAGGACGAATGTTGTTGAAACATCTTTTTCTAAATGAGTACGTACACAGTCTTCTTCTGAAAGTTATGATATTTGTTTCATGGAAGTCACATGTATGTGTGCAGGCAAGTGTGTGGATGCCCACATGGACTTGTCCAAGCTGTGCCCATGAGAGACAGGAGAAGGTCCAGACTAAGGCAGGAGGTCAGGTGGACCTGACTTTCTCTTCTTCGGTGGTTATGCCATGAAAGAAAATGAGACAAGCCTTGACATAGCCCGGCAGCACCTGGATTGGGTCTGCTTGGCCCTTCTAAAGGGCTCCTTACATTAGGAGAATGTATTCTTGGTCTATGAGGATTTTCAAGTACTGGGTGGCATGCTGAAATGTTAATATTTTGGATATATATTTGATTAAATTAAAATTTTATTTAAATTAAAAAAAAACACAAAGTACTGGGTGCTGTATTACTCAGGAAAAGTTTTGAATAGGGAAAAGTTTTGAATAGGGAAAAGTTTTGAAATGGGTCGGGCAATAAAGGGTCATCTGTTGGATCCTTTTTGAACTAAGGGTAATAAATCAGTTAAGTTACTTGATTCCACAGAAAGAGTCCTAGACCTATAAAACTTGTGATGAGGGGGAAATAAGTTCATCAAACTACCAGTGGAAGTTTGCATCTGTAATTCTTCTTATAGGAAGTTGAAATATATTAGCAATTAATGTTCCCCAGTGGCAATCTTGAGGGCAAATCTTTCCCTTAAATTTCATTTAACTGTCTTTCAGTTATGTGACTCCTCCTTCATGAATATTGCAGAATAGAAATACCAACCCACAGCCACTTTTCAAAAATAGGTGAATTGATCATTTCTTTACTGTAAATAAGAGTCTCTGAATCAGTTTACAGTTCAGACTCTCACTCCTGATAACATGCAAAGAGGATTACTTATTTTTACAATGAAACAGCTGACAGTGTGTGTGTGTGTATGTGTGTAGCAGTGTCTGACTCTTTTGCGACCCCATGGACTGTGTGTGTGTGTCTGTGTAGCAGTGTCTGACTCTTGTGACCCCATGGACTGTGTGTATGTGTCTGTGTGTGTCTGTGTAGCAGTGTCTGACTCTTTGCGACCCCATGGACTGTAGTCTGCCAGGCTCCTCTGTCCATAGGATTTCCAGGCAAGAATACTGGAGTGGTTTGCCATTTCCTCCCCCAGGGGATCTTCCTGACCCAGGGACCAAACCCGCGTGTCCTGCATTGCAAAGTGTATTCTTTATCATTGAGCCATCAGAGAAGCTGTCAGAGATAGCTCTAAACTGATCCATACTATAGTTTGAAAACAAAACAACACAACACAATACCACTCTAAAATGCCTAGGGTTCTTTATTTGCTCCAACTATACTTAGGCAAACAATGGCCAGGGATTTCCAGACAGCACTAGTGGTAAAGAACCCGCCTGTCAATGCAGGAGATGCAAGAGACACTAGTTTGAACCCTGGGTCCCCTGGAGGAGGAAATGGCAATCCACTCCAGTATTCTTGCCTGTAAATTCCAGGGACAGAACAGCCTGGTGGGCTACAGTCCATGGGGTCGCAAAGAGTCGGACATGACTGAGCAACGGAGCACACATAATTGGGAAAAACAATGGCCAGAGTTAGCCTGGGATAGGCAATATGGCCCTATGATAAATTCTTCAGGTATTTCTGAGTGATTTGATAAACTTGGTCACTCTGGGATTCATAGAAGCATGCAGATCAAAACCCTAGTGAGGCTCATGCGATTCATGTGAAGGGTGCTCTGGGGCTTTAGGGGGAGATCAGAGACTCTTGGGGGAGAAAAGAAGAGCCACAATTTCCGTTCTCTGCTGTATTACTAGTTGTTATATTTAAGCTGAGCCTCTTTGATGTGAGACACATTAACATTTCACACTCCCTCAAATCAATATTCTTTTTCATGTGGGGATTTTGAGTCATTTTTATACTTACTCTTTAAAGTCCCATAAACCATAATAGATAAGAATTCTGATTGCCTGCTCCTGGGGAGAGCAGACCTTTCGTGACCAGTGATAAAAATACTGTTCATTTCTACTGAATGTTGCCTGGGTCTTAGAATTGGATTGTGCAAACTTCCTTATCCCTTAAAGTTAGGGTTGTGGTGGTGCATCCCGAATACATAAAGATCACAAAATATTTTGCCTCATTGAATAAAATTTCTCTTGAAAGAAAGACTCATCCTTTTTCTTTTTACTGAAGTATAGTTGATTTGCCGTGTTGTATTAGTTTCCGGTGTATAGTCCAGTTATACATATATTTCTTTTTCATACTCTTCTCATATTATGAAATAGTGAATATAACTCCCTTGCTATACAGTAGGTCCTTGTTTATTTTCTTTATAGCAGTGTGCATTTCTTAATCCCAGATTCACAGTTCATCCCTCTCTCTACTTCCCCTTTGGAAACCATAAGCTGGTTTTCCATGTCATGATTCTACTTATGTTTTCTATGGTTTACTTGTATCATTTTTCACATTTCACATTTAAGTGGTATCATATCACACAGTTTGTCTTTCTCTGTTTGACTTTCTTCACTTAGTCAGATAATCTCCAGGTCCATCCATATTGCTGCAAAAGGCATTACTTCATTCTCTTTTAAGGCTAAATAATATTATATATATATGTATGTATATACAAATATACATATATATATAGTTGTTCAGTCAGTCAGTCATGTCTGATTCTTTGTGACTTCATAGACTACAGCACTCTAGGCTTTCCTGTCCTGGACTATTTATTGGAGTTTGCTCAAACTAGTCCATTGAGTTGGTGATGCTATCCAGTCAACTCATTCTCTATTGTCCCCTTCTATTCCTGCCCTCCTGCCCTATCCTTCTCAGCATCAGAGTCTTTTCTGATAAGCTGACTCTTCACATCAGGTGGCCAAAGTATCAGAGATTCAACTTCACCATCAGTCCTTCCAATGAATATTCAGGGTTGATTTCCTTTAGGATTGACTGGTTGGATCTCCTTGCAGTCCAAGTGACTCTCAAGTCTTCCCTGACACCGCAATTTGACAGCATCATCTCTTTGGTGCTCAGCCTTCTTTTTGGTTCAATTCTCACATCCATGCATGACTACTGGAAAAAATCATAGCTTTGACTAGACAGAACTTTGTTGAGCAAAATGATGCCTTCCTTGGCTTTTTAATATGCTGTCTAAGTTTAATATGCTGGGCTGGAGGAAGCACAAGCTGGAATCAAGATTGCTGGGAGAAATATCAATAAACTCAGATATGCAGATGACACCACCTTTATGGCAGAAAGTGAAGAGGAACTAAAGAGCCTCTTGATGAAAGTGAAAGAGCAGAGTGAAAAAGTTGGCTTAAAGCTCAACATTCAGAAAATGAAGACCATGGCATCTGGTCCCATCATTTCATGGGAAATAGATGGGAAACAGTGGAAACAGTGGCTGACTTTATTTTTCTGGGCTGTAAAATGACTGCAGATGGTGATTGTAGCCATGAAATTAAAAGATGCTTACTCCTTGGAAGAAAGTTATGACAAACCTAGACAGCATATTAAATGTTGAGTTTTAAACCAACTTTTTCACTCTCCTCTTTCACCCTCATTACAGTACTCTTTAGTTTCTCTTTGCTTTCTGCCATAAGGGTGGTGTTATCTGCATATCTGAGGTTGTTGATATTTCTCCTGGCAATCCTGATTCCAGCTTGCATTTCTCCAGCTCAGCCTTTCACATGATGTACTCTGCATGTAAGTTAAATAAACAGGGTGACAATACACAGCCTTGATGTACTCTTTTCCCAATTTTGAACTAGTCTGTTGTTCCATGCCTGATTCTAACTGTTGCTTCTTAATCTGCATAAAGGTTTCTCAGGAGACAGGTAAGGTGGTCCAGTATTCGCATCTCTTGAAGAGTTTCCCAGTTTGTTGTGATCCACACAGTCAAAGGCTTTAGAGTAGTCAATGAAGCAGTGTATGTTTTTCTGACATTCCTTTGCTTCCTCTATGATCCAACCAATGCTGACACTTTGATCTCTGGTTTCTCTGCTTTTCTAAACCCAGTTTGTACATCTATCTGGAAGTTATCAGTTCATGTACTTTTGAAGCCTAGATTGAAGGATTTAGAGCATTACCATGCTAGTATAGGAAATCAGAGTAATTTTATGGTAGTTTGAACATTCTTTGGCATTGCCCTTCTTTGGGATTGGAATGAAAACTGACCTTTTCCAGTCCTGTGGCCACTGTTGTTTTCCAAATTTGCTGACAGATAGGAGTACAGCACTTTAACAGCATCATCCTTTAGGATTTTAAATAACAGATAGAACTGAATCACCTCCATTAGCTTTGTTCATAGTAATGCTTCTTAAGGCCCACTTGACTTCACACTCCAGGATGTCTGACTCTAGGTGAGTGACCACATCATTTTGGTTATCTGGGTCGTTGTTTTTTTGTAGCTGTGTATTCTTGCTGCTACTTCTTAATCTCTTCTGTTTCTGTGAGGCCCTTACTGTTTCTGTCCTTTATTGTGCACATCCTTGCATGAAATGTTCCTTTGATATCTCCAATTTTCTTGAAGAGATCTCTGGTCTTTCCTGTTCTATTGTTTTCCTCTATTTCTTTACATTGTTCACTTAGAAAGGCTTTCTCTCTCCTTGCTATTCCCTGGGACTTTGCATTCAAATGGGTATATCTTTCCCCTTGCCTTTCACATCTTTTCTCAGCTATTTGTAAAGCCTCCTCAGACAAACACTTTGCCTTCTTGCATTTCTTTCTCTCTGGGATGGTTTTGGTCACCACATCCTATAAGTTAGAAACCTCCATTCATAGTTCTTCAGGCACTCTATTCACCACCCCCACTGTATAATAAAGGATTTGATTTAGGTCATACTTGAATGGCCCAGAATTTTCCCTAGTTTCTTCAGTTTAAGCCTGAATTTTGCAATAAGCAGCTCATGATCTGAGCCACAGTCTGCTCCACAGGTCTTGTTCTTGCTTTTTTGCAGAGTGTACAGAGCTTCTCCATATTCTGTTGTAAAGAATATAATCAATCTGGTGTTGACCATGTTGTTATCCATGTGTAGCCTCTTGTGTTGTTGAAAGAGGGTGTTTGCTATGACCAGTGTGTTCTCCTGGCAAAACTGTGAGCCTTTGCCTTGCGTCATTTTGTACTCCAAGGCCAAACTTGTTCGTGTCCAACTCTTTGTGGCCTGCCAGGCTTCTCTGTCCATGGGAATTCCCAGGGAAGAATACTGAGGTGGATTTCCATTTCTTTCTCCAGGGGATCTTTCTGACCCAGTAATCGAACCCACATCTCTAGCACTGGTGGGCAGATTACCACTGCGCTACCAGGGAAGCCCCTATATATACAGTTCTGGCTCCTACAGAGTCACTGCTTTGCCCTGGGTCCCCGTGTGTGTGAAATCGTGTGTGCCCTCCAGGAGTGGAGTGTTTCCCCCAGTCCTGTGGAGCTCCTGCACTCAAGCCCCACTGGCCTGCAAAGCCGAGGCTCTGGGGGCTCCTCCTCCTGATGCCAGGCCCTCAGGCTAGGGTTACTTATATGGGGCTCAGATCTCACTCCTGGGGAGAACCTCTGTGATAAAATTACTTTCTAGTCTGTGAGTTGGTCAACTGCCAGGTATGGGATTTGATTTACACAGTGAAAGGGCCCCTCCTACCATCACATGGAGACCTCATCTTTGGATGTGAAGTATCTTTTTTGGTAGGTTCCAGTCTTTTTACCAACGGTCTTTAAGCAGTTATTTGTGATTTTGGTGTTTTTATGACAGGAGGTAAGTTCAAGTCCTACTCCTGCCACCTTGTCTGGAATTGAAGGACTGTTTTTAGTTTGGATGCTTGCTGCCTTTTTTGGCAGTGTGTGCCGGCTGCTATCGCCTTGGTATCTGGTGTGCAAGCACAACGCACACTCCCATGCACACTCCCAGTAAGCAGGCACCATGATCAGGACCGCCTCCCAGGGGCAGCAGTGGTCCATGATGTCCCGGGACAGCAGGGCTAGCAGTTGGCACTTGCTCCTGTCTCTCTCAGTAGCAGTGACAGCCTGCCTACTCCCAAGGAGAGCAACTGGTGCCTGCTCATGGGTCCCTAGTTATGGGAGTGACCTGTGCCCATCTCTGGAGCCCATAACGGTGACAGCAGCTTGCACCTACCCCCAGAGCTCATGTTAGGTGGTGTCTTGTTGCCCGAGAGCCCAGGTTCAGGAAACAAAGCTCCTATGGTGGTCTTGCCCCTCTTCTAACGTCCCCCCCCCCGTACCCAACAATGGTGTCTTGCCTCTGGCAGGCCCCCGCCTCTTCTGAGTGCACGCTTAGTTGCCACTCTCCAGCCTCTTCAGGCTGTCTCTACACCGCCAATCCCTCTCTGGGTCTGACTCTGAAGGCTGAGCTTTGGCACCTAGCCTCACCACACCAAGAGATGAGCATGTCAGCCAGGGTACACAGGGCAGAGGTATGAACCATCTGTGCGGGTCCTTCCACTATAACCAGTTGTTGCACTCTTCCTCCAAGGCTCTGAAGCTCCCCCTCCATCTAGGTTGATCTCCCTGCAGGTGAGGGGACTTCCCAGGGTGGGGAAACCTTTCTTCCACATCTCCCTCCCTGGGGTGCAAGTCCTGTCTCGATTCCTTTCTCCAAATATTGTTTGGAGAGTGTTAGTTTTTCCCCTCCCCTACAGCAAAGAGAACTTTCCTTTTAGTGAAAGAAAAGTGATTCGGGAATGGGATAAGAAATATCAGGGTGTAAAGGGAGCTTAAGAAAGCCATCATTATTGTATCGTTTGGAGGCATGTCTCATGCTTCTGTTGCATAGTTTTGTTCTATAAAATGGAGAATTAAAACAATTCCAAATGGACATGTTGCTTATTATTCTATGATTTTAAATTTGACTAGGGTAACAAATATACATTTATATCTACTTTATATTCATGCTGACAAGTTGACATATTCAAATTAGGGGCACATCAAAAACTGGCAAGTAAGTAAGTAGCAAAATAAGCACAGTGACTGGCGATGTAGTGCTGAAAACAGCTGCTGCTAGGGAGAAAGAAATGCTTGGCAAAGGTCAGGGTGCAACATGGGAGTGTTGGGGGGTGTAGTGGCAGAGAACAGAGAACTGCCACCTTTCTGTGCAAGGCTTACCTAATAGAATGATTTCATTCCTCAAATTTTATAACTCTATCTGAAAAACATCCAATTAAAAGGACTTCTTTATTTTGTATTCTTGCTCTTACAGATCCCTCGGTGTCTTCTTACTGTTTTAAAACTTTTCTTAATATCAGAAGAAATAAAATGAAGCTGATTACCAAGGAACATTGAAAGCCTATTTTATAGACACACACACACATATAATTTGCTTCTCACCAGGCACAAATCTATTATTGGCAAGACTTTTTGCTTTTATCCCTCAGGTAAGTATAATCTCAGAGAGGAAAAACAAACCCCAAATTGTAAAAATGTGCTATATTTATATATGTAAAAAATTTAAAAATTATTAGTTTTAGAGATGGCACCTAGTAAAGAAAGGCACAATATGTGTAATCCACTGAATATTTAAAACTCTCTTTCAGTGTTTGAAATGGTGAAATTCTGACTGTATTGGGAACAAAACATTTATGTGAAAGTTCAATCAGTTTGTAGTTGGCTGAATGTAACCAAGTATTTAACAAGATGCTGCTGTACTTATTTTTAAAAATTCATTTAAATTCATGTTCAGAGTATTAAGTTTGTAAGTTCTCCTTCAAAGAACAGAAGAGCCAGTAATTAATAAAGACAAGTGTTCAGATTTATTTGGAAATTCACAGTTTCTAATGGCACTACAGCTCCGTAGTTACATTATTAAAAGTCTTCTTTCCACAACCCTGGATGCTGCACACAGACGGTGTAACTCCCCGCTCTACCTCTGCTCTCATCTGGACCTTTTTTCAATGGGTTTCTATACAATCAGGCCCTCTTGCTCTGAATGGCTAATTGTACAGATTGGAAAAAAATGTAAATCATCTAAAACATACTGTTAACGTAAAGCAGCAACTTAAACAAACAAAAGAGGCTTTAAATAAGTCACATTACGAACAATACCCACATAAGGTATTAGACAAGTTTAAAACAGTTATTACTAAAAGTGCTCAATAACTTATAACTTAAATCTTACAACACAGAACAGTGAATTCTCTCCCTTTCAAAAAGAAACTTTCCACTTTTACTCCATTGCTGTATAAACACATACTTAGAAATCATTTGATTCAAAGTCACTGCCAATTATTTTTAAAGAAAAGAGACAAAATGAATACAAACACATTGACAACACACATGTATATCTGCACATTTGTAGCCAATACAAAGCAAACACCAAGGAGTAATAATCCCTTTAGACTTGACCAATTAGACAAGGCTTGACAAACTCACTAGCTTGTTCTGTGCATATGTATATAGGCAGTGATTATGAGGCCTGGACTCACTGGACAAACTTTCAAATTTTCCATTTGTAAGAGAAAACAACGATCTCAAAGTCACGAGGATTAGTGCTTATTGTGATTGTTTAAAATGTAACATAGCTAAAGGAAACCCTTAAAAGTGGCTAAATGTGTTTAACACGTGAATTTATTTAAAAAAAATATTTGCAAATACCAATCATTTGAAGAAAAAAATTATGTAGTTGCTTTTTCCTCTCACTGAATTAGCAACCAAAGGAAACTAGTGTGAATAAGTTAACTGAAAATAATATTAAAAGTATCACCGCTTACCTAAAAGAATAGACCTAAAAATTCCATCAAGTGTCTGTTTCAGGTGAGTTTGCTAAACAAAAGTCTACCTGGCCAAGTCTTTAGGATCTTTACACTCTCTTTACTGATCTTTACTGAACGCCAGGCGCAGATCACTTTAAAGCCTTGTAGTGTTTGCAGCTTCAAAAACTAACAAAGTTATAAAAGAAATCAAATGACAGAAAAAGTTCTCCCTCCTCTTCCAGTGGCATTATAAATAGACAAAGGCACATAAATATGGGAAGGTGCAAGAAATAGGAACAAAGCTAACGGAAGAGGTTTAGGCTTTCATTCCTATCCCACCCAAGGAACTGGGCTTCCAAATTACTTTTGTCCCAGTAATTAATTAATCTGTGAAAAAACATCTTTATAAAATGTCTATCATTGTCCTTGCAGTCTTATAAAACTGCAGCTCATTAACCAAGATTGACATAATCCCACCTACTTTTTAAAAAGGCAGAAACCATAATTTCTGAATACTTTTCCCATTTATATGTTCTCCCTCCCCATACCCTTCAAATACCACAGACTGTTCTTCAAAGAACAACGAAAAGTCTCCAATATGAAAAGTTCGATTAATTTTAGATATGTCCCGAGACTGCTGTAACACCAAATGTTCCCACGGTGATCTCTTTGTTTCCTTTGATTATGTCATGCAGGCTCGGCAGTGATCCTGACTTAGTCTGTATCAAAGTTTTTATCAATTTTCCTTGGTCTTGGACTTTAGATCGCCTTCGTTTCAAAGCCCTCTTCTCAGTTTTTGTCTTTTGGGACTGTCCATTGCACAGACTTGTGCAAGCTGAAATGCCACAAAAATAAGACTCTTCTGACTGTGATGAAGTTTCTGAGCTTCCTTCAGATGGAGGACCCTTATAAGAAGAGTGATAAACTTCTCCCATATTAGAAAAATCTCTCTGGTTTGTAAAAGGTTTTCTTCCTTTTATGTCTCCATTGGCTACAGGGTGCAGTGGATCAGCTGGCTTTATGGTCTCAATTTTTTCAGTTTTGTACTTGCAGCGTTTCTTCTTTAACACAAGTAAAAGAAAGGGTAGGAATTAGACCACTGATAGTTACGTAATCAAACATTCAGACAGCTGAGCTGCTGGAATAAAGTGCCACCTCCTGGTGGAAAGTGAAAGTATTATAGACAGCAAAACACACTGTTATGTTCTATACAGGTACTACCATAACTACCTTTCCACTTTGTAATACTACTCAACCAAATTCTTCATTTATCTGTCACCTCTGAATATAGATTAGGCATCTGAATGCTTATTATATGCCATATATTCTTCCAGTTGCTTTCATGTATATCTTACTAACCCTGAAAGGTGAGCATTTTGTCCTTGACTACCAAATGAGAAAACCAAGGTTCATAAGTTTGATTCCCTGTCCAAGTTACATGGCAGTAAGTGGCCAAGTTAGGATTGAATCCTAGGCTATTTGGTTTTAATGGTCAAGTTCTTTAGCCTAGAGACAAACGTTGTTTGCTTAGTTGCTAAGTTGTGCCCGACTCTTTTGTGACATCATGGACTCCTCACTCCATGAGATTTTCCAGGCAAGAATACTGTAGTGGGTGGCCATTTCCTTCTCCAAGGAATCTTCCAGACCTAGGGATAGAACCTGCGTCTCCTGCATTGGAAGGCAGATTCTTTACCACTGAGCTACCTGGACCTCTAGTAAATACAACTTACTTTCAGAGGTAAAATGAGAAAAGCCCACACTTTGTAACCAAAAAAGTCTAAGTATATTTTGATTTTTGCCACCTCTTTAATGGGTCATTTAAAGAAGATACAAATTCTGAGTTTCAGTTTTCTCACTTAAAAAATGGGGAAAGTATCATTTTTAGGTTGATAAGAGGATTACAGGAATAGGTATACACACTGCCTGACATGCACTGATAATAGGAATGAGTATCAACAAGGGGTCAGCAAGTTTTTTCTGTAAAACCCAGACAATAAGTATTTTAGGCTTTTCAGGTCACATACTCTCTCTCCTACATATTCACTTTTATTTCATAACCCTTTAAAAATGGTTCCAGGATCATAATAAAACAGGCCATATATGGCCTATGGGCCACAGTTTGCAGACCCTGTAAACAAATCATTATCATTACTGAAAATAATAAGTTTAAGGACCAGTAAAGGTAATAGTAAAACTTTCACCTATTTCTTCATCTACATCCACATAACACACCAATACACTTGAAAGGAAACAAAGGATTACCTTTTTTTCTGGAGAAAACTTGAGGGGTTCTACAATGTACAAATCACTTGGATCTACTGTAAGAGAAAAAAAAAGGCAGATATAAAATGTAAAGTAGATTATACTATGATTAAATACTATCTTATCCATATATGATTATTTTCATAACAGAACCGATGAATTTATATTTGTAACAGACTAAAACATATATTTATGCATTTGAAATTAGTAAGCCTAAAGCAATAAGGTAGAAGAGGGCACCATTCTTATCCTGGGCTTGACTGGTCATCATGGAATACCTTAAGTTTTTAACTAACAGCTGGCTATCAGCCAACATAGTAAAGATCCTTGTTTGGACCAGCTCTACCCTCTTGTTTAGTCGCTAAATCGTGTCCGACTTTTTTGCAACCCCATGGACTATAGCTCACCAGGTTTCTCTGTCCATGGGACTTCCCAGGCAAGAATACTAGAGTGGATCTTCTATCTTGGGGACAGAATCAGTGTTTCCTGCATTTGTGGGTGGATTCTTTACCACTGAGCCACCTGGGAAGCCTCTACCCTCTGAACTTGATAAGAAAAATAACATTACCAGATAAGCTAATACCAAACTTACAGATCATATGAATATTTTTCTAAAAGACTAAACTCCACACTGTGTTGCAGTTATGGGTTAATTATGTGCAACAAGCACATAGTATGAAATTCAGTTCAAGGAACATACACACAAAAGAAGTTTAACAAGTGTTTCCTAATAGTTTATTACTATGATTTACTGTGATCAAAACTATGATTTATTGTGATCAATACCAGGACACTCTGGCACGATAAGAAAATCAGAAATATTAAGTTTCTAATGTTTCATTACTTTAAGCACATTCAAGACAGCTTTACTGACAAGATAAATGTACATATAAAAGAGGGGCTATGAGATTTTAATCCTATTCAACCCACTAAAAGTAAATGATTTATGGTTTGATGCAGGTGAAGTCTGTAAGTAACAAATGTATAATAAACTTCATGTGCCAGAAATTTACTAACAACATGATTCAATGAATTATCATTTTTCACATTATGTCTTAGAAACTTGTTGAGAAAGTCATCAAATAAACAAAAATATCCAATGATTCCTTTAAACAGTCATTTCTACTAGATTACTAATCTCATTCAAATTGTTTTTTTAAAAAAACACGATGTCTACTTCTAGGAATGATTGCTAATGGTTTTCAGATCAAATTTTCCACTAAAAGCAATTAAATATGAGTGTTTTTTGTAAGTCACTAACAGCACTTCCCACTCCAGTACTCCTGCCTGGAAAATCCCATGGACAGAGGAGCCTGGTAGGCTGCAGTCCATGGGGTCATGAAGAGTTGGACATGACTGAGCGACTTCACTTTCACTTTTATGCATTGGAGAAGGAAATGGCAACCCACTCCAGTGTTCTTGCCTGGAGAATCCCAGGGACAGGGGAGCCTGGTGGGCTGCCATCTATGGGGTCACACAGAGTCGGACATGACGGAAGCAACTTAGCAGCAGCATCAACAGCACTTAATTAGGCTGTCAAGACTAAGTAAGTAAGTAATCCCAGGCCACAACTGAAGGAAAAGCAGTAATCCAGACCCGTCAAGTGAAACACAATTCATTTTTGCCCAGAGACCTTGCCACCACTGTCTAGAAACATGGACTCATACTGCATATTATTAGCCAGGGAGACACCAACAACCGAAGTACAGTTTCTACTGAATGCACGTTGTTTTCACACGATCATAAAGTTGAAAAATTAAGTCAAATCATCATAAATTAGAGCTGACCTGTACATTATATTCCTCTTTCAACAGAAAATTACAAGGCATTTAAAAAAGGGTAAACACAGCTTGAAAAGACTAAACAAGCATCAGAACCAGAGTTAGATATGATAGAAATGTTGACATTATTATTAGATCAGGAATTTTTAAAAAATACATGACATTAAGGATGTAAATTGAAAAAAAGCAGACAACATGCAAGAACAGATAGATAATATAAGCAGAAAAATTCTAAAAAGGAGTTTAAAAAATGCTAGATAGAGATCAAACACAGGAACAAAAGTGAAGAATGCCTCTGGGTTCATTAATAGACTGAGTAAAGAATCACTAAACTTGAGAATATGACAATAGAAATTTCCAAATCTAAAATACAAAGAGAAAAAAGACTTAAAAAAAAAAAAAAAGAACAGACTATTCAAAAACCATGGGACGACTACAAAAGGTGTAGCATACAAGTACTGAGAATACAGGAGGATAAGGACAGGAGAAAGGAATAGATGCAATATTTTCAGTAATAATGACAGAATCTTCTCACATTGACATCAGACAGAAACCACAGCTCTAGGAAACTGAGAACAACAAGCAGGAAAAATGCCCAAAATACTACAACCAGGCATATCATATACAAATTTCAAAAAAATCAAAGATATAAGCTAAAACTGAGGACCTAAAATTGCCAACAGACCTGCTTTACAAGTAATGTTAAAAAGCAGTTCTTTAGAAAGGAGGAAAATAAGGTAGGTCAGAAACCCAGCTCTGCATAAAGAAAGGAAAAGCACCAGAGAAGGAATAAAAGAAGGGACGATAAAAACTTTCGCTTTTCTTATTCTTAATCCATAACATAACAATTTGTTCACAAAAATAATGGCAACAAAGTAATTGAGTATGCTTATGTAAATAGACAAGATTAGGTAAAAATAAAAAGAATGACAGCACTGATACAAGAGATGGAAGGGAGGAATCAGAAATATTCTGTTATTATAAAATATATGTATGTACTACCTCTAGAGTAATATAGTACTATTTGAAAGTGGACTTGTATTAGCTGTAAATGTATACTGTAATCTCTGGGACCCTAAAAAAAAGTCATAATTTTTTAACATATGCTATGAAAGGAAAAAAATGAAACCATAAAACATGCTCAGTTAAAACCACAAAAGACAGAAAAAACGTGGAAGACAATAACAGGAATAAAGAATGAGAGCAACAAACAGAAAACAGTAACAAATATAGCAAATATAGTTGGATAAATATCCAATCATTTTAAACTTTAATGGCCTAAATTCACCAATTTATAAGACTGTAAAAGTGGTCCAAACAAGATTCAACCATATGTTGCTCATAAGAAGTCCACTTTAAATATAAAGATACATATAGATTAAAGGTACAGGGATGAAAAAAGATATACCATGCTAACACAAATCAAAAGAAAGCAGGAATAGCATATTAATTTCAGAGAGAGCAAACTTCAGAGCAAGGAAATTTATTCAGGATAAAAAGGGATATTTCATGATGATAAAAGGGTCCATTATCCAAAAAGCATAACAATCTTTAATGCGCATGCATCTCACAGAATGGCAGAATACATGAGGCAAAACTGGTAGAACTACAAGGAGAAACAGATGAACCTACTATTATAGCTGGAGACTTTAACACTCCTCTATCTTAAGATCCAGCAAGCAGAGAATCAAAGAATATGGCAGATGTCAATAGCACCAAAATCCACTGCGTTTCTACATACCAGCAATAAACACAAACACACACAAAACGCAATTTTCAACAGCATCAAAAAATATTCTAGAAATAAAACTTTCAAAAGTTTGACTTTTTGAAGTATACAGAGATGCTATGTTCTTCCCAAATTGGTATGTAGAGTCAATGTAATCAACCAAAAGCCTAATAATTTTTCAATGAAATACTTAATAAATGATTCTAAATTTACATGGAAACAAAGACCCAGTAATGGCCGAGCAACCTAAAACAACTGAATTTCATACATATTTTATAATCAATTCCCTACCTAAAAACCACATACAAAAAAAAAAAAAATCAATTCCAGGTATCTTAGAATCTAAAAATAAAAACCAAACACTAAAACTATAAGAGAATATCATCCATAAACAGTAAAAAAAAAAAATCTGTTTAAACAACACCGAAGAAGCACTAACCACACCAGGAAAAAAATTCCATAAGTCTGATTAAATTAAAATTAAGAGCTTCTTTTTCTTATTTAAAAAGACTCCATGTAAAAGAAAATAAATAGCCTCAAGAGTGAAATAAGATTATCTGCAACATTAACGAACTAACAATTAGGATACAAATTTTAAAAATAACTGTAAGCCAACAGGAAAGAGATAAATAACCACATAAAAGAACAGGCAAAAATTTCAATGTCCAGGAAAGTCAAATGATTAAAAGGCCTAAGTTAGCATGCTCAACTTCAATAGTAATCAGGTAAATGCAAATTATAACTTAAATGAGCTTAACAAACACTTTAAAACTTGACATTCTGACTGTGCGCTGGCAAAAGTGTAGAAAATGGAAATTCTCATGGTACTGGTGGAAGGATAAACTGATATGACCACTTTGGAAAAGTATACCATTATCTTGTAACTTATAGATTAGCATACAATCCAGCAATTTTACATCTAGGTAATATTCCTAGAGGGGGCTTCCCAGGTGGCTCAGCGGTAAAGAATAAGCCTGCCAAGCAGGCAGCTTCAACTCCTGGGGCAGAAAGATTCCATCCCCCACTCCCTCCCACCCAAGATGGAAATGGTAACCCACTCCAGTACTCTTGTCTGGGAAGTCCCATGGGCAGAGGAGACTGGTAGGCTTGCAAGAATCCATGGGCTTGCAAAAGTATAGGAAATGACTTAGCAACACAACAACAAAAATATTCCTAGAGAAACTTATGCAACTCTCTGCCTATATACAAACAAAGGGAATGTTTACACCAGCATTATATGTAATAGCCCCAAACTGTAAATAACACAGCAGAATGGATAACTTACATTGTAATTTAGTCAGTTACTGAAATACTATACAATATTGAAAATGAAGTACAATTATGTACATGAACCTTACAAATAGAATGCTGAAGGAAAGAAGGCAAAAAGAGTATATATGGTATAATTTCATTTATCAAAAGCTCAAAACCAGACAAAAATCCAATTATATTGCTGAGGAACACAAACACTGATGGTAAAACTTATGAAAATGAAGATGACAACTAATTAAAAAAATCAAGATAGTTACTTCTACAAAAAGCAATACCAAAAGTGCTGGTCTTGCTCTATTTCTTGATCTGGGTGTTAGCTACACAGGTGTTCACTTTATAATTACTCTGCATGTTGTACATTTCAGTTTTATGCACGTTTTGGTATTTCACATATTTCACAACAAAAATGTATTACAAAAATCAAAACAGTTTAGGTCTACTTGGATGGTCAACAAAAGTCAGAGATGCAAATCTAAGTATAATCGTAAAACACTGATGGAAGAAATTAAAGAAGGTACAAACAAGCTGAACAATATCTCATGTTCATGACTGGAAGACTTCATATTGTCAAGATGTCCATATACTACCAAAACGATCTACAGATTAAGCATAAGCCCTATCAAAATTCCAATAGCTTTCTTTTTTTAATGAAATGCATCTTAAAATTCATATCAAATCCCAAGTACCTTAAACAGGCAAAGCAATTGTGAAAAAGAAAAAGTTATAGGACTCACACTGCCTGATTTCAAATACAGTAGTCAAAACAGTACTGGTATAAAGACAGATATACAGAACAACGGGGGGGGGGGGGGGGGGGGGGGGGCGGGAAACAGTCCAGAAATAAACCTTCACACAAATGGTCAAATAACCTTCAACAAGGGTGCCTAGACCATTCAACGGGGAATGAACAGTCTCTTCAACAAACAGTGCTAGAAAGCTGGATAGCCACATGTGAAAGAATGAAGTTGAACCCTTATCCTACATCATATACAAAAATTAACTCAAAATAGATGCGGTCCTCTTTGTTTTTGCTTTTGTTGCTTGTACTTTAAATGTCACATCCAAGGCCACAGTGTTACAAAGTTTCTTTTTCCAAAAAGTTATAAAAACTTTATAACACTGGCCTTGGCAATGATTTCTTGGATGTGTTAGTTAAAGTATAAGCAACAAAAGCAAAAACAGACAAAGAGGACTACATCAAACTTAAAAAGTTTTTGTCCATCATAGGACAAAATCATCTGAGTGAAAATGCAACCTACAAAATGGAAGAATGTATCTGTGAATCATATACTTGATGCAGGATTAATATCCAGAATATACAGAACTCCTACAATTAGGCCAAAAATAACCTGGTTTAAAAATGAGCAAAGGATTTGAATAGCCATTTCCTCAAAGATGATTTACAAATGGCCAACAAGCATATGAAAAGATGATCAACATCACTAATCGTCAGAGAAACACAAATCAAAAGCAAAACAAGGTATCACCACACCCATCAGGATGGCTACTATCAAAACAGAAAACAAGTATTGGTGAGGATGTGAAGAAATCTGGAACCACTATGCACTGTTGGTGGAATTGTAAAATGGTGCAAGCACTATGGAAAACACTGTAAAGGTACCTCAAAAAACAGAACTACCTTAAGATTCAGCAATCACGCTTGAGTACACAGCTGACCCTCTAACAACATGGGTTTGAAGTCTACTTATACATGGATATGTGAGTCTATTTATATGTGGGGTTTTTTTCAACAGTAAATACCACAGTACTACATAATATGTGGTTGGCTGACTCCAGGGATGCAGATCCTCGAAAATGGAGGAACCATGGCTATGGAGAGCTAACTATAAATTATACATGTATTTTCAACTGTACAGATTCGGTGGCCCTAACTCCAGCACTGTTCAAGGGTCAACTACATATCCAGAACTGAAAGCAAGGACTTAAAGACATATTTGCACACTCATGTTCACAGCAGCATTATTTCACAATAGCCAAGAGGCAGAAGCAACCCAAGTGCCCATCAACAGATGAATAAACAAAGTATAGTATCTATCTGTACAACATAATATTATTCAGTCTTTAAACAGAAATCCTGTCACATGTTACAACATAGATGAAACTTGAGGACATTATGCTAAGTGAAATAAGTCAGTCAGAGAAAGATGAATAACATATGATCTCACTTATATAAGGTATCTGAAGTATTCAAATTCACAAGAACAGAAAACACACTGATGGTGACCAGAGGCTGGGAGGAAGGGGAAAAAAGGTAGTTGTTTAATATATAGTGTTCCAGATTTACAAAATGAAAAACTTCTGGAGACTTGTTTCACATCACTGTGAACATACTAAACATTACTAAAGTATATAATATATATAGTAATTAAATTTCTAAGAGAAACTTAAATTTCAAGATGGTAAATTTTATGTTGTATGTTTTTTTTTACTACAATAAGAAAACAAAATAAGAAATGGACCCTTCTTATAGATTTTGGAATTAAAAATAAGGCAAGTACAAAGATGGCTAAAATCAAAGTAGACAATAGTAAATGTCATAAGAAGATATTTAATTCAAATTAGGAGAAGAAATAAATGAATTAATGAATAGCAGAATCAGAATTAGTTTCCTGACTATTGTACTCAACTTTTTAAATTATAAAGATGAACCAAGATGATACAGTTGTTTAAAATATAAGTAATATTACTATCAGGTACAAAAGAAGAGAAACAGTCAGGCTTTCAACTAATTCAGAATGGGATTAGAAATGCTGAGAAGGAAAAACACCTCAACATATTGGTATTTCATAATCACACAAATACAGCTAAAAGATCAACAATACTAAATGTTAAATCTTAATATGGCTGTGGAACAAATGGAACTCTAAAAAACAGCTGAATGATCACACAACATTCTTGGCAAACTGTGTGGTAGTATTTACTAAAGTGGAATAGACAGAATCTTATGATCCAGCAATTCCATTTCTGCTATATACCCAACAGATGTGTGTATGCAGGAAAATAATCCAATGGAAACGAATAATGAATAGTATGTTTGCATAAGGCAACACTAACTACAACTATACTCAACGACATGGTGACTCTCACAATATCAAAATATGCAGTGACTCTACTGAGAGGAAATGGGTAATGACTAAGGAGCACAAGGAAGTTTCTGGGGTGCTAGATAATGCTGTACTTCTTTATCTGGGGGATGGTCACACAGTTATGTGTGGTTTGTGAAAATCCACCAAACTTTATAAACGATTAAGTATAAAATCCTGTACAAATTATACTTTATTAAAAAAACTCAATTACAAAAAGACATATCAGCCAAAAGAAAAAAAAAAAAAAGAAAAGAGCAGGAAGTAGGAAGAAATTTACTAGTTTTAAGTAAACACACATGTAATAGATTAAGTCCACAAAGTTTCATGGTAACAGTAAACCAGAGCAGCACAGGAATGATTCCCTGAATGATTTAATCAATCAAAACACACTGCTCAGCTACTAAATCCTAAAGAAAGAGAATCCAATGATTATTAAGAAAGCATTAGCTGAAATATACAATTAATTTAGTTATTTTAATACTGCTATGAAGATATATCTCAGTAAGCACTAATTATAGTACTAATTATTAAAAAGTATTGATACATGAAAGCCACTCAGTACACATTCATTCATTTATTAAATTTAAGTATTCATCAAGTATTAGACTATAGAATACTATTATAGACCTTGGACTGTAAAAAAGAAAAAGATTTATTTTTCATAAAGTGCCTCACACTCCTAGAGACAAAAGGGGTCCTACCTGTATAGGAAGAGGAGGCAGATAAGCACAGGATACTATGGAAGCATTCAGGTTTTCCATATCTGCTGAACTTTCTCAAACACCCCTTTCTAAAAAGAAATACTTCTAAACAGGAGCATGTGCAAACAGGCTATCAATGGCTAATTAATGGCTAATTAAACTAAGCCCCCCTCCGCTCCACCCTCTGGGCTTTTAGGAACAAAGATAAAGTGTGGAAATGGTAGTGGCTTCGACACTGCACAAACAAAGGCCACTCACACCCACTGTTCGGTTGCGGACGGTCTCCAACACAACATTGACATTATACTTGTTCTAGAAGGAAGCTAGATTCACTTTTCTATATACATGTTACATATGCACAAAAATCTACCTTCTTTCCCAGTTAACTGCAGAGACTTGGATCTGATGAGTGGAAATGAAGTTCTCCTTTTCAAACTCATATCATCATAGGAAGAAAAACACCTAACATTAAGAAAAATCAACATTGGGAATGATGAGTAAAATACATATAATTTACTCTGTATTTGGGGTTAGGTGAATGCTAGAAAACTGTACATGCCATATAGGACTTATCTCTAAGGTAACACTCCAGTTATAGATAACACATGTAAAAAAAATTCACCAATTATTCTCTAAAAGGTGCTATATTAAAATACCTATTCTCCTCCTCCCCCTTTGAATTCCACACTGAAGTATCTTTCACAACCATTACATGGGTTTTTTATGTACTTAGTGTTTTCTCTATGAGAGTCTACAGAACCTTCTAGGCATAGGACCCTCTCACTAGTTCCAAGTTTTTAACATTTTGGTTTCAAGATAATCATATGGGGAAAGAAATTATCTCAGCATCTTTCACTTGCTCAAGTTTCTCAAATAAGAGGAAAATTGTGAAATAATGCTGACTTACCTTTTAGGGCTTGGATACTGATTACTTTTAGGAAGTTTTGAAATATAATCTCCATCAAATTGAGAATTGTTTCGACAACGCTGCATACAAAGCATCAGTCCCAAGATAACACAGAGAACCAAAGATATGACAAGATAGCTCTGTCGATCTGAAACCTGAGATGAGAAGAGAGCTTAATAATACTTTGAAAATCTTATTAGGGAAAAACACAGAAATCTAAAGTTCAAAGGACAAACCATTTAAACATTTTTTTCAAAGTTCTTCAAAATCATAAATGCAAGGCAAGTCCTTTGAAAATGTACTACAAAGGCAACGTTTTCCTTTTTCTTCTTTCCCCCTCTCATTCTTTAAAAATTTTCAAACCCATGAAAGTTTTAAAAATAGTACGATGAACACACGTATGCCTTTCACCTATGTTCTCCAATCTTACATTCTGCCACATATATTTCATTTTTTATCATTTGTACTATCCTTTTGAGTGAGGAAAAAAAATGCTCCCACCTGTCTTTCTCATACAAAACTAAACCACCCATTACCCAGTGATTTAAGCCTAAGGATCACCCTTAATTCCTTATGACCTACATCCAAATTCCCAACAAGCTTGTCCTTCTCTCTCTTAAATATATCCTAAGTTTAGCAACTCCACACTATTCCCCACTCCTAAAATCCTAAACCAAGCCAACATCACCTCATTCAGGTTATTTCAATCACTTCCTTAATTGGTCTCCTCCCTACTTGTGGTCTAGATGGTCTCTAAGAAGCAATTTTCCACAGAACAACAAGCAGGGATTTCCCAAAGTGTTGTTGATGAAATGATCCATGTTACTTCTTTACTTAATACTTTCCAAAGACTTGCAATGATGAGAATAAAATTCAAACTCTAAGCTGCCTACAAAGGGCTACATGATCAGGTCTCTGCCAATTTCCTGAACTCATTTCTTACCCTCACCTCTCACATTAACTCTGGTCCAGCTACACCAGCTTTATTCTTCCTTTTTTTTTTTGGTGAATTAAGATCTTGGTTGCAAAATTAATTATCAAGCAAAACATTAGAAACTATGCACTTGGCTACACGGGCTAAGTGCATAAACCCACAAGAATGCTAGGCCACAGTGCAAATTACAGAATCCGGGGATGAGGTAGCTCTCCATGAATGAACGTGGAATGGTGTCTGTCATGTATTGCACACCAGCCTTCTTTCCGACCCCAAAAACATCACACTGTTTTTAAGCACAGGCCCTTTGTCCTACTTCTGCTACTAACAGGCTTGTTCTGACCCCAAGCTCTGTGTGGATGCTAACTTCTCTTGAGCACTCAGTTCTAACACCACTTCCTCAGGCAAGCCTTCCAACACCACTTGAGCTAAAGCAGCAACACTTAGAGTGCCACCAGTCCACACATAAACGTGTCATTCTCTACCAGGGGCTACTGACTGCTGTATGCCTAAACCAAGGGTTGGACAGTTCATGCCTGACACACACTTGTGTTGCAATAAATGCTTCCTAAATCAATGAAAAGTTTGTTTCATTAAGCAGCTTAATAGGGCTTCCCAGGTGGCTCAGTGGTAAATAAAAGAATCCACCTGCCAATGCAGGAAACGCAAGACACAGGTTCAATCCCTGGGTTGGGAAGATCCCCTGGAGGAGGATACGGCAACTCACTCCAGTCTAGTCTAGAAAATCCCATGGACAGAGGAGCCTAGTGGGCTCTAGTTCATGGAGTCGCAGAGCTGGACACAACTGAGCAGCAGCAAGCAATGTAATAATAAGCCTTTCTGAACTGAACATGAAGTATATATTACAACTACCAATGGTTTTCAAAAGGCCTAATAGAATTGCTTTATAACTGTATTGTAGGTAAGACCTAAGCTATGAAAGCCATGTTTTCCAAAGTATTATAATAATTAATGTATTTCCATAACTTTAAACTACCATATTCTGGTTTTCTGAAAAAGTTCTCTACAAATGAGTTCTTAGCTATGAAGCCAACCTTTATGACCCTGTTTCCTACAGTACCATCAATAACAATTACCTCATGCTTTAATTCTGCTACTGTTGTCGATAAATTTGAAACAAGCTGTGTCATGTTGGTCAGCTGTGCTTGCAGCAACTGGATGGCTTCAGTTTGCCGCTGATCCTATAATAAAGGAAGAAATAAATATTTTCCTTTTTGTTTCATGTACACATTAGCTTCATTATAAATTCAAATAAAATAACCTAGAAAAACTGTAAATTCCTCAAGGCAGAGTGACATATTAATAGGTAGCTCTTAATGAATGAATATTATAAATCTGGACCAAAAATTTTAAAAACATCTAAAACCCTTAAGAATCTAATTAAGACTATTCAACCTTCCTCCTTGACCTGAGCAAACAAAAACACCTTTTGCCATTCACTACTACCATGTAGAATACTGCCTAGCAAATTCTAATAAACTACTTCTCAAGTTAATGTGGGCTCTATATGTGTAAAACAGTATATAACCAGCTATCTGCAAAATTGTCATTTTGTCAAGTGTGATTTTTCTAAACCAAAGCAGTCAATACAAAGACACATTGCAAATTTTTTCAAGAATGTTTCTGGATACAAAGCAGGCTCATATCAAGAAGGTTTTAAAACTCTATTTCAGAGCATGACAGGTTGAAACTCAGGAAGTCACACAGTCAAAAAACGACAATGGATCATCTAATCAAAGCTAGGTTATCACCAGTGAAAAGAAATTCATCAAGAACATCCATCTATCAGAATTTTAGAAAACTTATAATGAACAAACATGTCTTTATTTAAAATATCACTTACATGCATATTATAGAAGCTTGCAATATGCTCATGGTCATGAACCTACACTAAGCATACTACTGAAAATGTGTACTTACTAGCAGATTTTGGAAGAAGGAAAAGAAGGCAGCAGGAAGTCAAGGAAATCTAACACTTTAATTTAGGATCTTACATGAAATATCTACATAGCCATTTATGATTCTCAAGTTAAATATTTCAACTTTACATTTAAATAAGTTTTAAGTCTCGACTATGTATGGGGGTGAGTGGGGGTGGAGAGTAGGTGGATGTATAAAACTGTAACAAAACATTTCACTTACTTTCCTCACTGTGATCCACTGTGGTACTTTCTATCCTATTTCATCTTTTTAAAATGCTGAATGTGAGTCATTAAACTATTTCTTTTGACTCACATTTGATAAACACTGATAAACTGTAGACAGTTTTAAAGGACAAATTATTAAATTTATGATACTGGTTAACACTTCTAATCAAGATTTACTTCCAATAGTGCTAATGGTAAACAAGATTATTTTAAAAGTACTTAAACAATCTTTCATAAAACATAGATTTACATAGAAAGCAAACAGCAAATATAGAGGGAAATATTAAAATTAATAAAGAACTAAATAAATACTGTGTTCATGGGACAGAGGACTTAAGACTATTAAAACGTCAACTCTCCAAACTGATCTATAAATTCAACATAATCCCAATCAATATCCAAACAGGTTTTTGTTTCTGGTAGCAACTGAAAAATTGATTCTAAAATCTGTGTTAGTCAAATCCAGATTAGCCAAAACAATTTTGGAAAGGAAGTGCAAAGTTGGAGGATTCACGCTATCTGGTTTCAAGAGTTCCTATATAGCTAGCCATCACAACAGTGTAGTTAGTATAACCAAAAAGATAGACAAGTAGATGAACAAAACAAAAGAGAAGCCCAGAAACACAGCCACGTGTATATGGCAAACTGACTTAAAATAAGTGCAAAGAAAATTCAGGGGAGAAAAGATAGTCTTCTCAACAAATGATGCTGGAAGAAAGGAATGAATATTCATGTTTCTCAATCCCCTAGCCCTCACGAAAAAGCACTTTAATCCATAATTTATAGCACTGCAACACATAGGATTTACAATAGATCATAAACCAAATGTAAAACTAAAAATATAGAAATTTCAAAAGAAAACATAGACAAACAATCTTTGTGACTCTGGGTTAGGCAAAGTTTCTGTAGCAAAGAAAAAACAGGTAAACAGGGCTTTAACAAATTCTGCTCTTTAAAAGGTATCTTTTTTAAGAGAATGAGAAAACAAGTAATGGATTGGGAGAAAATATTTGCAAAGCCTGTCTCTGATAAAGAACTTGTAGTTAGAATACGCAAATAACTTTCAAACCTCAACTAACAAAAAAAAAGGCAAGTTGGAAGAACTTTACTTGGAACCACAATTATGTGTCACAAATTCAGAGTCAGATGCAACTCTGCAACTTGAGACTTCTTTACCTCATTTCATCATCCTTTAGTCCCAAAATTTCTTTAGAAAAGTAAAAAATCTCATCATGGTAACAAACCATAAAAAAATTATTCATGAACGTCACACTTAATGATAAAATACAGAAATCAATCCCTTAAAATCAACAAGACAGGGAAAAACGGCTACTATCACCAGTCCTATTGCATCACTATATAGCTCTAAATAAGAGATAAGAGAAAACAAGAAGAAAAAAGTACAAGGATTAAAATGAACTAGAGCTGTTTTCACTTACAAACAAAAATATTGTCTATATAGAAACCCACAATGATTTTAGAGTTTAACAAAATTTCAAAAAAGTCCACGACACTTCTACCCACATATATATACATACAAATCTTGAAATGTAACATGAATAATGCTCAAGAAAATTTTCTCTTAGGTTATATACTAAGGGCTAGAAAGCACTGTATTACAGAGTAATCATCAACTATCAGGGAAAAGGTGAACGAACATTACTGATCCTTCTAACCAGACAGAGCCTATAAAATTCAATGGAACTTTATGTAAAAAGTAAGCCATGAAGATGACCAACCTGCTCCTCCGCTATTCTTGAAGTATTCTGAAGTTTCACTATTGTTTTATTGAAAGCCTTTTGCATTTCTTCCATTTGTTTTCGGTACCTATGGAGTAAGAATTGATTTAAATTGGTTTTAATTTCTTATTTACTAATTTATTATCAGAAATATACTTCTGATTTCAACATATGAGATAAAGCCATATTTCTGAAAATGACTCTTACTGAATTCTGTGCAATAAAGGAAAACTTATAAAGGTAAAATAAACAGGTCCCTTGAGGTATTTGCTACCTCAACAACAATTCTATGCTCCTTGTTGCTACAGAAGATTTACTAGTCAAATACACAGTCAATTTATAACAAAAGGTCTATGAATACACAATGGGGAAAGGACAGTCACTTCAATAAATGGTGCTAGGAAAACCAAACACCCACAAGCAACAGAAATTGGACCCTTATCTTACACCATACACAAAAAACTCAAAATGTATATAAGACTTACATGTAAAAACTGAAACAACAGAACTCCTAGAAGAAAACAGGCAGTAAGTTCCTTGAATTCCGTCATAGAAATGTTTTTTGGATTTAACACCAAAAACAAAAACAGGTTGAACTATATCAAACTGAAAAGCTACACAGTAAAAGAAACCATCAACAAGATGAAAAGGCTACCTACCAAATGGGAGAAAATATATGCAAGCCATTAATTAATCTTATAAGGGGTTAGTATCCAATATATTGAGTACATACAGAATTCATACAACCCAACAGCAAAAAAAAAAACCCATTTAAAAATTGACAGAGAATCTGAATATTTTCCCAAAGAAAACAAATAGATGGAAGAAGATGAAAAGACACTCAACATTATAAGGGACATGAAAATCAAAATTACAATGAGTTATCACCCCCCAACTATTAAAATAGCTATTATCAAAAAGACAAAAAATAACATGGTGGAGAGGATGTAGAGAAACAAGAACCCTTGTACAGTTGGTAGGAATGTAAACAGGTATAGACTCTACAGGAAACAGTATCGTGGTATCTCAAACAATTTAAAACAGGAACCATATGACTTAGCCATTCCACTTTAGAGCATTTATCTGAAGGAAACAAAAAACACTATCCTGCAAAGATACCTCCATCCCCATATTCAATGCAGCATTGTGTACAATAGCCCTGAAGTGGAAGCAAACTAATCAACAAAAGAATGGATAGAGAAACACGGTATGTGTATACCATGGAATATTATACAACCATAAAAAAGAAGGAAGTTTTGCCATTTGTGACGACACGGATGGACCTTGAGGGCATTATGCTACGTGAAACAAGTCAGAGATGGACAAATATCATATGATCTCACTTACATGTGGAATTAAAAATCTTAAACTCATAGATACAGAGAACAGACTGGTAATTGTCAACTGCAGAGGCAAGAGGTGGGCAAAGGGTACAACTTAAAATGATGAAGTAATAAGAATACATGAAAAAGCAAAAAGATGGGACACTGAATGATGAACTCCCCAGGCAGGTAGATGCCCAACATGCTACTGGAGATCAGTGGAGAAATAACTCCAGAAAGAATGAAGGGACAGAGTCAAAGCAAAAACAACACCCAGTTGTGGATGAGACTGGAGACAGAAGCAAGGTCCAATGCTGTAAAGAGCAATACTGCATAGGAACCTGGAATGTCAGGTCTATGAATCAAGGCAAATTGGAAGTAGTCAAACAGGAGACGCCAAGAGTGAACATCGACATACTAGGAATCAGTGAACTAAGATGGACTGGAATGGGTGAATTTAACTCAGATGACCATTATGTCTACTACTGTAGGCAAGAATCCCTTAGAAGAAATGGCGTAGTCATCATAGTCGACAAGAGAGTCCAGAATGCAGTACTTGGATGCAATCTCAAAAAGGACAGAATGATCTCTTTTCGATTCCAAGGCACACCATTCAATATCATGGTGATCCTCCAAGTCTATGCCCCAAACAGTAAAGCTGAAGAAGCTGAAGTTGAATGGTTCTATGAAGACCTACAAGACCTTATAGAACTAACATGCAAAAAAGATGTCCTTTTCATTACTGGGGAATGGAATACAACAGTAGAAAGTCAAGAAACACCTGGAGTAACAGGAAAATTTGGCCTTGGAGTACAGAATGAAGCAGGGCAAAGACTAATAGAGTTTTGCCAAGAGAATGCACTGGTCATAGCAAATACCCTCTTCCAACAACACAAGAGAAGACTCTACACATGGACATCACCAGATGGTCAACATTGAAATCAGATTGATTATATTCTTTACAGCCAAAGATGGAGAAATTCTATACAATCAACAAAAACAAGACCAGGAGCTGACTGTGGCTCAGATCATGAACTCCTTATTGCCAAATTCAGACTTAAATTGAAGAAAATGGGGAAAATCACTAGATCATTCAAGTATGACCTAAATCAAATCTCTCAAGATTATACAGTGGAAGTGAGAAATAGATTTAAGGGACTAGATCTGATAGATAGAGTGCCTGATGAACTATGGACGGAAGTTCGTGACACTGTACAGGAGACAGGGAACAAGACCACTCCTAAGAAAAAGAAATGCGAAAAAGCAAAATGGCTGTCTGGGGAGGCCTTACAAATAGCTGTGAAAAGAAGAGAAGTACAAAGCAAAGCAAAGGAGAAAAGGAAAGATACACCCATTTGAATGCAGAGTTCCAAAGAATAGCAAGAAGAGATAAGAAAGCCTTCCTCAGTGATCAGTGTAAAGAAATAGAGGAAAATAATAGAATGGGAAAGACTAGAGATCTCTTCAAGAAAATTAGAGATCCAAGGGAACATTTCATGCAAAGATGGGCTTGATAAAGGACAGAAATGGTCTGGACCTAACAGAAGCAGAAGATATTAAGAAGAGGTGGCAAGAATACACAGAAAAACTGTACAAAAAAGATCTTCATGACCCAGATGATCACGATGGTGCGACTACTCACCTAGAACCAGACATCCTGGAATGTGAAGTCAAGTGGGCCTTAGAAAGCATCACTACAAATAAAGCTAGTGGAGGTGATGGAATTCCAGTTGAGCTATTTCAAATCCTAAAACATGATGCTGTGAAAGTGCTACACTCAATATGTCAGCAAATCTGGAAAACTCATCAGTGGCCACGGGACTGGAAAAGGGTCAGTTTTCATTCCAATCCCAAAGAAAGGCAATGCCAAAGAATGCTCAAACTACCACACAACTGTATTCATCTCACACGCTAGTAAAGTAATGCTCAAAATTCTCCAAGCCAGGCTTCAGCAATTCATGAACCATGAACTTACAGATGTTCAAGCTGGTTTTAGAAAAGGCAGAGGAACCAGAGATCAAATTGCCAACATTCACCGGATCACTGAAAAAGCAAGAGAGTTCCAGATCTGCTTTACTGACTATGCCAAAGCCTTTGACTGTGTGGATCACAATCAACTGTGGAAAATTCTGAAAGAGATGGGCATGCCAGACCACCTCACCTGCCTCTTGAGAAACCTATATGCAGTCAGGAAGCAACAGTTAGAACTGGACATGGTACAACAGACTGGTTCCAAATAGGAAAAGGAGTACGTCAAGGCTGTATACTGTCACTCTGCTTAGCCTCTTGATTCAAGTGAAAGAGGAGAGTGAAAAAGTTGGCTTAAAGCTCAACATTCAGAAAACTGAGATCATGGTATCCAGTCCCACCAGTTCAGTTCCTTTCAGTCGCTCAGTTGTGTCTGATTCCTTGGTACCCCATGAACTGCAGTATGCCAGGCCTTCCTGTCCATCACCAACTCCCGGAGTCCACCTAAACCCATGTCCATTGAGTCGATGATGCCATCCAACCACCTCATCGTCTGTCATCCCCTTCTCCTCCTGCTGTCAATCTTTCCCAGCGTCAGGGTCTTTTCAAAGAGTCAGCTCTTCGCCTCAGGTGGCCAAAGTACTGGAGTTTCAGCTTCAACATCAGTCCTTCCAATGAACACCGAGGACTGATCTCCTTCAAGATGGACTGGTTGGATCTCCCTGAAGTCCAAGGAACTCTCAAGAGTCTTCTCCAATGCCACAGTTCAAAAGCATCAATTCTTCAGTGCTCAGCTTTCTTCACAGTCCAACTCTCACATCCATACATGACCACTGGAAAACCATAGCCTTGACTCGATGGATCTTTGTTGACAAAGTAATGTCTCTGCTTTTTAATATGCTGTCTAGGTTGGTCATAACTTTCCTTCCAAGGAGTAAGCATCTTTTAATTTCATGGCTGCTGGTCCTATCACTTCATGGCAATCAGACGGGGAAACATGGAAACAGTGGCTGACTTTATTTTTGGAGGCTTCAAAATCACTGCAGATGGTGACCGCAGCCATTAAATTAAACGACACTTGCTCCTTGGAAGGAAATTTATGACCAACCTAGACATCACATTAAAAAGCAGAGACATTACTTTGTCAACAAAGGTCCATCTAGTCAAGTCTATAGCTTCTCCAGTGGTCATGTATGGATGTGAGAGTTGGACTATAAAGAAAGCTGAGTGCCGAAGAACTGATGATTTTGAACTGCACTGCTGGAGGAGACTCTTGAGAGTCCCTTGGACTGCAAGGAGATCCAATCAGTTTATCCTAAAGGAGAACAGTCCTGGGTGTTCATTGGAAGGACTGATGTTGAAGCTGAAACTCCAATACTTTGGCTACCTGAGGCGAAGAGCTGACTCATTGGAAAAGACCCTGATGCTGGGAAAGATTGAGGGCAGGAGGAGAGGGACGACAGAGGATGAGATGGTTGGATGGCCTCACTGACTCAATGGACATGAGTTTGGGTAAGCTCCAGGAGTTGGTGATAGACAGGGAGGCTTGGCATGCTGCAGTCCACGGGGTCACAAAGAGTCGGACACAACTGAGCAACTGAACTGAACTGAATAAGAATATAATGTATAGCATGTTGACTACCATTGATAATACTGGATTGTCTATTTCAAAGTTGTTAATAGAGTAGATCATAAAACTTATCACTAGGAAAATAAACCTGTAACTACATGGTGATCATATTAACAGATTTACTGTGGTAATCATTTAGAATATATACAAATAGCAAATCATTGTTATACCTGAAATAATATAATGTTACACATCAATTACATCTCAATTAAAAAAACAGGTTTACCATGCATGATTTCAGTGGTTCCTGTAGTGGGGGCAAAAAGGGTGGGAGTGAGGAGAGGCCTGAGCAAGTATGATGCAAGCATGCGCACACACCCACATATAATTTGCCAATAAATTATATGTATGAATTAAGAAGTAATATCTTTTAGCATATAATAATGATTTTGAGGCTGAAACTCTAATACTTTGACCACCTGATGCGAAGAGCTGACTCATCTGAAAAGACCTTGATGCTGGGAAAGATTGAGGGCAGGAGGAGAAGCGGATGACAGAGGATGAGATGGTTGGATGACACATCATCGACTCAATGGACATGGGTTTGGGTGGACTCCGGAAATTGGTGATGGACAGGGAGGGCTGCCTGTTGCGGTTCATGGGGTGGCAAAGAGTCGGACACGACTGAGCGACTGAACTGAACTGAACTGAATGACTTTAGGGACATTTCATTAGTAGCATTTTAATTTAGGAGGATTAGGAAAAGGTAGTATTTCAGAAATTCTGGGCACTGAGCTCCTTGTGGTTACAAAATGTTGGAAAAGTCCTAAGGAACAATGACACTTAAGGAACAACAATAACAAAATTGGCTTAAAAAGTGGAGAACTATGCCAGGGGTCTCCATCACTGCATAAGCAAACTGACATTGCCTCTGGCATTTTATAAGCACAAGAAGATAAATTATTACAGCTAGGACTAGGATTCTGGATACTTGGTGAGAGTTCAAATGTTGCCTAATCATCTAGTTTAGTCTATTCCAGTATTCACTTATTTAAATTCTTAAATAATACCTAGTCAAGTTCCACAAAGAGCTTTAAGGTCTATGAACTTTAATTTTTCCATGACTGCTCTGGGAATCAAACAACAAAAGTAGCTAAAGTTAAGCAACAGGAAAAAGGAGAAACTAATATAGATAATTCAAATTCATTATGTCACTTAGTATTTCCAAAAATGGAAATTACTTCTTAAAATTACTGACATCCAAATAACTTTCTCTCTCCAGCTAAAATGCTGCTTATTACTATTGCATTCATTGTTTAGCCGCTAAGCTATGTCTGATCTCCGTGACCCCATGGACTATAGCCTGCCAGGCTCCTCTTTCCATGGGATTTCCCAGGCAAGAATACTGGAATGGGTTGCCATTTCCTTCTCCAGGGTATCTTCCTGACCCAGGGATTAAACCCATGTCTCCTGCATTGGAGGCAAGTTCTTAACCGTTGAGCCACCAAGGAATCATGAGATAATTAAATCCTCTCCTTTAGTCAGATTAGACTCTGCTACTTAACTCACTGTGCAAAGTGGATTGTGCTAATTCATAAGAAAGCTTACCTTTGACTAAGTTCCTCCAGGTAGCGACCACTGAGAGACATGTTAACTTCTAAGGCTTTAATACGGTTATTAAGTCTCATAAATACTGATTCCTTTTGGTTTGATCCATGTACAAGATTCCCATTAGCATATCCTAGATCTGAGGAGTTTTGCAATTCAGCATAAAAATCTGTAGCTGTCCTCTGTAACCCTCTTAAAAGGACATCTTCTGGAGACTGTTCATCTTCTTTTACTTCAGGTAATGAAGAAGAATCCACAACAGGAGTGGAAATTTGCTTTGGTGTGTCAGCTATATTCATTTTGGCTTCCCCATCTTCAATATCTGGCATAGCAGCTGTGTTTACAGGTGGCACTATTGTTTCAGATAGCTTTGTGGTAATTCGCATGGAGTTTATGTCTTCTTTTACAACATTATCCATTACTTTATCAAGTATTTTTGTTTCATAGATCACAGTTGGTTTCTCTATAGAACTAAAACTCTCAGATCTTTTTTCTGTTTCATTATCAACCTCAACAGAACTGTCTTGGGGAATCACTTGTGATGGTGAATGCCCTGCCTCATATTTAATAGGCTCAGATACTTCTATTTTAGTTAATGAGTTGATTTCTGGAGTAACATCTAAGAGAACAGACTGAGAAAGAGTTTGAGGATGGCTTGGTTCAAGTTCAATTGCATCTAAAGTGTGATTAATCAAATCTTCCTGAAGCACACCACTTAAATCATCTAGAACAATGGTTTCAGCTTCCTTTTCCTTATTCTTACTGTCTGGCTCTCCACCTGGAGGCTGCAATAATGAAACACCTACTGGTTCTTCAGGAAATACTCGTGGTGGTTCAGCTGACATAAGATACTCTTTTTCTTTACTCAGAGCAGTTCTGCTGAGTTGCCGATAACGAGCAACTCTAACTGAACACCATTTATATACATATTCCGAAAAACTAGAAATACAACAAATTGTGGTGAGTTCACTGCAAAATATTTGTGTCTCTGACTCAAACCAAGGTGATGTTTCATCCTCTTGTTCACCACTACCCAGAAGGGTCACTGTAGAAGGACCTGCCTCCTCTTCTTCTTCTTGAACTAGCTGTACAATGGGACTTTCTTTTGTAGTATCTGGTGACAATGACTCGGTGTCATGTACGTGTCCTTCAGTGGTTCCAAACCTAGAAATACATATCCATAATTATGCTTAAGGAAAATAAATGTATCACACATAAGATAAAAAGAAGGGGAAGTACAGAAAACACTCAAATTTACTTTGAATGAATTACTATCCTTCAAATCACTTTCATTATAAAAACAGTATTATTCAGGAATGGTAACAGAAAGATAACCTATCAAGTGACAAGCCAGATGATTCAAATCACCGTATTTACCAAATTAAGTTTTTCTTTAATCCCTATTTAAGAACAGTTTGTTACGTGAATATTTCCATTTACTGAACATAGTACCCTTACTGAATATTTCCACTTAGTGAATATAGTACCCTTCCTCCCATATTCACCAATATCACAAGCTTTATCACCCCTTATATCAGAAACTGAGCTACCCAAGGGCTATGAAAGTCCTAGTTAGAACAAGAAGCCAGGACTCTTACTACAAATGCACTTTGTGCCTGAGTATCCTACTTTCAAGAGTCATCGTACAGTTGACCCTTGAACTTTATGCAGCGAGTCAGAGTTACAGCCTGTTCTCCATATCCACAGTTCCTCTATACTTTAGTTCTGCATCCACAGATTCAACCAACGGAGATCATCTGTACTGCAGTATTTACTAATGAAAAAATCCACGTGTAAGTAGATCTGTACAGTTCAAACCCATTATTCAAGGGTCAACTGCAGATTTCTCAAAGATCATGTCTCTATGGAGATTTGAGGAATTTCAATGTGGCATTACACACACACACACACACACACACACGATTATCTGCTCTAGAAAAAAGAAAATATCCCTACTCCCCCCAAATAATTTCAGTATCATCTAGGCTAATTTTCAGCTATTGAAGCTAAATACTTAACCACTGTAATAAAATCCTGGCTAATAATATACTACTAGTGTCACTAACTTAGTTTTATCTTTGGTCTCTGGAATATGTATGTCCAATAGGGAAGAGTGGAGAATTCAAGCTGGTGGTAACAGTGTTGAAAATTATAATATGTGGTCCCTTCCAACATAAAGGTAATGAATTTCCAGGTGCGGGCTTTGTAGCAACAAAGGTGTAATTTGAAAAAACAAAGTAATTTGAATACCAAAAAGAAATCTTCATATGCAAATTTTCCTACTGTGAAACACTACTAAAATTGCCAGGAAATGTCTTTAAATGAAGTCTAATATCACAACAGCAAAAGTAGGAATAAAAAAAAAACACCATCTAGGGACTTCCTTTGCAGTCTACTGACTGGAACTTTGCCTTACAATGCAGGGGGGTATGAGTGTAATCCCTGGTCAGGAGGCTAAGATAACAGATGCTCAGAGTCAAAAAACCAAAACATAAAACAGAAGTAATATCATGACAAATTCAATGAAGGCTTTAAAAATAGTCCACATTTTTTAAAAAAATATATTTTTCTACAGAAATTTTTTTTAAAGACAATATCTAAAAGCTGGACTTTCATTTTGTTGACAATAAAATAGTAAACAGACTAAATTAAAACATAATTAGGCTAAGCTTCCCTTAACAGATGATACAGATATAGACAGCTGTATATAGTCTCTACACAATATTTCTTACAACTAAATTGAATTAATTTGGTAAAAATTAAGTTATAGTCTTTGTGATGTGCTGTGCTTAGTCGCTCAGTGTTCTCTTTGCGACCCCATGGACTGTAGCCTGCCAGGCTCCTGTGTCCATGGGGATTCTCCAGGCAAGAATACTGGAATGGGTTGCCACGCCCTTCTCCAGGGAATCTTCCCAACCAGGGAAGATCAGGGATTGAATTCAGGTCTCCCACATTGAAGGCAGATTCTTTATCATCTGAGTCACCAGGGAAGCCCTATCAACTATGTATACACTCTAATCAGAGTTACACTTTAAGAAATTCAAACCTGGGAAAAGAAAGTAAGTCATCATTTCATAAAAACTTTTGAGTGATACCGCGTCATGGATTCTTTTATTTTTTTCAGAGAACTGCCATATAATCATCAAAAAGAATTTAAAACAAACATACTTGGAGAAACATTAAGAAAGTTATGTAAGAATATCTACTAAAAAACAAAACTCTAAAGCAGAAGAGTAAAAACTGCTACATTAGCCAGATGTGGTATCTTTCAATAAATATTTACACACACACACGAGGGGGTAAATATATATGTGTGTGTGTGTGTGTGTGTGTGTGTGTAAAATAAAATTAATTTCATTTTGAAAAATAAAGACATACTATGTGTTAGTCACTGAAGAACCTAGTTACAAAACCGAGACAGATACAGATAATTAGAAACGTCAAGAATTTCTATCCCAAAGAGATTTCTTAGGACCATCTAGGAATCAGTAACATATAATGTTATATTTCAGGAAAACACAAATTTGACACTGTGCCCTTCAAAGGACAAAATCTCATTTTTAAATTAACATAGTACCTTGAAATTACAGCTCAAAAGCATATTCACTGCAGGTTTCATTACTTATTATCTTGAACTGTTTTATGTAAATATCTTATCTCATTACGTAGAGTTCCTCTGAAAGAAATGTCTGTCAAAGTTTACAGGGAGTGTATCTAATGAAATATACAGAGCTAAATTTATAATAACTATAACCAGATCATCCCAATAACCCGAATCATTAATGAACCTATCTATTTTAGATCAGAGGCTGAGGTACAAACCTTAATCACCTCTACCTCTGGTCTAGAAAAGATCAGAATTTGAGTAAGCTCCAAGTTGGTGATAGACAGGGAAGCCTGGTGTGCTGCAGTCCATGGGGTCACAAGGAGTCAGACACTACTGAACGACTGAACTCACTGACTGACTGATGCATGTATATCCCTGCCCAAAGTAACCACTGCAACCTGGGGAAAGACCTGTATCATTCAATTTCAGAAACTGAACACTCTAAGAGTGGGCTGTGTGACCAACACATCATTTAAAAACCACTGCTCTAAGTATTTCAGGTACCCTGTATAGCTTTCTGGGCATAGCACAGATACATAAATAATCAAGGCTTTTAAATCCGAACTTAATAAAAACAGGCCTTTAAAATTTGTCCTTAAACTTATACCTGCAGAGTTAATTATTTGCAATAAGGAAAAGATTAAGTACTGCAAATAATAAAAGTAACACTATATCAAAATAACGCACATTTGGTCTATCTACAGTGAACTGCCAGTATACAAAAAGCAACTCAAAGATGTTGAAAGTGGCTGTGGAATGTCTGTCCCATGATTCAGAGTTTTTCATTTTCCACAATCACAAGTACCTTTTTATGTACAAGTATATCTCCCTTTTAATAGAACTCTAATATCCCAATATAACTTACTCATGTGATGGAACAGGAGCTGAAACAGGAGCTGATTCAGGCATTTTGGATGCAGCTGTGGCAGAAGCATTCTCAGATATAGTTTTATTTCCTATTTTAAGAAAGATGTCCATATTGAGTTTAGTTTTAAAAAGCTATACCATGAAAATATTTCACTATAACAAATAAGGAACTTTAGATTCTCAAGGGAGAAGAAAAAAGGCAAACAGGTTTTCTACTGCAGACTCTGCTTTTTTTTTTCATCAAGTTCTTTTAAAAAGAAATAATCACTGAAAGTCACAACTATAAGTAGTGCATATTCTTTCTCAACTTCTCAGAAAATTAAAGCAAGTAACTATGAGTTTTGTGTAATCTTACGTGATTAATAAGACACCAGAGTTACTAAAGAGAATAAGAAGAAATAAATGGGACATTTTAAGTTTGTACTTAGAACTAAATTTTATTGAAGTATATTTGACATACAACACTATATTCATTTTCATGTGTATAACGTAGTGATTTGACATTTATAATGCACTACAAAATAATCACCACCATAAGTCTAGTTGCCATCTGCCACCACATTGCATTCCCCATGTTATATATTACAACCTTATGACAACTTATTTTATAAACAGAATGAAGTATTTTTGAAAACAATAAAAGGGCAAGATTGTTTCTCCTTGTTCATAATATTCATATTTCTATTACTTTCTAAATTGAATTGCTATTTGACAAATAAAAGCATACTTCAAGTAACCATTAGAGCATCAAAACCTCAGGAAAGAACTAGGGATAAAATCATTACTTCTACAGCAGGTTAAGAGTGAAAAATCAAATTAATGATTTTTATATAGACAAGATCCTATTTATTAAAGAGAACTTGTGAAATTCAAATAAACAATGAATAATAGAAGATTGGCAAGTTCCTTTCAATGGTTTCTGTATTTCTAAATAAAAAAATCAAACTGCTTGGCTTATTAATTAATTTAACTAACTAGGAAGACCCCTGAAATATCATATATTTAAAAGACCCATAAAATGATTTAGGTACCTTCTGTCAGGTCTTCAGTTTTTGCTCCCAGAATATTAGCGGCAATATTCACCATATTTAGAATGGCATCTAAAACAAAATTCAATCAGAAAAAGATACTAATATACCTAAATATTTTCATATAACTGATATCAGATAGTAAAAAACCATTTGTAATGGTCTTTTGCATTTTTTGGCCTAATTACCTTTTCACTCACCTTACTATTAGTCCAATACAGGATACAAATTTCAGGCAAAAAGTATTATATATAAATCTGAACTTTTATGTTTAGAAGGATTTTAAAATCTAATTATACTTTTTTTTACAAAACCTCCCCAAACCTTTCAGCAAATACTATCTTCAGCATATCACAAGATTCAAGTATAATTCAGCATATAGCCTGCACTGAGGAAAAAAATGTGACAACCAAAACCCATAATTTACAGAAAAGCCTTGTTTTTTTTTTTTTTTTAAAAGAAAAGGTTCTACAGTTTAAACCAAAAACAAACAAAAAATCCTTTTCCTAAACATATGACTCTCATAGGTAAAAATAAATAAAATGGGAAGATTATTCTTCAAAGGACAGCAGAAAGACTGTTTTCAACTATGAATATAAAATATCTAAGTAATATGGTTAAATCCCAAATTGACACTGCATAGAATCATGCCTTTGATGACTTGTAACAATGTTTTATGGACAATAAATGACAAATTCTTTTGTGAACTGGGTGAATATGGGCATGGGAAGATGAATTAAAAGTCAAAGTTATAAAACTTAAGTGCTATAGGTAAAACAATCTGCATACTTTCTAATTCTTCCTCTCTTTCCAAAGTGGTTATCTCAATGATGAGTAAAGTGCTACAAACCTTAATATCTACATAAATGGCTGAAGATACATGAGGACCACGAAATATCGTAACTCCATAAAAAGCTGGCTTGGAACAGAAGACTTCTTTCTAGTAATTTAACCACGAAATATCATAACTCCATAAAAAGCTGGCTTGGAACAGAAGACTTCTTTCTAGTAATTTAATGTAATTTCACAGGATATTAAATTCTAACTCCAATCTAATCTCTGAAATTCTACTAGAAGGTTTTTCTACCATTAAAATACTAACATCTGGCAGGGGCTACATATTAAACCTCATCACTTTTTTCCATCTTGGTTTCCTTTCCTAAAACAGATCCGAGTTTTCATCACACTTTCATGAAAACCAGAGATGCGAGAAGTAGGAAAGGATCTAAAGAAGGAAAAGCTAGCATATCCAGAAGGTTGGGAACAAGCCGAGCACTGTCACTTGGTGCTGATACTGTAAACACATGATTTGTGACAGGTAAAATAGGAGATTTTAGACTTTTAAATGTGATAACTAGTAGTACATAATTATTACTTTTAAACTTTATATAACAATGATTCTATAATCTGAAAGACAAAAAGAACTGGTACTTGTTTCTAATCATTACTTTAACACACAAAAGCTTTATATTTGCTTTTGAAATATCTAGGATTATAGGTCAACCCTGTCCTTTCACCTGGGAAATGGTTAAAACAGTGAAGCAGTCTTAGATCTTAGGCTAAAGGACACCTCAGCATAAAAACAGGAAATGGAAACTCCATTCCCTTATAAACAAAACTAAAGAAGCAATAGAAACTCTGTATTTCCTCATAAATCAAATTTTAATGTCAACCAGTACTGCAAGGAGATCAAACCAGTCAATCCTAAAGGAAATCAGTCCTGAAGATTCAGTGGAAGGACTGATGCTGAAGCTCCAATACTTTGGCCACTTGATGTGAAGACCGACTGATTAGAAAAGACAGTGGTGCTGGGAAAGACTGAAGGCAGGAGGAGAAGGGGACAACAGAGGATGAGATGGCTGGATGGCTCTATGGACGTGAGTTTGAGCAAGCTCCTGGCGTTGGTAACGGCCAGGGAAGCTTGGCATGCCGCAGTCCATGGGGTCGCAAAGGGTCGGGACATGACTGAGAGACTGAACTGCACTGAATATTGCAACAGTAGTATCTGATCCTCTACTTAGCCTGACAGCTGAAGTTCAATCAATCAAAACTGGCTGCTCACAGAACCCAAATTCTGAAATTAAGTTTATGTTCTAAGTCCCTTGTGCTTGCTTCAAAGGGCAATCTTACTTCAGATTTCAAATTTTTGCATTTAAATTTTGGAGTATTATTATTAAAAGCTTTAAAAATCTGTATCTGTTAATCTGTGTAGAGAAAGAAGTTTTAGAGTATTACTTTTTAATGTAAATTTTTATACTGGTACCTAAAATAAGGAAGATTTATACATACTACTGATCATTTAAAAATATTGTTTATTATTTCAGAGGGCCATTTGGTAATAAAAGCAAAATCTGGCAGATTCTTCTTTCTCAGCCCACCTAACCTATAAGAAATAATCTTGCTATATTCACAGAATGCTGTCAAATACAGTTTTTTTCTTTTGAGAGAAAGCAGCTTTGTGAATTTCTTACCAGTCTCACTGTGCATCTAAACACATGACTTCTCGTCGTGATCATAATCTAATCACTGAAAAGCCTTCAGAAAGGCTAAAGGGTAAAAGCAACAATTTGGCATATAGTGCCATACTAGACACCTGCTCTCAATTTCTCATGGATTTGCCAACTCCTTTCTCTTGAATTGATTAACTTATTCATCCCATCCCATTACTTTAGGAATGAAACTCTCTCCTAGGGACCAGATATCAACATGTTATATACACCTAGTCCCTCCCAACACACCAGTGGCTCTTTTTGATATAGAAAACCAAATGCCTATGCTACAACACAAGAAGACAAACCAGTAAAAAAACTACTTCCTCCTATGTGTACTGAGCTACTAACTCTGCAACATGCCTACCTTCCTTCTCTGTTCCTTCTTCCAGGATCTTAAAATAAATACATTCAAAAAAAGTATTCTGACTTAAAACAAAAACTACAGTTCGTCTTAAACTTATACAGAAAGAGAAGCAGAAATCTGGCCCTTAGCAAATCTGATGACTCTAATAAAATACAGATCATATTTAGGAGTAAAGGCAGACTTGCAAGAATATCAAAGTAGAGAGTGGCCTGGAAGACCCACATGACCAAGCACAAGCAGAGTAGATTAATACAAAGAATTTCTGTTGATGTAAAGTATTTATATGCTCTGGTGTGCTGCGATTCATGGGGTCACAAAGACATGACTGAGCGACTGAACTGAACTGAACTGAATGTAAACAAAAGATTCAGGCAGAAGAGTCCCAGAACTGGCAAACATACAAAGCCAAGAATGCTGCTCTATAGTAGTCTCTCCCTTTCTGGAAGTTCAGTAAATTATATAATATCAAAAACATCTAAATAAGCAGCATGCATGCTCTTTGACAACCAAGTCCCATTAGAAGCAACATACTCTGGTAACATATATTTCCTATGACTACCAATTACTCAATAGCAAAAGAAAAAAGAGCTTCTCTTTTAAGTCAAAGGCACAGAATTCTGTTTTGGAGACATTATATAAATATTAAAGATAAATTAGGTGCAAAATTGGCCAATTTCAAGCTAATTTAGGAAGTGGTGATGATTATAGTCAAATTCAGACATTCCACTGCTAGAGACGAACTGTTTGGCCTGATTCCACCTTGTTATTTTTTCCTAACATTATATTACATTGGAGGAAGTAACTAGGTCAAGCTCAAAACCAGTCTAGACTATTCACAGAAAACTAGAAGGATATAGGTATCGAAGGCAGCAGTATTAGGTCATGCTTATTAACTTAATAACAGCAAAGTCTCATCACTCAGCTACTACTGCCTCTCTTGTTCTGAAACATCAAGAAATGGGTATCTTTTTAAGCCTCTCATACTTAGGCTCAGCTGATATCTTCCCATCCACCTTGTCTCACTACACTAAACTTTTCAACACCTAGGAACACTGGAACATAAATGGACTGCTCTTCCAGAAAGCCATAAAAACAAAAATGAACTGTGTTAACTGTCTTCAAGGAAAAAGATCCAGAAAATAGGGTCTAAAAAAATTCTATGTCTGATTAATTAAAATAATACATCAGTCAGAGCAGTGATTACGAATAGGGAAATGTCCTCTACTGAAAACATTTTAATGCTGTCTTGGAGTTAATCCCATAGGAAGATAGAGAAAGAAAGCAAAATATCAACAAAATTTTCCCTTATCTAAAACTATAGTAAATCATTACTTCTGGAAGGTGCCCCTTCGTTCCCAGTAACCACCAAAAACTAGAGAACTTTTAGTCTGGGGCTATTTTCTGACCCCATAAAATAACAATGCCACCTCACAGCTAAATCAGCATTACTGAATTATGAATGATGACTATTACATAATATAGTTTTTAAACTACAAATTTAAGGACACGAACAAACATATTAACATCCAATTAAATAAAACAGCATCACTGTCTCACTCCTAAAACACTATTCCATAGCAGTGAATGAGGCACCTGTTTTTAATGCTATCATCAGCAGAAATTGCAAAGGATACACTTGAAAGTGATCAATAATATCTAAAAAGTCAGTTGACCAGCAACAGAGTAAAAATATATTAAGCTAATCTATAACAAAGTTAAATATTACATAAAAGCATTCCCTTTATGCAGTTATTTTTTAACATTCTTTTCCCTATTCCCTAAAATAGTCCACTGAAATCTACAGTCTTCTATGGAGAGGGAGAGGACAAGAAGGGAAGAAAGGGAAAAAGATAAAAGATGAAAAGAAAGACAAGTGACTCTTAATTCCATACAGTGCAGCCACCCAAATATCTACCTAGGTATAGGTACTACTGGTGAAAGTTAAGTTGCTCAGTCGTGTCCGACTCTTTGCGACCCCATGGACTACAGACTACCAGGCTTCTCTGTCCATGGAATTTTCCAGGCAAGAATACTGGAGTGGGTTGCCATTTCCTTCTCCAGGAGATCTTCCCGACCCAGGGATTGAACTCGGGTCTCCTGCATTGTAGGCAGATGCTTTACTGTCTGAGCCACCAGGGAAGTCCTAAGGTACTACTGGTTGAGTACCTTAAAAAGCTACAAGGACAATATACACAGTGAGACTGGGATTCAAACAACACAAGAGTATAAGAAAAATGCACAAATCGTCTTCTATGTTACTAAGATTTACTTTCATTACATTTAATTATTAACCTCCAAATAAAAAGTTCTTACTTGGGGGACTAACCAAAACTAACAAATGTAAAATATACCTACCTGCATTCTAACAGTAAAAATAAAGTGTCAGTCAGTAAAGGTCTTTCCAGGAGTCTACTTGGCTAGCCTGTCTATAAGTTCAGATAATAGGTTGGCAAGACAAGCTAAACAACTAGTATCTTAGTCATTTTTTTTTTTCAGTTTACAAAGAGTGTATTATTATTACTATTATTGTTACTGCTTGGGAATCATCATTATCATGAATAAGAACAGCCTTTATTCTTTATCATTAATCAGGAAACTAACCATACCCATACATTAACAAATCCTCATTTGGTAGGATTTCACTGATGAGTACCACTTGTAAAATAAACTCTTTTCCTACCAAGTATGATTACCTAGATGCTCTTATTTATATGGTCTAGGACCTCTTTAATAATTCTTTCCCCAAGTAAATTCATATCCCATTCTTCACTCTAAGGAACTTGCCTAAAAATATAACTACTTCATTTTTGTAAAAGAACTGACCTATGCTTGCATTTCACCTCTCTTCTTTGTTTACATATATTCTATTTTATTCCTATGAAAATACTTTTGAAAAGTATTCTTTGATTTCAACTCAAAGTTCAACACTAGGACAGAAGGAGCCCCCTAAACTTCAAAACAAAATGTTCACATATGCCAGGAAATACAAGTTAAGATATACTTTAATAATAGTGACTAGAAACCCCGCCCCCTCCAAATACTCACTTGTAGCAGAACCAAGAAGGTTTTTTGAGGATTTATCCTCCCCAGTATTATAATCCAGTGGATAATCTGTTCAAAGAGAAAATGAAGGTTAATTATGCTGAGAACTATCTCAGATGATATGTTTAAAAGTACAAATTATATCCTGTCAAGTCAGTTGACAAAACAATTTTACAGTTTTCAGTATACATCCAAAGCACATTCACAACAAAGGAAATTCATAGCCATTTATTAAACATATAAAAGCCAAAGAATATTTCTACTGCTTACAAAAATTTTAATCACATTTATAAGACTTTTACTCAAGCTTTCAATGTAGTTTACCAACCCCTAGTAAATGACTTCACTTCACTTATGGGAAAACTAGGGAATGCAAAAATTAGATTTTTCAGACTACAGTTTAAGACATCTTAAAACAAGAACTTAATAAAATAGAAATGGAAGGTGTCATAAAATGTTCTCTGACCTCTGCAGGCTCATGGGAATTTCAAAAACTCATGCCTCAATATGCTTGCTTGCTTGCTCTTAGGCTAAAGGCAAATCAAAGAAATTCATGCACAATTCTACTATGTCAGTTGCCTTTGAGTAATAGGCTTTGAGGCCTGGCATAGGGATATAACCATAATTTATTAGCACTGAGTTTCAAGTCACAAATAACTGATCGACAAGCAGAAAAATATTTTAGAAAATAGGTCTAGGAGAAAATTAGTTACTAGGGTTAAAAACAAGGAAAAAAACTAAAGACTAATCATCATGGCGATCTTTTTAAGTGACCTACATTTACCCATTTAAAAAACAAAAAAAATACATAAATACTTTTTTTAATACTTATTTATTTATTTGGCTGCGCTGGGTCTTTGTTCCAGCACACAGGATCTTTTAGTTGTGGCATGTGGGATCTAGTTCCCTGACCAGAGCTGGAACCTGGGGCCCCCTGCATTGAGAATGCGGAGTCTCAGCCACTGGACCACCTGGGAAGTCCCAAATAGTTACTTTTAAAAAATCACTCACCATAGTCCTCATCAAATAGTTCTTGACGTTCTGACTGATACTGGGAATCAGCAATCTCTTCATATTCTTCCACCATGCTAGTGCCAAATACCCTGTTAACAACAATTTCATTGAAGTTTTTCACTAATGTCGTGTTAAGACTCATCTCTTCATAATAAATGACAAACTATAATAATTTTGGTTGTTTTGAGCGTCATTAACTTCTGAACTCAAAAATAATGACTTTCCCAATCCACTGTTTTCATTAGAATGTTAATCTATTTACGGCATTTAAAAATATAATAATAGGCCAATGACTTATTGGCCTAAAATGTTTCCATTTATTATCATCATATCAAGCAAGCTAAATTGAACACATAAAATGAAGGTTCTTTTTTCCTAACAAAGGAAAAAAAAAAATTTTTAGGATTCACAAATTGTGGTTTATTCAGATTGTGAAACTTACATAGCAGTTTAAAGAAATCAGAAATATACTATTATGGTCATTATCAAATCATATTGATAGATATAAAATGAAACTGCAAAATATATATAGTTTAGCATAAAAAATTTTAAATACTTTTTTCAAGGATATAATTATGAATATAAATTCTCAAAAAAATTAGAAATGATACATGCCAAATTCCTATCTAAATTTTTACACTTTTCTAAACCGTATGCAAAAGGAAGAAAGGTTTAGCAGTATATTTTTTATGGTGTTATCTCATGTAATACCAAATTTTATTTTTCACTTTAAATATACTGGGATTTTTATGTTGCCTTTTTTTCTTTTTAAACCACTCAGTAAATTTTTTTGCTCTGTATTACCTTATAAGGCTTAATGGACAAAAGTGCTCTGATCCAAAATGTGATACCAACTCCACCTAAAGAACAAAAGCACACAAAATGACAAGCCAGCACAGTGTATGTGAAATTATCTAACAAAACATTGTTTTTTTCATTATAACATTTCTAAAAATAAAGTCCTAATTTTCCCCAAAACTAGTACTTGTAAAGTTTTGCTTTGCCATGCAATAATATGTCATGCCCTATTATTCAATATTGCAAAAGAGAAGGTTGCTAACCTTTATGTACTTGATGAACATCTGAAGCAAGAGAAAGGAAAAGAAAAAGAAATCAGTTGCAAAGTCTGAATAACATGCCATAAGCAACATTCAATATTTGTAAATTATATTGTATAATTAAAGTATAGAAAGCAATATACTGTGATGGATAACATTGTAGTACTCATTTCTTTGCAGAAACCAAAGCAATGATTTGCATTTATTTTTACCATCACAACTAGAAAATATAGTGCAACTGTAATGAAATAAATTAACTTTAACCTAAATCCACTGCTGCTGTTTTATTTATTCATTAGATCTGAAAGCATTCTAAAAGTAATTAAAGTATATCTAGAAATAACCTGTCATATATTACACTAAATATTATAAATTTTATCATGTATATACCTATATATTAATACATTGATACCTATATGTGGCTATACATATCTATGAACATACATATTGATTAAAAGATTAACATAATAAAAAATAATATTTATTCTTGCACAATACTGTATACAAACTATTTGGGAAAAACTTGGATTTCTGATATGCTGCTATTTTAAGTATAACTTATAGAACTAGAGGATATTTATCAATTCATTTTTAAAATATAAGCTATTAAAAAGCATTTTTTAAATATGGGTTTTAATTCTTTTGTGATGAGCAAAACTCAGGTAAACTTATAAAACATTTGTCAGTATAAAATAAGAATCAGAAGTAAATGTTTTTTGCTTTTAGGTTTAAATCTACCAAAAAGGGCTTTTAAGAAAACCAGGCATTAAAATGCTCTATAGTCTCCCATTATAAAGAGGGCAAAGTAGGGAGCTTTATATAGAATTTTTCTGTATCACCAATAAAATGCTCTGTTATTAACAAAGTAGACTCTATAAAAACTGATTCTTGGAACTATTTCATAACATGTGAGCTGTTTTAATTGCAAAATCAGGTACAATTGTATCATCTGCCAAAATATTTTATATATTTTTTTCGGCATCACAGTGTAGAAACAGCTACATAAAAAGGTCATTAAGCTGGTTCGGAATTCACTTTAAAAAGAAACTGAAAATGTATCATCATTTTTCTGAACACTGTTGACTCATTAACTGAAAATATCAACTGTACTTTAAAAACAGCATTTTTATAAATATATTTTTATATGGAGAGTAGGAATACTACAAGTTTACCCATTTACAGAAGCCAATTTAAAACATGCTTACAAAAGACACAGAAAGTAAAATCCCAAGAGATGAGTAGGCAAGTATAAGTTTTCACATTTAAAGAAGAAATAATTAGGAAGAAAATTAGAGCCGCTGTCATTCCAAAAGGTCTTATTAACAACACAGTTGTACTTAAAGGTATGGCTATAGTATCATAAAGAAAAAAAAAGGAGGAAATAAAAAGGAGTAAGAAATTCCCATATTTTGTCTAAATTCAAGAGTGATACTAATTCTATTGTGAGTGATACTAATTCTATTGTGGTAGATAATTCCACCTCAAGACTGGTAAGGGAGGCAGTAGGAATTTATTTATGGCTTTTATTAGAGTGTAGTTGATTTACAATGTTGCGTTAGTTTCCGCTGTACAGCAAAATTTATCAGACACACACACACACACTCTTTCGGATTCTTCACCCATATAGGTCATTACAGAGTACTGAGAAGAGTTCCCTGTGCTATACGGTAAGTTCTTACTGGTTACCTACTTTACGTATAGTAGTGTGCATTTGTCAGTATCAGTACCAGTCTCCCAGTTTCTCTCTCCTCCTACCCTACCTTACCCTCTGGTGACCATAAGTTTACTTTCTACATCTGTAGTTCTATTTCTGCTTATAAGTAGTTCATTTGTGCCATTTTTTAGATTCTACATATAAGCAATATGACATATTTATCTTTCTCTGTCTTATTTCACTCAGTACAATTTCTAGGTCCATCCATGTCGCTGCAAATGGCATTATTTTGTTCTCTCTTATGGCTGAATAATATTCCCTCGTATATATGTACCATAGCTTTTTTATCCATTCTTCTGTCCAAGGACATTTAGGTTGCAGCAGGAATTTAAATGGTTAAGATTTTATTTGAAATTGTTACTTAAACATATAATATTTCACCTGAATATACAAAAGACAAAAAGCTATAATGAAAAATAACTGGGCATTAAAATAGAAATCTCAGAATCAGATTCTAATAAGAAACCAGACCTGCTTTAAAGACAGCAGTGAGTAACTGATTCAGGTTTTAAAATATAAAGAAATATAATATTATAAAGATGACATTTTATATCAAGACTTCAAAAATATTAAGAGTTATAATTTGGAATTTCATCAAAGCCACAGATATCAAAAAACTAGCTTAGGTTTCCAGTTACATAAAAGGGAATGTATTAGTATTTGTCCCATAAAATAATATTTTCAAGAAAGAATTGTTTTATTAAAAGGAATACAGCAATATATCTCCTCTTAATTTTCCTTATTTCTAAACAGGCGAGGTACCAAGTATGAATAACAGGTATGTTTAATTATAGAATATAGTTCTGTAAAGATAAACATTACCTTCACATATTTTGCATACATCTGTTCATCTAAAGGGAAACTCTGGACATTCCTCTCATCTCTACCATGGAAAGTACCCAGCTTAATCCATTTATTCGTGGGGTATCTAGACAATTAAAAAAAATTAACATTCCTTTTTAGAAAATCATAAATCACACATTGAGAGGTCCTATCATTTCCAAATGAGATCTTGTACTTTTTTTTTCCCCTCTCCAGGTAACACATTCACTTAACATAGTTTAAATATGAGTTAAGCATCAAGGTCAATAAATACATTTTCTTTTCCAACTAAACTCTGACAGGTTTCTCCTTATGAAGAAAGACTATCTTGAAAAATCACACTATCAAATAGAAGATAAGAAGAAGACAAAAAGGACAAGGATTGCCTCTTGGAGTTTTAGAGGGCTTCCAAGTAAACTAGAGGCTTTAAAACAGAAAGTAGCCAAGAGAGTGTTTTGGAAGGATGAGGTACTACTCTTTATGTACAAGTAAGTATGTGATCAGGCTGGTGCTTTTGAACTGTGGTGCTGGAGAAGACTCTCGAGAGTCCCTTGGACTGCAAGGAGATCCAACCAGTCCATCCTAAAGATTAGTCCTGGGTGTTCATTGGAAGGACTGATGTTGAAGCTGAAACTCCAATACTCTGGCCACCTGAGGTGAAGAGCTGATTCATCTGGAAAGACCCTGATGCTGGCAAAGATTGAGGGCAGGAGGAGAAGGGGAACACAGAGGATGAGATGGCTGGATGGCATCACTGACTCAACGGACATGGGTCTGGGTGGACTCCGGGAGTTGGTGATGGACAGGGAAGCCTGTGTGCTGCGGTTCACGGGGTTGCAAAGAGTTGGACACGACTAAGTGACTGAACTGAAGTGTGCGATGATATAAAGCATAAGTACTAGTTGAAAGGGAAACAGAAAAAATCCTTTAATATCATATTTGAATTTCACAGCACTTACATAGCTTTTCTGATTTTAAAGGAAATCTAATGTAAAAGTCCCAAACTACTGTTTTTCTTTACTACAGCATTTAGAGAATCCCTCAAAGTAACGAGTATTCTCTTATCACATTAAAAAAAATACACTTTACTTGTCATAGCCGAACACGTTCATTTGACAGGTAAGAAAATTACAGCTTAGGGAAAAAGGAAATGACTTGAGCAAAGTTAGCTAAAGAAAAATGAGTAAGAGATCTTGAGAAACCATTTTGAAAACTGTATATAGGCAATGCTAAATGTAGGGTAGGGGAAGAAACACCACAGAAAATTCTTAACAGTCAATAATAAAAGAAGGATTAAATAACAGCATCCTACATGGTACATTGCGGGCACTCAAAAAGCATTTATGGAATGAACTAATACCTTCATCTGGAGGAAAATATCAAGTATTTATTAAAAATAATGTGTTTAAAACAAAAAAAAAGGATATTCTCAAGATGTAAGCATCGAAACTGATTTTTGATAGAACTATAAACATACAAGTGTGTATAAAAGACTGGAAGGGAACATATTAAAATGTTAACACAGGTATCTTTGGTTGATAGAACTGGGATTCTCTACCAAATTCCTTAGAATGTATGTTTCTCTTATAATCACACATATATACCAAAGTTTTTAAAATATACTTTAACAAAAACATATGCTATAAAATGATGTAAAATGAAATACTCATATATTTTTTTTTCTTTTTCTCATATATGTTAATAACTTTGTAAAGAAATGTTTGGAAGCAACACAGCGTAATAATTCAAAGTAAGGACTTCAAAATCATAGAGATCTATGTTTGAATCTTGGTTGTCCAACTCACAAATCACGTGACGTAGATAGGCTATTTAATCTCTCTCTGTTTCGTCTCATAAGGGAATAATATCAGAGGGTTGTTATAAGCACTATATAAGCTAATGAATGTAAAATAACAAATGACTACCCTACAACAGTATTATTACTGTTCTTACAAATGGGTACAAGTTGATTAAAACAAAAAATAAAATAATTAAAGTTTTAAAACATGACCCACTTTAAAATTTTTATTCTGAAAATCCAATATTAACTCTGCAGAAACCAGCTTTAGAATTTACCTGTCACTGATAGAAACCAGAAAGTCTTTAGGAGTAGAAGAAAATAATTCATAATTTGCAATATCAAACTGTTTTACTTGAATTGGTTCACAGAGTTCAATAACAAACCTTTAAAAAGAGCACAAGACAATTATTTAGATAAACCAACTAGAATAACAATTCATATTAAACATGACATTAACAACTTATATAAACTAGACCTCTATTAAGTTATTCATTAAAAAAATGTAAGGAAGGAAGAGGATTTGAGAAAGAACACCCGTAAGTATTCCCCAAGCATAGCATTAGTAGGAAAAAAATACTGATTTTGTCCTACAGTATTTTTTTAATAAAGATTCTTTTCTAATAACAAAGTTCATTCTTGGAGGAATGATTTGACAAAGAACAACTAGTAAGAGTGTAACCTGACTAGCCTAGAGGGCAGTTTGGCCATATTACCTCAAAAGGTACCACAGCTGTTGATTCAGCAATATACTCTTAGAAATTTAATCTATGGACACACAGCTCCAAATCATCACCCTTGTATATGCATCTTAATAAATATATCAAAGCACAGTTTATAAAAGTGAGGGCTAGTGGGGAGGGAAGTCAATCTAAATGTTTAATATAGAGGATTGATTGACAAATTATGGCCCCATTCAGACAATGAAATACCAAACAGCTATTAAAAATGGTACTAGAAACTATAACAAACTATGGCCCCATTCAGAATGAAATACCAAAGAGCTATTAAAAATAATACTAGAAACTATATATTGCATTTATATAAAAACATAGAAAATACAGACTAATGTATAGTGACAGAAATTACAGATCTGTAATTGCTATGGGGGTAAGGGGCGGGAGGGAAAAATTATAAAGGAGCATGAAGAAAATTTGGGGGGAGACAGATTATTATCTTCACTGTGGTGATGGCTTCATAGATGAATAAATATCAAAACTTATCAAATTGTACACTTTAACATTTTACAATTTATTTTACATGTAGTTTTTTATACATCAGTCACGCTTCAATAAAACTTTTTAAAAATAACAACACACTAGTGAATAAAACAAAAAAGCAGCAGACTCACAAGTATAGAGAACAAACTGGCGGTTACCAGTGGGGAGGTGGAACAGGGGATGGCAAACAGGGGTAAGGAAAGAAAAGCAGGTATTATTATGGAACTATATGAAATCATGTGTGTGAAATTTTTGAAAAGAAAATGATATTTGAGATATGTATCATGGACCTGGAAAAGATGCCACAAAATATTGCTATTTAGGAAAACATTAACAGTATGTTTCTACATGTATAACATAAAACTACATCCAGCATGGCATTTGAGGAAAGAAATACTCATGATATCTAGGACTCTAATCAATACTTTAATAAACTAATTATTATATCAAATGAGATTATATACACTAACAAGTAAATGTTAAATCAAAAGCATTACAATTAATATATTGTGTTTGGGGAGCAACAGAACTGAATTCCAGAAGATGGTAAGAACAGCCACAATTCAGAGAACAGCTCCTGATAAAAAGTAAACAGTTGCTAAATGCTTAGTCTGTGTCAGATACCATTTTAGATGATTTATGTCCATGCTCTGATTTAATTCTTACAACCAAAATGCATAAGAGATTATCTCTATTTTACAGAATCATTCAATTGGTTACTTCACATTTTTCCTTTCTGCCTTTTTAAAACAGAACTTGCTCCCCTCTCCAAAGATGTAGCCAAGCATACAGTCATAATCAAAGACTGTTTTTCCCAGTCTTGGCAATGTTACTTAATTATAGTGATGGGATGTGGGTAGAAGTCTCCAGTGCAACTTTCAGGTTAAGCCTTCAAAAGGAAGCTGCTACCTCTACTTCTGCTTTCTCTCACCTGACAGGTCACAATGAGGATGTGATAGGAAGAAATCATCACAGCAATGCAGGCAGGGACAACATCTCGGGAGTGGTAGAGAAACATGACAGAAGGTAAATGTGTCCTTTAATTGTTTTCTATTATACCCCTGCCCCACATATCAACTTGAGGTTTTTGTGTCAGAGAAAATTAACTATCTTTTTCAAACCACAGTTCATTCATCTCTGTTAAAAAGGCAGAATCAAGAGCCCTAACTAAAGAGTTATTTAGCCAGTAAGTAACAAAGTTAAAAGTTAAAAGACACATCTATCTGGCTCCAAAGCCTAAACACTGTACTACTATCCCAGGGAGAGGAAACTAAAGAAAATCAGACTCAGATTTTGCTTTTTATTTACAAATCTAAAAGAGCACTAAGAAGAAAAGGCAAATTCTTCTCTACCTCTTTTGCATACAAAGTTCTCAATTTCTAAGGAGATATGAGCTATATTATTGATACTATTAAAATAAATTTTTAGACAAATGTATTACCAGGTGTACAGTCAATCCACCAAGAAGATTTAACATTTCTAAAACTTATATTAAAGTAGTAAACACTCATAATATATATAAAATTAATAGTACATATGTAATTGTGCCTCATAAAGGTTGATTTTAAAATGCTTTTTCATCTAAGCCTCATCTTTAGTAAAACCTACGTATAAAAGCTGACACATCTAATTTCAACATACTTCTCTTAATAGGTCAGAAATTTTAAAAGATCAGTAAAGTAGCAGACCTAAATGTAAGAGTACACTGATAAAATACCACGTGTCAAAATTTAGATGATATGAACATATTACACAAGGTAATCTGCAAATGCAATGCAATCCCTATCAAAATACCAATGACATTTTTACAAAACTAGAATGCATAACTCTAAAATTTATGTGGAAACACAAAATACCCCAAATAGCCAAAATAATCTTGAGAAAGAACAAAGCTGACCTTAGACTTATCTGCAAAGGTACAAAGAAAAGATTTTTTAACTGTGAGAGAATACCATAAACAACTTCATTACAAAAACCTTCAAAATGGATTAAAGATAAAGTTCTAGAAAAATGTAATTAACCAAACTAATTTACTAAAACTAAGTTGAGAAGAAACAGAAAACCTCTACAGTCTCATGTATGGGCTTCCCAGGTGGCGCTAGTGGTAAAGAACCCACCTACCAATGAAGGAGACTTAAGAGACAAGGGTTTGATCCCTGGGTCAGGAAGACCCCCTGGAGGAGGGCATGACAAACCACTCCAGTATTCTTGTCTAGAGAATCCCATGTACAGAGAAGCCTGGTGGGCTATACAGTCCATGGGGTTGCAAAAAGTCGGAGATGACTAAAGCAACTTAGCACGCAGTCTCATAATTACTTCTTTTAAATATGTTTTTTTCTTTTTTTCTAATATAATTAAACCTTGTCATCTATCACACAAGTATAAAACACGGCATGCACAAGCTTATTTATAATAACTGTCTGTTATGGCAAAAGATTACTATAAACAGCCCAAATACTATCAACATAAGACTAGTTAAATCTTGGTACAATCATATAATGGAATTTCACGAAGTTATCAAAAAAAAAAAGAAAAAGTTTTATGTATGAATGAAATAGAAACATGACCAGAAAATTTTAAGTTAAAACTTAATTCAAGGTGATAAATATTATGTATAATATGCTGCTGTGAAAACAGAGAGATAAATAAAATCTGTTTCTGCATAAAGAAAATTAAAAGGTATCTAAAAATTTAACACTGAATAGGAAGACAGATGACAGATTGGAAGTATATTTCTCATTGTAGCTCCTCTACCTCTTTTAAACACCTTTTTGAGTTTGAGCCACATGAATGTGCTATTTTTGAAATCACATATTTAATTTAAAATTAACATCTTCCCTGAGGCATGGAAGGCTTTACAGTTGAGATTCAAACTTAGAATATCTTGAGAAAAAAGAAGCTTGAGATATCATGCTCCCTAACTGCAGATTATACAACAACCCTACAGTAATCACAACAGCATGGTAGATACAGAAACAGACACACAGATCAGCGGCTCAGGACAGAGAGCCCAGAAATGACCCCATGAACTTAGGGTCGATCCACCCATGACAAAGAAGACAAGAAGAAAACAAAACAAACTCGTGGCTAACAGGAGGCAGAGGGAAGGGGAAGGACAAGATAGGGGTACAGAATTAAGAGACACAAAATACTATACACAGACTAAATAAGCAACAACGATATATTGTACAGCATGGGAAAATATACTCATTATTTTGTAATTACTTTAAATAGAATATAATCAAGAAAAATACTGAAGCACTATTTTGTACACCTGAAACTAATATAATTTTGGAAATCAGCTCTGTGCTTTAAGTCGCTTCAGTCTTGTCTGACTCTTTGTGACGCTATGGGCTGTAGCCTGTCAGGCTCCTCTGTCCATGGGATTCTCTGGCCAAGAACACTGGAGTGGGTTGCCATGCCCTTCTCCAGGGGATCTTCCCAACCCAGGGATTGCACCCGCATCTCTACATCTCCTGCACTCACAGATGGGTTTTTTTACCACTAGCATCACCTACACTTCAGTTTAAAAAAAAAAAAAACACAAAACACATATCTTATAAGTATTAGGTTAGATGCACTGCCTTCAAAATAAGGAATAAGATGAAACTGCTTACTATCACTACATACAATTTTCTCAATGATCTAGCCAGCATGTGATGACAAAAAGAAAGTAAAATATAATAAAAAGGATTATAAAATTTTAAAAAGGAGAAAAATATGTAGGGAAGCTATAATTTTCTATACAGAAATCCTCAAAGATTCTACATATAAACTATTAAAATAAGAGACTATAAAAAAGCTGGATCTAAGACTCATATATTAAAAATAACTGGATATCTAAACACAAAAAAACATCATTTTATTAATTTTTACTGTAGTTCAATGTTGTGTTAGTTTCCTGCTGATACCAACAAATGAATTTAAGAAAAGATACACAATACTCATGAAAAGTTAAAAAAAAATAATTAAAAGATATTAAAAACAATTCAAAGATATGCCCTATATAGGATAAGTAAACTCAATATCTAAAAGTCAGCAAAAGATGCAATGCAATCACAAACAAAATCCAATGGGACACCTGGGGAACTCAATATAATAAGTCTAAGATTTAACAGAAAAAAGAAAAAAAAGAAAGAAAGCAGTGGCAGAACAGCCCAGTCAGTCCTGAAGAATATGGTACAAAAACCTGCCCTACCAGGTATTAAGATTTATAAAGCTAAAGAGTGTGGTGTTTCTGCAGGTAATGATAAACTGACCAAAGGAACAGGACAAAGAGTATAGAAACAAATTCCCATATAGAAGAGAATTTTATGATAAATGTATTATTGTAAATCAGAGGGAAAAGTGTGAATAAACAATTATCTAAAAGAGGAAAACAGGCTTCCCAGGAGGCTCAGTGGTTAAGAATCCACCTGCCAAGGAGGAGATGCAGGTTCAATCTCTGGGTTGGGAAGATCCCCTGGAGAAGGAACCGGCAACCCACTCCAGTATTCTTGGCTGGGAAATCCCACGGACAGAGGAGCCTGGCAGGCTACAGTCCATGGGGTTGCAAACAGCTGGACACGACTTAGTGACTACACTATATCATTAATCAGTCAGTAAAATGGTGGTGATTTACCTCAATTCTTTTTTAAAACAGCTGCTTTTGATCAACGAAATCAAGTAATCTAATAAAACTGTTGGCATATTAAACATTATTTTCCCCATATATCCCCCATAAGTTTCTTTGTTTATATTATTAGTTAATGGAAGAATTAGATTGAAGCAATGAAGCCAAAATCCAGGGAGATTTACCGGATGCCTCTGTCTTCTTCACATCCGATTTGTAAGCAAAAGCTGTCAATTTTAACTGTTATAACCATTTTTCAGATTTCCTCTCTCTTCTTTACCCAAATTGCCATGCCTTAATTAAAGCCCTTATTTTCCACATGAGCTATGACAGTAGATTCCTAACTGGTTTCACTGCTTCTAACTGCATTATGCTGTAGGCCATCTTTTGAGGATAACCCTTTCCAAAATGCCAGTGAGGTCATATAATTTCCTTACTTAAAACAAACTTACTGAAAACTACCTTACTTAAAACTACCCTCCATGGTCTTTAAGATAAACCTCAGAAACTTTTAAGCTGTATTATACATAGCATGAATGGCCTAACTGCTGCGAAACTGAGTCTCCTGGCTCATGTTTCATGATTACTCTAGTTTTACCTCTATTCTTGTAATCACTAAAACAGCTTCTTCAGTTTGCTCCTACTTACAGCTGCCCAGAAGACATTCGCTCCTATTAGTGCTGGCCCCTTCTTCTTACAATTCCTGAATACCTCTGTCTCCCTTATCTGTGACTTACTTATGAATTCAAGGAATTAATTCTTCAAGATTCAGCTCATAAATCACCTCTTCTAGCAAGCTCATTCTCTTCTGCAGTTATATATCATCTCTCTTTCTATAGTATCTTTTCAGGCATACTTTTCATACTATTTGATAACTGTTGAACTAGATCTGTCAATTTTGAGTGACATCCTTAAAAGGAAAGACATTTTAGGTCCTTAGACCCCAGGACCTAAGGAAACTATAGTACCAGCACCAATCATAAATGTTTATTAAGTGACATATAAATAAACCATAAATGCTTATTAAGAGACTATATGAACAAATCAATCTAACCCTAACATAAATGGTTTATATATATATAAAGCATACTTTATTAAATTTTATATTACTTACCAAATTTTAGTGCTGCAAGGATTCAACATATAAAGATCCATATTTTCTATAAGAATAGCAGATGTGCTCTATTTTCAAAAAGGGGGAAGGGAATAAATTACTTAAAGAAAAATACTTATTTCAACTCTCAAGTTTTCTAGGTTTTCTTTATTTTTAGATCTTAAAATATACCTAAGAGACTGAAATACCTGGGAAGAAAACATAACAGCGGCTAAAATTTACAAGTTTTGTCTATACTATGCTAAGCAAGGCTTGTAATAAAACAACTAAAATTAAACATCTGTTGCTATAGAAGCAAAATGATTTTTCCTATTAGCTATTTCCTTTTAAAACACAGGTTTTAAAAGTTCAAAAACCAAGTATATGCCCTTCAGCAGGTGAATGGATGAACTATGGTACATCCAGACAATAGAGTATTATTCAATACTAAAAAGAAAGGAGCTATCAAGTCATGGAAAGACACGGATGAAACTTAAATGCATATTACTAAGTGAAAGAAGTCAGTCTGAAAAAGCTACATATGGTATGATTTCAACAATATGATATTCTGGAAAAGATAAAACTAGGGAGACAGTGAAAAGATCAGTGGCTGTCAAAAGTTGGAGGAAAGAAGTGAATAGGTAGAGCACAGAGGAGTTTTGGGACAGTAAAAATACTCTATATGATACTATAATGACAGATACATGTCATTATACATTTATCCAAACCCACAGAATGTGTAAGAGTGAGCTCTAACATAAACTATGGATTTCAGGGGATAAAAATCTGTCAATATAAATTCATCAACTATAACAAATGTACCACTCTGGTGGGAGATATTGGTAATGGAGTAGACTAACACATGTGGGGACAGTGGGTATATGGCAGATCTCTGGACCTTCCTCTCAATTTGGCTGGGAACTTATAATTACTCTTAAAAAAAAAAAAATGGTGCAATGCATCAACCAATACACTAAGAATTCATGTAAGAAAGTATGTCTTTTAAAGCATAATCTTGCACTTATTAGTGGATTAGGAAAATAGCTCATGTTAAAATACAGTTTCCAGGAAACCACTGCTTATATTTAATAAAATCTCTAGCTTCCTATATGTATAGAAGAATTTTACACTTAAGTACCTTGGCTTCTGGGTTAGCTGCCAAAATTTTGGCACCACATTCTACTGAAGCGTAATTATTTCGATTTTTCTGGACCTTTTTTGTGGCATGTAGACCTCCATTAGAAGATGGATGCATTGACTGACCTGCAGACAAACCTTATTATGAACACATATCTATGATGATTATGATTGAAAATACCCACAGCAAACAATCTCAAGAACAACAGGCTGCCATCTAGAGTCCAAGTTTTAATAAAAACCCATATGAAATAGCTTTATATCCTTAGTAAACAAATTAACTACAAAAATCCACATTACTTGCCTTATGCTTAGTGTAATTCACAAAACGAAGTTTACTATGAGAATCAAAACTTTTGCATATACATTTTATTGTATTAAGGATAGAAGTTTATCCATCACTAACCCCAACAATAATTTTTAACTCTGAGACTTTTACAATGACAAAGAGAAAGTGTAATACTTTAGTCCAATTCTGTTTACAGTTTATGACTGAGAACTTTCCATGCTTCAACTTTCCTCCTATAAACTGAGATGGAAAATCACTGCTTTTGCCCACTTTATCTTACTTTAGCCTTGTTTAATAATTTACAATAATGGATTTTAATTAAGATTAATAAGACAGACACAGATAAATTCCATGTGGGTAACCAAAAGCATATTTGTTAAGTTTCACCTTTAAAAAGTTTTCAGAAGTTTTACTTTATTTTAACAAGAAGAGAAACTGTATATTTAAACCAATCCCTTAAAAAAAATTCCATTATAGTGCTTCCTTACTTTTTTCTTTTTCTACTTCCATAACTTTCTTCTTCCATTCATCAAATGTTGGTATATCCTCTGGGTCTTTGGAATTTGTAACAGGTGTAGGGTCAATTTCTCCTGGCTTTGTATAATCAGAACTCTGAAAGAAATGTCAAAAATAAATAGATTTCAGGTTTCAAAGAATACAGAGGAAATAGAATAAATTATAGTAGTAAATACAAATGTTTCTGTCAAATTAAACTAGAAGTCCAATTTTATAATGAATGATAGTATTCTGGAAAAAAACAAAAACATACAAAGGAAAGTTTTGGTTTAACTTAAAAGCTGAGTTTCTCTTTGAAGAATTAAAACCTTCTCTACCTGAGTATCACAGGATGAATCCCTTCATATGTTAGCAATATTAGCATGGGTTCTAAAAAACTCTATATAATTTCATAAGCCAACAATTACCGAAACAAAAACTGTACAGAGACTATAACTGTCGTGAACCCACCTTAAAATCTACATTAAAATAATATATATATTAAAGCAAGCTAACTTTAGATGTAGTACTGAGCAACTAAGCATGCATACTGTTTCTCCTAAATCTTTAATAACAAGTACCATTTATATAACTAATAAAGACCTACAGTATCACACATGGAACACTGCAATAACCTATATGGAAAAAAATCTGACGAAAAAGTTGATATACATATATATACAACTGATTCACTTTTCCATACAACAGAAAGTAACACAACGTGCTCAACCACTTCAGTAGTGTCCAACTCTTATACAGCACTATCAATCAGCTATTGTTGCTGTTGTTATTTAGTCACTAAGTGGTATCCAACCCTTTGCAATCCCATGGACTGTACCTGCCAGGCCCCTCTGTCTATGGGATTTCTCAGGCAAGAAAACTGGACTGGGTTGCCTTCTCCAAGGTATCTTCCGGACCCAGGGACTGAACATGCAACTCCTGCTTAGGCAGGTGGGTTCTTTACCGCTGAGCCACCAAAGATTTTAATAAAAAATTTAAAAATAAAAGTATCATTTATATAAAATTTTAAGGCAGCTGTAAAAACTTAAATGTGAAAAGCAAAGCTTTAAAGAAAGTATTGAAAAGATATCTTCATGATTCAGGCTATACCAGGATTCAGCAAGATGAAGGAAATCATTTTTTAAAAGGCTGATACATCTGGCTAGATTAAAATTTGAAAATTAAATATATCAAAAGACCATAAACCACACAGTTCAATAAGCCACAGACAGAAATATATGAAACACATTCAGACAACAAAGGATTGTTACTAACCATAAATACTGCCTACAAATCAATAATGGGGAAAAGTGGAAGAGGTACAGCCAACTGAGTAAAGAGAAAATACAAAAGGCTCACTCTCAGTAAAATCAGGGAATGCAAATGAAAACTAAAGATAATAAATTATACCAATCTGACGGAGGTTAAAATGTGATAGCCTGTTGAGCCATGGACATCTATGAGACTGCCAAAATGAGTGTGACATTTAGCAATATTAAAGATATGCATACTCTATGACCCAATAATTTAATTCCTAAGTATAATTATCAATGAAAAACATACATATGTGCCTAAGAAAATATGCATAAGGACATTTATTACAGCACTATTCATAATGTCAAAAAAATTGGAAATAATCTAAATATCTACGAATTGAAGAACAGGTAAATTGTGGTAGAATCAAATATAACAGTGAAAACAAAGAATAAATAAAACTCAAAAACAATGTTGAGTAAAATGATATTTAAAATGACATCATTTTATGTTTCAAAATTTGCCAAGTAATAGTATATATTGTTTATAGCAATGAATATTTGAATAAGCTTAAAAATATGCTCTAAAATGTAAAAAAAAAAAAAAACAAAAAAAACAAATTCAAGATAGTGGTTAAATCTGAAGCGGAGAGAAGAAATGTAACTGGAGAGGGCATACAATTCAATCTGTCATTTTAGCCTTAATTGGAAGAATGTATGCAAGGATGTTCATTTCATTTTAACATTATTTCTGTCTCCCTAAAACAATACATAATGCATTTGTTAATAGTGCCTTGAAAGTGAAAGTGAAGTAGCTCAGTCATGTCCAACCCTGTGCAACCCCATGGACTGTACAGCTTTCCAGGCTCCCCCATCCATGGAGTTTTCCAGGCAAGGGTATTAGAGTGGTTTGCCATTTCCTTCTCCCAAGAGATCTTCCCCACCCAGGGATCGAACCTGGGTCTCCCACCTCACAGGCAGACAGACGCTTTACCGTCTGAGCCACCAGGAAAGCTAATAGTGCCTTGAGAAGTATACAAAAAAAAAGACCATAAATCTTGGAGAAGGAAATGGCAACCCACTCCAGTCTTCTTGCCTGAAGAATTCCATGGACAGAGGGGCCTGGTGGGCTCCAGTCCATGGGGGTCGCAGAGTCGGACATGACTGACAGACTATCACTCATTCACTCACTCACTTCAGTAAATGGCACAAATCTCATATTAGGGTACATTTTTGAGTACTGATGCTAATTTGTATATTAGTATAACACACCAACACAAATTTCCATAATCTCGCTTTAGGAAGACAAACTAGCAAACTGGTTCCTCCACAACCTTCATGTTGGGAGTGTTTTGTAGAACACACAAGCTTATAAAAGTATGTAGCTATTTTTAAAAAAGTATACAGAAAATAAAACTAAAAAACCAACATTATACTAATTTAAAAATTAAACAAAAATTTAGTTTAAGTGAGAAAATAAACAAATATTTATAAAAATTAATCTAGTTGAGATGCTTGAGAGTAAAGCCCAAATACTAAAAGAAATACAATAAAAAGTAAGAATACACACACACACTCTTTGAGAGCCAGGCAGAGCAATCACTCTCACCTCTTAGCAACAAATATAAAAACTAAATAACACAATAAAATTATTTTGCAAAGCATTATAACAAGCAAAGGAATGGAATTTTGAATTAATTACTTCCTAAATTATTTAATACTCCAGAAAAACTATCAGAGAATGAATTTTATCACAAAGTGTCCAGTAGTTCTATACACTATCCAGTTCAGAATAGTTCTGCCCAATTAAGTCTGTGTGAGTGGAAGAGCTTATCCCTATTACCTCAAGGATCTGCAAGACACTGCTGTGAATGGTCAAGGCGAACAAGCAAATCTTGGACAAAACTAGCTGCCATGCTTGAATTCTACATTTGGCACTTAAATAGCTTAAAGAAGACATTTTTGTAATGTTTGTCTAATTTTATTTATGCCTGTGATATTTGACAACTGAACTGTAACACATACTTGACTTGGTTTCACTGGAAAATTGTTCCTACAAGATCTCAGACTATGAAATGTTGATTTCCTACATTTATAAGCAGCATTGTAGAAACAGTTAGCCCAATGATAGTCAGGTCTCCAGAATGAAGTTTAGTTAGTGATGAATGCAGATTCACAGAAAATATGTAAAGGAAAAAGTGGAGAACAGAACAGTTGAATGAGAAACAAACAAATACAGACGTGGCACTCAGTATTTTGAACTCCAATTCCACGTTTTGTTTTTGTTAAGTTCATTGAGTGGCCTTTCTCTCTTTATTTAGTTATTTCTTAGATGAAGGGAATATACTTCTCTGCCAACATTCTTTCAGGAAATTCTATACTGGCCTGTGTATTGGCCTCTACATGAAGTCAAAGTAAAACTCAAAAGGAGAAAAGAAAATAAAGCTCTTATACAGGGATGAGCCTTGCCTTTAAGAATCATATTTGTTAATATAAGCTGGTCTAGTTGTATTTTGCATACAAATAACAAAGAGTAGAATGTCCCTTTAAAATAATTCTAGTTGAAGAGCCTAAATTTAATCCTGTATTACTGAATTATAGTCTGAAGATACTTATAACAATCATAACTTCTATAAGGCTCTCTTTAAAAATTGCTTAAAAAAGGACTTTATGCATCTGGTACCAAACAGTCTATGGTGGCAGAAAACCATTTATATGTAAACATAACCAAAGAGAGGTCACACTTGGGACAACTTTATGTATGAACATTACATTGGCAATAGTTTCACGAAGTAACCACTTGCTCTCTGGGAGCACACTTCACCTCAGTTCCACACTGATCACTAACTATTGACCCCCTAACTTTACGGCAAATATGATTAACAAATTACAAGACTGGTTAAAAACAAAAATGAATTGTATAATGAATTGTAGGAGACAGTGCATGTTATTTACCTACCTCATTTTTTAAATTATCTGAAGAAGCATTCAATGCAGATTTTGGATCACTACCACCCTGATCACTTGATGAAACTTTTGATTCAAATTCTGACTTTGTTATCTTTCCTTTGCCGTGTGAAGATGACACATTTTCTATATGTTGGCCGACAAGGCTATTTGAAATCAAAAGGCATATTAAATCAATAAATTTCAGCTGAATAACAAGTACACACAAATCCAAACTATAAAAAGTATACATGAATAAAAAGTAAACCAAGAAAGGAGCACAAAGAAGTAAGTTTTCTCTCAATCATAAACTTGAATTAAGTATACACCAAAGTCTACTCAAAGGTGACACTGCCATTTATCATAGAATCATATAAAGACAAACAACAGCTCATGCTCACCTTTCAGGGGAACTGACAAAGGAAGGTTGGTCAACTGGAGCATTTGCATCAAGGGCCTCACCAACATCACAATCAGTTTCAGACTGCTCAGTTTCCCCTGGGTTGGCTACAGGGATAGTACCAGAGTCTTCTATTTCACTAAAACAGAAACAAAAAAGACGATCTGACAATTTAATGGACATAATGCAGCATAAGTTAAAAGTGATATTAGTGATTTCCAAAAAAATCCAAGCCAGGAAAAAATGCTTTATAGTTCTACGGAGGGTTTTCAAGAATTCACATACTGTAAGTTGTGGAAAGATTTAAAACATGTGAACTGTAGACCCCTGGTGTGCTGGTGCCCTTGCCTGGCCTCTAAATAGCTAAGTACCAAAATTTAAAACAAAATATTATAGGTTAATATTTAATATTGTCAAAAATAAGATCTTTATTTATTCTAAATGCATCTTCTCTCATGTTTCACTTCTATTAGTACATCCGACAGAATGTGGTCCACTGGAGAAGGGAATGGCAAACCACTTCAGTATTCTTGCCTTGAGAACCCCATGAACAGTAGGAAAAGGCAAAATGATAGGATACTGAAAGAGGAACTTCCCAGGTTGGTAGGTGCCCAATATGCTACTGGAAATCAGTGGAGAAATAACTCCAGAAAGAATGAAGGGATGGAGCCAAAGCAAAAACAACACCCAGTTGTGGATATAACTGCAGATAGAAGCAAGGTCTGATGCTGTAAAGAGCAATATTGCATAGGAACCTGGAATGTTAGGTCCATGAATCAAGGCAAACTGGAAGGGTCAAACAGGAGATGGCAAGAGTGAACGTCAACATTCTAGGAATCAGAGAACTAAAATGGACTGGAATGGGTGAATTTAACTCAGATGACCATTATATCTACTACTGTGGGCAGGAATCCCTTAGAAGAAATGGAGTAGCCATCATGGTCAACAAGAGAGTCTGAAATGCAGTACTTGGATGCAATCTCAAAAAGGACAGAATTATCTCAGTTCGTTTCCAAGGCTGCCGGGAGCCACCACGGGAGATCCCACCCATGACAAGGTCATGTGAAAGAGAACTGTTAAGCAAGGCTTCAGAACTCAACGGGCTCCCTAGGCTTTCTCGAACATCTACCCCAAAACCAGAATCTGTCTGTTTTACTATTTCATGACTTTCACCAACTCCTCCGACATTAACAGGGGGCTATTCCTGACCACCTTTCTCTGGAGAAAATCAGCTTAGGACTATAGCTAATAAGTCTCCTGGACATGAGAACAATATTTCCAATCAAAACCCCTCTGTTAGCATTTTAGCTTGCTTGGCAGATATACCCAGACTCTTGCAGCTACACATGTGATTATTTACAGCCTCCCAACTGTGAGAGGCACGGAAAGCCTAAAACATAGAGCCTTTCAAAGAGTTAAAAGTTATTAGAGTAGTGTAGGCATAGGATTTCATTATTAGGCCAATGCTTGTTGCTAAGTTACCATATCTCTTATCCACTGTGCACCTGGGAGTGCATTAGTTAACACAGTTGGAAAGTAAAAACAACAAGTGTAGCCTTGAAATTAACCACATCAGACTTTTGAGCTAATTGATTCTTTCTTGTAACTCATTACGCCTTTGCTTCCTGAGAATGTAACTCTGTTTAATACTTTTTGAGGCTGACATAGATTAGAAATATAAGAAAAAACATTTCAAGGGAAAATAAGTTTTCTGGTTGAGAAGCCTTTATCAAAAGAGGGTCATAAAATGTTCACAGACCACCAAGGCCAGAAGATAATGTACACAATATTGTTTATGGGAAAGGTTTGCAGAAAAATCCTGGTTTCGATAAAGCCAAAACAGATATAATGTTTGGGCTGACTCTGTATGACTTTGCATCTTTCATTTCCCTCTATGTACAAGTAAAGGTATAAAAGACCCTTTTAAAAATAGAAACAATGGGCCTCGCTTGAAGAAGCTTGGTCACCCCATGTTTTTCTTTTTTTTCCTTTTTTCTCTTTCTTTTTCAGGCTGATCCCTTGGAGCACAGAGGCTCCCTGCGTTCACTTATCTGCCCAGGTTTCTTAGACCTGAACGGGAAGACGCTCTGCGTCTTCACTCCCTCGAAAGACCGGGAAGGCACCTGTGGCCTCCATGAACAGGGCAAACTTCTTGTCTCGAAGTTTTATTGGCTTTCTATGTAAACCAAGGAATATCAGCCTCTTTCTCTCCTCTATTTTCTTATCTACAATATTCTTTCCTTATCTCTCTCTAAATCATCCGCCGATGCTGTTTTTCCTTCAGGTTCCCCTGGATCCTGCGGGGGCTGGACCCCAGCACAGGCACACCATTCAATATCACACCAAGTCTATGCCCCAACCAGCATCGCTGAAGAAGTTGAACGGTTTTATGAAGACCTACACAACCTTTTAGAACTAACACCCAAAAAAGATGTCCTTTTCATTATCGGGGACTGGAATGCAAATGTAGGAAGTCAAGAAACACCTGGAGTAACAGGCAAATTTGGCCTTGGAATACAGAATGAAGCGGGGCAAAGGCTAAGAGAGTTTTGCCAAGAGAACGCACTGGTCATAGTAAACACCCTCTTCCAACAACATAAGAGAAGACTCTACACATGGACATCACCAGATGGTCAACACTGAAATCAGACTGATTATATTCTTTGCAGCCAAGGATGGAGAAGCTCTATACAGTCAGCAAAAACAAGACCGGGAGCTGACTATGGCTCAGATCATGAACTCCTTATTGCCAAATTCAGACTTAAATTGAAGAAAGTAGGGAAAATCACTAGACCATTGAGGTATGACCTAAATCAAATCCCTTATGATTATACAGTGGAAGTGAGAAATAGATTTAAGGGACTAGATCTGATAGATGGAGTGCCTGATGAAATATGGACGGAAGTTCGTGATATTGTACAGGAGACAGGGATCAAGACCATCCCCATGGAAAAGAAACGCAAAAAAGCAAAACGGCTGTCTAGGAAGGCCTTACAAATAGCTGTGAAAAGAAGAGAAGCGAAAAGAAAAGAAGAAAAGGAAAGATATAAGCATCGGAATGCAGAGTTCCAAAGAATAGCAAAAGGAGATAAGAAAGCCTTCTTCAGCGATCAATGCAAAGAAATAGAGGAAAACAACAGAATGGGAAAGACTAGAGATCTCTTCAAGAAACTGAGACATACCAAGGGACTATTTCATGCAAAGATGGGCTCGATAAAGGACAGAAATGGTCTGGACCTAACAGAAGCAGAAGATATGAAGACGACGTGGCAAGAATACACAGAAGAACTGTATAAAAAAGATCTTCACGACCAAGATAATCACGATGGTGTGATCACTCACCTAGAGCCAGACATCCTGGAATGTGAAGTCAAGCGGGCCTTAGAAAGCATCACTACAAACAAAGCTAGTGGAGGTGATGGAATTCCAGTTGAGCTGTTTCAAATCCTGAAAGATGATGCTGTGAAAGTGCTGCACTCAATATGCCAGCAAATTTGGAAAACTCAGCAGTGGCCACAGGACTGGAAAAGGTCAGTTTTCATTCCAATCCCAAAGAAAGGCAATGCCAAAGAATGCTCAAACGACCGCACAATTGCACTCATCTCACATGCTAGTAAAGTAATGCTCAAAATTCCACAAGCCAGGCTTCAGCAATATGTGAACCGTGAACTTCCTGATGTTCAAGCTGGTTTTAGAAAAGGCAGAGGAACTAGAGATCAAATTGCCAACATCTGCTGGATCATAGAAAAAGCAAGAGAGTTCCAGAAAAACATCTGTTTTTGCTTTATTGACTATGCCAAAGCCTTTGACTGTGTGGATCACAATCAACTGTGGAAAATTCTGAAAGAGATGGGAATACCAGACCACCTGACCTGTCTCTTGAGAAACCTATATGCAGGTCAGGAAGCAACAGTTAGAACTGAACATGGAATAACAGACTGGTTCCAAATAGGAAAAGGAGTATGTCAAGGCTGTATACTGTCACCCTGCTTATTTAACTTCTATGCAGAGTACATCATGTGAAACACTGGGCTGGAAGAAACACAAGCTGGAATCAAGATTGCTGGGAGAAATATCAGTAACTTCAGATAGGCAGATGACACCACCCTTATGGCAGAAAGTGAAAAGGAACTAGAAAGCCTCTTGATGAAAGTGAAAGGGGAGAGTGAAAAAGTCATTAAAGCTCAACATTCAGAAAACTAAGATCATGGCATCTGGTCCCATTAGTTCATGGGAAATAGATGGGGAAACAGTGGTAACAGTGTCAGACTTCATTTTGGGGGGCTCCAAAATCACTGCAGATGGTGACTGCAGCCATGAAATTAAAAGATGCTTACTCCTTGGAAGAAAAATTATGACCAACCTAGATAGCATATTACAAAGCAGAGACATTACTTTGCCAACAAAGGTCCACCTAGTCAAGGCTATGGTTTTTCCAGTGGTCATATATGGATGTGAGAGTTGGACTATGAAGAAGGCTGAGCACCAAAGAATTGATACTTTCGAACTGTGGTGTTGGAGAAGACTCTTGAGAGTCCCTTGGACTGCAAGGAGATCCAACCAGTCCATTCTGAAGGAGATCAGTCCTAGGTGTTCTTTGGAAGGAATGATGCTAAAGCTGAAACTCCAGTACTTTGGCCACCTCATGTGAGGAGTTGACTCACTGGAAAAGACAGATGGTGGGAGGGACTGGGGGCAGGAGAAGGGGACAACAGAGGATGAGATGGCTGGATGGCATCACTGACTCGATGGACATGAGTTTGAGTGGACTCCAGGAGTTGGTGATGGACAGGGAGGCCTGGCGTGCTGCAATTCATGGGGTCACAAAGAGTCGGACACGACTGAGCAACTGAACAGAGCCAATATTAGAGTTATTGCCTACAGTATCAAGAAATCATCTATTATCTCAAAATGCTTCACTAAAGTTCCTAAAGCACTTTTATAATTTCATTTAAAAAATATATATCTTAGTATTTTTCCCTAACTTACTTTCATTTCACTAGACAATCATGTTCAATATAGTGAGAAAATGAGATGTACTGTTCAGATATATAGTATCTAGACTTAAATACTAAGTGTTTAATATTAAAAAAATTTAAAATCTGTCATTATTTCTAAGCATGTCTTCTGTTCCCTCGTCCCTTACCAGGGTGAACTCCTAAATGGTAACTGTACCATCTTTGTGTACAACTCCTTCAACCCAGTCCCTCATATTCTAGAAAAGAGCATGTATCTAAAAAGTGCCTGAGGCAGAAAAATAGTAGTAATGATAAAAATTATACTAACTCATGCATATACTCTTACTGTATGCCAGATACTGTCCTATACATTTTATATAAGCTGACTCATTTGACAAAGGACATGTTTAAGATACTATTAAAAGAAAGGGGTTTTGTTCTTTGTACTGTTGCTGAAGCTAGGCGTACAAAAGAGACTTTCTAAATTAAGGAAACTTTAAACATCACTAATCATCAGGGAAAAGGAAAATCAAGACCACAAAGAGATATCTGTCAAATGGCTATTATCGAAAAGTTTACAGGGATTTCTCTGGTGGTACAGTGGTTAAGAATCCACTTCCCAATGGAGGGACCTGGGTTCAATCTCTTGCCTGGGAACTAAGATTCCCTATGCTGTGGGGCACCTAAGCCTGTGCACTGCAACTAGAGAATAATCCCCACTCGTCACAACTGAAAGAAAGCCCATGCACAGCAATGAAGATCCAGTGCAGCCAAAACTAAATAAATTCAAAAAAAAAAAAAAGGACTAAGTAACAAATGTTGGCCAAGGATGTGGAGAAAAGAGAACCCATGCACACTGTTGGTGGAGATGTGAATAGGTGCATCCACTGTAGAAAACAGTATGGAAGTTTCTCAAAAAAATTAAAACTATGACCCAGCAATTTCCCTTGGAGTATGTACTCAAAAAAAAACAGAACTCTAATTTGAAAAGATACATGTACTCAATGTTCACAACAGCATTATTTACAATTCCCAACTCATGGAAACAACCTAAGTGTTCACCAACAGATGAATGGATAAAGAAGCTGTCATATATATACCCACACGTGCAATGGAATACTACCCAGCAAAAAAAAAAGAATGAAATCTTGCCATTTGCAGCAACAAGGATGGACTTGGAGGGCATTATGCTAAAAGTGAAATAAGTCAGAGAAAGATAAATACTGTATGAGATAGCTTATATGTGAAATCTAAAAACTACAACAAATTAGTGAACGTAACAAAAAAAAAAGCAGACGCACAGATATAGAGACCAAACTAGTGGCTACCAATGGGGACGGTTCAGTTCAGTTCAGTCACTCAGTCGTGTCCAACTCTTTGTGACCCCACATACTGCAGCACACCAGGCTTCCCTATCCCACATCACCAACTCCTGAAGCCTACTCAAACCACGTCCATTGATTCGGTGATGCCATCCAACCATCTTATCCTCTGTCGTCTCTTGCTCCTCCTGCCTTCAATCTTTCCCAGCATCAGCGTCTTTCCAAGAGTTGGTTCTTTGCATCAGGTGGCCAAAGAATTGGAGTTTCAGCCTCAGCATCAGTCCTTGCAATGAAGATTCAGGACCGATTTCCTTTAGGATTGACTGGTTGGACCTCCTTGCAGTCCAAGGGACTCTCAACAGTCTTCTCCAACCACTCAGTTCAAAAGCATCAATTCTTCAATGCTCACTTTTCTTTATAGTCCAACTCTCACATCCATACATGACTACTGGAAAAACCACAGCTTTGACTAGATAGACCTTTGTTGGCAAAGTAATGTCTCTGCTTTTCAATATGCTGTCTAGGTTGGTCATAGCATTTCTTTCAAGGGGCAAGCATCTTTTATTTTCATGGTTGCAGTCACCATCACCAGTGATTTTGGAGCCCCCAAAACTAAAATCTGTCACTGTTTCCACTGTTTCTCCATCTATTTGCCATGAAGTGATGGGACCACCTGCCATTACCTTAGTTTTCTGAATGTTGAACTTTAAGCCAACTTGTTCACTCTCCTCTTTCACTTTCATCAAGAGGCTCTTTAGTTCTTTCTCACTTTCTGCCATAGGGTGTATCATCTGCGTATCTGAGGTTCGTGATATTTCTCCCAGCAATCTTGATTCCAGCTTGTGCTTCTTCCAGCCCAGCATTTCGCATGATGTACTCTGCATATAAGTTAAATAATCAGGGTGACAATATACAGCTTTGACGTACTCCTTTTCCTATTTGGAACCAGTCTGTTGTTCCATGTCTAGTTCTACCTGTTGCTTCCTGACTTGCATACACATTTCATAGAAGGCAGGTAAGGTGGTCTGGTATTCCCATCTCTTTCAGAACTTTCCACAGTTTGCTGTGATCCACACAAAGGCTTTGGTGTAGTCAATAAAGCAAAAATAGACGTTTCTCTGGAATTCTCTTGTGTTTTCAATGATCCAGCGGATGTTGGCAATTTAATCTCTGGTTCTTCTGCCTTTTCTAAATCCAGCTTGAACATCTGGAAGGTCACAGTTCATGTACAATTGAAGCCTGGCTTGGAGAATTTTGAACATTATTTTGCTAGCACGTGAGATGAGTGCAATTGTGCAATAGTTTGAACATTCTTTCACATTGCCTTTCTTTGGGATTGGAATGAAAACTGACACTTTCCAGTCTTGTGGCAACTGAGTTTTCCAAATTTGCTGGCATATTAAGTGCAGCAGTTACACAGCATTATCTTTTAGGATTTGAAATAGCTCAACTGGAATTCTATCACCTCCACTAGCTTTGTTCGTAGTGATGCCTCCTAAGGCCATTTGACTTCACACGCCAGGATGTCTGGTTCTAGGTGAGTGATCACACCATCATGATCATCTGGGTCATGAAGATCTTTTTCTGTACAGTTCTTCTATGTATTCTTGCCACCTCTTCTTCATATCTTCTGCTTCTGTTAGGTCCATACCATTTCTGTCCTTTATTGTGCTCATCTTTGCATGAAATGTTCCCTTGGTATCTCGAACTTTCTTGAAGAGATCTCTAGTTTTTCCCATTGTATTGTTTTCCTCTAATTCTTTGCACTGATTGCTAAGGAAGGCTTTTTTCTCTCTCTTTGCTATTCCTTGGAACTCTGCATTCAAATGGGTATATCTTTCCTTTTGTGTAGGAAGGAGCAATACAGGGGTGGGGAAGTGGGAGGCACAAAGTACTGGGTATAAGACAGGCTCAAGTATGTCGCATAAAACATGGAGAATAGAGTCAATACTTTGTAATAACTGAAAATGGAAAGTAGCCTTTAAAAATGGTGTAAAACATTTTTAAAAGAGAGAAAAAGAAACCAAAATATTCCAAATTTATCTAAATATGCTGAATATTTATTATCAAGCTTGAAAAAGTTAGCTATCATACAAAGACATATTATGAATGGAATGACATGGTAATACTTAATGGAAATGAACACTCTGACACTGGAATTTTTGATAATTATAGGAAAGATTATTCAGTTAAGTTTCATGTTTCTTAAACAAGAATCTCACTTTACCTATATTATGCAGATAATTCATGCCTGGGATACAATCAACTTCCCTGAGTTAGACAGAAGAATAAATACTCATTATGCCATAAGATCATTACATTTAAAAATAAAAAAATTAAAAACACAAAACAGGTGCATTATTATATAGGTCTACTATATAGACTAAAGGTCAAATTTAAGTATTAAAGAAATTTTTCTGTCATTATCTAATGATGTTCTTTTTTTCTTTGTAATGACTTACTCAAGTTTTGAGATTGGAGTGACCTCTGAGGTAGATGAACTGGAAATATTTTCATTATTTTCACTGTCCACAACTACACTGGAAGAATCTTCATGAAGATCAACTGTAGGGAGTGTTTCAGTCACAGATGGACTTAACTTTTTTGACTCCGCATCCTGTTTCTAAAAAAGTCAGTTATATTTAATGCTGGGATTAACAAATTCTCTATTTGAAGAGGATATTATAAAAAGTATGTCTCAAAAGTAACAATATAATGTTCACTAAAAATTACTTTTATAAAAGTCCCTTCTTCTAACATGACCATCCTAAGGAATACATCTCATATTACAATACAGGCTCTACAGATTTGTCATAGCATTTCATAAGCCAGGACAAAGCAGCTTGTCTTTCTTCTTTCCTATTTTGTATCAGGACCTACAAAATTTCTCTCTTACTATAATTACACCTTAATGTATCCTACAGCAACACCGAAATCCTATGTAAATACATGAAACAGTATCTATTAAATAGCATTACTATTTATTAGTATAAAACTATATACTAGTATTTAATATATAATAGTATAAATTAAAATAGTATAAAATAGTGTACCACATAGTTTTTTGTCCCTGAGTGGTTTAGAAGATAATGTGTATCAAGAAGTAACAATACAAGGCATGTATAAATAACATTACAAGGCAATACACAATTCTGGCTGCTCTTTTAAGGCCTGTATGCTGTTTCACTCTTCCAAAATATAATCTGAAATGTACTTAACACCTACTTATCTTTGAAAACCTCTTATAAGTACTTCCCTCCACCAACCAACTCCATATAGAATTAGCCATTCCCCTTCTTCTATGCCTCCACTGTTATCTGTATAGACTTTAATCACACCTTAATTGCCCTTATTTATTTATTTCTCTTCTTCAATTCCATTATAAATGTCTTGAGTACAGACTATGTTTTTTTGATCTTCATGTTCTTAGTGCCTAGCAAGTACTAGTACCTAGCACACAGTAGACAATACTTACTAAGTGAGTATCAAATGAGAGAGAGGTACTCATGCTCAGTTCAAAGAAAAGAGAAACTAAGGACTACGATGAACTAGAAGAACTAGGACTTTGAAGAAAAGGACAAGCCAGTACAGCAACAGAAAGAAAATAAGAGGCAGAGTCAGAAGAATATAAAGTAAGGACTGTGATATAAAATTAAAACATAAAAGACAATAAATATAAAACAATATAAAATATAAAAGAATATAAAATTAACAATGTGATATAAAACAAAAATTCTTTATAAAATAAGAAAATAAAATAAAATGTGATCATTTGAGGAATTTACACTGGAATGAAAAGTTGGCAAAGGAATACAAATAGTTTGCATAATTTATGACGGAGGCTTTGAGAAAAGAACCATCACATTATTATCAAATATTGCATTATCATTTGACATAAAAAATTAATGATATTTTACACTATTTTTTTTCTTTTATTAATACTAAAGTCTCCAAAATCGATGTGAATCTTATACTTAACAGCTAATCTCAACTAAGACTATCCACATTTCCAATGTGCAAAAGCCACAGGTAGCTAGTGGCTACTGTACTGAACAGCACAAGTCTCTAAAGATGCAGTAAGCGCTTCAATGTACTTGAACAAGAGAATACCATGAGAAAAATTCAGGAAAATGAAAAATGGCAAGACTGTTTGGGATACTTGTATAACTGAAGAGCTACAGAGATCACTTTTCCCTTACTCTGATGCATAAATCTTTTCCAAATGTCCTCCAAAATTCATTAAAATGAAATGTACTATCTCTCCCTAGATAACCCAATTAAATCATAAAATAACTCCGGCTATGTTTCTTTAAAAAGCATTTCCCCTTCTTTAAAGCTGAAATTTATTTTTGTTAATATTTAAGAGATTTAGTTTTTCCTTAGTCCTTCTTCCTTCCAGATCAAATATCCCCAGTTTCTTCAGTTATTCCTGATATTAAATGGTTTCCAGATACATCAGCATTCTGATCAACTTACACTCTGGTCTAGTTTTACATATTTCATAAAAGCTGGTATACAAAGTGAAAAATAACATTTAGGATATAATATGAGAGAAAAGGGGAAAAAACATAATCTATTAATGATTATTTATTAATATTCCATACTAAGTGATAAAATTTTGGTGTCAAAATACTCTGTATTCTACATACAAATACTTTAAGTCAGAAAAAATGTCCCCTGATATCTGAAAACCTGACAGAAGATAAGTAATTATACTGAGCCAAAATGGAACCTAAAAAGAAAGATTTACAACCAAACCTATACTACAAGGAAAATGGTCACATTTACTATTACATCAGTAATTTTGAATTTTCTCCAAAACAGTACCTAACAGGTGACTAGTATTAAAGCTAGTTGCACGGTATCACAAAAAGAAAGGGGAAAAAAAAATATACAATATGTTGACCAAATAAATGTATTCTATGTTGTGAAGTGGTTTGAAAAGCCGTATCATTAAAAAATCAAAGGAACAAATCTTACCTGTACATTCACATTGTAGTCATCTTTTAATTTGTTTTCTTCTGGAGGAACAGGTAAGCTTGAATCTACTTTTCCCGATAATTCAGCATTGACAGGTCCCCCTCTTTCATCCTATATTGCAACAAAGAAAAGGCCGACTGATAAAATTGCTTCACAAAACAGTCCTGAAGCAATATTAAGACTGTCTTTCCATACAACCAAAACACTTTATTGTGATTTTAATAATTTTGTTTCCATGCTTATTGTCTACCTTCATGCATTACTCTCCTTACTGCTTCACTTCAAATGTATACTACATGTGTACACTAGCAGTACAGTAATGAGCATAGCTGCCTTCCAAATATACACTACATTTGATTTCTTAATAAGCACTTTAGTCCTACCACCCAGCACTATATGTTAGACACACAGGAAGATCAGTAAATATCTGGTAAATATATATGCTTATAGCTTTTTGTGTCATCTCTTACTGTTAAGTTAGAATTTCAGATATATTTTCTTTAAATGTATATTCTGGCATATAAGTTTCATAAAAGCAAAGTTCATATCCATCATATTCTAACCCTATAAAGAACATAATAGGTAACCAAATGTTTACTGAAATAATGTCTATTTCCCCTTCCTTAACACTTTGCTTAAATTCATTTTTAACAACATTTAAGTCTTATTTCTCATCAAAGAAGAGATTAGCTTTAAGTCTTACAGATTGTGCATAGAGGCATACAATTATACTTTTTTTGGAGAGGTATCCAGCAAGAGTCTTCAAAATTTTAACTGCTCTATCCTTGAAACCGATCCTGTATAACTCAGAAATTTAAATCCATTCTAAACATCATGCCAAAAAAAGAAAGCACCCAAGCATATAATTAAAAGTTTATGCATACACACACACACACAAATGCAGACACAAACACGCATGTATAAACACAGCTGAGAGCCTCTCAATCAAAAAAGTGCTTAGATAAATTTAACATATCCATACAATGGAATAAAAATGTAGCTATTCAAAATAACACAGTAACATACAAAGGTATCCACAAGATACTGCTGGGGAAGAGGGCAAGTCAACTTGTGCAATATTTATGGCATTTTACTAAAAATTAAAACATTAATTTGTGAGCTATGATGTATCTACACCCAAAGACAATGGTCTGAGTGTTTTAATAAGAAACAGCAAATTATGGTTCCTTTGGGGATGGGAAGGGGATACAAAGATGAATATCTTACAGTGTGTATAAATTATTCCTCTAAGTTAAAATAAGAACGTTGATTTTCGGGGGAGGGTGTGAGAGGGAGCCAAATCTAGCTGAAGTCAATAATCACCTTTTACGATTTAAAATGATAACAAACTATTTAGAGACCATCAGATTTTTTTGCCTCTGTCTATTCACTCTACCCAATTATATGAAACAAAGTACATAGCCAATCATTTCAGGTTCTCCCTACAATTCTCATTTCTAATAGTTCTTAATTTATAAGACTCAGGTTTCTTTAGAGACACTTTAAGTAGTTAAAGTATTAAAAAGAGAGTCCTAGTTTTCAGTTCTCTGAACAGGTACTATTTTTCTCCTTATAATACAAGCAGTAAGAATAAATAAATAAATATTTAGGTTAATTTCAGAATTACCTAAGTAACTCCTCAAAGTATAGCAAAGAAAATTACAAACCTCCATCAAAAATAATGTCACAGTATTTTTGAAATATTTTTACTCCAAATGTTTTGAGAAGACAGAAAGCTAATACACAAATTACAACTTCATCTTTATTTAAGGTACCTTTTTCTGGGATTGTACATCTTCATTTTCTAGTGCACAATTGTCATCTTGAGAGTAATACAATGAAGCTGAAGAACTCTCTTTACAACACACATGCCAACTTGGAAGCCTGTAAAACATCCACCGTCACCATCCAGAAAAAAAAAAGGTAAGGTTGTTAAATCAACATATTCCATACCATGAACTAGAATTTGAGGCAAGAGACAAACAGATGGTTCTTATCCTAATGTTCTTGACAATCTGACCATTTAACGATGAAGACAAATGTACATAAGACAAAGGCTTTTTATTTAATACCCTAAGAAAAATATAAAGCGTTATCAGCACTCCAAGTAAGACATCATTAATCTCACAAAGGTAAAACAGGAAATACTTCACAATAATAAGAGTATCTGACAATTATCACAGAAGGAACAGAGAAAGTTGACGAACAGCTAACCTCAAAAGCACCAGATGCCACTGATATTCTAAATTCTACCAAATATTTAAGAACAAATAATGCTAAAGCTACCTGAACTATTTCAAAGTATAGAAGTAAAGCTTCCAAATTATTTTATAGGGAACAAAACAATGATATCAAAAATTAATGGAAACAGTACATATATATAAATACTATAGGTTAATAATACATATGAAATCAGACACAAAAGTTCTGAAGAAAATAAAAAAGAAAAAATCTCCATTAACATACCCAAGATGCAACACACCACTGTTATGGTCAAGTAGAGTTTAGCTCTGATATTCCAAAATGGTTTAGAATATATTTACTTTGCTATGCAAAAATATCAAGGAAAAGAAATCTCATTATCATCACCAAAGGACATCTGATAAATTTATGCAGCCATCCAGATTTTAAAAGTCAATAAAATAGTAATACGTAGATATTTAACATGAGAAATACATAGTACATGCATAACACATAAGCCTAAGAGTCACTATCATAATCAGTGAAGAAACCAAAATATCCCTATTTAGATCTGAAACAAGAATGTCCATTATCACTAGTATTACATAAAATGAGGACAAAGGCAGCATAAAAACAGGAAAGGATACAGTAAAATTACCAATAATTGCAGATGAGTTTATATGGTTGGAAAGCTAAAAAGTGTTATAAGAAGGCTTGGGTATAAAATAATATTCCTAACCCACTCCAGTACTCTTGCCTGGAAAATCCCACTGAGGAGGCTGGTAGGCTGCAGTTCATGAGGTCGCTATGAGTCAAGACATGACTGAGCGACTTCACTTTTCACTTTCACGCACTGGAGAAGGAAATGGCAACCCACTCCAGTATTCTTGCCTGGAGAATCCCAGGGATGGGGAAGCCTGGTGGACAGCTGTCTATGGGGTCGCACAGAGTCGGACACGACTGAAGAGTTTGCCCTTTTTTTCCCCTGCCTCACTATCTGAGCTGTGGCATCTCATGTTCTCTAGCCTTTTTCCTGGGATTATATCTTCTGCTTCACTGGTTAATAGGCGTTCAGACTTGATCTGAATTATACCACTGGGTTTCCTCAGTCTCCAGCTTTAAGACAGCAGAATTTCTCAGATTCCATAATCGTGTGACTCAACATCTCATTTTACATATAGTGGCTTCTATTTCTCTGAAGAACCCTAGTACACCTGACATTAGTATGTACTACATTATTAGCATATTTACCCTATTGATAAAGCTACCCTATAGCTTTATCAATAGTATCACTGTTTACCTCTAATATATCAGTCCCTATATAAAGACAGATGCTAATTAAAGACAGACCTGCAAAGATATCCTTAATTTTGTGTATAAGAAAAAAGCCTAAAATAGATAAAAATGATCACCAACTAGGAACTGTCAAGAAATTTTAAATCACCAAAGTAAAATGAAATAACACAAACCCACACCAACTACACTGAAGAAGAATGAATCTCTATAATACAGTCTTTACCGTCAACAAGTTCTCCCAGGTGAATTAGACATGCATGCCCCATCATTACGAATCACTGGGTCACATTAAAACAGCTGAGGGCACTTTGCTACATGACTAAATGGATCTGATTCCATACTACTGAAGCAACTTTCAAAAACTGTACTGTGAAAACCCCAAGCCTGATGAAATTACTTTCAAAATTTTTTAGAAATTCAGCACCAGAAATCACAACAAGCAAGATAAATGGAGCCCCTGACACTCTCCCCTCAGACTCTATTACTATTGATTAAATCGATTGTGAGCCAAGTATATCCTCTTACACTTAAACTCTTTGAGAATCAATTTCATATCCCTAACTACTTTAGCCCCTCCCCATATAGCCAAAACCTGCAAACATCAGGTGTTTAACAAATACTTACTAAAGAGGGTTCTTAGGGGAACTGTTTTGTAGCACACAGCAGAAACAAAATCCAATCACTTTTCATTCCTCTTCCCATCAGCCCCACCTCCTGCCTGGACCACTACCACCACCTCCCCAACTCAACCACCCATCCACCACCCCCTCACACAAACACAAAACATAGAATCTGGAAAATAAGAGGACACTTGTGTCTTGTTGTCACCCCTCTCCACTGCCACCCCACTAATGTGGCATGGATTCACCATTCACATGGAAAGGTATCAACTTTTAGAGTAGGTGTAATTAAAAGTCTTGTAAAATTTGCATTTGAGTGTCATTTAGGATACAAAAAGCTAACCATCTTCTAAAACCTGTAAACTAAGTTATAAAGCAGAATAATTTTTTTATTAAAGAGGAAAATATAGGGCACATTACAAAATATTAGAGCAGAAGACCACAGGTCAAAACTGGTAGGTAGGATGCAGGTAAAACAGCAGCAGGAAAACTATCCTTCTGAGCCCATCTGGAGACAAATTGAATACAAAAGAGCCACTCTTTCAACTCAAGAAGATAAAGGACAGTTTAAATCTAAGGGAAAAAGGACTCTTAAGGACAGAAATCACTGAAAGAAAAACCAAACCAAAAGATTAAAACCAAAAGTTGGTTCTCCAAGGAAAATATTAAAAAGACAAACCTCTGGAAAAACTGGTAAAGGAGAGTTGGTGATATGAATTAACAAAATATGTTCTAAAAGCATGAAATAACCACAGGCAAGACATATTTTTTTAATTATAAAATATTAACAGCTATATATACTAATATATTTGAAAACTCAGAAGACATGGATGTTTCTAGAAAAATAACAAAATTGGGACAAAGTATACAAAAATTGGAATTCACTGACAATAATGTAAAAATTTTGAATGGATTAATCAACACCTTATCTAGAGAAAAGGAAATCCCAATCTTTTTTCCCCCTACTTTTTATTTGGAAATAATTTGAAGCTTTCAGAAGAAATGCCAACATAGTACAAAGAACAACTGCAAACCCTCTCTACCTGCTGTGAACCGTTTGTCCCATCATTTGCCATTCTCACAGCAAGTTCATGGCCCTCTCTCTTTCCCCACTCCATGTAATCTATCTCAAAGTATCTCTGTACGTGTTTCCTCAGAAAAAAGGATATTTTCTTACACAACCACACTACAATTAACAATCTGAGTAAATGGTACATTGACACAATAATCTATGTCCCCAGAGGTGTCCTATCAGCATTCCCCCTCCCCTCCTCAACCCCAAGCACAGAATCAAGTCTAAGACCATGTCCTGTGTCTTTAGCCTCCTTTAACCTGGAACAGTTCTTGGCCTTTATCTTATATGGTACTGACACTTTTGAAGGACATAATCCTTTTATTTTTAAATACCATGGTCCTTTTTTTGAGGTTTGTCTTATGTTTTATCACGACCAGATTCAGGTTATATATTCCTAGCTGGAATCCTTCCTAAGCAATGTGTCTTTCTCAGGGTACCATCTCCAGAAGCATCGGATATCCATCTGTTTCAGTACTTGCAATTCCACTTTTACATACTTCTTAAGAGAAATGAAAACTATGTGTACAAAAATGCCCACAATAGCTTTTACTCCTAATAGCCAAAACCTGAAAGTTGTCCAGATGCTCAACAACAGGAGAATATAAATAAACTGTTGTATACTCATACAATGTGTTATACTAGTTCTCACAATCAAAAGGAATGAATTACAAATGAATGAAATAAGACGGATAAATGTTGGAAACATTACACTGAGTGAAAGAAGTCAGACACAAGAATAAATACTGTATTAATTCTATTTAAATAGGTTTCCAGAAGTAGCAAAACTAATCCATGGTGATAGAAATCAAATCTCCAGTTGCTTCAGGGAATTCTGTAGAATGTGACATGAGAAAACACTCTGGAGTGATAGAAATGCTCTACATCTTGATGGGTGTGAGTTACACAGATGTATGCATTTGTCAAAACTGATCCAACTATACAGCTGACAACATATGCACTTAGCTGTATGTAAATTATTTCAATTTAAAAAATAAGCAAAAAAGTCAATATTTTCCTCCCCAGCAATAACAAGATAGAAAATAAACCATTAGCAGTAACAATTTTTTAAAATAATTTAGAAATTAACCTTAAAAACTACACAACCATTTACAGAGGAAAAAATGTTAACTCTAATAAAGACCATAAAATGAAGAGACAACTGAAGATCTAGTATGTTCATGGATGGAGTGCTGCTGACAGCAAAGTAAAGACAGCAGTTCTCCCCGAACTAATTCAGCACTCCAATATCAAAATACCTGAAGGATCCTTACCATATAGCACAGGGAACTCTACTCAATACACTGTAATAATCTATGTGGGAAAAGAAAATGAGAAAGAACAGATATATGTATATATATAACAATCACTCTGCTGTATGCCTGCAACCGACACAACACTGTGAATTTACTATATACTCCAATATAAACTAAAAAAAATTTTTTAAAGAAAATCCTAGAGAAAAAAACCTGAAGGATGTTCTAAATATGGAAAAACTGATCTAAGAAAAACTATATTAACAAAAAAAGCAAAGGCAAGTGGTTCACCTTGCCAGATAATTAAGATTTATCGCAAAACCACTCTAATTAGCCTATAGTATTAGGACAGCAAAAGATAAACAAATGGAACAGAATACTCCCAAATGCATTTGTTGGTATAAAGTCTCTCTTTAGAAGCAGCATACATGCAAAGGGCTCAATAAATACTCAGTGAATACATGACAACAGCCCTTCCTGAGGCATCTGTCACACTACTCAGAATTCAAACAACATTGATTCCAGTAACTAAAACAAGTTAGTGTTTTTGTTTTTTTTTTAAGTGTTAGGTAGAAGGAAATAGGAAAAAGAATGAGATTAATAGCATTATACCATTTACGCAAATTTTAAAACATATAAACAAAACCTTATTTTTGGAAGAAATCAGAAATCTAAGTAAATACATGAAGATTAACTGGAAAAACACATCAAATATACTCCAGGGCAAATGCCCAACATGGGGGAGATAGAAGCGAAAATGAAGATAGAATATAAAAGAGTAATGATGTAAAGTGGAGGGAAAAAGGGGGACCTATGCTGGGAGGGATTGGGGGCAGGAGGAAAAGGGGACAACAGAGGATGAGATGGCTGGATGGCATCACCGACTCAATGGACATGAGTTTGAGTGAACTCCGGGAGTTGGTGATGGACAGGGAGGCCGGGCATGTTGTGATTCATGGGGTCGCAAAGAGTCGGACACAACTGAGCGACTGAACTGATAAAGAATGTAGCATTAACTGAGTATGACCAATCTGATTCTAAGTATCTGATGTCTCTAGAAGAGAACACAGTCTCTCTTTAATGTGTCAAGCTGTTTACATTAAAATATTAATTTAACTTTTACAAATAAAGAAAATTAACCTCAGAAGTTAATTGGTCAAAAGTCACTCAACCAATCTAGATCTCTCCAAAGCCTATCATCTTTCTGTCCTGCTACATTTCCCATGGCATATTCTCTAGTCAACAGATAAATGAAAAGAAAGGTGAGAAAATAACATTCATCCATTCTCTTAAGAACTGATCATGTTATTAAGACTAGTTACTGCAGATACAAATATAAGAACTATCATAAAGGAGGGGCAATGTTTACCCCTTGATTTAGATGCCAGCCCCAAGAGACAAATTTTATAGTGTAGTGACTAGGGCATGGACTTCAGAGTCAAAACTTGTTATTGTTCAGTCACTAAGGCCTGTCCAACTTTTTGCAACCCCATGGACTGCAGCACTCCAGGCTTCCCTGTCCTTTACTATTTACCAGAGTTTGTTCAAATTCATGCCCATTGAAATGGTGATGCTATCTAACCATCTCATCCTCTGCCACCCCCTTCATTTCCTTCAGTCTTTTCCAGCATCACGGTCTTTTCCAGAGTCAGTTCTTCGCATCAGGTAGCCAAAGTATTGGAGCTTTAGCAATAGTCCTTCCAAGGCATATTCAGGGTTAATTTCCTTTAGGATTTACTGGCTTGATATCCTTGCAGTCCTGGGGACTCAAGAGCCTTCTCTAGCACCACAATTCAAAAGCATCGATTCTTTGGTGCTCAGCCTTCTTTATAAACCAAATCTTACATCCTGGGTTCCCCCTTTTATTATGTGCATTCTCTTGAACAAACTAATTACAAAAGCTGTAAGTCTCAACATAAACACTGTAAAACAGGAAAATGAAATAATGCACGTGCAATGCTTCAGTTCAGCTACTCAGCTGTGTCCGACTCTTTGCAACCTCATGGACTGTAGCACACCAGGCTTCCCAGTCCATCACCAACTCCCAGAGCTTACTCAAACTCACATCCACTGAGTTGGTCATGCCATCCAACCATCTCATCCTTTGTTGACCCTTCTCCTCCCTTCAATCTTTCCCAGCATCAGGGTCTTTTCTAATGAGTCAGTTCTTCACACCAGGTGGCCAAAGTCCTAATGGAGCTTCAGCATCAGTCCTTCCAATGAATATTCAGGACTGATTCCCTTTGGGATTGACTGACTGGTTTGATCTTGCAGTCCAAGGGACTCTCAAGTCTTCTCCAACGCCACAATTCAAAAGCATCAATTCTTCAGCGCTCAGTTTTCTTCATAGTCCAACTCTCACATGCATACACAACTAATGGAAAAAACATAGCTTTCATTAGATGAACTCTTGCCGACAAAGCAGTGTCTCTGCTTTTTAATATGCTGTCTAGGTTTATAGCTTTTCTTCCAAGAAGCAAGCGTCTTTTAATTTCATGGCTACAGTCACCATTTGCAGTGATTTTTGGAGCCCGAGAAAATAAATTTGCCCATCTATTTGCCATTAAGTGATGGGACTGGATGCCATGATCTTCATTTTTTGAATGTTGAGTTTATGCCAGCTTTTTCACTTTCCTCTTTCATTTTCATCAAGAGACTCTTCAGTTCCTCTTTGCTTTCTGCCATTAAGTGGTGTCATCTGCATATCTGAGGTTATTGATATTTCTCCTGGCAATCTTGATTCCAGCCTGTGCTTCATCCAGCCCAGAATTTTACATGATGTCTTCTGCTTCCCTGGTGGCTCAGACGGTAAAGCATCTGCCTGCCATGTGGGAGACCTGGGTTCGATCCCTGGGTTGGGAAGATCCCCTGGAGAAGGAAATGGCAACCCACTCCAGTACTCTTGCCTGGAAAATTCCATGGACTGAGGAGCCTGGTGGGTTACAGTCCATGGGGTCGCAAAGAGTCAGACACGACTGAGTGACTTCATTTTCACTTTCTATTCTGCATATAAGTTAAATAAGCAGGGTGACAATATACAGCCTTGATGTATACTCCTTTCCCAATCTGGAACCAGTCCATTGTTCCATATCCGGTTTTAACTGTTGCTTCTTGACCTCCATACAGATTTCTCAGGAGACAGCTAAGTTGGTCTGGAATTTCCACCTCTTGAAGAATTTTCCACAGTTTCTCATGATCCACAGTAAAAGGCTTTAGCGTAGTCAATGAAGCAGAAGTAGATGTTTTTCTGGAATTCTCTTGGTTTTTCTATGATCCAGCGGATGTTTGCAATTTGATCTCTGGTTCCTCTGCCTTTTCTAAATCCAGCTTGAACATCTGAAAGTTCTCAGTTCACGTACTGTTGAAGCCTGGCTTGGAGAATTCTGAGCGCTGTTACTTTGCTAGCATGAGTTGAGTGCAACTATGTAGTAGTTTGAGCATTCTTTGGTATTGTCTTTCTTTGTGATTGGAATGAAAATTGACCTTTTCCAATCCTGTGGCCACTTCTGAGTTTTCCAGATTTGCTGGCATATTGAACACAGCACTTTCACAGCAGCATCTTTTAGGATTTAAAATAGCTCAACTGGAATTCCATCACCTCCACTAGCTTTGTTCGTAGTGATGCTTCCCAAGGCTCACTTGACTTCGCACTCCAGGATGTCTGCCTCTAGGTGAGTGATCACACCATTGTGGTTATCTGGGTCATGAAGATCTTTTTTGTATAGTTCTGTGTATCCTTGCCACCTCTTCTTAATACCTTCTGCTTCTGTTAGATCCATACCATTTCTGTCCTTTATTGAGCCCATCTTTGCATGAAATGTTCCCTTGGTATCTCTGATTTTCTTGAAGAGATCTCTAGTCTTTACCATTCTATTGTTTTCCTCTATTTTTTGCATTGATTGCTGAGGAAGGCTTTCTTATCTCTCCTCACTATTCTTTGGAACTCTGCATTCAAATGGGTATATCTTTCTTTTTCTCCTTTGGCTTTCGCTTCTCTTTTCTCAGCTATTTGTAAGACCTCCTCAGACAACCATTTTGCCTTTTTGAATTTCTTTTTCTTGGGGATGGTCTTGATCACTGCCTCCTGTACAATGTCATGAACCTCCATCCACAGTTCTTCAGGCACTCTGTCTATCAAACCTCATCCCTTGAATCTATTTGTGCAATGCTTAGTCTGGCATAGAATATGCACTCAAATTGCAGCAGTTGCTATCAGCTGCTGTCCTTCTCACCGTCTTTGATTTATCGAATTCCAAAGTAGTGACAACAGTTGTTTCTAAGTATATTGGTTCCACAACCCTCTTTAGAAGCCAAAATCCATGGATGCTTACATCCCTTGCAGAAGGCCCTCAGCATCTTTGGATTCAATCAACCTCAGATGGAAATGGGTTGGATAATTTGAAGCATACAGGAGGCTACTCCAACCTCTTACATTCCTTCTGGCTGCCAAACAAATGTGTATGAACTCACACCTACCACTCTCCAAATATTTTCTATTTCCGCTCACAAAAGTTTATCAATCACCTCTCTTTTGAAAACAAGGTCCTTTTCTCAATTTTCAAGCTTCTCAGGCTATCTGAGACTTTTCTATTTCTGACCTCATTAAACTTCTTTCCCTAGTTTCTTCCTTCTCTTCAGAGCCTTAGTTTGCTTGTCACCTTTCTTTGTTCTAAGTATCTGCAGCAACTCCATGTTCAGTCAAAAGATTTTGTTTCCTAAATGATCCCCTCTACAAGAACAGCTCCAGCCAAAGTGTCATCTTTACTGAAGTCTGCATTTAAGTGCCTATATAAAATTTCCCTTGTAGCTTCCTTTGTGGCTCAGCTGGTAAAGAATCCGCCTGCACTGCAGGAGACCTGAGTTAGATCCCTGGGTTGGGAAGATCCCCTGGAGAAAGTAAAGACTACCCACTCTAGTATTCTGGCCTGGAGAATTCCATGGACTGTATCGTCCATGGGCCCGCAAAGAGTCAGACACGACTGAGCAACTTTCACTCATACAACGTCTCCACCAAGATATTCTACTCAACTGAACCAAAAGCTCCTTCTCTTTTAACACTCTTTGCAACTCTTCTAATTCTTTTTTAACACCTCCAATTCCTCTAGTTGCCCAAGTTAAAAGAAAAAAGTTCACTCCTCTCTGAACTTTATTTCAGATTCCTAATTTTAGACCCTAGAATTTATTTTCTCAACCATCATCAGCTCCAAGAAAGCAGCTACTTTGTTTTGTCCACCAGAATCCTGCATAGAACATAGCAAACAGAAGCCTCAGTAAACATCTTTAAACACTGAGATAGATGACAGAAAGGCAACGTCAAAGACCAAGAGCTGGTCAGAGGCAAACCAAAACCCAGTTCCTTTCAATCACAGCCCAGTGCTGTTTCTACTGCACTGCCAACCTGCCAACCTATCACCAAACCTATCATTGACTTGCTCAAAACCTCTGTTCAACACACCCTCTTCATTTCTGCTGCCAAGTAAAGTCCTTGTTAAGACAAACTTTAACTATTCCAATTGCTTTTCATTTAGTATTCATCCCTCCAGCCGTTCTTCTCTGAGAAATATCTAGTACAATGATGTCAAAATAATAGTCTCCAAACACCACTTCTCTTGCTGGATCTTGGCTGCCTAACTCCCTGGTTTAACATGCAAAACCCATCATAATCTCCAGAAAACATTTGGAGATGTTCCAAATCCATTTATACAGAGGGCAAAGTGACTATGCCATTTTACAAAGCAGACTTAAACATCGAGGTGGGGTGCTGGAAGCAATCCCCCACAAATACCAAGGAATGACTTTACTTCCTACTCAGATTTGTCTGCTTACTATCATTTCCACCCGTATCCAGTACACTGTCTCCTTTACCCGTAACTCTTTCTCATTTCTCCTGACAATTAAGTACTGTCTGCCCACTGCAGGCAGGCAAGCAGAAACACACACACATGCAAACTAGGGAAAGGCCACTACTCATATTAGCAGCACCAGTATATCTTCTTTCAGTCTGTGAAGCGCCTGTATTCCGCAGAAGCAAAGTTTTATGAACCACAGACATCATTTCTCTTACAACCAAGTCTTACCTGACAACTCCTGTCCAGTTTTTCTCTTCAAGCATCTTCTAAGCAACTCAGCCTTTTGTACTGTTCACTAATGCTCAAATCAGGTATCTTAGAATGTTAACAGTGCGAAAGAAAAATCTCAGAACTCATTTAATTTGGTAGTAACTACTGGAACACACAAAAAAATATTCCAAACTTAGCAAACCTACAAGGTAAGTGGCTTAGGCGGTTTTTTTTTAAGCTTCATGAATGAATAATTCCAATATTCATTCCTCATTGAGTCAATCCGGTCAACCTCATTTTCTAGATAAGAAAACTGACCAAGAAAAGGTAGAGAAACTTGCCTAAGGCCACCTATCAGCCTAAGGTAGCACAGGGTAGTGGTTAAGAGCACAGGCTCAGATTCAAAGGCTACTTGAATTCCAGTTCATTGCTTACTGATAATTTTGGCAAGTTGGTTAATTTTTCTGTGCCTTTCGTAGTCTCTTTAAAATGTGACTATCTCAAAAACAGTTTAATAAAGTCAAAATGAGTTAGTGTGTATAAAGCACTTAGAACAAAAATAAGTACCCAAAAGGTTCACTGTTAATACAGGAAAGAAAGGATTACAATCAAGTCTAACTTGGTTTCCTGCCATTTTCACTACACCAGTATCTTTGTATATTCTGACATCAACTTGTATACTCCTCAGGGCAGAGCTCAAGTCTCCTGCTTCTTCAGCAACCCCCACCACACCCAATATATTGTTGGCCACCAAATAATATTTAGAACAAACATATGGATTCCTGTTTCTGAACTCTGATACCTCAGCCTAGGATCCAACTTCTGCCCAAGTATCCAGACTGAGTGAATAATAAGAACTTACCTAACAGGGCTTACTAAGAGCAAAGCACTGTTTTAAGCACTTGACACATTTTCTCCTGTTACTGATTTCAGATACTCCATAATAAGAAATACAACATAAACTTAGTATTTATGAGCTATGTCAATGCTACAAAACATTTTCTAATGAAGTGTTACTTTTACGAAAAATATAAAATAATTTTTAACTGAGTCATTACAAAAACGAAGTCCTAAAAATAAAATCAAATTTTATTTCAAAAAACTTAGCATTTATAAAACAAATATATACCAAAGGACTGACACACTGCAAATACTTAAAAGCAATTTTCATTCCCTTGAGACATGTACAATTTTATTTTCTGAAACTACTTAAAATACAGCCTTGAAAACAAAACAGGTGAACATACACTTGGCACTGAAGTACCAGCTGCAACATGTACATGTTCCCAACAAAGAGTATTTAGTTTCTCACTAACGTATTTCAAATACACAAATGTTTCTACATAAAGATGACTTGAGAGAATAGCACTTAAACTTTCAGTAAACATCTCTTTCCTTTCATTAAAAAGCACTAGACTATTAGGTATACATGTAGATTCATTTCTCTATTCAGATTGTTGAGAAAAGTGAAAGAATACTTAAAGAGTTCATGAACAGTTGAAAAATGAAATAGCCAACATCCAAAGGTAAGTTTGGAGCTGACATCTCTTGTTTTTCTCAATGTCTGCCAAGACATTTCTTACTGTCTACTACTTGCATCTATTCCAATACATCCCCAAATGTTTAATAACCTAAAGAGGCTATTTTGAAATACATCCAGTTCTTTAAAAAATAATTCCAAAGGATATTATAAGTAAATTATTTATCATTTTTTACTGAAGACACGTGTTCAGCTTTTACACAAAGACATCATACACCTTCTCTCACAGACTTTTTCCTATTTAGGCAATCTGGTTTCATCTCATTTGTCTGAAGGATCTGACACTGTTTTTAACAATCCAAAACCTCTTTTAAGTACCAGACATTGTCTATGGAATGTATATCCCAGACTAAAAATAAACTTTCTTCCCAAACTCACATAAAGTTCCATAAGAAAGTGTTTAATTTTTTCTACTGAGATATAATTGATATATAACATTTTATTGGTTTCAGGTGTACAATACGATTCAATATTAGTATTTATTGCAATACGACTGCCACAAAAGTTTAGCTGACATCCACCATCACCAGTACAAATGCTTTTTCTTGTGATGAGAATTCTTAAGATCTACTCTCTTAGCAACTTTCAAACATACAATACACTATTGTTATGTACACTCGCCATGCTGAACATTACATTCCCATAACAACACAGACTTTTTTTTAAAGTCATCAAATAATTTGGAGAAAAAGGGTTATTTTATTATTTTACTTATTTTGAATATTATTTGATTCAGAAAAGAAGTAGATTTAGAGTCTTTAAAAAGTTATAGAAACAAAACATAGGGAAAAAAATCTCCAGATCAAAGATAGAGTTGAGATTTTTCAAGGAAAAATTTTTCCCCCAAGGAAATTTCTAATCATTATCTTTAAAAGGGGGGGCGGGGGTGGGGGGAGGGAACTGCTTATAAAAATATAAGCAAAAAAAAAAAAAATCAAGTTTCTTATTTTTCTGCTCACTTAGGCATATTAACAAATGAGCAAGATACCAGCAAAACTGTCAGAGAAAACGCAAAATAAAGGGTACAGAGACAAAATTACAAACCAAGAAATAAACCTCTTAAATCAATGAAAACTAGGTGACATATCCTCAGAAAAATTACTATTAATACTAAGGCCAAAAAGGCCAACAAAACAGATTACCCTGAATTAGGTTATCTATCAAACTCTCCCCTAGTGTGACTGCCGCTTCACCATTCTCAAACCATTTTGTGGATGAGAACTGAAGCTCACAGAGGTAACTTGTCCCAGGACACACAGCTAGAGATAGACCATATCTATTATAGAATACAAAGTCTTCCCTTCGAGTTCCTAAAGACCTTTTAAACTATTTTTAGTAACTATCTCTCAAATGTATGAGAATCATTTAAATGTCAGGCTCCTCTCTCATTAGCTCTAAATATGAGCTCCTCTAAGATGATCCTTTTCGGTGCAAAAAAGAAAAAATAGACTTTTTTAGTCTTAAATAAACTAAACCACTCTGTGGGAGATGCTGATAATGGAAGAATTTTTGCATGTGGTGGAGGCAGAGATCAAGTATTGAAGGTAATCTCTGTACCTTCTGCTCAATCTTGCTATGAACCTAAAAATACTCTAAAAAAAAGTTAACTTTTCATTCATTTAGCTTTACCAAGATTAATATAAGGATTCACACTCCATCTAAAGGTCAGCCAGTCATAACAGCAGAGACTATACAGGCTGAAAGTCAAGGAAAGAATGAAAGTTCCATAAACAGTAAATCATAAAATATATTTTACTTCCAGCATATTGTGATACAATATCATTTACATGTGCCCAATGAAGCAGATTCAGGGATTAACTTATTTAGTTTTAACTAAACTGACTCTCACAACATGGAGAAGTGGCTCTGAAAAAATTCCCACAAAGATAACAATAAGGAAAGCTAAAGCCAACAATAAAATCGCAGGGCTAAGAACAAGCTATTATTCATCCCCATTATAATGTAAAATAATCTAGTCAATTACACACCTCTCACCAAATTATTACTTTTTAAATAAGAACAAAAAGTGTTAACAAAGTATTAGATTATTTTCTTTCTTACTTTTCTTAATTACCTAATTTGTGTCACTTACTATATACACTGTGATTAGTATATAAATACACCAATACCACATTTGCACATGTATAAATCTTATAAACAATTAAGTACATAATAAAGCTACATACACAATGTTTTTCTGATGAGCTCAGTTCAGATGCTCAGTTGTGTCCGACTCTTTCCTACCCCATCAATCGCAGCACACCAGGCCTTCCTGTCCATCACCAACTCCTGGAGTCCAGCCAAACCCATGTCCATTGACTCGGTGATGCCGTCCAACCATCTCATCCTCTGTCGTCCCCTTCTCCTCCTGCCCTCAATCTTTCCCAGCATCAGGGTCTTTTCCAATGAGTCAGCTCTTCGCATCAGGTGGCCAAAGTATGGGAGTTTCAGCTTCAACATCAATCCTTCCAAAGAAATCCCAGGACTGATCTCCTTTGACTGTCAAGAGTCTTTTCCAACACCACAGTTCAAAAGCATCAATTCTTCGGCGCTCAGCTTTCTTTATCGTCCAACTCTCACATCCATACATGACCACTGGAAAAACCATAGCCTTGACTAGACAGACCTTTGTTGACAAAGTAATGTCTCTGCTTTTTAATATGCTGTCTAGGTGGTCATCACTTTCCTTCCAAGGAGTAAGCATCTTTTAATTTCTGATGAGGGGAGGACACAAAAAAATCTGAATGTCTACTACTTAAGGCAAGTGGTTTTTGGTTTTTTTTTTTCCTTTTTTGAATGGCGATCAACAGAATGCAAGCAGCCCCAAAGAAGCTGAAAAAGTCAAGAAGCAGATTCTTCCCCTTAGAGTCTCAAGGAACCAGGCCTGCTGACACCTTGACTTTAGCCCAGTTAAAACTTATTTTGGACTTTCGACCCACAAAACTGATAATAAATGTATGTTGTTTTAAGTCACTAAATTTTTGGTAACTTGTTACAGCAGCAATAGAAAACTAACAAAGAGGACTCCTGGGACTTGGGGCTTTTACTGCTAAAACCAGGATAAGTTGGTCACCCTATTTTCAGGTTTTCAATGACAGTAACAACATCTGGTACACAATGAGCATGCAAAAAACCTTTGTTGAATGAGTTTATGGTGAAATATATAGATAATGTACCCTTACTATGTTACAAAGATCTATCATATATATTCTCTCTTGTATTATCATCCTAAAACCCTGCGGGCTGTGAATGAATTAGTTTTCCCACTTTTAGGATATAAGAAATAAGATTCCAAGACACCACAAAACATGTCCAAGGACACAGATCTACTAAGTGATGGAGCCATAACTACAATATAGGCTTTCTGGCCCATAATCAAAAGGATTACAGCAATCAGGATCCTATGAATCAGGCAGCCTAGGTTCAAATCCAAGCTTCAGAGCTTAATAGCTGCTTTGCCTTAGCCAAGTTTCTTCTCTACTTCCTCAACTGTAAAATGTAAAATTAATTTATCATATGCACATAGTGTTGTTGTGAAGATTAAAGGTGCTGAAGATTAAAGGTGCTAAAATGTAAAAAGCACACACCACAGGTTTGGCAAAGATGTAGCTAACAATAAATAATAGCTATCATAATTATTCTTGCTGTTAGCTATAGTACATTTATGCCTAAAATACTATGCTACTTGATAATCACATAAAAGTATGAAAAAAGGAAAAAAATAGCAACCAGAATGAATAATAAAGATTGGATGGGTCTTCTGTGAAAGTAATCTAAGGTTAGGACTCCAGGCTGGAAAGACAAAAGGAGAGGGGAGACATAATCAAGATCTGTAAATATGTGACAATATAAATGAGGTGGTTACAAAATGCAGTAATATTGGTAGGATGAGGAGGCTGGAAATTTAGAAACTAGAGTATTATAGTATAAACATATAGCACTCAAAAATCGACAAAATGATACAACTTAGAAATGAATCACAAAATCTTGGAACACCTTACGAATGACAAAGACAAAAATGACTCTTTTGCCAAACCTGCTGAACCCTAAAATGGCATTAGGCTAAGGGAGAACAGAGATGTTGAGAAATGACCTAACAGAGCAGACTGCAGCTCTGTTAGGACCAGATCGCCAGGTGAGTCAGTAACTAAATTTCATTATTCCAATTTCCCAAGGAAGAAGTGTCTCTTTACCAATCACACCATACACCACTCCTCTTCCTGATCTCATCATGACCCTTCCAAAATATTCTCAAGCCTTAATATTCTACTTTAATGCCTTCCCACTGCTTCAGTAGAGGGCAATTAAAATCTCTCTGAATTTGGCAGTGCAAACAAATCTCAAAACAAACTAACCCAACTGTTTCTTAAACAAAAACTTCTTAAATTTTGCATCTTTTCATTGTGAAAATCAACAAACTTTACAGAACTTTATGACTATTATTTTCAATAGGCCAACTGATTTCTTTTCCCCTAACAGGTCACGGCATCATCGACTCAATGGACTTGAATCTGAGGAAATTCCAGGAGACAGTGAAGCACAGAAGCCTGATGTGCTGGCAGTCCATGGGGTCACAAAGAATCAAACACAACTGAGCAACTGAACAACCAATTATGAGCTCATCACTATTTCTAATGAATCAAGTTGAGAAACCATTCTGAGATTAGCTTAAGCAAAAGACAGCCAGAAATTAAACAAAGTAATAGAAGCACAGTTAATTTAAATCCAGAAATGATTTTTAAAACTACACTGAAATGCTTGATTTCACTGCCACCAACCAATTAAATTTTTTTCAATTCCATTTGAGGGTAGAAACTTGGAACTGGTAGATAAGTTAGTCTTGAAGACCACTGTATAGTTAGTATAAACAACACTATTTTATGATAATTATAAACTTGCTGAGACTAGATCTTAACTATTACCAGCACAAGAAGGAATGGCTATGTAATATGATACAGGTGCTTAACTACTCCAACAATGGTAATCATATTACAATATATAAATGTATTAAATCAATATGTTCTACAATTTACACAATATGTTCTGAAATTTACACAATGTTATATGTCAGACAGTTCAGTTCAGTCACTCAGTCATGTCCAACTCTTTGTGACCCCATGAATCGCAGCATGCCAGGCCTCCCTGTCAATCACCAATTCACGGAGTTCACTCAAACTCACATCCATCGAGTCAGTGATGCCATCCAGCCATCTCATCCTCGGTTGTCCCCTTCTCCTCCTGCCCCCAATCCCTCCCAGCAACAGAGTCTTTCCCAATGAGTCAACTCTTCGCATCTGGTGGCCAAAGTACTGGAGTTTCAGCTTTAGCATCATTCCTTCCAAAGAAATCCCAGGGCTGATCTCCTTCAGAATGGGCTGGTTGGATCTCCTTGCAGTCCAAGGGACTCTCAAGAGTCTTCTCCAACCACTCAGTTCAAAAGCATCAATTCTTCGGCGCTCAGCCTTCTTCACAGTCCAACTCTCACATCCATACATGACCACTGGAAAACCATAGCCTTGACTAGACGGACCTTTGTTGGCAAAGTAATGTCTCTGCTTTTGAATATGCTATCTAGGTTGGTCATAACTTTTCTTCTAAGGAGTAAGCGTCTTTCAATTTCATGGCTGCAGTCACCATCTACAGTGATTTTGGAGCCCAGAAAAATAAAGTCTGACACTGTTTTCACTGTTTCCCCATCTATTTCCCATGAAGTGATTGGACCGGATGCCATGATCTTCGTTTTCTGAATGTTGAGCTTTAAGCCAACTTTTTCACTCCTCTTTCACTTTCCTCAAGAGGCTTTTTAGTTCCTCTTCACTTGGGTATATTTCAACTTAAAAAAGAACAAAAATCAGAGATTCTGGTGTGTTTTAAATGTGAATGAAAAGTGTAACCTCTTTGCCTTAAACCATTTCAGACAGTAATGAATAATAATAACATGGTCTAAAGATGGGCAAGATCAGGGAGAAAGAGAAAAGATACATAACCTACAACTAAACAGCCAATAGAAAGAAATGGTTATGAATACAAGGTTTCCCTCTCTCACGTACAAATTTAAATTTAAAATGAGATGAGTGTACTCACTTCCTACAAGCACTTTTTGTACCCAACGTGATGCTGATAAGTATTAAGGTGAGGTAACACTGGTCTTACTAAAGGGTTGAGAGTAAATGTCAAAAAGGTCAAATTTCTTGTTCTCTAAAACGTCTACCAACCTACCACTCAAAATTCTTCAGCCAGGCAAGTGTCTTCTTATTTATCTATTATTTTCTGGTACAACTTCAGTGTCTTTGGAATCCGTCAGACACCCCACATTAATGAAAAAGAAAAATGTTGGTGTTTTGCAGAAATAAGCTAAACAAGAAACTTAGTTTACCTAGATTTTAATGTAACAGCAAATCACTTTGACCGAAGAAGCATCTGTTCAATCAGCAAACATCACACAGCTCTGAAGAAATCCCCTCGGAGTACAGAAGGGAATTTTCAAGTGCAATGGTAATGATCCTTTGATTGATAAGCTGGCTTTCTCTGTTCCTCCCCAAAAACCCAAATGTGCCAGGGATTAACAGAAGCTCCATACATAAACTTATAGACAAAGCACTCTTCCCGCCTTCAAAATGCAGGGCTTATCCTTCCATTACTAAGGGACATTATCCAAGGCACACTATCAGAAACCCCCGTGCACACTACACCTAAGACACACTCTACTGAACAGCTTATCATCTACCCCTTGAAAAAGGGCTACATAACGCCCCCCAAAGTTTCCAACAACAGCAACCCCAAGAGTATCCGAGGCAAAGACCAGGCGAGAAAAGGGCCAGAACTACTGTTTGTACATTTCACCTTCAGAAGTCACGTTTTTAAAATCGCCTGTCGGGAACACGCCACATCCGACAAGCTTTCTGCCCTTCGCACAACCATGAAACCAAGTGGCTGGTACTAAGCCCGAACAACTTAGCCAGTCTCTATCTGAACACTACCCAAACACCCCTCCATCGCCAAGGGCCAGGGTAACTGGGTACAAAGGCACCCGGGCGCTTCCTCTGCTACTTAAGACTGTAAATTCCAAAACGCACCATGAAAACCTCCATACAGAGTGCTGCCAGGACAGTCCGCCGGGAAGTCACGGAATAATGTATTTGTTGCTTCACAGGCGCCTCGGAGACCCGCACCCCAAAAGCCAGGATAATTTGGGGGTGTGACCTGGGCCGCTCCCTGCCCCGTCTCCCCTTACGGGAAACTCCCGTATGGTCGCGGCTACTCACCAGACCAGGGAACATAGAGAGAGGCACGAGACCAGGGCCAAGGCCCGCCGGTACTTCTTCATCTTCTCCTCCTTCTTCCCCCTGCCAGAAGGCGGCACATCCTCCCTGCAGCTGCCACTGCCGAGGCCAAGATGGAGGAGCCGGAGCTGGAGAGTGAGGATGGGACCGAGAGTCCGAAGGGCTGCGGCGCTGGAGGACCGGCTCCTGAGCGGCTCGCGCGCTGGCTGCCCTCTCCCAGGGGCCCACGGCGGCGCCGACCCGAGCGCTTCACAGGACGACTCCGGGGAGCGCCGCTGCTGCCGCGGCCGCCGGCTCGTCCGCGCCCGCCTTCTCCAGCCGCCACCTCCGCTGCCGCCCCATATCCCCCCCGCCCGCCCCGGCTCTCGCTCCGTGCTGCCGGCGACCAACGGCCGCTGCGCACTCGCCTCTCAACAGCCAATCGCCAGCGGAGCCGCGACACCTCACACACCGCTGAGCTGGAAGAAGACGCGTCACCCACGTCCCGCGGCGTTCGCACCCCCACCAGCCTCCGCGCCAGCCACGCCCCCTCCGACGTCTCTGGCGGCTGGCGCCGAGGGAGGAGGACACAAAGCCGGAGAGCCGAGGTGGCCACCGCCCCGCCCACCTCAAGTCCCGCCCACTTCAGGAAGTCCTAGAGCAGCCTCGTGACCCTCAGCCTCCTTCCTACGCTGGCCCGCCCTCTTGCTCGGGGCGCGCGTAGTCCGCGCAAAGGCCCTTGGGAGTTGTAGTTTTCTCTCCAGAACCCTCGTTTCCCTGTCCCTGTCCCTCTTAGTATCACTGTTTTAAGAGATCTGTGGTTTCGCTTTTCACCGCAAGACTGACCAGCTTTGGAAGTATTACAGGCAGTTTTCCTTTTTTGACCGCAATTTGTGGAAAGGCCTAGAATGACGGTGGAGGGGTAGGGGGGAAGCTATACTAATAAAATTTAAAAGGAGTTTCCCTGTGTCAGTGGGCGGGCCCATCGAACTAGATGCTGATTGGCTGGCGGAAAGGGGTGTGTGTGTCAAGATTTCCTCTAACCTGATTGGTTGAAGTGGGACAACTTTCTCATCTTTTCCGCCTCAGGGAGAATTTCGCAGCCGGCTAGATTCCTCTGTTGGAATCGGCTCGATTCATCTCTATTCTTTTGGATTCATGCTTTGGTTCGCTATGGTGGGGCCAGAAAGGAAAACTGCGGCTCCTTCTGGGGGAGTTTCAAGTTCTGGGGTTCACCGAAAGCGGGGGAATTGGTCGTCTTCACACGTCTTTCGTTACCGTCTGAGACCAAAAAGTTACCCCTTCTCAATCTGTAAAACGAGCAATGTACCCACCCGAGATGTTTATGCTCCTGAGGCTTCTAAAGATCTCTCAGAAACTAGATTAGGGACCGTCTGCCTGAAAGTCCGCAATTCTTAACCACCCTGGAGAAGGCAATGGCACCCCACTCCAGTACTCTTGCCTGGAAAATCCCATGGACGGAGGAGCCTGGTAGGCGGCAGTCCATGGGGTCTCTAGGAGTTGGACATGACTGAGCGACTTCGCTTTCGCTTTTCACTTTCATGTATTGGAGAAGGAAATGGCAACCCACTCCAGTGTTCTTGCTTGTAGAGTCCCAGTGACGCGGAGCCTGGTGGGCTGCCGTCTCTGGGGTCGCACAGAGTCGGACCCGACTGAAGCGACTTAGCAGCAGCAGCAGCTTCTTCCCAAGCGCCTCTTAACGTAGTTCTCTTCTTGTAGATTGTATAGGGGAAGAGGCATTAGCTTCTGATCTGGGAAGAAGACATCTGGTCTCTGGCCTAACGTGTTCCTTCTTCTATCCCTGGTGATACGTTTGTTTCAGACTCTTGACACTACCAAGGAAGTTAGTCGCTACCGAGTCGCTTATTTTCTTTTATAAAATAAGAAATATAACTCAATGGTGTTTCCCTTTTTGTCTTGGCTATCAGAAACTCGAAACTACCTTCTCCAGAAAGCATCCAGACAAATGGGAGAAAGGAGACTCCAACTGTCCGATTTGTCCAATGGTCAAAGCAAGTGTTATTAAAGTATGAGGCACTTATTGCTTATGTGATTAAAGGAAAAAAGACTCCATAAAATGTCCATCTAATTTTGAGCCATGTAATTTCCTTGTAAACCTTCTAGGTTGAATTGTTTGTTAATTGTATTTCCAGGAAACTGAATGTTTTGACTCATTCTAAAAGTCTTGCTATAAGTCAACTGGATATTTAAAAAAATTCTGCAAAGCATGATTTGGTTTTAGAAGAATTCATCCTAAACTAATTTTTCTTGCAAAATCTAGAATGATCTGTTCATGGCCCTTTTGGCATATGACAACAAAGTCTCTTTATCTCTCTCACTGCAGTAGGCAAGCACTTAACTAGCCCAAGAGCAGTATCAAATGATTAATATGTAAATTTAAAGGAAGGTAGGGACAAAAGAAGTATGGGGATTATTTTACATTCTTTACCGTGTTGGGCACCCTTTTCCTTTCACTCCAGGAACTAGGTTATTCAGGACGAAGAGCAGGTGTTCCTGAGCTGGTTCTCCATAGATCACAGCCAACAAAAAGTTCTGTTAGAATACATGCTCGTCTCAAGCCTGACAAGTTATCAGGTGCCAGTCTTGTATCCTGTCCTTCTCACTCCAAACCCACAAGTCCACATACAACTAATAGATAGAATTTTTCATCCTTTTTTCCTCCCTCCCTACTTTCCTTTCTTTCTCCATTTTTCTTACAGTTGAGGCTTTAGGGTGCTGCTGTGGTAGGGTTGTCATTCCCTTATTATTAATGAATCACTGGCTGCTATTGTTTCAAGCAATAAATATCCTTTTCTCTTTTTGCTAGTTTCATGTCCATAGCTTCATGTTAAGGTTTAATCTTCAGTCCCTTTAGCTTTTCATTTTTCTCTAGGATTTTTCATAATTTCAGTTCTCAGCTATACAGTTGACTCCCAGGTCAGCTCTAGATCCCAGCCTCTCTTCGAATAGTGGCTGGACATAACACTTATTCTACCATCACTACATAAAATAAAACTTGCTTCTGCATAAATTCAATTTCCCCATAAATTAAGTTCTTCACTTGAGTTTTTATTTGCATTAATTCTTCTTTGTTTTAAGGCCTCAGATAGTGAGGATAAGAGGAGTTCCATGGAGCTAACCTTTGAAAAACTAGTAGATGTTTTTCTGCATGGCTGTTAAATATGAGAAAAAATAATGGAAGAAATTTTATTATAACACAATAAATGTGATAAAATAAGTAAGTATCATATAGAATAAATTGAGTATAGATAACTGCTTTCATACTCAACTATATACCATATGCCAGAAAATGGCAAGAAAAATGTGTATTTAATCTTAGTACAAGCTAACTAACCACCATCTACCACCTCTTAACTGTGCTACAGTGATTGTCAACCAGCAGCAATTGTTTCCCTTGAGGGTAAATTGGCAATGTCTAAAAACGTTTTTGGTCATCACAACTGAGGAAGTGCTATATCTAATAGGTAGAGACCAGGGATGCTACATCCTACAATGCAGAAGACAGCCTTACACAACAAAAAATGATTTGGCCTGAAAAGTCAAAAGTGCCCAGCTTGGGAAACCCTCCTATAACAGAATCACCCAATTCTATAAAATCTATAAAGCACAAACTACACACATATAACTTATGTGCCTTGCAGATCCTTGGTTATTTAGGAAGTCACCAAGGACAAGACACATGGTGAACAGGAGTTCTCCTGTTCTTAAAAGGTTTACCATGCTATAACATGGTTTCTCAACTGGGTACATTGGCTTTTCAATGTCTACTTTGAAAGTTCATGAGTTTAGCAGTAATGAAATCAGCCAGAGAAAGGATTACTCAGGAAGTGGGTGATGGAGAGGGAGAAATCTAAGAGGATTTCTGAGAAGGCATGTGGTCTTGACATGAATAGAAAAGTCAGGACGTGCAGGTTTATAGGGAAGATTAGTTTGATTTTAGAAGTGTAGTATTGAGCTTTAGGTTCTGGTGGAAGCATCTGGCAAGCATTTACAAACATATATTTCCCCAAAGGGAGAGAAACAGCAACTGATGATGACGTGTTAAGAGTTCTAACTGCTATGTCCTTCGGGGTGCTAGTAGTTTAGTTGTGTCCAATTCTATGCAACTCCATGGACTGTAGCCCACCAGTCTCCTCAGTCCATGGGATTCTTCAGGCAAGAATACTGGAATGGGTTACCATTCCCTTCATCAGGAGATCTTCCCCACCCGGGGATCGAGCCCAGGTCTCCAGAATTGCAGGCAGATTCTTAACTATCTGAGCCACCAGGGAAGTCCATGTCCTAAACATGTCCTAAAATATTACCTCATTCACATCGTTTTTTTTTTTTTTGGATGAAGTAGAAAAGGATAGCTTTATTGCTTTGCCAGGCAAAGGGGGCCACAACGGGCTCATGTCCTCAAAACCGTGGGTCCTAACTTATGGAAAAGAGTGAAAAGTTTTATATCAATTGTCCAAAGAGGGCAGGATCAGCTCGTGGACATTCTTCTGATGTGTTAGCAGTGAGCTAAGTGGAAACAGTGTCAGACTTTATTTTGGGGGCTCCAAAATCAATGCAGATGGTGATTGCAGCCATGAAATTGAAAGACGCTTACTCCCTGGAAGGAGAGTTATGACCAACCTAGAGAGCATATTCAAAAGCAGAGACATTACTTTGTCAACAAAGATCCGTCTAGTCAAGGCCATGGTTTTTCCAGCGGTCATGTATGGATGTGAGAGTTGGACTATGAAGAAAGCTGAGCACCAAAGAATTGATGCTTTTGAACTGAGTGGTTGGAGAAGACTCTTGAGAGTCCCTTGGACTGCAAGGAGATCCAACCAGTCCATTCTGAAGGAGATCAGCCCTGGGTGTTCTTTGGAAGGAATGATGCTAAAGCTGAAACTCCAGTACTTGGGCCACCTCATGTGAAGAGTTGACTCATTGGAAAAGACTCATGCTGGGAGGGATTGGGGGCAAGAGGAGAAGGGGACGACGGAGGATGAGATGGCTGGATGGCATCACTGACTCGATGGACGTGAGTTTGAGTGAACTCCGGGAGTTGGTGATGGGGAGGCCTGGCATGCTGCAATTCATGGGGTCGCAAGGAGTCGGGCACAACTGAGCGACTGAACTGAACTGAACTGAAGTAGGAGTCAGCATCATTGACCTTCAGGTCCAACTGGTCTGGGGTCTACATGCTTGTGGGCAGCCTACCATCATTAATTGTTAACTTCTCGCATCTAGAAGGGGTTTCAGTATCTACAAAATAATTCAAAGATATTGTTGTGTGTATCCTTTTATGGGGAAATAGGACCTTGCCCAACACTGCTCTTAACAGTTTGTTCTACCTGGTCTCTCTTCCGTAATTAACAACTACTTGTTTGCCTCTGCCCATTGGAATTCATGGAAGTTCATGGAGGTTGAATGAAGGCTATTTCCTATAATCAAAGAAATGGGGGACACAGAGAGGCCTTGTGCCCAGGAACCCCGCAGGGCCCTTCATGGTGGTATTACCATGTGCTGGGGCTGTGCTAAGTGTTTTCACATATTAATTAATTTAATCCTTGTAATGCTATGTGATAGGTACCAGCCTTGTCCCCATTGTACAGATAAAGAAACTGGGGCAGGAGCACACTAAATAACTTCTTCAAGGTCACCCAAGCATCAAAGTTCGGATGTGAACCTAGGATATAATGGGTCCTAATGGTGCCCACGTCCTATGGGAGGAACACACCACCTGCTTTCTCAAGACCTGTGGGTGGCAGTACTGGCAGCTACATGGGGGATGGTACTGTCCACGTGGCCACCTGCCACTGGCCAGGCACATCCGAGGCCCAGAGTGCCTGCCCTCAGGATGGCAAGGAACCTCCCATAGAGGAGAAGATGCCAGGAAGAAGATGCATAGACTGAGGGGTGTGGAGGGTGCTGATGGGTGGATGTCTTGGGTGGGCAAGGGTCAGGGCAGGTCTCCCCAGGGATTCAGGGAAGGAGAATTCCAGGCCAAGGAAAGAGCTCCTGCAAACACAAACATCTTTGCCCATCACATCCTTTCTTTGATGCAAAAAAAAAGGAAAGAAAATCTCCAATAGCACTTAAATATTTGTTGAATAAAGTCCTGCTTTTAAAGCTTCTCAAGATCCAACTCAGCTGACAGTATAAGACATATCCTCCACTGTTTCCTTTCAGGACTCAACCTTCTCACAGACCATGCTGCTTGCCAAGTTCTGAAACTCCTGTGTTCTCAGTTCTTGTAATGTCTATCTCCCCAAGCAGTGTATCAATTCCTTATGCAAAGAGGTCATGTGTTATATATGCAAAACACAATGTGTTTTTTGTTACAGGAGCCAAAAAAATGATTTTTTACTTAGTTACGATTTCATTTGTCTAATCATGCCAAATTACAAGCTGCCCAATATTTTCAATTCCCAGGAATAGCAAATCCCTAAATTTTAGCAACTGACTAGAGATACTAGGAGAAGGCAACGGCACCCCACTCCAGTACTCTTGCCTGGAAAATCCCATGGACGGAGGAGCCTGATAGGCTCCAGTCCATGGGGTCGCTAAGAGTCGGGCAAAACTGAGCGACTTCCCTTTCACTTCTCACTTTCATGCATTGGAGAAGGAAATGGCAACCCACTCCAGTGTTCTTGCCTGGAGAATCCCAGGGACAGAGGAGCCTAGTGGGCTGCCATCTATGGGGTTGCACAGAGTCGGACACGACTGAAGCGACTTAGCAGCAGCAGAGATACTAGCCGATTATCTCTTCCACTACAAGTAGCCGAATTAGCTTTTTAGCATAACACTGTTTGACGTGTATGTGACCAAACTTTTCTGGGTTTAAATTATCCTTGAGTAATCTGGAGAAATAATGTGTTCAACAAATATTTATTGAGCTTTTTTTATATGAAAGGTGCTGCAGTAGATTATTTGTCTCCAGGAAACTCAGTGTTGTAGTTTCTTAATCTTCTTCCAGACTGCACCCTTTTGGCAGGCTCATGATACACATGAGTCCCTTCTCAGAGTGTTTTCAGGCAGCTTCTTCACCATCTGAATCACCAGGGAAGCCCTCAGAGTATTTGTAAGGGAATAAAATAAAATAATAGATTACAAAGGAAACCAATTAAACTGAAATACAGTTGTGAAAATATTTCAAAGCAAATTTGTGATTAGTAATTGAATCTACCTGCCAAGAAGGAGGTGCAGGAGGTGTGGGTTCTATCCTTGGATTAGGAAGATCCTTTGGAAAAGTAAACAGCAACCCATTCCAGTATTCCTGCCTGAAAACTCCCATGGACAGAGGAACCTGGTGGCTACCGTCCATGGGGTCGCAAGGGTTGGACACGACTTAGTGACTAAACCACCATGGCTAGTGGTGATTTTCAATCATCAAAAGAGTGATGAGTTTAAAATGTATTTTAAGATATCTACAATATGTATCATGTGACATGGAGCCTTCTATTAGTGACAAATTTCTGAGATAGTTACCTCTATTCGCAATAAGAGAGAATTCTAAATTTCAGTAAAAGGTTAGTGAAAGTAAAGACATAATTATTTTTTGTCCAAGTTCATGGACCAGTGAATTTATATTTGGATTCTAAGTCAAGAATCCCTGCAGTTGGGCATTATTTTTTAAATTGTGAGTCACAACTCATTAGAGAGTCAAGTAATCAATTTTCAGGGACATCAGTAGAACTTTTTAAAAAGCAAAAAGTAATAATTTATAAAATAGCAGTGTCTCAGTAAGGGGTAATATCTCAGTTACTCCTGTTTCAGTGGTATAAATGTCGTATATATATGCACATGTGCATGTGTGTATATTTACGTGTGTTCTGTTATATATGTATATGCATATTGAGTTGCAATGTAAAACATATGTCTTAATGTGGGCTGCAGTAAAAGCCAAGTGAAAGCCATTGCACTAGGGGAAATAAGATACATAAAGTGAAAGTGAAAGTGAAGTCGCTCAGTCCTGTCTGACTCTTTGCGACCCTGTAGACTGGGGCCTACCAGGCTCCTCTGTCCGTGGGATTTTCCAGGCAAGAGTACTGGAGTGGATTGCCATTTCCTTCTCCAGGGGATCTTCCTGACCCAGGGATCGAACCTGGGTCCCCCACATTGTAGGCAGACGCTTTACCGTCTGAGCCACCAGGGAAGCCCTATGGAATAAATGCAATAAACAATACAAATCATATGTGTCACAGATTTTAGAAGATAAATTTTTTTCTTTCAAGGAAATCATCAGGGAAGACCTGAAAATGTAGTAGATTTAAGGTGAGCTTTGAAAGATGAGTAGTATTTGAATAGATAGAGATGTGAGGAGAACCTATTTCAGGTAGAGAGAACAGTAAACTCTATAATTTAATTAAAAACTACCTTAACAATTTTTACCATGTACCTTATAATTTTGGTTTGCCTGACATTTATTTGGTACTCTGTGTTTGACATAATCAGTGATAGTGAATTCTAAACAAAAAATAAAGAAACGGGTATTTGTTGAATATCTACATAAAATAATTCACGTTAGGTCATACAATAACTTTAAAGACTAAGTATTAGAGATGCTATACCCTTTGATAGCCTTCAAGAACAAGAAACAAGACATTCAAGAACATTAAAATACCAAAAAGTGATGCCAAGTACAAAGTGATCACAGTGAGTTCAAGATCATTAAGCTGGGTGAAAATAATACAGTTGAACACACACAATTACCTTTACTCACAAAACTCCATAAAACAACAGGAAAGTTTTATTTGTTCTTTGTACATAAAGTCACAAGGATGGAGAGGTCAGGTGAGAGAATCAAAAGAACAAAACTTTGAAGCTGAAAATTATATTGGTAAGGAAACAACTTCCTAATTTGACCTTCCAAGGACAATTCTGGTTTACCCTTATTGATGGTCCTGGCATAATTAATAATAGTGGGAACTTTTACTTTCAAATATGTTCTGGTTTGAACAATAAATAATAATGTTCAACATAGCAGACATGAAAAAACTGAACCCTAATTTAGCAACAGGAAATAGCAAAAACTGACTCGATTTGTGACACAGAATCCCCAGAAAGCCCATTCAGGAAACAATACACGAACTACCATGGGAAGTAAGGTTAATAGTTTGTGTGTTTGGTAGTGTGGTAGTAGAAAGGGGTTGCAAATTAAAAAATAGAGACTGCTCCACTGCTCTACATGGCTAGATGAGTGCCCTTCCCCTACCACCAGCAAGGAAGAAAAAAAACCCTATAGATTTATTATCAGGGGAAGATGAAGGTAAAGCTTGGATTTGGGAACATCCATCATAGTTTAAGCAAGCTCCAGGAGTTGGTGATGGACAGGGAAGCCTGGCATGCTACAGTACATGGGGTCACAGAGTCGGACACAACTGAGCAACTGAACTGAGCATAGTTTAAAGCAAAAATACCATGCAAACAATCAAAAAAAAGAAGAGTATTTTTTGTGACAGTCAGTTGGGAAAACTTGAATGAGGACTGGTCATTAATTAATACATTATTTTTTCTTAGATATGATAATGCCATTATGTAGGAAATGTCCTCACATTAAGGAGACAGATGCTGAAATATTAAAGAGTGAAATGTCATAGTGACAGCACCTTACTTTTTATTTTTATTTTATTTATCTATTTTTTAATATGAATTTATTTATTTTAATTGGAGGCTAATTACAATATTGTATTGGTTTTGCCATACATCAACATGAATCCACCACAGGTGTACACGTGTTCCCCATCCTGAACCCCCCTCCCACCTCCCTCCCCGTTCCATCCCTCTGGATCATCCCAGGGCACCAGCCCCAAGCATCCTGCATCATGCATTGAACCTAGACTGGCAATTCATTTCACATATGATATTATACATGTTTCAATGCCATTCTCCCAAATCATCCCACCCTCGCCTTCTCCCAGAGTCCATAAGACTGTTCTATACATCTGTGTCTCTTTTGCTGTCTCACATACAGGGTTATCGTTACCATCTTTCTAAATTCCATATATATGCATTCAGGTCAGTTCAGTTCAGTTGCTCAGTCGTGTCCAACTCTTTGCAACCCCAAGAATTGCAGCACGCCAGGCCTCCCTATCCATCACCAACTCTCGGAGTTCACTCAGACTCACGTCCATCGAGTCGGTGATGCCATCCAGCCATCTCATCCTCTATCATCCCCTTCTCCTCCTGCCCCCAATTCCTCCCAGAATCGGAGTCTTTTCCAATGAGTCAACTCTTCGCATGAGGTGGCCAAAGTATTGGAGTTTCAACTTCAGCATCATTCCTTCCAAAGAACACCCAGGACTGATCTCCTTTACAATGGACTGGTTGGATCTCCTTGCAGTCCAGGGGACTTTCAAGGGTCTTCTCCACCACAGTTTAAAAGCATCAATTCTTTGGTGCTGAGCCTTCTTCACAGTCCAACTCTTACATCCATACATGACCACAGGAAAAACCATAGCCTTGACTAGATGGACCTTTGTTGGCAAAGTAATGTCTCTGCTTTTGAATATGCTGTCTAGGTTGGGCATAACTTTTCTTCCAAGGAGTAAGCATCTTTTAACTTCATGGCTGCAATCACCATTTGCAGTGATTTTGGAGTCCCAAAAAATAAAGTCTGACACTGTTTCTACTGTTTCCCCATTATTTCCCATGAAGTGATGGGACCAGATGCCATGATCTTCGTTTTCTGAATGTTGAGCTTTAAGCCAACTTTTTCACTCTCCTCTTTCACTTTCATCAAGAGGCTTTTTAGTTCCTCTTCACTTTCTGCCATAAGGGTGGTGTCATCTGCATATCTGAGGTTATTGATATTTCTCCCGGCAATCTTGATTCCAGCTTGTGTTTCTTCCAGCCCAGCATTTCTCATGATGTCCTCTGCATATAAGTTAAATAAGCAGGGTGACAATATATAGCCTTGACGTACTCCTTTTCCTATTTGGAACCAGTCTGTTGTTCCATGTCCAGTTCAAACTGTTGCTTCCTGTCCTGCATATAGGTTTCTCAAGAGACAGGTCAAGTGGTCTGGTATTCCCATCTCTTTCAGAATTTTCCACAGTTGATTGTGATCCACACAGTCAAAGGCATTAGTATACTGTATTGGTGTTCTTCTTTCTGGCTTACTTCACTCTGTATATTAGGCTCCAGTTTCATCCACCTCATTAGAACTGATTCAAATGTCTTCTTTTTAATGGTTGAATTATACTCCATTGTGTATATGTACACAGCTTTCTTATCCATTCGTCTGCTGATGGACATCTAGGTTGCTTCCGTGTCCTGGCTATTATAAACAGACGGCACCTTACTTTCAAAGATTCAGAGAGAGGGAGAACAAATAGGAGCAACTGTTAACTTGAAGTGAGAAGAAATGAGACTCTGAAGTGAGAAAAAATCTTAAACAAAAGAAAGAAATTCTAACATTGCCAGATATTGCCACCATAAAACAGGAGCAGGATACTAAAAAGAAGGAACCTGTCAACATCTTCCAAGAACTCTTAGGAAGTAAAGCTATGAAATAAAAAAAAAAAAAAACCCTACAGAAAAAAACTGGAAGATAAAGTTGTGGAAATCATCTAGAAAGTAGACAAAAAGATAAAGGACTCATCCAGGAAGTCCAGACATGTATCTGTAATAGAGGAAGAGAGAAGACATAGATGAGATAATAAACAATTTTCAAGACATTTTCCTAGAGTTCAGAGTTTCTGTATTGAAAGTTCCCTAGTCAAAGTGACCAGCATACTGGATAAAAATGGCCAACACTAAGGTGCCCCACTGTGAAATTTGAGAACAATGCAGGCAAAGAGAAGATCACAGAAGTTTTAGAGACAGGAGGGAAAAATAGACCATGCACAAAGAATCAGGAATTAATACTAGTTTCAGACTTGTCTACGTTTACATGGAAAGCTGAAAGGCAGTGGAGCAGCATGTTCAAAATACTGAAGGAAGGTTATTTCCAACCAAGGATTCTTTGCTCATTCAAGCCATTAATCAATCCCCAAGTGCCAGGGGGAATAAAGACATTTTGAGACAGGCAAGATCTCAATAAATTTACCTGTTGAGAATTTCTCATGAAAAGAGATTTTGCTCTACCAAAACAGGGAGGACACCAAAAAGAAGAAGACATTTGATACAGGAAACAGGAAATTCAGTACAGAGGAAAGAGGTGAAAGGGATCCCCAGGGTGACAGTGAAGAAAGAGCCCAGCAGGACAGCTGAGAACCAGACATAGGAAGGAGGCAGCCATGCAGACTGGCGCAGGTCAGCGGCCCTGAGAGAGACCTCGGTGAGAAGATGGCACCTGTAGAACATCTACTGGAGCTGAGTGATTTGGTGGGAACTTAGATGTCCATGAAATAAAGAGTTGATGAGTGAGAAGCACTTAGAAAACTAAAACATAACAATTTAGAAAACAGCCATGCAGGAAGTTTCATCTGCGATGAACATTTATATGATCTTAATAACAAACAGTAAAATTAAATCCAAACAAAATTATAACTGCATGAGAAGGATGGGAGGATTGGAAAGATTATAGGTTTCTGGTAGGAGTTCTTGGTCAGGAAAAAGAAACAAGAGCAAAATCCTCAGCTTCCATAAATGAAAGTCAATCAATAATGCCTAAAACTTGGAAAAGTAGAAACAAAAAATAACAATACGGTTTTTAGGATATGAAGGCAAATATGAAAATAGCTGACAATAAGTAGTAGAAGCAGTTGATTTTTGAACAGGAAGAAATAGAAGGCGAGCAGTAGGGAATTGATTTTTTTCAGAACTTTGTTACAATTGTTTGATTCTTATACGCATGTAAACTTCGGATTTTTAAAAAATTAATTTCTTTTCTCTTTTTTCGGCCATGTTGCGTGGTTTGTGGGATCTCAGTTCCCTGACCAGGGATTGAACCTGGGCCACAGAAACAAAGGCTTGGAATGCTGGCCACTAGGATCCATCCTAGTTCCCCTGAGGGTACTCCCCCAAATTAAGATATTTTATTATAATGTTTGTGATTTGTGGCAAAATAAGTTCCTATTTTTCATGTATTCATATTCTTCTCCTTCTCCATTTGTCTGTACTGGATCTGTGGAACAAAGTAAGCTACCTGCTATGATGTGTAGATTTCACAATTGTTCATTCAGGGCCTAGACTTAAAAATCTGAGTCAAATATAAGAAGACAATAAGTGGAGATGTGGAGCAAATGAACACTTTCCTATTGATTATTTTTCTCTTTAGAATAAGAAAGCCAGTTATTAGAACTGTTCTGGCTACTTCTGCTTTCAGAACCACCTATTTAGTGTTTAAAATGTAACTTTTTCCAGGCCTAAAAAGTTCTGCTTCCCTCTGTTATCTGCACCTATTTTTAAACCATCTTTCTACTGTCCCATGAAGTGAAGCAACTACTTGGATAATTGAGGCATACTTACTTTGCCTCCTTGTTCAGTCATTATCCTGTTTTGAGGCCTAAACTGTGAAGATTGTTATATAGATCGAGTAATTTCACCTCTTCATTTTGCATAGGGAGATAATGGGATATTAAGGCATGTCAGTCAGTAAACATTTAAAGGATCTGCATGAAACGATACTCAAGGTAAACTAGCGTTGAAGAGCCTTTGCAGTGTCCTTCCACAAAACAACTTTCAATACGTGACCCTGAAATGACTCAAACCATTTAATTGAACTCATTGGGAAAGTCTGTTCCATAGGAAAGCATTATACATTCATCATTCCACATCGCCAAATAATTAATGAAGAGTAACAAGGATGCTTCTAGGGAAAGTTGTTGAGATTATTCCATTTATATAGAAACTTTTTGTAGACAGGCTAAAAAGCCACTTTATAAAGTATGGCAGAATCTTGCTGCGCAATCCCTCCACTTTGTGAACATCGTAGTGTGGATTATTACATTCTGACATACACTACAGTTAGTATGTCCTTCACTGGAGGGATGGGAAGTATCTTATTTCACCTCTGTCACTGCCACAGCACGTAGCATGAGTCTTGGTACAAAGGAGCCATTGAAACGAGTCGAACTATGAGGAAGACACTGGTGATGCTGACAATGACTGAAAAGTGGGACACTTAAATTTATTGGGCATCTTTTATATTCAGAGTTAGAGCTTTTGTGTGTGTTCTTTCATTTAAAATTACAACTATGTTAAAAAAAAATTCAAGCTACAGTGAAGCAATATGACCCTCCTTTTATTACTTATATAAGACAGAACATAAGTCTCATGTTTTTAGAATGCTTAGAAATATTCATTCTTTATAGGACTTTATTAGGACTGTCAGTAGTTAAAGTCCCATCTTCCAAGATACAATTGAAAACAAAAAATACTCTAAGAAATTTGAAAAGAGAGAAAAAAAGAAAGGTTATTCCTAAAGAATAAGGATGAAGATGAAAGGGATTTTTGATCATCTGAGGAGAATTTAAATTTTGAATCCTTTAAAATGACTTTGATTAAATTTAAACATTGTATGGTTTTGATTTTACCTTTCTTCAGAAACTACTTATAGGCTAAGAAAATTAACGTGATGCATTTATTTGCACAGTTGTGAGTAACTATGTACTTTTTAGTCAGAGACTCATATTTGTTGGAAATATCTTGACAGATGTATTTTGAATTAATTTATTTTTACTATATTTATCTGCAATCCTGCTGATGTAGATTCAGTCAGCTTGTGAAAGGTGCACAAAGCATGAAATGAGCTGTGCTTCTGTTTTTTTATTTGCACAAGCAGTCCTTTGGGTTTCACTCCTCTTTGGTCAACTGCAATTTCTCCTAGATCTCAATTTTCTAAATTTTCCTTGTAATGGAATCCTCTGTAAAAAGTATAGTTTCTTAAGCCCACCCTACAAACACAAAATCAGAATCTCCAGAAGACAGTCCCTGAAATCCATACATAAGAGGTGATTATTGCTGTCAAATAAGTTTGGAAACACTATTCTAAGACATTCTTCCCTCATCTCCTTGAGCCATTATTTGTACAGGAGTCTATAAGGATCTCCATTGTTTTGGACTACAAGTGTGGCTGTGGGGAAATGTGATAGACTTGATTCTAATTTCAGTCCATTTCTGAGTTGTTCCACCACTCTGATTAGTGGCCAACTCCCATTCTCTCTGTAGAGTGAACAAGTGAAGTATATATGGATGAGAGTTTCCTTTGCCCTCCTCTTCGCCGCGCTCATTGAGACAGGTAAACATCCTAAGGCTGGAGTCCCATTTTTTAATTTTACCTCTACATCTCCCAGACCTAAGCAGAATGGTTTGGAGATCATTCTGCTAATCTTCTGCTGACCAGGCCCCAACTGCTATCAACCTATATCTCCTACTTGGCAATGATATTTTTTTAAAAAGCTCCTTCCGCTCATCCTCTCTCCCACGTACTCAACTTTCCTTCTTTCCCTGCTCCCTCTGCTGGGTCTGTTTTGTCCTTCCATACTCAAGTAATGGCTTTATATCTGTATTTACAAATATAACATAAGGGACTTCCCGTGGTCCCTCAGTGGTGAAGACTCTGAGCTTCCAATGAAGAGGGCACAGGGTTTGATCCCTGACTGGGGAACGAAGATCCTATGTACTATGCAGCATAGCCAAAAGAAAACAAAAAATCTGACATAAACATAACACAGAACATAAATTTCAATAAGACAGGGTATCTCTCAACAGAACTTTCTGGCCTTGGTCAACATATTAATAAGCAGCAGTTCCCAGACTAGAAACCAAACCATTTCAGTGATGAAAGTGAGGCCTTTCTTTAGCGGGAAAGCAACTTGCAGCAGATACTTGATATCACTGCACTAAGGGATCTCTCAGCTATCAAAAAAAAGATCTGGGCCTGAAAATCTGGCTCATCTGGCTTTTTCAGCAGCAATTGGGTACAACTGACTTAACTGCAAGAAAAAGCATGACAACAGCTGTAGTAGATTTTATCTTCCCAAAATTGTCCTTGTTAGAAGGAGGACAGGAGGAAGAGGGAACAACAGAGGATGAGATGGTTGGATGGCATCACTGACTCGATGGACATGAGTTTGAGCAAGCTTTGGGAGCTGGTGATGGACAGGAAAGCGTGGCGTGCTGCAGTCCATGGGGTCATGAATATCAGAGACAACTAAGCGATTGAACTGAACTGAACTGAACTGAAAATTGTCACATAAACTTATCTAGTTCCCCATGTTTTTCTGGAACCTTGTCACTCCTCCATTAAGAGGCAGAGACTCTCTCTCCTCCCCTTGAAACTAGAGGAGGAGGTGGGCTTTGTGACTGCCTGGACCAATACACTGTGGTGAAAGTGTGATTTCCAGGGTTGTGTCATCGAGGATCTGAAAAGAAGACACAGGGAATTCCCTGGTGGTCCAGTTTTGAGATTCCGTGCTCCCTATGTTGGGGGCCTGGGTTTGATCCCCAGTCAAGGAACTAGAACCTACATGCCACAGTTAATACCTCTTGCAAATAAATAAATAAGGAGCTATGGATTCTGCCTAGTTCTCTTACTTGGAAACACCCTCAGAAAATGACTTCCTATTATAAGGAAGCCCAGGAGACACAGAGAGGTCACATGGAGATGTTCTGGCTGATAGTCTCAGCTATTGGAATGTTGACATTCCAGTCAACAGTCAGCATCCTCTGCCAGACGTCTGAGTGAAGGAGCCTTCGGATAATTCCAGACTTCAGCTGTTGTCACCCCAAAGATTTCATCTTCCAGCAGAGGGCCCAGACATCATGGTGCAAAGATGAATCCTCCCTGCATACACTTATGTCTGATTCATGGAACCCATGAGCACAATAAAGCCCTGTTTACTCCTCTAGGTATGGAGATGATTTTATTACTCAGAAGATAACTGGAACAATGGCTAAAGGAAGAGAACACAAAAGTTACCTAACATATCAAACTAAACATCAGTCATGGAAATCTACACACACACACATTTCTGTGAGAAAAACAATTGAGTGGCCTATTGCAAACATGAGCTAGGAGAGATACTCCTGTATTGTCACTAGAAGATCTATGATCAAAAAGTCAACAAAGGTTGATGCATGATTTTCCAACGTTTCATCACATCTTATTTTTTTAAGTTTCACGACAGTTAATTTGGAAAATACAGATACTACCAAGAAAACAATCGTTTCACTGCTCAAAGTCAACCAGCTAGTAATTTTTCTGTATTCCTTGTCCTTCCTTTTTCTAAGTATCTGTTTTTAAAATCTCATTGAGACCGCATTATTGATACAACATTTTAATCCCACATACAGTCTTTTATTCCACTACTTAGTTTAGTTCCCACCATCAAAATGGTCCTGCACTTCTCTTTTCTGCCCAGCTAAAACTTTTCCTTGTCTAGGAAGCCTGCTGGGACCACCTAACCCACAAAGATGTCTACCTCAAAATCATAGTACTAATTCCCATGACACTTATTTGTTACACAATCACATATTACTTCATGACACTTTATGTATTAATCTTTTAATATCTGTATCATATAATCTTTTCCATCATTCCTTATCTTCCTAACAAGACTGAAAAGTGACTTTAGGACAGAGATGAGTATTTTAATCTTTCTATTCCCTATAGTACTGAATACATATATAGCTGCTTCTTACCTGAAAATACCACACACAGAGGAGCCTGGTGGGCTACAGTCCAAAGGAAAGCAAGAGTTGAACACAACTGAGCGACTGACACTGAGCATAAGCATTCCCTGTAGCAGCAAATACATGTATGTATGTACTGCTGAGCTCAGTCTTGTCCGATTCTGCAGCCCCATGGACTGTAGTCCGCCAGGCTCCTCTGTCCATGGGTTTCCCAGGCAAGAATACTGGAGTGCGTTGCCATTTCCTTCTCCAGGGGATCTTCCTGACCCAGAGATCAAACCCATGTGTCTTGCATCTCCTGCATTGGCAGGTGGATTCTTTACCATGGTACTACCTGGAAAGCTTAGATATTATACACAGTAGGTATTAAATATTTGTTGAAAGAAAGGAAAAGTGGGAAGCAAGGAAAGTGAAAGTGAAGTCGCTCAGTCTGTCCGACTGTTTGCGACCCCATGGACTAGTAGCCTACCACGCTCCTCCCTCCATGGGATTCTCCAGGCAAGAGTACTGGAGTGGGTTGCCATTTTCTTCTCCAGAGGATCTTCCCGACCCAGGGATCAGACCCGGGTCTCCCGCATTCCAGGTAGACACTTTAACCTCTGAGCCACCAGGGAAGGAAAGATTTATTCCTGATATTTTACATATTTGTTTCATTGTTCTTTCATCTCAAAACTACATGAATAACAAACATTTGGACTTAGTGGGAGAAGGCAAAGGCGGGATGATCTTAGAGGATAGCATTGAAACATGTATATTACCATATGTAAAACAGATAACCAGTGGAAGTTTGATGCATGACACAGGGTACTCAAACTGGCGCTCTGGGACAACTTGGAGGGATAGGGTGGGGAGGCAGGTGGGAGGGCAATTTAGGATGGAGGGGACACATGTATACCTATGAAGTGTGTTAGTCACTCAGTCATGTCCGATTGGGACCCCATGGTCTGTCCATGGAATTCTCCAAGCAAAAATACTGGAGTGGGTTGCCATTCTCTTCTCCAGAAGACCTTCCCAACTCAGGGACCAAAGCCAAGTCCCCTGCACTGCAGGCAGATTTGTAACCATCTGAGCTACCAGAGAAGCCCATATTGATGCATAGCAAAATCATAACGATATTATAAAGTAATTATCCTCCAATTAAAATAAGTAAACCACATGAGTTATAATGATCATGTTTGACATGTGTATGGCTATGAATATATATATATAAATGCTTTTTAGGATTTTATCTGAAGGTCTACAAAGTTTCCATTATCTTTCACAAATATGTCTTTACTCTAGAAGCAAAATAGGGTATTGAAAAATGCTTTTTAACAATTTATTTTTCACAACTTATTGAGAGTATGTGATCCCAAATTGTAAGGATATGGGTACATACACACTAGAGAACAAAAGTGCCAGGTGGTTTTGTCTGATGCGTCAAAGCCGTCAGCGTATGTGCAGACTAGATTGCAGGACAAGACGGAGACTGCCTGAAGCTGTTCTGACACCAAGTTAGAACTTTCAGGAAAAGGCTAGAGAAGGGAAGGGAGAAGAATATAAACTATTCAGGTTTTAGTTTTGGCCAAGAGGATGCAGAAGGCGCCAAAAGCAACATCAGCAGCACCATTTAGGAAGTTAAGTGCAATTTAGTGGACATCTGGCCAACTGGGATATACAGTGTGTGTGTGTGTGTGTGTGTGTGTGTGTGTGTGATATAGAGTGTGTGTGCATGTGTGTGTGTGTGTGTGTGTGTGGTATGTATAGTGGTGTCTCCTAATGGAAAAGATGTTTCTAATATTTTGAACTGGAGTTTGAGAAGCCTTGTTGAGTTTCTACCATCAGTACGACTGACAGTTGCAGGATGAAGGCCAAAGTGAAGAAAGAGAGAGAGACAATTAGCACGGCTATGCGAGAGGACTAGTGAAAAAGGGTTCTGTAAGGTACACAGTCAGGGCCAGAAGGTGATGTTTTACTTTCATCACTTCTCTCTAGTTAGTCTGTTTCCATCATCTACTTTCCTCACCCTCTCTTCACTAAGACACACGCATGCCACTTTTTTAAAGCATGCTACATTTTACCAAGAGCATCATCTTTAGGTTCACTGTCAGTATGCTTTCTTCATGGAGATGAGATTTTGCCTGACACAAGTAAGTGCCACAGGTGTTCAGAGAAGAAAAGAAGAGAAGGAGCGAGGTGAGATACTCGAGGGAGGCAGAGGAAGAGGTGGGCCTAGGATGGGGCCTTCATGGATAGATGCACTTTCCCCGGCAGAAGGAGCACATGAGGTCCCATGTGTGTGCCTGTCGTGTTTGAGGAATGGGATGGTGTTTTCCAGGCAGTGGGAAGAGCATATAAGCTAAGGTCTGGGCCTGCCTCATAGACTAAGGGAAAAGAAAGAAGTTCAGTCTACCTTGAGAGAAGGCTACAGGTGTGTCAGGGGACTACAGGTGATAGGCTGTAAAGGTAGTTTGGGGCATATTATAGAAGGCCTTGAATGCCTCTTCAATCTTCCAATAGTCCTGTTCTCCTCTTTTCCCATTGGACAGCAGTCCTGGGTGGAACTGTTCCCATTTCCTTCCAATGAGGTGCCAATACAGATCCTTGGCCTTAGTCTTAAAAAAAAAATCACCTAATGAATGTCTTACTTCTCAAAGACCAGCAGATGGTTATCTGGCTGGAGAAGAGCTAATATTCTTGATGGATGAACAGTTCACTCCCAGAGAAGATATTAGTTATGAGAGAACAAGGAAATCCAAAGAACCTTCCTCTGAGAGCATCAGAACAGTCAAATATTATTTCATTAATCTTAACATTCTTACAGTATTAAAAACCTGTTCAGATAGAAACATACAAGGGAAAGAGGGGAGAAGGGAGAATACGGTCAAGGACAGGGAGAAAGAAAAACAGACAAAGAGGGAGGAAGCTGGGAGAGAGGAGAAAGGAGTGATTAAGAAGGGGGCAAGAGACTTCCCTGGTGGTACAGTGATTAAGACTCTGTGTTCCCAATGCGGGGGGCTCAGGTTTGATTCCTGGTCAGGGAACTAGATCCCTCATGCTGCAACTAAAGATCTTGCATGCTACAATGAAGATCAAAGATTCTGCATACTGCCCCTACGACATGTTACAGCCAAATGAATAAATAAATAATTTTAAAAAAATATAAGGGGGTGAGTACTGCAACTTTGCGTGCATTAAGATCCCCTTTGTGAAACAATCTCTCTCTCCTCCTGTGTGTTTCCAGAAAAACAAGCTTGGAAGTGTTGACCTACTGTCGAAGGAAGCTCCTATACCTTTGTCCTCTTTCATTGCTTTTACTGGCAGCAATGAGTGTGCAGTTTAGAGTATGATTCTTTTAAGAAAAAAATAAGGGGTTTATTTAAAAATGTAAAAATTAAGAGCTGAATACTGATAGGAGCAATGGGCTGACAAAAATAATGCCTCTTAGGAAATAAGGCCTTGTCTCACACCTTCCTGTTGCAGTTGCTTAAGAAACTAAAAATGCTTGATCAGGAAGCAGTTCGCCGGGATCTGCCTTTTGTACCAGAAATAACTGGGCAGAGCTGGGCTACAGAGAAATGGTTGTTACTTAGCACACTCGCTTTGTTCTTAGGATGTGGGTTTGAACATCTAGATACCACCAGGGAATAAAAAAAAAAAAAGAAAGAAAAGAAACACCATGCAATCATGCTGCTGAGGGCCACAGGCTTGCAAAATAAACCACAAGGTCAGGCATTCCATCTCTAGCAAACTGTCATTTATCAAAAGAGATCATGGGAGCTAAAGCGATGCGTCCTAAAGACAGTGATGTCCCTCGGAAGGGAATATACAGAGGTGAAATCAGCTATAGTATTAGGGTGATGTGTTTAGGAATAATTGACCTCTGTTCCTTAACAGTCTACTTGATAACTTTATTTTAATTGGAGGTAAAACCCAGCATGTATCCATCCTGTATTTCTCTAAGAGAACCTTTTTATTTGCCAAAGGACATTTCATGTGAAGTTGGCACATTGTGTATTGATTGGGACAGGCTGTGCAGGAGTGTTTTTATCTTAAGGTCCCACATGGCTCCGTGACCCTCTGATATCACCGGTGTGATATCGCTTCGTTCAAGACCCAGCTGTCTTTGAACACATGTTGCACAAGGCTTTCAATGAGTAAATAAAATTCCCTGAGTGGGGGGACAGGCCAGACCCATACAACTCTGTGATTCAAACCTGCTGTTTCATCTTTCATGCCTTTCTGCCACACACAGAACTTGTTGACACTACAAAAAGCAAACACACACACACAAAGACATGGGAAAGAACAGATGGTTTCAGATCATGCCTCATGACTGCTCAAATTATGCTTGCTCTATTCTTTGCTATTTCTGTGCAAATCACTAACTTTTTGTTCATAAAATTAAGATTAGCAAAGAAAGAATACTTTTCTGCTCACTCCTACTCCTATTTCTATTTGATGTCTTCATGTCGATACACCTCACAGACTCTGATAAAATGGAGACATGGGTCAGAGTTGTAGTATCAGGAAACACCAGATTCTGATGCCAGAACCCCAACTCCTCACTCCACAATGAAGAGGTCTTACTTAGGCTCAGAATTTCCCTAAGTCTCTGTACAATGAGAATGCTGATACTCCTCTGAAGTTGAAGCAGGAATCAAATGAGGTAACATAGGCAAACAGCAAAGTGCCACAACAGGGCAGTCCGTCACAAACATCAGCTGAGTCTGAGTCAGTGGTGGCAGAGAATACCAAATACTTGAAAAATACCCATTGGGACTATTTTTAGTCTTAAAAGCCGTTCTGCTAGTCAAGGACCATGTTTTCTGCGTTGTATTTACTAATTGCTCAGTAGTGTCCCTATGAACCATAGCCTGCCAGGTTCCTCTGTCCATGGAATTCTCCAGGCAAGAATACTGGAGTGGATTGCCCTTTCCTCCTCCTCCAGGGGATCTTCCCAACCCAGGGATCGAACCCAGGTCTCTTGCATCTCCTGCATTGGCAGATAGATTCTTTACCACTGCGCCACCCGGGAAGCCTATACTTACTAATCTGGAGGTTAATAGAAAAGTTCCTTTTATTTTCTCAACAATGAAGCAATGAATTGGGTTTTTCTCAATGAATCTTTTCAGCATTCCAGTCTAAGATCTGCATACTATTAAGGAGACATAAGCATTATTCAATTCCACGTTGCCTTCTTTTCATGTATGTATATTTCCAAGAGCCCTGCCTACAATGATAATCCTTGTGTTCTGCTCTACTTATGAGTATCCAATCATTGCTTTTGCAAATTCCTTTCATTAATGTGGAGAAAAAAATATTCTTTAGCTTTGCAAAATATGCCAATTCCTTAAGAATATTTAAAGTTAAAAGACACAAATTGGACATAAGATGACCATGCTCTAGAGGGCCTAAATGTCTATATTCTTAGGACTGGGAAGGAAACATCCTCACTCTAAATGAACTGTGAAAGGTGAAATGGGAGCTCAAAGGCTTGTGTCAGCAGAAGGGGTGGAGCTGAAGTTGCCTATTTCTTAGCTCACTCATTATGACTCTGCAGGTGGGGCTCTCTCTGAAATCACTGTGAATAAGTCAGGTGAAGACAGGCCTGAAGCAAGCAGAGTCTTGCTGACCCAGGAGAAATTTGTAATGAATCTTTTCCTACTATTTTCTTTGGAGAAGAGGGAGGGAGAGGGAGAGGGAGAGGGTGGGATGATTTGGGAGAATGACATTCTAACATGTATACTATCATGTGAATTGAATCGCCAGTCTATGTCTGACGCAGGATGCAGCATGCTTGGGGCTGGTGCATGGGGATGACCCAGAAAGATGTTATGGGGAGGGAGGTGGGAGGGGGGTTCATGTTTGGGAATGCATGTAAGAATTAAAGATTTTAAAATTTAAAAAATAAAAAAATTTAAAAAAAAAAAAAAAAAAACGGAACCCAACGTTTAGCACAGTAGCCAGAAGGAAGATGAGGAAGATGAGTAGATCAACCTAGAGGGGTGGGGTTGGGGAGGGAGATGGGAGGAAGGTTCCAAAAGGAGGGGATGTGTGTTTACCCATGGCTGATTCATGCTGAGATTTGACAGAAAACAACAAAATTCTGTAAAGCAATTACCCTTCAATAAAAAATAAACTAATTAAAAAGAAAAAGAACCACATCTATTGCCAGCTCTGACTCAAGGACTCTTGAGTGGATTTTCTAATGCCTCTGTGCTTCCCTTTCCCCATCAGTAAAAGAGCTGACCACACTCAGGCGGTGGATCTGTTTTATCTGTTTCTGAATGTCACCCTTTCTTTCTTCTGGGAACGGCATCTCCTTATTTTAGAAGACCTGAACCTCCTCACCTTGCACCTGGCCCCACGTGGTTCGGATGGGAGCTGACCCCACTCCCCTGGTCAGTCATTAGCCACATCACTGGGCATGTGACCTGGGTTATAGTGCACTCTGAGGGTTTCCCTGAGATTTTCATACTGGAGTTTGGGAGAAATGCCTTTCTTTCTGGTAGGGAAGGAATGGAGACTGTAGCCCGGAGTAGGAGCACATGAAGTCAGCAGTACAGAGAAACAGGGAGAAGAGAGAACCCTGCTGATAACCAAGTCCCAGCTCCAGTTCTCCCAAGGCTGGCTACAACCCTGGCCTTCCTGGGTCTGGTTGTGTGAGACATGGCAATCCTTTTACCTAAGCTAGCTCCAGTTGTGTTCCTGATCCTTACAATTAGAAGAATTCTAATTGACATGCCCTATCTATCCAGAGATTACCTGAAGAATATAATTTCTCAGATGAATGGAGCAACACAAATATTTTATGTGGCAGAGTAATGATAAACTGTTTTTCATCATTATAATCAATGTCTAGAAAATAATTAGAAATGACAAGCAGTACTGTTGTTGACTCTACTTGACAGGGTACATAACTCATCTGAGAAATAACTGAATATTTCTTAACAACTGACTTCCTCTGTGAAATCTGAGTTTTAAAGCTATTTCAAACAAAATTATTTCCTAATCATCAAACCCAGCAAGCCTTTTCTTCCTTTTCTTATGTCTTAATTCATTTAGCTGTGTTTGTAATCAGAGTCCTTTCTATCCTGGGGAAATTTTATCCCATCAGTTGCAAGTTTCCATCTAGGAGACTCAGCTCTTTGTATCTTTGACCTCCATCTCCACTGCTCCTTTCCCATCTGCTCACATAGATCCTTGTATCCTCCTTATCTTGACAGAAACTTCCCCCAAACCACATTCTCCTCGTGAGATACAGATGAAATTATTTCTTTCCCCTGAATCAACCAAACCTAGAGAGAGAGGCACAATAGCCTGGCAGTCAAGAGTTGAACAGTTCTGAGTCTGAATCTGAGCTTCATCAGCTCCAGATTATCAGTAACACAATGTAGTGAATTCATGAGTGCTAAGTCACTCAGTTGTGTCCGACTCTTTGGACGGTAGCCCACCAGGCTCCTCTGTCCATGCGATTTTTCAGGCAAGAATACTGGAGTGGGTTGCCAGTTCCTTCTCCAGAGCTTTTTCCCAACCCAGGGATTGAACCTGCGTCTCCTATGCCTCCTGCACTGCAGGCAGATATTCTACCCACTGAGTCATCAAGGAAGCCCACTTACATAAATTACTGTTTACTCTGTATTGAAATATTCATCTAAAATGAGGATAATGAGAGTACCTACTTAATAGGGTCTCTGTAAGGAGATAATATGTGCCAAGTGTTTAGTGGACTACTAGACACACAGCTAAGCTCCTAAATAAACACTGGTTATCATCATTATTATAACCTTGTCTCCACTTCTTCATGGGCTGATTTCTTTCCTTAACATGTTACATTCTCTCTTTTCTCCTCTCATTTCACTCAGTTCAGCAATTCTAATCACTAAATCATTAAATACAATTCTTCTCAGTTGTCCAAGACTGCTCTTCACCATCTCCTTTTTTAACCTCATTTCTCCTTTGGCTTCTCTGCTTCTCTTCCTAGCTCCCTAAATCATCTCTCCTAAATCATCTCCCAGTTCTATTTTCTCCTTTAATGGAGGTTCTACTGCTGTTGACTAACTGGTTCTGTTCTCAGTGGAGAGCAGGGTCATGTTGAAATTTGATTCAGAACCCAAATGCTGATGAAGTATACAGGTCAGGGAGAGGTCTGGACCACAGGGTTCTCATCAACGTAGGCAGGTTTTGTTTGGTGCCCAAAGTAAAGGATTAAAAGAAGAAGAAGATCAAGGACAAATCTTCATCCATTCAATATTCAACGTTACAAGATTTAAGTCTTGGTGCACCTTTCGATCAGACACTATAAAAGGAGATTTAAATAAACTAAATAGCACATTAATAAAAAACTTGAATCTAGACATTAACTTTTTTAAATCTTTCATTTAGATTACCTTCACACTAATTAGTAAGGTAACTGATGCAAAGTAAATACATAGTCTATTCGCGGATTTAATGCCATGATCTGCCATCCCTCTTCCATTTCAATTCCCCTGAAGTCGCCTACCCATTTCTGTTATTTTCCAGTTCTATCATTTTGTTGCTTTTCTGTGTCTTAGTGGGTCTTCCCACATGACGCCGTGTTAAAGAATCTGCCTGCCAGTGAAGGAGACGTAGGAGACTCAGTTTTGATCCCTGGGTTGGGAGGGTCCCCTGGAGTAGGAAATGGCAATCTGTTCCAGTATTCTTGCCTAGAAAATTCCATGGACAGAGGAGCCCAGCGAACTACAGTCCATGGGGTCACAAAGAGTTAGACACAAGTGAGCGACTGAGCATGAACACTGTGTCTTGCTGAACCTTTAGTATTGAAACCTCACATCTGAGAAAACTTGGGAATGAAATCCACGTTATCTCCAAAGCAAGCAAGATGCTCCATCATTCTGGGGGATCTGTTGTTTTACTTCATAAAAAAATGAGATCTCATGCATCTTGTCCAGTGATGAGAACAATCATTCAACCTTAGTTTAAACATATCTTCTAAAGTTTCTGAATTAATCTTGACCCTGATACAATTAGCTTGGAAAGATCTTCCTTCCCATTGCCTGCCTTGTGAACTATTCTTGTCTGAAACTTCTAGGGGTCACTTCCCCGTGCAATTTTACTCCTGAGCAGGAACTGTGATTTTTCACCTTTAAAGCCCATTGTCTTTCATGAGGTAGATAGAATAAATGTTTGATGTTCTGGGCAGAATGGAGAAGGAAATGGCAACCCACCCCAGTATTCTTGCCTGGAGAATCCTGTGGACAGAGGAGCCTTGTGGGCTCAGGAGCCTTGTGGGCTCACACAGAGTCAGACACAACTGAAGCGACTTAGCATGCATGCATGCATTGGAGAAGGAAATGGCAACCCACTCCAGTATTCTTGCCTGGGGAATCCCAGGGGTGGAGGAGCCTGGTGTGGGCTGCCATCTATGGGGTTGCACAGAGTCGGTCGCAACTGAAGCGACTTAGCAGGGGCAGGCAGAAGCAGGGAAATATGCTACAAAGTTTCTGAAAAACCTGTTTCTATTGTATCAAAGGCTAATGATTCACTGAGACTCATACTGGGGGCGGGGAGGATGGTGAGCCAAGATACCACATTATCTACTTCTCCTCTCTCTTCAAAGGGATTCACAGGAAGATTAGCAGTATCCTTTACTTTACTTTCCTCCCTTGGAAGTAGACAAGATGTTGATTGTTGGTTAAGGGGGAAAGACGGTGTCTACATTTTCAATCCTCATGATCTCATTTGATCATACATCCCACCCAGTGAGGTAGGTAGATTAAACATAACCATATTTCATAAGCAAAGAAGTCTAAAGCTTAAAAAGATAACTTTTTAAAAAAAATCCTATAATACTATTCTTAGTCGCTGATTGGTCAGGTTTCCAGACTCACATCCAATCACATGAAATCCCATTGTCATGGATTTTTAGAGTACTGTGTGACTACAACAGTTATATTTTCCCTTTACAAATGTAAAAGTGCTTTCATATATATTATCAACTGTCAAAACTGGAATAAACTATCATGATTCCTTGCCATCAGCTCTATCGCTCAGGAATTGATTTTCCTAGTAAATAGACATGCTTACGTGATGTATTCATTCTGCATCTCAGTAACTGTTTTATAATTTCCTAAAGTTTTAGGAGATTTAAAAAATTAGAATAAGTATATTCAAATCTAAACTCCATAGCAGCAATTTGATCCTCTAAGGAGGCAACCTCAGTGGTGGAATGTATTCTACTTTGAAATGAAACCAAAGGGCTTTTTTAAAAGTTGAAATATGATTTACATATAACATTGTAAGAGTTTAAAGTGTTCAATGTGTTGATTTGACACAGATATATATTACAGTGTGATCACCACCTTAGCAGCAGTTATTATCTCTATTGTGTCACATAATTATCACTTCTTTTGAGGTGGGAACAAGTGGAATCTAGCCTTTTAGCAACTTTGAAGTTTAAAATACAGTATTGTCTATAATGACTGTGCATTAGATCTCCAGGAATTACCTACTTTTACAAGTCTGGGAGAACTTGTTTAAGGACAAAGCCTCTTCTCTTCAGGTTTATTATTTCCACCAAAAATGATCTGTTCTTTCATTCTCCTACAACAGAGAAAACTGCTTCAGACTTGTTCTAAGCCCAGATCTGCTTTTCAAGCAGCCTTCCTGAGAAATTTAGCTCATACTGGGGACCATTTGTTTATTGTGCAAATAAAGCCTAGCTATTTGCTCAAGGCCCTGCCTCAGCAGAATGTTAGACTCTGTTAAACCCTTTGTAGTAGTTCCTGGGTGGAGAAGGCAATGGCACCCCACTCCAATACTCTTGCCTGGAAAATCCCATGGATGGAGGAGCCTGGTAGGTTGCAGTCCATGGGGTCGCTGAGAGTTGGACACGACTCAGTGACTTCACTCTCACTTTTCACTTTCATGCATTGGAGAAGGAAATGGCACCCCACTCCAGTGTTCTTGCCTGGAGAATCCCAGGGACAGCAGAGCCTGGTGGGCTGCCGTCTATGGGGACACACAGAGTTGGACATGACTAAAGCGACTTAGCAGCAGCAGCAGCAGTAGTTCCTGGGAGTAAATACAATTTATCTATATCCATTTCCTCATTGGATACTTAACCTATTTTGTTTATTCATTTGTAGTTCACTAGCTCTTCTTTGCTTTCTCTAGTTGCAGTGAATGGGGGCTACTCTTTGTTGCGGAGCACAGACTCTAGGCATGTGGGCTTCAGTAGTTGCAGCATGCATGCTCAGTAGTTGCAGACCCTGGCCTTCAGAGCAATGGTTCAGTAGCTCCGGTGTACAGGTTTAGTTGCTCCTAGGCATGTGAAAGCTTCCAGGACCAGGAAACAAACATGTGTCCCCTGCTTTGGCAGGTGGACTCCTATTCACTGGGCCACCAGGAAAGTCCCTTGACCTGTTTTGTATAGCAGTCTATCCCAGTTAATTCAGTTCAGTTCAGTCACGTCTAATGTACTCAAAGTCAGGTTACAAAATACTCCTTGCTGCTGTCCTTGAAGTATCTTTTTATTTTAGACTTAAGTGAAGTGAAGTCGCTCAGTCATGCCCGACTGTTTGCAACCCCATGGACAGTAGGCTGCACCAAGCTCCTCCATCCATGGGATTTTCCAGGCAAGAGTACTGGAGTGGGTTGCCATTTCCTTCTCCATTTTAGACTTAACTGTTCCTCTAAAATGGTTATCCAGGACCAGGAAATATATATTGAGATTATCAAGGCTGACTGTGACAGTAATTCATCACCATTCATTTACTGATTTATCAGACACATTATTGAGCAACACATCTGCTCTTCATTCCAGGCACTGTGCTAGACGCTGAGGCTACAGTCATGAAAGATGTCACTCTGCTTTGAGGTTGTGCACAGCCCAATGGGTGAAAACTAGACCTCTGTTCTCATCCTGACCCTGCTTCTTATTAACTGTGTTAGTGCAGAGGAAGCCTTTTAAAGCTTCATTTTCCCCGTCTCTAATGTGGGAATAGGGCTACCCTGGTGGCTTGGCTGTAAAGAATCCACCTACCAATACAGGAGACTAGGATTGGATCCCTGGATTGGGAAGATGCCCTGGAGAAGGAAATGGCAACCTACTCCGGTATTCTTACCTGGAAAATCCCATGGACAGAGGAATCTGGTGAGCTACAGTCCATAGCGTCACAAAAGAGTTGAGCTCGACTTAGCAACTAAACAATAACAACAACAAAGTGGGAATAACAGTCCTACACACGAGGTTGATGTGAGAATTAACGGCATAAAATATAGTACTCGGAACATAGGCAGTGCTCAGCACATAGCATCTATGATTTCATTGCTGTCATCATTCTGGAAATGTTGAAGGGTGATTATAAATCAACAATTACAATATCACTTGTGATGTATGGAGACAGGAAGAAAATCTTGTAAAAGCATAGTCTGGGATGGTGATGAGGCAGAAGGTGAACAAGAGGAGGGAAACTGATACCTAGTCACACCCAGAAGGATAAGTAGGAGGAAGTCCTACTTATGGGAAGGACTGGGAAGAGCACCTAGGAAGACAGAATAATAACATAAAGAAAAGCCTAGAGGCCAAAAAAAAGCAGGCAATTTCAGGAAATTACACGTAGTCCAGTATGTCTGGATCTTGGCACATATGTGGGGAAGCTGTGGGAGAGTTAGTGAGGTCAGGGGTGGGGGTCGGACATGTCATCATTCTTACAGCATTCTTGCTGCTTTTGCATCGTTGCTCCCATATAAGTACCTGATGGTACCATGTCCCCTAGGGGCATTCTCACTTGGTCTTAGCTTCAGAGATAATAGTGCTTCTTTCAGTTTTCCATTTCTTCCTACTCCATTTGCTGTTGAGGTCATAGGAAGGAGTCGGCCTCTGGTATAAACTTCGGGAGTTTCCCTGAGAGTGTGACCCCCCCTCCAACACCAGAGCAGAGAGTGCTCCAACAGGTAGGAAAAAGTCCTGAGAGAAAGAAGAGGAAAGAAAGTATCAAGCAGTGTTCAGCTGCTGCAGAAACCATTCCAATGGCCAGTGTCTCTTTAGCTCTTTGATGACCTTGACTGAGCTACAGCTTGGGAGAAGGAGAAGCTTTAAGCTTGCTACAATGTTATAGGCAGGCCAGTTACATCAAATGGACCAGAACTCACCTGGATGTACTTTGAGTCTAGGTCTCTGCTAGGCACTGAAGGGAAAGACTAAAGCAGTGTACTGAGATTCAAAGAGGGTCATCTAAAGGCCAAGTCCACAGTGAGAAGCCAGTAGATGCCGCAAAACCGGAAACCCAGCAGGACTCCAGAGATCACATTCTTCCTGATACACTGTGCTGCCCTTTTGGCATTGCAGTTCAGTCACTCAGTCGTGTCCGACTCTTTGCGACCCCATGAATCGCAGCACGCCAGGCTTCCCTGTCCATCACCAACTCCCAGAGTTCACTCAAACTCATGTCCATCAAGTTGATGATGCCATCCAGCCATCTCATCCTCTGTCGTCCCCTTCTCCTGCCCCCAATCCCTCCCAGCATCAGAGTCTTTTCCAATGAGTCAACTCTTCCCATGAGGTGGCCCAAGTACTGGAGTTTCAGCTTTAGCATCAGTCCTTCCAAAGAACACCCAGGACTGATCTCCTTTAGAATGGACTGGTTGGATCTCCTTGCAGTCCAAGGGACTCTCAAGAGTCTTCTCCAACCACTCAGTTCAAAAGCATCAATTCTTAGGCACGCAGCCTTCTTCACAGTCCAACTCTCACATCCATACATGACCACAGGAAAAACCATAGCCTTGACTAGATGGACCTTTGTTGGCAAAGTAATGCCTCTGCTTTTGAATATGCTATCTAGGTTGGTCATAACTTTCCTTCCAAGGAGTAAGCATCTTTTAATTTAATGGCTGCAGTCACCATCTGAAGTGATTTTGGAGCCCTCAAGAATAAAGTCTGACACTGTTTCTACTGTTTCCCCATCTATTTCCCATGAAGTGAACAAATGCTATAATCTTCGTTTTCTAAATGGTGAGCTTTAAGCCAACTTTTTCACTCTCCTCTTTCACTCTCATCAAGAGGCTTTTTAGTTCCTCTTCACTTTCTGCCATAAGGGTGGTGTCATCTGCATATCTGAGGTTATTGATATTTCTCCCGGCAATCTTGATTCCAGCTCGTGCTTCTTCCAGCCCAGCGTTTCTCACCATGTACTCTGCATATAAGTTAAATAAGCAGGGTGACAATATACAGCCTTGACATACTCCTTTTCCTATTTGGAACCAGTCTGCTGTTCCATGTCCAGTTCTAACTGTTGCTTCCTGACCTGCATATAGGTTTCTCAAGAGACAGGTCAGGTGGTCTGGTATTCCCATCTCTTTCAGAATTTTCCACAGGTTATTGTGATCCACACAGTCAAAGGCTTTGGCATAGTCAATAAAGCAGAAGTAGATGTTTTTCTGGAACTCTCTTGCTTTTTCCATGATCCAGCAGACGTTGGCAATTTGATCTCTAGTTCCTCTGCCTTTTCTAAAACCAGCTTGAACATCTGGAAGTTCACAGTTCACGTATTGCTGAAGCCTGGCTTGGAGAATTTTGAGTATTGCTTTACTAGCATGTGAGATGAGTGCAATTGTGTGGTAGTCTGAGCATTCTTTGGCATTGCCTTTCTTTGGAAAACTGACCTTTTCCAGTCCTGTGGCCACTGCTGAGTTTTCCAAATTTGCTGGCATATTGAGTGCAGCACTTTCACAGCATCATCTTTCAGGATTTGAAATAGCTCAACTGGAATTCCTTCACCTTCACTAGCTTTGTTTGTAGTGATGCTCCTAAGGCCCACTTGACTTCACATTCCAGGATGTCTGGCTCTAGGTGAGTGATCACACCTTCGTGATTATCCAGGTCGTGAAGATCTTTTTTGTACAGTTCTTCTGTGTATTCTTGCCACCTCTTCTTAATATCTTCTGCTTCTGTTAGGTCCATTCCATTTTTGTCCTTTATCGAGCCCATCTTTGCATGAAATGTTCCCTTGGTATCTCTAATTTTCTTGAAGAGATCTCTAGTTTTTCCCGTTCTGTTGTTTTCCTCTATTTCTTTGCATTGATTGCTGAAGGGATTTTTATCTCCTTTTGCTATTCTTTGGAACTCTCCATTCCGATGCTTGTGTCTCTCCTTTTCTCCTTTGCTTTTCGCCTCTCTTCTTTTCACAGCTATTTGTAAGGCCTCCCCAGACAGCCATTTTGCTTTTTTGCATTTCTTTTCCATGGGGATGGTCTTGATCCCTGTCTCCTGTACAATATCAGGAACCTCTGTCCATAGTTCACCAGGCACTCTATCAGATCTAGTCCCTTAAATCTATTTCTCACTTCCACTGTATAATCATAAGGGATTTGATTTAGGTCAGACCTGAATGGTCTTGTGGTTTTCCCTACTTTCTTCAATTTAAGTCTGAATTTGGAAATAGGGAGCTCATGATCTGAGCCACAGTCAGCTCCCGGTCTTGTTTTTGCTGACTGTATAGAGCTTCTCCATCCTTGGCTGCAAAGAATATAATCAATCTGATTTCGGTGTTGACCATCTGGTGATGTCCATGTGTAGAGTCTTTTCTTATGTTGTTGGAAGAGGGTGTTTTCTATGACCAGTGCGTTCTCTTAGCAAAACTCTATTAGCCTTTGCCCTGCTCCATTCCGCATTCCAAGGCTAAATTTGCCTGTTACTCGAGGTGTTTCTTGACTTCCTACTTTTGCATTCCAGTCCCCGATAATGAAAAGGACATCTTTTTTGGGTGTTAGTTCTAGAAGGTCTTGTAGGTCTTCATAGAACAGTTCAACTTCAGCTTCTGCTTGGGGACAGATAGGAAATAAATTACAAGCCATGGCCAATCATGTCATTGCTCATTTCATTGATTAAGAGGTCAAGTAGGCTGCTAACCCTGCACCTGCACTAAGGTAAGTATAAAGGTCTTTAAGGAACTTGGGTTGGAGATCCAATCTGTACGGTGGGCCGTGAAGAATAAAAGGCCATAAATCAAGGCGGAGGAGGTTTGTGAACCATTCAGTTTTTTCACTAGATTTGGTAGCCAGTATTTGGAGTTATGTGTCATGTCTTATTGGTGGTGAAAGAGGGAAGAAGGGCAAAGGAACAGTCTAAAGAGAGAGAAAGTGATGGATTTCAAGGGCAGAAGACTCCAGTAGGCTAACAGAATGAACCCATATTAGACTGGAAATGCACTTAAAAACCCATGTGTCATTTGACTCTCTTACTTTTAGACACACAGATTTCATTTTAGGTGTCAACAAGAAATATCTGTATATCACTAAAAGAGAAGATGTACCCTTCTTCCTTCCCAAGTCTTTAAATCTAGCTAGTTGCCTGAACTAGATACACATCTATAGACTTAAAAGGGATCTACATCTACAAGGGATCTGGGACATACCTTAACAATGAAGACTGGCTTTATTTATTTATTTATTTATTTTTATTTTTTATTTTTACTTTATTTTACTTTACAATACTGTATTGGTTTTGCCATACATTGACATGAATCCACCACGGGTGTACATGAGTTCCCAAACATGAACCCTCCTCCCACCTCCCACCCCACACCATCCCTCTGGATCATCCCCATGCACCAGCCCCAAGCATCCTGTATCCTGCATCAAACATAGACTGGCGATTCGTTTCTTACATGATAGTATACATGTTTCGATACCATTCTCCCAAATCATCCCACCCTCTCCCTCTCCCTCAGAGTCCAAAAGTCTGCTCTGCACATCTGTGTCTCTTTTGCTGTCTTGCATTAAGGGTCATCATTACCATCTTTCTAAATTCCATATATATGTGTTAGTATACTGTATTGGTGCTTTTCTTTCTGGCTTACTTCACTCTGTATAATCGGCTCCAGTTTCATCCATCTCATTAGAACTGATTCAAATGTATTCTTTTTAATGGCTGTGTAATACTCCATTGTGTATATGTACCACAGCTTTCTTATCCATTCATCTGCTGATGGACATCTAGGTTGTTTCCATGTCCTGGCTATTATAAACAGTGCTGCGATGATCATTGGGGTACATGTGTGAAGACTGGCTTTAGAAGAGGTAGCTGAAACGGAGAGACAAAGCACTCCAGCCAGCTCACAATAGGGATGTGGAATTAAGACATTTTCACTGCCTCTATTCGGGTTTCCCTCCCTGAGTAACAGAGGTGATTGAAACGTTCCCCAAACCTGCCTCACAGAATCCTCAAGAGGATGAGTCATGCAGCACGGTAATGTGCTCAGAGACCTCTGCAAAATGCCTCCTGTGAGTTCTGGGTGTAATTTTGCCATTACCATTATTACCTTATCACCTTATCATTGCAAAAGCACATGCTGGGAGAACTGTGTTGGCCATTTTGACATAAATATCTGGCCAACGTCTTCTTCCTCTCTACTCTCTTTCCACGCTGATAGTCATTAAACCAAAAACCTGGTCTACTCAATCTCCCTAATATATCAGGAGCATCTTGATCTTTAGTTCTCACCTCAGATCATGCTCCCTGCATCCTTGTCCTTTTGCTCTCCATTTTTCTAAATCCAGTCCTTTTTTTCAAGTTCTAACTAAGGTTTTCTCTCCTCTGTAAACTGACTCTTTTTTTCTCATTCACTACCATATTAGGCAGGCTTCTTCAGAGAAATAGAACCAACTGGAGATATACAGATAATTGAAAAGAGATTTAGTACAAGTGATTGGCTCATGTGGTTATAGACGGATGCTGAGAAGTCCCACAATCTATCATCTACCAGTTGGAGGCTCAGAAAAGCCAGTAGTGGAGTCACAGCCAAAGGCCTGTGAACCGAGGGAGCTAACGGTGTAATTCCAAGTCCAAAGGCCCACAAACCAGCAGTACTGAAGTCTGAAGGCAGGAGAAAACGGATATCCTCGCTCAAGGAGAAATCAAATTCACCCTTTCTCTACCTTTTTGTTCTATTCAAACCCCCAAACAATGGGATGATGCCCACTTGCATTTGTGAGGGTGAACTCCTTTACTCATCCTTACCAAGTCAAATGCTAATCTCTTTCAGAAACACCCTCACAGACCCATCCAGAGAGACAATGTTTTTCTAGCTATCTCGGCATCACTAAGCCCAGTCAAATGGCTTTCTAAAGTTAGCCATCAAAAGCACACATAGTCAACAAATATTTACAGCGTGCCTGCATGTAATTAGGCATTACTTTGGATGCTGGGACTATAGCCCTGAATAAGGACACAGTTCTTTTCCTCAGGAAGTTTATGGTTGAGTTTACTCACTTTCAGAATTTCTTAATGGTGTTCCAGTAAGGAATATTATATTTTGTTTTACTTTAAAGTCCATTGTACACATATATTTGTGTGTACACATAATATACAGATGTAAGAGTGTCACATATAATATTTATTATGTATTCTACCTTCTGCTTTCCTCTATTTTGTTTCAAATGATGCTGGTTGTGACCCACTGTTAGGATTTTACAGCTCCGTAATGAGTCTTGATTTACAGTTTAAAAAAACACTGGTTCCACTGAGATAGAGAAAGGGGAACAGTTGTGTAAACAGATGACAACAATATTGTATTAAAAGCACATACTTCTTTTTATTGTTCACCATTGTATCTGTAAATCAAATCCCTTATGATTATACAGTGGAAGCAAGAAATAGATTTAAGGAACTAGATCTGACACAGTGCCTAATGAACTATGGATGGAGGTTTGTGACATTGTACAGGAGACAGGAATCAAGACCATCCCCAAGAAAAAGACATGCAAAAAAGCAAAATGGCTCTCTGAGGAGGCTTACAAATAGCTATAAAAAGAAGGGATGTGAAAAGCAAAGGAGTAAAGGAAAGATATACCTATTTGAATGCAGACTTCCAAAGAATACCAAGCAGATATAAGAAAGCCTTCCTCAGTGATCAATGCAAAGAAATAGAGGAAAAGAACAGAATGGGAAAGACTAGAGATCTCTTTAAGAAAATTAGAGATACCAAGGGAACATTTCATGCAAAGATGGGCTCAATAAAGGACAGAAAACATATGGACCTAACAGAAGCAGAAGATATTAAGAAGAGGTGGCAAGAATACACAGAAGAACTGTACAAAAAGATCTTCACAACCCGGATAATCACGATGGTGTGATCACTCATCTAGAGCCAGACTCCTGGAATGTGAAGTCAAATGGGCCTTAGGAAGCATCACTACAAACAAAGCTAGTGAAGGTGAAGGAATTCCAGTTGAGCTATTTCAAATCCTGAAAGATGATGCTATGAAAGTGCTGCATTCAATATGCCAGCAAATTTGGAAAACTCAGCAGTGGCCACAGGACTGGAAAAGGTCAGTTTTCCAAAGAAAGGCAATGCCAAAGAATGCTCAGACTACCACACAATTGCACTCATCTCACATGCTAGTAAAGCAATACTCAAAATTCTCCAAGCTAGGCTTCAGCAATACGTGAACTGTGAACTTCCAGATGTTCAAGCTGGTTTTAGAAAAGGCAGAGGAACTAGAGATCAAATTGCCAACATCTGCTGGATCATGGAAAAAGCAAGAGAGTTCCAGAAAAACATCTACTTCTGCTTTATTGACTATGCCAAAGCCTTTGACTGTGTGGATCACAATAACCTGTGGAAAATTCTGAAAGAGATGGGAATACAGACCACCTGACCTGCCTCTTGAGAAACCTATATGCAGGTCAGGAAGCAACAGTTAGAACTGGACATGGAACAACAGACTGGTTCCAAATAGGAAAAAGAGTATGTCAAGGCTGCATATTGTCACTCTGTTTATTTAACTTATATGCAGAGTACATCATGAGAAACCCTGGGCTGCAAGAAACACAAGCTAGAATCAAGATTGCCGGGAGAAATATCAATAACCTCAGACACGCAGATGATACCACCCTTATGGCAGAAAGTGAAGAGGAACTAAAGAGCCTCTTGATGAGAGTGAAAAAGTTGGCTTAAAGTTCAACCTTCAGACAACTAAGATCATGGCATTTGTTCCCATCACTTCATGGCAAATAGATGGGGAAACAGTGGAAACAGTGGCTGACTTTATTGTTTTGGGGCTCCAAAATCACTGCAGATGGTAAATGCAGCCATGAAATGAAAGGATGTTTATTCTTTGGAAGGAAAGTTATGACCAACCTAGACAGTATTTTAAAAAGCAGAGGCATTATTTTGCCAACAAAGGTCCGTCTAGTCAAGGCTATGGTTTTTCCAGTGGTTATATATGGATGTGAGAGTTAAACTATAAAGAAAGCTGAGCGCCGAAGAATTGATGCTTTTGAATTGTGGTGTTGGAGAAGACTCTTGAGAGTCCCTTGGACCACAAGGAGATCCAACCAGCCCATCCTAAAGGAAATCAGTCCTGGGTGTTCACTGGAAGGACTGATGTTGAAGGTGGAACTCCAATACTTTGGCCACGTGACGTGAAGAGCTAACTCATTTGAAAAGACAATGATACTGGGAAAGATTGAGGGAAGGAGGAGAAGGGGAAAACAGAGGATGAGATGGTTGGATGGCATCACCGACTTGATGGACATGGGTTTGGGTCAACTCCAGGAGTTGGTGATGGACAGGGAGGCCTGGCGTGCTGCAGTTCATGGGGTTGCAAAGAGTCAGACACGACTGAGCAACTGAACTGAACTGAACTGAAAAGATGATTCTATGAAAGTGCTGCACTCAATAGGCCAGCAAATTTGGAAAACTCAGTAGTGGCCACAGGACTGGAAAAGGTCAGTTTTCATTCTAAGCACAAAGAAAGGCAAAGGCAAAGAATGTTCAAACTACCATACAACTATACTCATCTCACACGCTAGCAAAGTAATGGTCAAAATTCTCTAAGCAAGGCTTCAACAGTACGTGAACCATGAACTTCCAGATGTTCAAGCTGGTTTTTAAAAGGCAGAGGAACCACAGATCAAATTGCCAACATCTGCTGGATCACAGGAAAAAGCAAGAGAGTTCCAGAAAAACATATATTTCTGTTTTATTGACTACAGTAAAGACTTTAATTGTTGGATCACAACAAACTGGAAAATTCTGAAAAAGATAGGAATGCCAGACCACCTGACCTACCTCCTGAAAAATCTGTGTGCTGGTCAAGAAGCAACAGTTAGAACTGGGTGTGGACCAATGGACTGGTTCCAAATTGGGAAAGGAGTACATCAAGGCTTTATATTTCACACTGTTTATTTAACTTATATGCAGAGTACAACATGTGAAATGCCAGGCTGGATGAAGTGCAAGTTGGAATCGAGATTGCCGGGAGAAATATCAATAACCTCAGATATGCAGATGACACTACCTTTATGGCAGAAAGTGAAGAAGAACTAAAGAGCCCCTTGATGAAAGTGAAAGAGGAGAGTGAAAAAGTTGGCTTAAAATTCAGCATTCAGAAAACTAAGATCATAGCATCCAGTTCTATCACTTCATGGCAAATAGATGAGGTAACAATGGAAACAGTGACAGACTTTGTTTTTGGGGCTCGAAAATCACTGCAGATGGTGACTGCAGCCATGAAATTAAAAGATGCTTGCTCCTTGCAAGAAAAGCTATGAGAAACCTAGATAGCATATTAAAAAGCAGAGACATTACTTTACCAACAAAGGTCTGTCTAGTCAAAGCTGTGGATTTTCCAGTAGTGATGTATAGGTATGAGAGTTGGACTATAAAGAAGCTGAGCACCAAAGAATTGATGTTTTTGAACTGTGCTGGAGAAGACTCTGGAAAGTCCCTTGGACTGAAAGGAGATTCAACCAGTCAATCCTAATAGAAACCAGTCCTGAATATTCATTGGAAGGACTGATGCTGAAGCCAAAACTCGAATACTTTGGCCACCTGATGCAAAGAACAGAGTCATTGGAAAAGATCCTGATGCTGGGAAAGATTGAAGGTGGGAGGAGAAGGGGATGACAGAGGATGAGACGGTTGAATGGCATCACTGATATGATGAAAATGAGTTTGAGTAGGCTCCAGGAGTTGGTGATGGACAGGGAAGCCTGGCAGGCTGCCGTCCATGGGGTTGCAAAGAGTTGGACATGACTGAGCGACTGAACTAAACTGAACTGAACTGATTTTATCTGTGGGAATCATTTTAGCTATTCAACGAAAGGCTTCCAAAGAACAAGGGACTGTGACCTCTATGTCTGTATGGTCCCACCATCCCTCAATCTTGGTATAACACCTTCCCCAGAGAATGCAATAGAAATACTAGTGTCAATGATTGTATGAGTTTAGGTCCTTAGCAGATCCAAGAGAGGAGTAGACATGTACAGAGTTATATTAGAGATGTACAGAGTTGGTGCCTGTGAAGGATAAAGAGGGAACGAACAGATGCTGGGGAGAGCTTTCAGACCATAATGCAGGTCTGACAACAGTGAAGGGAAGGAAGAAGGAAGGAGAAATGGGTGGGAAGAGTCACGGACTGCAGCCCAGTTCCGAGAAAGGCTTGGCCAAGTTGATGGGATGTCCTTGAGCAAAAGTCACCTATTGGAAGAGTCCCAAGTCTTAGAGGAACAGGCCTACCTCACGGTGGCCTGTGTGCTCTGTCAGTGGCTGGGAGCAGCTTGTAGGCAGCGTGGCCTCAGCAGGACTGTGGTGGAGGATCCACAGGAGCATCTGGGTTTGTCAGTAACAGTGGTTTTGGTATCACAAGCTAGGTTTTCCTTTCCAACTGGAAGTAAGTGGTAAAGAATTCAGGTAAGCAGGTCACTTTTCAGCTGCACCTTATTGTAGGTTCTTTCCCCACAGCCCCTTTGATGTTAGAGAGGAGACCCTCGCTCCAGCTGGCCCTCCCAGCTGTACTGCTGTGGACTAAGGAATTTCTCTTGATTCTGTTGTTCCAGGTTAGTGTTCCTTAGGGGTGGGGTGCTCAAGGAAACAGGTAGCACAAGACACTTGAGAAAAGCTGCTGGCCCCAGTGAGTCCTACACAAAGAGGCTGGATCCCCAAATCCAGAGACTTAAATGAATTCCTCCCTGGTTAGTGACTCAGTTCTATTCCTCCACCTCTTTGTCCTTTACATCCACTTCAACCCACAGGGCAGATTTTGGGGACCTAGGAGAGGTCTCTCCTTACTTTTAAATTCAGATACAGCAATTTGTGAAGTGAAGCTTTCTTACATCATCAACAGATCGTGAATTTGTTGGGAAGCTGAGATCAACTCTTCTTTCTAGTTTTTTGTCCCCCTTTTCAGGACAAAGTGGCCCAGGCTGGGGCACTCTCTGGACATCATCTGATGACCACTCAGGCAGAGAAGGTGGCATCTCCCCAGACAGCAGCAACAGGACCTCTTAGAGATCTGAACATAAATGTGATGTAACTTATTTTTAGCTTTCAGAGCGAACTGACTATATCTCATTCTGTGACTCCATGTCTAGGTAAAAGTGTACCCACTGACTTTTGTGACTGGACAGCTCATAGTTGTTCCAGTTTTAGGCCTAGTTCTCAAGATATCACTATCCATGAGTAACTATTAAAATAAATGGTAATTGGATTAAATAGTGACTATGCTTTTCCCCTGGAGGAGGGCATGGCAATCCCTCCAGTATTCTTGCCTGGAGAATATCATGGACAGAGGAGCCTGGTGGGCTACAGTCCATGGGGTTGCACAGAGTTGGACACGACTGGAGCAACAGCATATATGCACGCATGCTCAGTATTTGTTCAGCCTTCTTCTCAGTAGGAATTCAAGCCCTGTACAACCATAATCTCAGTAACCCTCACAACAGTCCTTTAGAAGCATTGGCAATACGTTCATTTTTCCAGTCTGGGGAAAGGAGCATGGCAAATATAAAATCAACATGGACCTACTTTAGCAAGAGTGGCGTACTAAACACTCCATAATAACTTACATGTGAAAAAAAAAAAAGCACAGCTGAATAGCTATAATATGGGTATAAGTGGACAAGAGTCTTTACACTACCAACAAACACAATTTTGTAAGTCAACCTATTCCAATAAAAATAAACAAGATTAATTTTTCTTAAATAACTTAAAAAAACATAAGAAGTAATGAGACACAAGCTTTCGGTGGCTTCCTCTGGTACATTCCAGAGGACTGTGTCTCAGTCACTTAGTCAAATAATGCTGGGACATCTTTAGTGACAGTGTACCACCTGGAATATTGGGAGGTGAGGATAAAGTCTCTGAATGTATCATCCAGGCCCAGCTAGGTTGGCAACTGCTAGGCTTTGCCTCTGGTCATTTAGAAGTTCATCAAACTGAAATCTTTCTCTCCCCTCTGTGTTTTGTGCACCTAGTAATTCTCAACAGTATTCTTGCCTGGGAAATCCCATAACAGAGGAGCCTGGTAGGCTACAGTCCACGGGGTTGCCAAGAGTCAGATATGACTGAGTGAGCACGCACACATAGTGCTTCTCTTACGACATTTGCCAGATGTGTTGTTTCAGCAACAATTTAATATTTTATTAGTAATTATTAAAACCTTGTATGTTCATCATGTTTTACAGTCCATGAAGCTTCCATTGCATTTACTATTGTATTTGACCCTTCCAACACCTTGACAAGCTACCTAACTTTCATGAGCCTTGTTTCCTTCCTCTGTAAGCAGTTATACCAGCCTTTCTTAAAAGAATTGGCAAATATACTCATTTTGTCAGTCTGGGGAAAGACGACTCATCTAAATTGAGACTTGCTAAATCACTCATCAAATAATGTTCTTCAGGTCGTCATAGGGAACAACTGCACTAAGGAAGGTGGAAACTTACTTGTGAAATGCAAATGCAGGTACGGGTATAGAACAGCAAAGACTAAGATTTCAAATTTTGGAGGCTAAATGCCAGAAATAGAGACTTGTAGCAACACATGAGAGGGAGAAGATTCACGTGTTGTAACTGAATATTTGGTAGGATATCTTATCTGTCTGGACAGTCAGGCTTTTAGGGTAGTGCTCAGGGGAAAATGTCAGGCCTCGTAGGTGTGAGTCAATGGCATGTGGGCAATAACTGAAGACAGGAGTAAGGATGTCATCACCAGGGAGAGGGAGGAGCATAAGAAGGCAAGGAGAACCTTTGGGAAGGCTGTGTTAAGGGATGGAGTACGTGGAGAGATGAGGGCTGACAAGGCGCTGGATTGGATTCTCCAAAGGGAGGAAGAGGTTCTAAGTCAGATACTAGAAGGCAAGTGAAAGGAAAAGAGACTTTGTGGAGTCATAGGTCAAGAACGCCATCAGCAGCTTTGAGGGGGGTGGTTTCAGTATTATAGTGGCTTCAGGAATGAAGTACATGAGGAACTGAAGGCAATTAGTGGAGAATCTGCAACATAAGCCATCCTTTAGAGAAATTTAGTGGTGAAAGGCAATAGAGGGATTGGATGGTAGCTTTAAGAAGAAATAAGACCAAAGAAATAAAAGAGCAATAATAGCTAATGCTTAGCCATTATTTATTTTAATTAACAAATACTTACATGGCATTTATAAGGTGTCAGACATTGTTTCTAAGTGGTTTACAAACAATTAATTTGCTTCCTTCTCACCTTCACATGATGAGACAATTGTTATTATAATTATCCCCATTCTTATGGATGAAGAGACTGAGGAATCAAGTGGTTAAGTAAATTGCCCAAACCCACAGTTAGCAACAGTAGAAGTGGTATTTAAACTATGGGAAATTTGGTTCAAGAATCCATTTTCTAACTCACTTTTCCTTCTGAAATGATTTGGTAGTAATTTGAGGAAGAAGTACGAGGATTTTTTCTTATTTTTAATTGGGAAGACTTCAGCTTGCTGGGATGCTTAGAAGAAGGAGTCAGTACTTTAAGAGAATGAACAAGAATTTTTGGATGATGAATAGAACAAGATTGCCAGAGTCATGAGCAGCCACGGTGGGAAAGTGTAGATGAAGCAGTTAGTCTTGGCCACAATCAGCACTAATTCTCCTTAGATAAGAAGGAGATGATGAAGATACAGATTATGCTTTGAGGAGAGATGAGGATGAAGTGGCTGAGTGGTTAAGGCAATGGACTGCTAAGCCATTGTTCTCTGAATGCGTGGTTCAATCCTACCTTTGCCCGATGTGTGCTTTGGGCTTCCCTGGTGGCTCAGATGGTAAAGAATCTGCCTGCAATGCGGGAGACCTCTGTTCAATCCCTGGGTCAGGAAGATCCTCTGGAGAAGGGAATGGCTACCCACTCCAGTATTCTTGCCTGGAGAATTCCATGGACAGAAGAGCCTGGCGGGCTACAGTCCATGAGACTGCAAAGAGGTGGACATGACTGAGGAACGCTTAGAGGAGAGGGAAAACTGAGCAAATTCTCATCAAATGGAGATTCAACTGAGAGAGCTTGAGGGAGCGGTTAGGGATTGAGTAGAAAAAGCTGCTGGAGAAGGCAATGGCAACGCACTCCAGTACTCTTGCCTGGAGAATCCCATGGATGGAGGAGCCTGGTAGGCTGCAGTCCATGGGGTCGCAAAGAGTCAGACACAACTGAGCGACTTCACTTTCACTTTTCACTTTCATGCGTTGGAGAAGGAAATGGCAACCCACTCCAGTGTTCTTGCCTGGAGAATCCCAGGGATGGTGGAGCCTGGTGGGCTGCCGTCTATGGGGTCGCACAGAGTCGGACACGACTGAAGCGACTTAGCAGCAGCAGCAGCAGAAAAAGCTGCTTCCTGGGAGTGAGGAGTCCTCTCCAACCAAAGTGCACTGGAGCCACTTAGTATGCTGACTAAAGGCATCTTCTGTTCAAGGCCGTATGCTGAGAGCTCAGCAGTCTTCTTTAATAGCTTAGCACGAGCTGAGAATGCTACTGACAAGACACTGACAGGACAACAGGAGACAAGATAAGATTCAGGAGCGCTTGGCATAATGTTTTCACAGAGCTCAGAGAGAGGGCACATCTGCACACTTCTGAGGAGCTTCACTAAGGCTGGGCTTGAGTTAGACCTTGGACGTAAGGAGGATTAGTAACAGAGAGAAAGTGGCCCAGTATTTGGTGGTGGAGGAAGGGATAGGAACAGAAAGCTCAAAAGAAGAGAGGCGGGCATTAGAAGGAGCTCTGGGTAAAAGTGAAGGTCCTGGGGTGAGGGGCGCGGACATTCAGGCCAAAAGACATCCCCATCCAATGACTTACTCCTGATTTGGGTTCCCTTGGGTCCTCAGGTTTCTATCAGTCCCCTACTCCTGTTACGCTTTTTTTCCCATAGCAATCGTCACCTCCTAATATACCATATTAAGAATGTAATATTATTGAGGGTCCCTTGGACAGCAAGGAGATCAAACCAGTCAATCCTAAAGGAAATCAACCCTGAATATTCACTGGAGGGACTGATGCTGAAACTGAAGCGCCAATACTTTGGCCACCTGACATGAAGAGCTGACTCACTGGAAAAGGCCCTGATGCTGAGAAAAACTGAGGGCAGGAGGAGAAGGGGGTGACAGAGGATGGGATGGTTGGATGGCATCACTGACTGAATGGACAAGGGTTTGAGCAAACTCAGGGAGATAGTGATGGACAGAAAAGCCTGGCATGCTGCAGTCGCTGGGGTCACAAAGAGTCAAACATGAATTAGTGACTGAAACAACAAATACTTACTAGAATGTAACCCACTCCAATGCTCTTGCCTGGAAAATCCCATGGATGGGGGAGCCTGGTGGGCTACAGTCCATGGAGTCGTAGAGTAGGACACGACTTAGCAACTTCACATACATAGGCTCTGTGAGGAGGCTTTCCTGGTAGCTCAGCTGGTAAAGAATCCGCCGGCAATGCAGGAGACCCCGGTTTGATTCCTGGGTCAGGAAGATCCCCTGGCAAAGTGATAGGTTACCCACTCCAGTATCCTTGGACTTCCCTGGTGGCTCAGACAGTAAAGAATTCTCCTGCAATGTGGGAGACCTGGGTTCGATTCCTGGGTTGGGAAGATCCCCTGGAGGAGGGCATGGCAACCCACTCCAGTAGTCTTGCCTAGAGAATTCCATGGACAGAGGAGCCTGGCCGGCTACAGTCCATGGGGTCGCAAAGAGTCGGACACGACTGAGTGACTAAGCACAGCACAGCACAGGCTCTGTGAGAGCAGATCTGGCTCATGTGTCTGTCTCCAGGGCTTTGGTCAAGCCTGGCGTGTAGAAGGTGCCCCCTAAAGACTTGCTCCATGAATGAGTCCACCAGCAGTTCCAGGGCTAACATGGGATGCTTCCCATGGAGGCTCAGGAGTCCCTGGGCTCCAGCCGGACTGCGGAGGAAAGCCTGCCCAGCTTGCTTCTTGAATGGATGATCTTTAACCCCAGGCAAAAAGCAAACTCTTAAAAATGAAAGGCAGAAACTTCCAGAAACTGGGCACCAGGGATGACATCTTCCCTGAGCAGGTGGGAGAAGGTGTTTAAGGACTGATGGGTTTTAAGCTAAGGGATCCAGAGTGGTTTAGGGAGGAGGATGGGGCCCTGTTGAGACTTGCAAACTTCGGGAGGCCCCAGTGGCTCTCCCAGCCCTCAGGCTTTATTCATCTGTTCCCTCAGCAATCACTGGGGCCTGAGCCAGCCTGGTGAAAGGAACAGTTTATTCCAGAGTCCTCTTCTGGGTAAGGAGCATTTCCTCAGATCTTGGTCCAGGTAACAAGGGCTCCTTGTACCTTTGCCAGGTGTTTTAGACTGTCTAATAGAAAAACATGTTTTTCCCGCCATATATATTTAAGCCTAAAATTGCCTTCAAACAAGGAAACAAAACCCACACTGTGCAGAGGCCAGGAGTTACCAGTCTGAGCCTCATTTCCGAGTGGTGGAGTGGATCCATGGCAGGCACTCCTGTGTTCAGAAAGCTCGCCAGGTCCTGCACCACCTCCAGCTACCGATTCCCTCGAGCGTAAGCAGAGCGAACCCATGCGTCAGCCCCTCTGGGAAGGGGTGACCCAGATAGCCTGTTCTGTGGAATGAGTACGAGTGTCCCCCATATTCCCGCATCTGAAGAGTGGAACTCTGATCCGCCTATGAACCACCTTGTGTTCTTTAAGAAGAGGCAATTTTGGCCTTCGCTCGTGGCTCAGTGTAAGTCTGCCTGACAACGCAGGAGCCTTGGGTTTGACCTCTGACACCGAAGACTCCACATGCCCCGGAGCAACTAACTCCACAAGCCCAGGTACCACAACTAGTAAGTCTGGGCTCTAAAACCCGGGAACGGCAACTACTGAGCCACAGTTTGCAGCTACTGAAGCCCCCGTGCCCTGGAGCCCATGCTCCACATCAAGGGAAGCCGCTGCCGTGAGCAGCCTGCGTGTGACAGTTCAAGAGCAGCCCTCACCTGTAACAACTAGAGAAAAGCCCGCACGGCAATGAAGACCCAGCACAGCCAAAAATGAATCAATACAATTTTTTTTTTAAGAGACAATTTTCTTTTAGTCAGTGGCACTGTTGCTTTGAAACTCAATTGGCCACTTGTCAGGAGAGGTCACTTGTCAGACAGGGTGAGCTGGCCGTTTCCTGGGAACCTTGGCCTGGGTCTGCAGTCTTCTGGGGAGAGGCCTGTTGGCTCTGAATTCCCATCGGTGGGAGAAAACCCGAAGGCAGCCCTCCTTCCCAGTCCGCCCGGGAAGAAAAACTCACAGTGAGAAACCTCCAGTCGACTGCTAGGAAGGGTGGGCTGGTGGCAGCACACGTGGTTACACCCGTCAGCCTGGCCTCCTCACCTGACATAGCTGCCCCACCTTGGGCCAGGACGTCCTACATGGAGCCCTATCCCCTCCTATCGGGCAGAGAGGCAGGCAGGGCCTGGGCACAACTCCCTGAGGCCACGGAAGCTCTGTTGTGTGCCCTCCTGAGCTCTGATCTCATTCTGGGGAGGTGCAGCCCAGCGCTGGCGGCTGAACTTTGCTACCTGTCTCAGGATGCTTGCTGGCCAAGGCCTGCATGTCATTGTCACCTGACTCTAATGAATGGCAGTGGGTGTCAAACTCCAGGCCAGGGGACTGATGTGGCAGAGTTTGGCTGAGGCACCACTGGGGAGGGAATCTAGCTCCAGAATCAGCTGAGAGCCTTGTGTTTCTGTTCTGTTCTCCTCTCCACCCTCCCCTGGTGTGGGCACTAACTTGCCTGGAGAAGAGCAATCACACTGTGGGACCTGCTACATTCCTGCTATAATACCTGGGTTCTAAGCCGAGCTCCACCACTGGGTAGCTGCTTGTCCCTAGGTAAATTGCTTAACTTCTCTGTGCTTCACTATTTTAAATCCATCTGTAAGAAGAGGATGAAGAAATGATCTCTACTTCCACACTTATGAGAATTAAAAGACTTAACAGATGCAAAATGAATATTGCCTACCATAGGACAGTACTCAAAAAGGACAGTATAAAGTTACTGCAATGATGTTTATTATAATCCTCACAAAGTTGCTGCGACAAACTGAGCCAGGTTGAAGGCCCTCAAGAATATTAAGTTGTTAAGGAACGTGATTTAGCCCATTCTGTATGCCCACCCCCATGGGTCAGCCCTTCTCCTGCCCTGATCCTTGGGGGAAACTGTGCTACTTCTGTAATCACCTATATGAAATCCTACCTAAATTTCAAAGCTACAGTAGCCTTGGTTATACCTCTGCCCACCTCCACACCTGATAGATATACTCCCCAAGAGGTAGAATTCATTTGGTCACTTTTTAGCTTTTCTGGCCCTTAAACTCTTTCAGTCAATTTTGGAGGGGAAATCAGTAACCACCACTGAAAGCTGGGGATCAAGTCTGTTTTCTCCAGAGTGACCTAGTGTTCCTGAAAACTGAAGTCCCTATGTGTTGTGACCATGAAGCCAATTGAATGCATGTTTTTAGAGGCCTGTTTCTTCGGAGGATTGTTTAACTACTGGAGGGAATACCAGAGGAGGTGAGAAAGTGCCACTGCCATTTGCTCTCTGACAAAATGCTGAGGGTGGCGGAGGCTTCCATGAGCCCTGGGTGGCCAGCCCGCAGCTAAGCCTTTTCTAGACCTCCTCCTGGAAAAGGATGGTTCATCACAGTGTGGTTGAGAGCTGAGTCTATCCAAGGAGCCTAGGTACATGGGAGGTATGAGATAACTAAGAGTTGGAGTCCCCACCGGGAGGGCTCCTGAAAGCAGAGCACGCTGGGCACCCCCCAGAGCTTCAGATTTAGTAGCTGGGATGGGGTCTGAAAACAGGCATCTCCAACAAGTCCCTGGGAAATTCTGAGAATGTTGCTTGGGGAGCAGTCTGAGAGCCACTGATTCACCCAACCAAAGGGGTCTTCCAGCTTCTCTCTAGCAACCCAAAGTCACCGGTCCCTTGTCATCCGTAATTCTTCTTTGGAGCTGAGCCCCTGGGTGCATAGTGCTGCCCTTAGGATGTCGGCTCAGGGGTCAGACAGCCTGGATTTGAATCTTGGCCTCATTTAATCAGCTGTGGCCAAATTACCTAGCCTCTGTGCCCTAGATTCCTCACAATAATAAACATTCACATTTTCTTTTTTTCATATTTAATATTTTTATTATTTATTTTACTTGCCTGCACCAAGCCTTAGTTGCAGCATATGGGATCTAGCTCTCTGACCAGGGATTGAACCTGGACCCCTTGCTTTGGGAGCGTGGAGTTTTAGCCACTGGACCACCAAAGAGGTCCCAGTCCTCACATTTTCTGAGAGCTTACTATATGCCAGGTGCAGTTCTAATGTATTTATTATTATCTCTGAAGACTATGAGGTGGGTGCCATTATATCCCTAAAGAGGACAGTGAGACACAGAGAGAGATGATAACAGCAAACACCCTGTAAGAATATCTTTTGGATTGAGTAAGATAATCCATATTAAAGTTGCATTTGAATATCTAAGAATGTTAACTTCTTTTACTGTGGGCACCAAGATCTGAAGGTCCTTTCCTTTCTCTTGAGATTTTTAAGGCTCTTCCTCAGAGGATGAACCATCTTACTTCCTTTTGGGTTCTAAGGAAAAGATCGACAAAGCATATTCCACATCTTCTCCTGGGCTTCTGTCCTCCCACAGATACGCGACTCCCCTCTTGTAGACCTGCTGTCTCCAGAGAGCTGTCATAGTTCTGAGGGCCCAGGGCACACAAGGTGTGGAGGTGGGCCTGGGGTGGTGGCGGGGGCTCCGGAGGATGTCTGCAGAAAGCTGTGTGGTATGCATGCCTGGTTAAGCAGGGAGTCCTGTATGAGACCTGACAGGGGAAGCTCTGAGAATGCAGACTGTTTGCAAGCTCACCAGACCAAAAGAGGAGAGAAAGAGGGAGGAGAAAGAGCACCCCAAGTCCCTGAGCTGCGCCAGCACATTCCAGCGTGATAGATACTTGCTAGTGGGCCTTTGTTTTTCTACCAGAGCTGGAGGAGGGGGCATAGACACCGGACTTTCGCTTTTCCTGACCTTCACACATTTTAAGCCATCTTTTCACAGATCAGGACAGAGAGCTTTCGCTAACCCTAGGCTGAGTATAAATATAAATTGGTATCAACCACCATCATTAACCCCAATGAAAAGCTAATGAGAAGAGTTGAATCGCTGGAAAAGAGCCTGATGCTGTGAAAGACTGAGGCCAGAAGGAGAAAGGGGCAACACATGATGAGATGGTTGGATGGCAACACCAACTCAGTGGTCATGAGTTTGAGCAAACTCTGGGAGATGGTGAAGGACGGTGATGGTGACCGTGAAGCCTGGCATGCTGCAGTCCTTGGGGGCCATGAAGAGCCAGACATGACTTACAGACTGAACAACAAATTCTGAGATACACAGATTCATCACTTGGTTCTAACCCAGGTCTCTCACCTCCCAGTGGCTCCCCTGGCCACTGAACCTCCTTTCTGTCCTGACAACTGGCCCTGTCTTTGGATCAGCAAATGCCTATTCAACCAGTGGGATGTCACCTCCCCTCGATGGTTCCTTGACTCCCTGTCCCAGCCTCATCCCTCACCAAGGCTGGATTAGGTGCCCGCCCTCGGTGCCTTCTCAGCTCCAGTTCTTAGCTCGATTTTGCACCGTGGCTCGCTGACTTTTCTGCCTCCCCCCTCACCATGAAGGCGCAAGAATCTCATTCATCCTTGGTCTCCCAGAGCCAAGCAGAACACCAGGCTGGTAGGAGGCAATCACTGAATATTGACAGAGTGTGCTTCATGCATGCCCACCCTCTCCTCGCCGGGCTCAGTGTCGGAAGGCCTGCTTCCTAAACACAAAGAGAACGTAAAGGCAGGAAACACACACTGAGTCATTTGGCTTGGTTAGCAGTAAACCCTGGGGTGCAAACGTGTTTGACGTGCTCCAGCTCAAATCGGGGGTAAATTGATTGGGTTGGGCAAACAAGAGCTGCCTGCTGGCGTGTGAACTGGTCCAGAGTAGACATGTGAGAGGTGTGCCTGAGCTGAGAAAACAACACACGTTTAAATAGAAGGACTCGCTGTCCATCTGATAACTTTCTAGATATCTTGTTCCTTCTGGGGTTACAACTCTGATAAGATAAGCAGGGGCCCAGAAGACCAACTCTCTGGAGAGGTTTTACCATGCTGATGGGGGCCAGGAGTGCCACAGACGGGCTGAACAAGGCATTGTCAACCTGCCATCCTGGGGGGGGGGGCGGCATGCTATTCTGGCCTGAATGTGAACCTTAAAGATATCCCTCCAGCAGACAAATCTCTCTGTGACTGCTTCTCAAACCTCATAATTACAGTCTTTCTCTTTTCCTCCAGTCAGTTGGTCCCCAATACATACCCGTTGCCATAAGGGAAACCAAGTTGGAAAGGTGTTTGGGGGTGGGTACCTCTCAGGCAACTGGACAGACACCTCTAAGGCTATTTCCTAATAGGTCAGTAGGGTTGTTCTTCTGTAGGGGAGGGGGAATGAGGACACTGTTCAGTTCTGGGAAGGCACATGGTCTGTGTGTGTGGCCTTGGGGCACCAGCTAGAGGGGGACACCATGGGCTGAGTGCTGCCCCTGGCGACTGTTCCCTGGTCAGGTCTAATTGGTCTTCTATTCTTACCTCACTACATGCGGCCTTCTTGGATGAATACATGCTCTTGGAGGTCAGGGTATGTATCCTGGTGCTTCCTTCATATTTTAGCACAGAGCTAGGGACTCAGGGTGGAGGAGGATGAGAGACAAAACTTGTTGACATGATAATAAAAATTAAGAAAGGCATTGGATACAAAGCTCTAAGCCTATCCACTGTCTTTCCAGTCCGCGAACATGCCCTTAAAATCAGACCCCTGATTTTATTAACTTTATAAACGTCTGGATGAAAGTCTGTGCAAGTCTCCTGTGATAGCGAAAAGTGTATTCTCCTGCCCCTAAATGCTTTACAATCTATTATAGAAACTCATAAAACTTCTCCGAGGCCGCTAGGAAGTGTCCATTGTCACGGAGAGCCTCTCCTTCTGTCCCCACAGGCTGTAATGTTAAGGCCAGAGTTGCCTCTTTATTTTGGAGGAAAATTTGACTCTACCCATCCTCACCCTTCAGTGAGCAGTGGAGGCAAGATTCAACAAGACCGCACATCTCTGGACCAGTTTCCTTTTCTCTCCCCCCACCCAATAAATAGTAAAATTAGCTTTTCTTTTCCTCCAGTCCTCCTAGATGAGAGGCCTGATATAGCAACATGAGTGACCTTTCTGTCCTTCAAGAAGGAATGACTAAAACAAGGTAGAATGATGGTTTGATCTTTTTTTTTTATGCTAAAGAGGTGTGGGCTGGTTCTCTACCACTTACTGTGAGGAATGGGGAGACAAGTAGAAGCCACACAAAAACTGATTTCAACTCAGCAAGAGAAACAGCTGTCTACCGATTCCAGCCACCTGAAATGAAAACAGTCTGCTTTGTGGGGTAATGGGATTCCTCATGCTGAAAGCATTTTCAAAATATCTAGTTAACTTTTTTTGAATAGGCAATCCATGCAACAGGATAAAATTTAAAAGAAACAAAAATATGAGATGTTTGTCCCCTCCACACTCCTGTTTCTCAGATATTCCTTTTTATTCTGAAGAGGTAAACTCCATCATCTTTGTTTAATCAAAGGTCAGACCTCTCGGTGAGGAACACTGTATAAATGAGCCATGGTTCCTGGCACTGGGCAAGATGACCTCTGATGACCTTCCATCTCTTGGATTTTGCAGCTCATAATTCTTAAGCTTCTTCAGAAAATTGAATTGGATTTTGTAAAATACAAATTCACTGCTCAAGGACAGCACTGGAAACTTGTGACTTGACAGTAGGAGAACCGGATGGGCTCTGAGCGGCGCTACGGCCACAGTATGTGAGAAAAGGTCTGTCTGAGGCAAACAGAACAGAGTGTGTGCTCAGTCGCTCGGCTGTGTCTGGATGGGACTGTAGCCTACCAGGCTCCTCTGTCCATGGTATTCTCCAGGCGAGAATCCTGGAGTGGGATGCCATTCCAACCTCCAGGAGATCTTCCTGACCCAGGGATCTAACCCAAGCCCCTTACGTCTCCAGTGGGTTCTTTAATGGGTTCCTTAGTGGGTGCTAGTGGATTCTTTACCACTAGCATCACCTGGGAAGTGCCAGTAGAATGAGGCTCAGTACAACTGCTCAGTCGTGTCCGACTCTTTGTGATCCCATGGACTTCAGCACACCAGGCTTCCCTGTCCATCACCAATTCCTGGAGGTAACTCAAACTCATGTGCATCAAGTCGGTGATACCATCCAACCACCTCATCTTCTGTCATCCCCTTCTCCTCCCACCTTCAATCTTTCCCATCATCAGGGTCTTTTCCAATGAGTCAGTTCTTTGCATCAGGTGGCCAAAGTATTGGAGTTTCAGCTTCAGCATCAGTCCTTCCAATGAATATTCAGGACTGATTTCCTTTAGGATACCAGTTTCATCTCCTTGCAGTCCAAGGGACTGTCAAGAGTCTTCTCCACACCACAGTTCAAAAGCATCAATTCTTCAGCGCTCAGCTTTCTTTACAGTCCAATTCTCACATCCATACATGACTACCAGAAAAACCATAGTTTTGACTAGACAGACCTTTGCTGGGAAAGTAATGTCTCTGCTTTTTAATATGCTGTCTATGTTTGTCATAGCTTTTCTTCCAAGGAGCCAGTGTCTTAATTTCATGGCTGCAGTCACCATCTGCAGTGATTTTGGAGCCCCAAAAAATAAAGTCGACACTGTCTCCATTGTTTCCCCGTCTATTTGCCATGAAGTGATGGGACCAGATGCCGTAATCTTTGTTTTATGAATGTTGAGCTTTAAGCCAACTTTTTCACTCTCCTCTTTCACTCTCATCAAGAGGCTCTTTAGTTCCTCTTCACTTTCTGCCATAAGGGTGGTGTCATCAGAGTATCTGAGGTTATTGATATTTCTCCTGGCAATCTTGATTACAGTTTGTGCTTCTTCCAGCCTGGCATTTCACATGATGTACTCTGCATAGAAGTTAAATAAGCAAGGTGACAATATACAGCCTTGATGTACTCATTTTCTGATTTGGAACCAGTGGTTGTTCCACGCCCAGTTCTAACTGTTGCTTCTTGACCTGCATACAGATTCCTGAGGAGGCAGGTCAGGTTGTCTGGTATTTCCATCTCTTGAAGAATTTCCCAAAGTTTGTTGTGATCCAATTGTCAAAGGTTTTGGTGTAGTCAATAAAGCTAAAGTAGATGTTTTTCTGGATTTCTCTTGCTTTTTGATGATCCATCAGATTTTGGGAATTTGATCTCTGGTTCTCTGCCTTTTCTAAATCCAGCTTGAACATCTGGAAGTTCATGGTTCACATACTGTTGAAGCCTGGCTTGGAGAATTTTGAGCATTACTTTGCCAGCATGTGAGATGAGTGCAATTGTGCGGTAGTTTGAACATTCTTTGGCATTGCCATTCTTTTGGATTGGAATGAAAACTGATCTTTTATAGTCCTGTGGCCACTGCAGAGTTTTCCAGATTCGCTGGCCTACTGAGTGCAGCGCTTTTACAGCATCATCTTTTAGGATCTGAAATAACTCAACTGGAATTCCATCACCTCCACTAGCTTTGTTCATAGTGATGCTTCCTAAGGCCCTCTTAACTTTGCATTCCAGGAAGTCTGGCTCCAGGTAAGCGATCACCTCATTGTGGTTATCTGGATCATGAAGATTTTTTTATTTTTTTACAGTTCTTCTGTGTATTCTTGCCACCTCTTCCTAATATCTTCTGTTTCTGTTAGCTCCATACCTTTTCTGTCCTTTATTGTGCCCATCTTTGCATGAAACGTTCTGTTGGTATCTCTAATTTTCTTGAAGACATCTCTACTCTTTCCCATTCTATTATTTTCCTCTATTTCTTTGCATTGATCACTGAGGAAGGTTTTCTTATCTCTCCTTGCTATTGTTTGGAACTCTGCATTCAGATGGGTATATCCTTTTCTCTTTTGCCTTTCGCTTCTCTTCTTTTCTCAGCTACTTGTAAGGCCTCCTCAGGCCACCATTTTGCCTTTTTGCATTTCTTTTTCTTGGGGATGGTCTTGATCCCTGCCTCCTGAACAATGTCACGAACCTCTGTCCATAGTTCTTCAGGTACTCTGTCTATGAGCTCTAATCCCTTGAATCTATTTCTCACTTTCACTGTATAACTGTAAAGGATTTGATTTAGATCATACTTGAATGGTCTAGCGGTTTTCCCTACTTTCTTTAAGTCTGAATTTTGCAATTAGGAGTTTATGATCTGAGCTTCAGTTAGCTCCCAGTCTTATTCTTGCTGACTATATAGAGCTTCTCCATCTTTGGTTGCAAAGAATATAATCAAGCTTGTTTCAGTACTGACCATCTGGTGATGTCCATGTGTAGAGTCTTCTCTTGTGTTGTTGGAAGAGGGTGTTTGCTATGACCAGTGCATTCTCTTGGCAAAACTCTCTTAGCCTTTGCCCTACTTCTTTTTGTACTCCAAGCCCAAATTTGCCCGTTACTCCAGGTATCTCTTGACTTCCTACTTTTGCATTCCAGTCCCCTATAATGAAAATGACATCTTTTGGGGGTGTTAGTTCTAGAAAGTCTTGTACATCTTCATAGAACCATTCAACTTCAGCTTCTTCAGCATTACTGGTTGGGGCATAGACTTGGATTACTGTGATAGTGAATGGTTTGCCTTGGAAATGAACAGAGATCATTCTGTCATTTTTGAGATTGCATCCAAGTACTGCATTTCAAACTCTTTTGTTGACTATGATGACTACTCCATTTCTTCTAAGTGATTCTTGCCCACAGTAGTAGATATAATGGTCATCTGAGTTAAATTCACCCATTCCAGTCCATTTTAGTTCACTGATTTCTAAAATGTTGATGTTTACTCTTGCCATCTCCTGTCTGACCACTTCCGATTTACCTTGATTCATGGACCTAAGATTCCAGGTTCCTATGCAATATTTTTCTTCATAGCATCGGACTTTACTTCCATCCCCAGTCACATCGACAGCTGGGTATTGTTTTTGCTTTGGCTCCATCTCTTCCTTATTTCTGGAGTTATTTCTCCACTGTTCTCCAGTAACATGTTGGGCACCTACTGACCTTGGGAGTTCCTCTTTCAGTGTCCTATCTTTTTGCCTTTTCATACTGTTCATGGAGTTCTCAAGGCAAGAATACTGAAGTGGTTTGCCATTCCCTTCTCCAGTGGACCACGTTTTGTGGAAAGTAGATTCCTTTGCAAAGCTCACAGGAACCTTTTTGCTAAATGTAGGCCCCGTCTGCCCACCATTTTGAAATTGAAGATTTGAATGGGATTGTAGGGAGGTGGAGAGGAGGCCAAGAATTAGAGGAAGCGGTTTGGGGAGGAAGGCAGAGATTGGCTCCAGACAGAATCGAATGCAATGGTCATGGTTCCATCAGGAAATGCTGGGAGTCCTAACACTTCAGACCCTGGCAGTGACCTTTCCTGCCCACTGGAAAACCCCAAGTTTTGGCCTTTATTCCTGGCCATCTCCTGTCTTCTCTAGATAACTCAGATTCCTGTAAAGTCTGCTGTCAGCATATCTAAAAAGTACAGTTTGAATACTATAGAGGGTAGCACATGACTACATACATGGAATCTCTTTTTATGCATCTTGAAAAATTCAGAGACACTTTGGACCTGGAAGGTAAGCTCCAAACCCTGATCCTGACAGATGAGTCCAGCCACAGTTTCAAGGGCATCCAGACCTGTCAAGTCCAGGCAGCATCTGCCCTATTTCAGGAGCTTGGCTGTTTCCCCAGAATAAACGGAGGGAAGTGAAAAAAGGTAGGGCTTTCCAGCAGGACTTCAGACTGATCGTTAATTACAAGAGGTACAAGAGGCCCTCTGGAGCATCCCTGGTTCAGCTTCTTAGAGGGGAAACAAACAATAAAACCATTTCAGTCCCAACATTGCTACAATAGTCATTTGTCATTTTTAAAGGCCAAGAAATCAGTATTTATCAAATGTAAACTTTTAAAAAGGCATGTTTTCTAGACCTGCTTTTGTGTCAGCAGTAACAAAGCATGTGGCAAGCAAAATCAAAAAGTCATTAAGGATTTTCCTATCCAAGACAAATTTGCAGGACATGTCAAGGGACAGATTATTACAGGGTTCTATGCTTGCAGGTAGGTTTGGCATTGGTTTCATAAGCATCTCTCTACATTAAGCATTTATCAAGACTTCACTCAGGGACCTTGGCCGTAGGACCCTCTGGAGATAAGGGTGGGTAGGGGCTGGAGTGCGGACCTTTTCCAAGACACTTGGGTCAGTGCTGTGCTGTGGAAACTTCACTTCTACTGATGACAATGACCACAACAAGGACAAAAGTAATGCTAACAAGAGCTGACGTATTCAAGTGTCTACCACCAAGATATCTGCTGGGAATTTGGCACTATGTCCTGATTTTTGCCTCACAACACTCATAAAATAGGGATGTGTAGTGACCTGGTTTTGCAGAGGAGGAAGCTGAAGATTAAAGAGGTCAAGCCACTTTCCCAAGGCCATACCGCCAGCAAGTGAAGGGGCCAAGGTACAAATCCAGACCACCTGACCTCAGATTCTGTGTTATCTCTTACACCAAACTGAGTGGAACCGACCCAGACATGCAGGGTAATTCCAAAGAATGATCTTGGGAAAATATGAAGAAAATAATAGCACAGGGAATGTGAGGAAGACCAGGCATAGGACCAAGGGACTAGCAAAAAGTATTGGATTCACCAAAAATTTCATTCAGCTTTTCCCACAACATTTCACAGTAAAACCCAAACAAACATTTTGGCCATTCCAATAGACTGCACCTAGTGATGTAGAACTAACTCTGCGAGCAGGAGAACAGGCTGAAGCCTGTCTTTTACATGATGTCTATTTGTGTGGTAGGGTTGGTGTGTGCAGTGAAAGAGCCGTGTTGGCCTGGCTCTCACCGTCTCCCCCCCCCCCCCCCACCGCCCCGCCACTCAAGGCCACCACCTCCCTGACAGGGCAGGACTTGGGGAGGAGGGATGTGTGCTTCAGGTGGGACCTGGTCCCGGGGTACGTTCCTGGGATCCATAATCAGAGCCCCTCCTGACCTGTCCAGAGCGTCCAGTGGACAGGATGAACTGGCTGAAAGAAGTCATGCTGGCTACATACATGTGTCCCTAAGAAACAGCTGTCACCAAGCACTCCCCCTAAGCACTCAGGAGTGGGAAACCCTATTAATACAGCAGCGTAACAAATGGAGAAACTCTGAACAAAAACCCTGTGAATGGTGGAAATGGTGGGAGAATGGAAATCATGATCTATTTATCTTGATGAAGAATGCTTACTGCCAATCACACACCAAAAGTATTCTTGGTTTTGATAAAAAGCATTCAAGTAATTAGAAATAGCCCTCTTTGGGGACTTCCCTGGTGTTCCAGTGGCTAAGACTCTGTGCTCCCAACGCAGGTGGTCCAGGTTTGACTCCTGGTTGGGGAACTAGATCCCACAGGTTGCAACTCAGAACTCATGCAGCCAAATAAATACATACATATATATGTGTGGGTACATGCATGCTAAGTTGTTTCAGTTGTATCTGACTCTCTGCAACCCCATGGACTGAAGTCACTAGGCTCCTCAGTTCACAGAATTCTCCAGGCAAAAATACTGGAGTGAGCTGCCATGATCACCTCCAGGGAATCTTCCTGACCCAGGGCTCAGGACCCTACGTCTCCTGAATTGGCAGGTGGGTTCTCTACCAATTGTGCCACATGGGAAGCCCCACCCTTCCACCTCCACACACACATAAAAGGAAATAACCCTCTTTGGCTTAATCTCCACATTACAAAGACAGCTTACTTTGGTAACTGTGATTGAACACATCTAGACCTGGATTACTGTTTTTTAATTGTTCACATAAAATTCAACCCTATTAAAGAGGGTTGTGAATTCTGAGTGGTTTTTTCTTTTTTGTTTAGAGGAAGAGGCATGCGGAATGCAGAGGAGAGTTTAATATGCACTTCTTCAATTTTGCATAGTAGGCTAGAGATGGAGAAGTATTTTGGTCCTTGGCAGTTCCCCCAGGACACTACTGATGAGCTTTTCTATGTGGGAGACCTCAGCATACTGCAGAATTTCTGTTCCCAAGTTACCTCCAGCTTTATCTAGAATCCCCTTTCCCTCTGAGGGCTAAACATATTGAAAACACTAGGCCTCGCTCTGCTTTGTGTACACAGAGATCCAAGAATGTACTGCTACAAGCACAGGTCTGCTGGACTTGACTCCTGCCAGTCACAACAGCCAGCTGATAAACTTCTGGAAACTTTGTGAGCTGGTTGGGAGGAGAAGGAGACAACAGAGGATGAGATGGTTGGATGGCATCACTGACTCAATGGACATGAGTTTGAGTAAACTCCAGGAGTTGGTGATGGACAGGGAGGCCTGGCATGCTGCAGTCCATGGGGTCACAAAGAGTTGGACATGACTTAGCGACTTCCACTTTCACTTTTCATAGTAGAATAAGAGTTATAATGATAGGCAATATACAATCTCTGGACCAGAAGAGACTTCATTAACTGTGACGAGCTCCCTGACCATTTGTCTGTCTATTGTAGAGACAGGTGAAAATCTTTGGGTCTATTCACACTTGAGAATGAAATATTCTGAAGTCTATTCTACTTTCCAGGATCAAACATCCTGCGAAAGAGATTTCAGAAGCTTGTAACCAATTCATCTAGAAATAAAATGTCTACTAAATGGCAGAAAAATCAAGCCCTTGACTCTTTAGAAACCTTTTCCTTCCTCTTTCTCTTCTCCTAATGCCTACTCTGGATCCTTGGGGCTTTTTTCATGCCAAAAAAACCCAAAGATAGTAGGGTAATTCCCTTGGATAACTTGGGTATTTGCTTTTGCTAATGCTTTCCAGATTGCTGGGAATAAGTTCATAGGATTCCATAAATTATATTTCCCATTTATTTTTAAATCTTGTTCAAACATATAATGTTCTCATTAGCTTGTCCCTCTGCTCTGGTTTTTATTCCATAGCTCTGTGTCCAGAATTTAAAATGCCAAAGGGAAAGAGAGACTGACTTGCATTATATGACCCTTTGTTGCTGTCCAGTCTCTAAGTCGTGTTTGACTCTTTGCGACCCCATGGGCTGCAGCACACTAGGCTTCCCTGTCCTTCAGTATCTCCCTGATAGTGCAGCTGGGAAAGAATCTGCCTGCAGTGCAGGAAACCCTGGTTCAATTCCTGGGTTGGGAAGATCCCCTGGAGAAGGTATAGTCTATGCACACCAGTATCTCTGCCTGGAGAATCCCCATGGGCAGAGGAGCCTGATGGGCTACAGCCCACGGGGTCGCAAAGAATCGGACATGACTGAGAGTTTGCTCAAACTCATGACCTCAAACTTACTTGGCCCTGGTACTTCCTAGTTCTTCCACTTATCTGCTGAATGACCTTGAGCTATCATGTTTCTAATCAATATGCAACAGAATGCGTTTCCACCCACAGGAATATTTAAAGGATTAACTGCGGCCCTCTAGGATTCTTAGAAAAGGGACAAGCAATTGGTTACTATTTATCCAGTGCTGGCTAGTCCACAAGACAGGCTCTGCATTGTCTAGATGACGGAAAGCCTGGATTCCTTACCTCTAAGAACTATAATCAGCTTAGAAGGACTTGACACCCTAACTGCTTGGATTTTGAATTGAGGATCAAGACTTGGTGTTGTGGTTGCTCACAGGAAATAAAGCAGGATCAGGTAACCTTCAAAGACCTGAGTTATCAGAGAATGTCACTCCTGGTATTCTCTTCAGAGGAAATTGAGAACAGAAGTTCATAAAGGAGCAAATCCCAGGCCTGCACAGATGAGGGTATACAAGTGAGCTGAGAGGTGAAGGAATACAGATTTTCGCTAATTATTTCTCTTTCTTGCGGGCTTCTGTTCTTTACCTTTGCTGATTTTTCTAGAATATTTCATTTGTAACCCTCCTCTGTTCTTAAGATAGTAAGCATTTTTTGGAACATCTGCTCTGTGATACATGCTGAGAAGACATTGGACAAGATGCCATTTCTTTTCACAAAGGAGCATGTGAGAGAGAAAGAGAAGATGTGAGCAGAGTATGTTAGGGGATGCGATCAGTAGAACAAGGGACTAGAAAAGCTTGTATATGGGGAGGGGGTCCCCAAATCAAGCTAACTGTGTTATGGGGAGCTTCCTGGAAGAGGAGACATCTGGGCTAGTTTGAGGACACATAGTTATTAGCCAGGAAAGTGGTAGGGAAGGGATGTTTCAAGCAGAAGAAAAAGAACATGTATAAAGAACACAAGGCACTTCAAGGGTTCGAAGTAAAGCTAGAGCTTAGGATTTGATCAGGGAAGAGAGGCCAGGAATGAGTAAGTGGAGGGCAGCCCTGGAATAAACCTCAGGCCATGCTAAAGAACTTTCAGTTTATCCAGAGGGAAAAGAACAAGCTACCGGAATATTATTTTAAGTAGTATTTTAAGCAGGAAAATAGTCTTATTAAAACTGTGGCTTAGAAAGCAATTTTTTTTTTTTGGCTATGTCATGCGGCACTTTGGATCTTACTTCCCTGACCAGGGATGGAATCTGTGCCCCCTGTATTGGAAGGAAGCACACAGTCTTACCCACTAGACTGCCAGGGAAGTCCCAGGAAACTTAAAAACATTCCAATAGTAAGCTTTACTGATATTTATTGAGGACTTGTTATGTGCCAGGCATATTTTGAGCACTTTTCTTGACATAATGCATTTCAGTCTCACAACACTCTTGCCCAGAGCCACACGGCAGCAGGAAGGCGCAGTGTCAGGACACAAACCCTAAACAGGCTGCCAGCCACACCCTTGCTCTTGGCCACTAAGATACAAACATGTCTGAGGTTGTCCTTCTTCATTTACAAATGTCAGTTCTCATTGTTATCTTTTCCTTGTTGTTCTTCAGTTTTAAGCTAATTTACTTCAGTAATTATCATGTACAAATAAGAGATGGAAACTCCAGATGTCAACTATATAAGGTCTAAGGGGTTTACAAACTGAAAGCAAAGAGAATTCCCCGCTGACTGGACTCTGTTTCTCCCTTGCTGTGGTGGTTTCAGGGTCCCTCAGTGAAGATAACTCTGCAAGTCCTGTCACTGTATTTCGATCCTGAGTTTTGCTGGGAGTCCACAGGAATTCCCATCCTCAGCTCTGTTTCTGTGTATCAGAATGAGTTGCTCCTGCTTTAGAGGGCTATGAGAGACAAAACTAATTTCCTCTATTTCATTGGGAACCAGTTTGGGGAATCAAATTCCTAGTTAACGTGGAGCATAATTAAGAAAAATCCATCAGAGTTATATGAAGGATAATTTTAAAATTTTTAAAGGATGTTTTTCATTTGTAGAGAGCAAGTTTGGTGCTCTCAGGAAGCCCCAGACTGTGCACAGCTCCTGAGATATGCTTGCAAATATCAAACATTATTTTTAAGTAGTCAATCAGTCAAAACTTACTAAGCGCCTGCTCTGTGCCAGGCACCATGCTGCCGAGATACCTGGAAATGTTTAAGTCATGGTTTCTTGCTTTAGGCCGAAAGGAAGAACCCAGTCGGTCAGTGAAATTCTTACAGTATGGACGTTTACCATCCTTATCTGCCTGAACACGTCCATCTCTTTCCTATTTTTCTTTTGACTTTTTATTTTGTGTTGGGGTATAGCCAGTTAACAAACTATGTTGTGATAGTTTCAGGTTCCCCTGAGATTCTTGCCACATGCGTCTCTTCACTTGCAGTAAATCTTAAGACACTTCTTCCCCTGAAAGGATCCAGGTCTGGACGCTCACTCTAGTTCAGGGAAAGGAGAGACGGTTTCTGACAGGGGCTGACCGGCTGAGCTAGTTGCCACCAATGCATTACTTCCTCCTACTTTCCCATTTGACTAACAAACGACTGGGGTTCTGTGCCCTGTGCTGTTCTTCTTCTTTTTTAATTGAAGGATAATTGTTTACAGTGTTGTGTTGGTGGCCGGCATACATCAAAACCTGAACCAGCCATAGATATACATATGTCCCCTTGCTCTTGAACCTTCCTCCCAACCCCCACCCCTCTGGGTTCTTACCAGCCTATTTGGGAATTACTGGGCTGCAGACATTGTCTAAAGGGAAAAGTGAAGAATTTTTATCTCAAGGCACTTGGGAAAGAATACGATTACTCTAAGCATTGAAGTTCCCTGGTGGCTTAGACGGTAAAGAATTTGCCTGCAATGTGGGAGACCCAGGTTTGATCCCTGGGTAGGGAAGATCTCCTAGAGAAGGAAATGGCAACCCACTCCAGTATGCTTGCCAGGAGAATCCCATGGACAGAGGAGCCTGGTGGGCTACAGTCTGTGGGGTTGCAGAGTCGGACCCAACTGAGCAACTTACACATATACACACACAAGCACTGAAAGCAGAAATATCTCTTTAAAAAAGTCAGCTCTTTGGAGAATCTCTGAAAAGCCCAACTATGTAACCAGAAGCCAACTCCATCCCTTCCCCAAATGTACAGGGTCCTTCTCAGAAAGGTGTGAATTCTAAGGGCCTAAATGCAATGCTTGAAGCTCAGTTGTCATGGAAACAAAACTAGGACATAAATAGCTCATTCAGTCTCATACCATCTTTCTTACCAGGTCCTGCTGGGGGTGGGGGCAGGGCAGTATGCAGCAGACAGCCACAGAGCAGAAAGGACAGCAGTCTGTGATCAGAAACTCACATATCAGAAGGCTTCGCCCTCTCAATATTTTCCAGGAAACCCCAGCTTTCTCCTTCCTCAGTGGAAGAAGACAAGGAGAGCTACGAGGAAGTGAGATTTGGAGTTAATTTTATATTAACTCGATTAACAACATTCTTCTTTTCCTGTTTTCTCCCTTTCTCTACATCTACAGTACTTGATCAGGCTCATCCCCAAGAGGGTCATAGTGATCTCTCCTCTCAGATTCCAAAGAGTTGACAAACCAGTTCCTTAACAATCACCTCTGCCTGCACAGTCATCACTAGCTCCAAGGGACAGTCAACCTTCTGAACTGGGGAAACGACTTATGAAAAAAAGTGGAGGCATTCTCAGAGAGATGCCAAACTCAGCTGCTCCCATACACAGCAGCTCGTTCAGACTTCCCGGGGATGTTACTGCCAGCATTTTTGTGTAGCTCGGTAGCTGATGACACATTGGTTTTACAGGTATAAGGGCTTAATCATCTTTGACCAGTTTTCAACACAGTGCCAGACCATAATGAGTGTATATGTTATTGTCTGCTCAGCCCCACCCCCTTCCTTTGAAAACTGTCTCTCCCCACCACTTTATCTTTTTGGACTTATTTCATCCTATTGCAATGCTCATAACTGATTGCTTGATTTGATAGGGTGCCTTTCCAAGTTGGGCTAAGTGGCTTCTTTTCGATTATTTAGCTTGGAACTACAGTGGCCAAAGGCTACAAGGCATAAATCTTAGAAGATACTTATCAGGCTTCAGGCTTTCCACCATGTGGAAATAGGCAGTCTGCAGCAGGGAAAGGAAAAAGATAACTCCAGAAATAAGGGAAAAGGTAGAGAGAGAATCCCCACCATGTTAGGTCCCTGGCTCCAGCGGCTCCTGGGGTCTGCTATATCCCTGCCTTTTTTGTGGCTTAGTTGCTCTGGGAGAAAAGCCAGGATCCTTGAAGCACATTTTCTTTCTTTTTTTTAATTGTATGAACTGAGTTTCTGTTACTTGCAGCCAAAGGATTCTGGCTCTTCTCTGGCACATAGAACGTATTTGTAAATGTCAGCTGAACAACAAATGAGTAGTTTCTCAGTGTCCAAATTAAGAATTATCATGAGGATGGAAGATGTTTGGAAAGGCCACTTGGTTTTCCCTCATTCTGGGGGCAAATTCATAGGCATCCAGTCAAGGAGAAAGCGCTCTTTTTTTAAGCCCTCTTGAAAGAAGATTTTATAACTTCCCTAGGTTACTTAACAAAGGAGCTGAGAGGAACATGGACAACCATGACAGCTTGAATTTCTCCTTCTTAAAAGTCTCCTGCCTTCATGATTTTCCACTTCTTATTCTAAAAATGTTATTTTTAATCTTCGAATCTTTCAATTTTCGTATCATATAAAATCTATTTGCATTTTCCAATTTTTTTTATTATTAAGATTATATGTTGCTTGCTGATTACTTTTCTTGAAAATTACAGAAGCTCATCATTAAGGAGTATACGATACATATTCTTTTATCCAGCAAAGATTTACTGAGAGCCTTGTACATGGCAGGCACTAAGTTAAGATCAGTGATACAGAAACATTACAGCTAGTTCCTGAGAGAAAATGAACCACTTAAAACCTGCTCTAAATCTGACATGGAATTTGATCTGTCTGAAATGGAAATAATTACAGCTCCTGTCATTTTCTTCATTGATTCATTCACTGTTCAGTCATTCAACAAATATTTTTAAGTTTCTATTTTAGAGGTATTGTTCTGGCTCTGGGTTTACAGAGTTGGTTGAACCAGGTCTCTGCTTTCTGGTGGGAGAAGACAGAATAAAAAGCAAGTTTTATCAATTAACTAATCATTTTAGACAGTATTGGATAGTGATAATTGCTGTGATTTAAAAAACCAGAATAAAGAATTAAATGTCCTGGATTGTAGGCAGGCTATTATAGATGAGATAATCAAGAAGGTTTTCTCTGGAAAGGTGACATTTAAATAGAGTTTTGCAAAAGGTTGAGCCATACAAAAATCTGATCTGTTGGCAACCCTGCCAGATGGCCTGAGGAAATAGTCTCTGGATATTCCTTCTGGTAAAGGAAAAAAAAAAAAAATTAAAAACCCCAGAATTTTACCCTTCTGACCTAGTTCCTATTTCACAATAGTTTTTACGGCTCCTTTCCTGATAACTCAGTTGGTAAAGAATCCACCTGCAATGCAGGAGACCCTGGTTCAATTCCTAGATCAGGAAGATCCCCTGGTGAAGGGATAGGCTACCCACTTCAGTATTCTTGGGCTTCCCCGGTGGCTCAGCTGTTAAAGAATCTGCCTGCAATGCAGGAGACCTGGGTTTGATCCCTGGGTTGGGAAGATCCCCTGGAGAAGGGAATGGCAACCCACTCCAGTATTCTGGCCTGGAGAATTCCATGCACTGTATAGTCCATAGGGTCACAAAGAGTTGGACACAACTGAACAACTTTCACTTTCACACCTTTACCAGCACTGTAATTTCCAGATAAGGAGCCCAGAATTAGTCTCCCGTGAGGGTTTGTCAACTCATGGCTTCCGCAGCTTATATTTGTACCTTTAGATGCCAGCATGATAATAAAACCTACCATGTAGCTTTCCCTCATTTCAGGAAGAGCCTAAGTTGCCAGACACAGACAAGTTCTGATCTTTCAGAGGAAAAAAGTGGCTTTGGGGAGCACTAAATGAGCACCCAGTGCCATGGTTCAGAAACCTTGGTTTCTCCATCTATAATTCTGGAGTGGTTGCAATAGATAAAATATTACCTTCATAATTTAAACTCATAGGAAAGAAACTATAGTCCAAATCCTTACACAAAGAAGTCTCCCACATGTCCAGTGTCCTTTGGTTGCATTAGAACGTACTGACTGATTATTACTAGAGTTGGAGCTATCACATGAGCATTGAGAACCTTGATTATGAGGATTTACTTTTGCTTCTGAAACCATGTAATTCACACACCTGATCTCAGGACTTAATGAAGCTCAGGTTCTTGATGTCTCATCGCAGAAAGAATTCAGTGAGAGACAAAGAGATAGGTAAGAAGTGGATTTATTCAGAGAGAAACAACACTCCATAGACAGAATGTGGGCCAGCTGAAAAGGCAAGAGCAGGGTAAGGGGTTGTCAGTTTTTATAAGGGTGGGTAATTTCACAGGGTAATGAGTGGGAGGAGTATTCCAGCTATGGGCTTCATAAACATACATGCAATGAATGAATAGGTGATGGATGGGTCACTCTTGGCACTGCCAGGGGTATTCTCAGGGCTCAGGCGTGAGTTTGCAGCACTGAGGAGGACCAGTTACCAGACCCAAAGCAGACAGTCTAAGGTTCATAGGCACTAGAGGTGGGAGCCAAACTGTGAAGCCAAGTGGGTTAGGGAGGAGGGGAGTTGATGTGTGAGGGGCTCTGAAAGCAGGCAGAGAGCAGGATGCTGGAGGAGGGCCTTGAGCTGGGGGAGCAGGTGCCATTCATTTCTCTTTGTAGTCCTGGGCTTCTGGTGCGGGCATGCTGAGGACTGGGAGCAGAGCCCGCCTGGAGTGGGCCCAGAGGATTCAGATAACACTAAGAGGTATGTTTTAAAAAATGCTAGCAATGAGATTCCTAACCATAACAATATTTTACAAAATTTCTTGCCTTAAAAGCAAATCATGGAGGGCTTCCCTAGTATCTCAGTGGCAAAAAATCTGCCTGCCTATGCAGCAGATACAGGTTTGATCCCTGATCCAGGAAGATCCCACATGCTGTGGAGCAACTGAGACTGTGCACCAGAACTATTGAGCCTGTGCTCTAGAGCCCGTGAGCCACAACTACTGAGCCTACGTGTTGCAACTCCTGAAGCCAGTGTGCCCCAGAGTCTGTGCTCCACAGCAAGAAAAACCACTGCAGTGAGAAGCCTGTACACCACAACTAGAATAGCCTCCTCTTGCCACTAGAGAAAAAGCCCTCACAGCAATGAACATCCAGCACAGCCAAAAATAAATAACTTTTTTCTTTTTTAAAAAAAGCAACTCACAGAAACAAAGCAGTCGAATGTTTAGGTGCTCATGGGCTTGGCTCCAAACATGCTTCAGACTCTCCCACATTAAAGAGACCTTCTCTTCATACCCTCCGCTCATCCTCATTACCAAACTGCTTTCTTTAACTCACTGCAATGCAGTTTAACAACTAATACATGAACTAAAGTTATCCCCAACATCTTAATCATGGACTCTTTAACTCACTGCAATCCAGTTTAACCACCAACGCATGAACTAAGGTTATCCCCAACATCTTAATTATGGACTCTGGTGACCTTTTCATTCCTTTCCTGCTTGACTTCCCTATGACGTTCAGAACTATTGATAACCTTCTATTCCCTAAAACTAGGAAACCCCCTCTGCCCTCCCCTCCTAGTATCCTGCGTGGACTTTTATCAAAGCACTTCTAACATTTCATTGTGATTATCTGTCAACCTACCTCTATTGCCCAATTAGATCACAAACTTCTCAGGAGCAGAAAACAATGGTATTCATTCTTGGATCTATAGCACCCAACACAATACCTGTTGCTTAGTAAGTTTTCACAGAATGTTCATTGAATTAAAGGAAAGCAAATGACACAGGTCAATGGAACAGAGAGCCCAGAAAAAAAGTCCATGCATGCACAGTCAATTGATTTAAAACAAAGGAACCAAGAATACACAATGCCAAGAGGACAGTTTCTTTGAGAAATGGTACTGAGAAAATCGGTAGCCACGTGCAAAAAAATGAACCTGGATCACAATCTTACACCATAACAAACATTAACTCAACATGGACTAAAGACTTGAATGTAAGGCCTTTAGGCCTTTATGGTTTTAACCATAAAATTCCCAGAAGAAAACACAGGTAATGAGCTCCTTGACACCAGTCTTGGTGATGATTTTTTGAATCTGACATCCAGCAAAAGCAAAAGTAACAAAAGTAAAAATAAACAAGTGGGACTAAATCAAACTAAAAAGCTTCTGCACAGCAAAAGAAACCATCAACAAAATGAGAAGGCAACCTACTGAATGGAAGGAAATAATTGCAAATAATACATTAGGTAAAGATCCAATATCCAAAATAACTTTTAAAAAGCTCATACAACTCAATAGAAAAAAAAAACCTGCAAACAATCCAATTTAAAAATTTAAAAATTAAATTTAAAAATGTAAAAATCTTCACCTGAAGATTTTACAGATGGCTAACAGGTATATGAAAAGATGCTCAACATCATTAATTATCAGGGAAATGCAAATTGAAACCACAATAAAATATCACCTGACACCTGTCAGAATGGCTATTGTCAGAAAAACAAGAGGGCTTCCCTGATGGCTAAGTGGTAAAGAATCCACCTGCCAATAAAGGGAGATACAGGTTCAATCCCTGGTCCGGGAGGATCCCACATGCCACAAAGCAACTACGCCCATGCACCACAACTACTGAGCCGGAAGTCAAAACTACTGAGCCCAGGAGTCACAACTACTGAGCCCACGTGCCCTAGAGCCTGTGCTCCAAAACAAGAGAAGCTGCTGCAATGAGCAGCCTGAGTGCTGCAACTAGAGAAAAGACGGCACAGCAGTGAAGATCCACACAATAAATAAATAAAGATTTAAAAATAAGCGAGAAGTAACAAATGCTTGCAAAGATGTGGACAAAAGGGTACTCCTGTACACTGTTAGTAGAAATGGAGTTTCCTTAAAAAACTGAAAATAGAACTACTCTATGATCCAGCAGTTCCACTTCTGGGTATTTATTGGAAGAAAATAAAAACACTAACTTGAAAAGATATCTGCACAGCCATGTTCACTGCAGCATTATTTACAATAGCCAAGATATGGAAACAACCTAAATGTCCACCAGTAGATGAATGGATAAAGAAGTCACACACACACACACACACACAATGGAACATTATTCAGCCATAAAAAGAACAAAACCTCGCCATTTGCAACAACATAAATGGACCACAAGGGAATTATGCTAAGCGTAATAAATCAGAAACACAAGCCATATGATTTTTTTTTATGTGAAATCTGAAACAAAACAAAACTGAAGCTCACAGATACAGAGAACAGATTGATGGTTATGAGAGGCAAGGCGTGATGGGGAGTAGAAGAAATGGATGATTATTTTTTTTAACCTTAACTAAACTGGATTCAAAAAAATTTAAATGACCATACCTATGAACTGGTTACAAACTCATTCATTTGTGTTATCTTCATAAACAGTAATGGCTGCTAGAACCAAGATCAAAAAGAAATATTTTAGATCAATGGAAAAATTTCTCCTGTCCTTTGTGCATCTCTATAAGCCCAGAACCCCTCACTTCTTTTCTTCTTTCATTTCTTCATCCCTTCCTCTCTTTTTCCTTTTTCTTTAAATCTAAGGGGAAAGACTCCCATTTTATTTTATGCAAAATTCTTTAAGCAGTAAAGTCTTAGTAATATAAAATGCTCAAAATGGTACACAGTTACTTTTATGAGTTTTATTTATATTTTATGATAATTTACATATTATTTTTTCTTTTTCTTTTGTATTGGAGTATAGCTGATTAACAATGTTGTGACAGTTCCAGGTTCAACCATACATATACATGTATCCATTCTCCTCCAAACTCCTCTTCCGTCCAGGCTGCCGCATAGTACTGAGCAGCGTTCCCTGAGCTATACAGTAGGTCCTTGTTGGTTATCCATTTTAAATTTAGCAGTGTGTACATGTCTATCTCAAACTCCCTAACTACCATTACCCTGCAACTGGTAACCGTGAGTTTGTTCTCTAGGTCTATGAGTCTCTTTCTGCTTTATAAGTTCATTTGTATCATTTCTTTTTTAGATTCTGCATATAAGGAATGTCATATGATACTTCTATTCTGACTTACTTCCCTCAGTATGAAAATCTCTAGGTTCACCCCTGTTGCTGTCAATGACATTTACTTTACATACTATTACATTTAAATAATCTAGGAATAGTCCTGGTGAATCTTCATTTCAGAATGGAACCCAAAGACTGAAGAGTGACCCCAGCTCTTCTCTGTCACCAAAGATCCTCTGGTCCCCCCAAAACTCATGGGACAGCCCATACCTAGCTACCAGATTCTCAAACCTTGGGAATAAGATTTAAAACCCAATATTCCACTGAGTGAAGAAAATTATCTTTCTTTCTTGAGTCGGAAAAAAATATTTTTACATTTCTTATAACTGAAAGGTCCCTGCTGAAATAGAAGTTTCTTTTCTTTTCTTTGGTTCTCAGCCAAGTCAGAGAAGACAAGGTAGAACTTCACAAAGGGCTTCAAAACACAGCATTGTCGATTCCCACTGGATCCTAGACCTAAAGGTTTAATCATAGTAACAAGACTTTAAAGATCAGGCTTTAATATTAATAAGATTATTTTGCCACACAGATTTCTTTAGTTCTGCCTTGTCATGGATATGAGAAGAAATTACTGCTACGCCAAAAAGTAGATAAAATAAAAAATAATAAAAAATAAATAATTAAAGCAAAGCAAACAAATGGAAGAAAGTCCTAGGCTAACTTATTGCCCGTGGGGGCAACAAAGCCTATCCCCAGAACTGGACTCTATTTCTCTTCTACTTTTCAAGAGTTTCTCAATACTGAAACTGATGCCCTCTTTTTTAGTTAACATAAAAACTTCACAACTCCCTTGAAAGTCACTAATATGCAAAAGAGAATAGTTTTGAGCTAGAGTCTAGTTTCTGTACATCCTCACCAGCTAAAATGACTTTGTTCAGATTTGCTTTCATTATGTTCTATTTTAACACAAGAATATTTAAATATGTATGTATGCAAAATATTAAAATATTATGTGCACTTTCTTACTCCTCCCCCATAGATCATGATATGCTCTTATGGGAATCCTTTGGGCTTCCTCTAGTTTTGCTCTGGCCAGACTCCCTTCCATGGGCAGCCCTTTGAACCTGTGACGGGCTTTCCCACAGACAACCAGACTTCCAAGATGTGAGCCCTTCCTCCTTCATACATCCCCCTCCACTTCCCTGGTCGCTGCTGCTCTCCTCCACTTCGGGCTCTGACTCCCGACCAGAACACCTGGGCTGACTGCCGGAAGACTTGTCCACTGACCCTGCCACACCCGTGGGTCTAGTCTACCTTCCTGCCTTCTACCATTCCCCTTCCTCGCCTTGTCTGTCCTGGCAGGCAAGCTTCATGCCAGAGCTCAGCTCCTATGGCCCCACCCCGGCTTCCCATTCCAAAGACATGACCCATGCTAATGACCCTGAACATCTAGCAGGTTGAGAGAACAGAGGCTTGTGCCTGGAGCAAGCACGTGGCATTCCTCAGCCAGGAAAACCCAAGATGGGGCTTGGCATGGCTTGGTTTGCAGCCAGTTTCATCCCTCAGAAGGCAGAGGATCCCACCGAGGAATTGCTACTTTGGACTTAACTCTAACAAGGTTGAGGTGATTGACTGCTAGGAAATCTTAGGTATATTGTGTTGGACGAGAAGTGGGCACCCTTTCCAGCAACATGGATGGAACTAGATTATCATATTAAATGAAGTAAGTCAGGCAGAGACAAATATATCATTCATAAGTGGAATCTAAAACAATGATAGACATTAACTTATTTTCAAAACAGAAACAGATTTATAGACATAGAAAACAAACCTATGGTTACCAGAGGGAAGGCAGGGGAGGGGATAAATCAGGAGTATGGGATTAAGATACACACTACGTTAAAAAGGGGGACAACAAGGTCCTACTATCTAGCACAATAATAACCTATAGTGGAAAAAAAAGTGGAAAAGTGTATATATAACTGAATCACTTTGCTGGACACCTGAAACTAACCAAATAGTGTAAATCAACTATACATCAATGTAAATAAACAAGTAAATAATAGGACTAAGGAGAACATGGTCATTTCATCAAATATTTCAAGGATTTTATGCAAGAGACTAGTCCCATGCAGGCAGCGCCATTTAAAAAAAAAAGCAGCAGATGCACTTGTTACAACAGAATGAGCAGTTTTGCAGAGGTGCCCAGGCAAGGACTGTTTCTTGAGTAGACAGCACTGTGTGGAACATTGCGACTCCTGTTTAATGGAAGAACACTGGTGAACTTGAACATAAAGAGAGAGGAAAAGTAAGTGACAAGTGCTTTGAAAACCTTAAAATGCTCCATAAGCATGAGACATCAGTTACTATTTGCCAGAACTAGCATTTCAGTTGGAGAAGGCAATGGCACCCCACTCCAGTACTTTTGCCTGGAAAATCCCATGGATGGAGGAGCCTGGTAGGCTGCAGTCCATGGGGTCCCTAGAGTTGGACACAACTGAGCGACTTCACTTTCACTTTTCACTTTCATGCGTTGGAGAAGGAAATGGCAACCCACTCCAGTGTTCTTGCCTGGAGAATCCCAGGGACGGGGGAGCCTGGTGGGCTGCCGTCTATGGGGTCGCACAGAGTTGGACACGACTGAAGCAACTTAGCAGCAGCAGCATTTCAGTAGCAAAATTTCCAAATGCCAGAGATAAAATTTATCTTTGACCTGGATGTTTGCCTGAACTTTGTGGTATTCAAGGACTCTGTTGTCTTGTTTGTCAGGAAGACAATTAATGATGTTGATAGGTTTATTAGGTTTCCAATTCTAAAGCTAGAAAGCCCCCTAGCAACTTTGGCAGAGCTTTTTGCTGTTGTCCATTTCCTCTTGTTTTTGAGTCAATGAAACCATTTCTGTGGTGTAAAATTCAAAGAGTAAAGAAAAATGGAAACTCTCCTTTTGCTAATGTCTCTTCTCTAGCCATTCAATTCCACTCCTAAGAGCCAACTAATGGGAACCAGTATCTCTCTTGCTGTTTAGACACATCTTGTTCTTCACACAAGTTTCTCCATGTGAGAATCTGGGTTGTAAGGGTTTCCTGACTCTAGCCATATGACGTCCCATAGTATAGTCACTGAGACACAGGACCGAGCAGAGGCCAATCCCAAGAAGTTTAGGAACAAGTCTTCCTCAAAACTGCAAACATTTATCAACGCCTAATTTTACTTGCACTCCACTGGCCAGGCAGGTAGTTAAATGTCTTGCCAAAGACCCTGCAAAGAATGCCAGAGAACATCCTGTGTGGGTGGATATGGCTATCTCTCCTCTGACCAACTTTCCTGGCACTGACACACAATTGCATCTTTGTTCCTACCCAGAGAGCTGGACGGTTGGTGCTAGGAGAGCACTGTTTTTGCAATCACCAGGGTGCAGTTAGAGAGTTACTCACACTTGTTTCCATACTGGCCTGTACACATGCTCTTTGTGTATACGGTTGTTATTTATCCAACGGAAATGATAAGTTACGCAAAGGCAGGGTCCTAGTACCTAAACCTTTCGTATCCTCAGAGCCCCAAATACGAGGATCTCACCTCCTATTTTTTTCATTTTGCTTAGCAACTGAGAAATGGACTTTTCTTCTAGATCTTTAGAATGTGAGTGGTTCCTATGGGGATACGGGGGGAGCAGGAGACACTGTCCTCATCCTCATGAAGTGGCACATTTTTCTAGAGAGACAAGAGTTACACATACGAAACGGGCAGAGCTGACTAAGGTGCTAAATTGAGGTGGGTTTGAGGGGGACATGGCTGAAACAGGATCGACCGTCTTAGTTTTCTCTAGAGATTACGTGTGTCTATTTCTAGACATTCTAATTTAATCTTGATTCTTAAGACTACAGTTCATAGATTGACTAACAGAAACAAGTCTGTGCTTCCTCCTCTTCTGGGAAATCTGTATCCTATTGGGCATGGGCGTCCTCATCCTCAGACTCTCCCAACCTGGGAACTACACCCACGCAGGATACTCCAACAGGGCTTCCTTAGAGATAAGGCCATTCTGCCAAACACAGTTTCACATCTACTCTTTGGAGTTACGTGATTCTTGGGCATTTTTACGAAGATGGGCAGCTCCGGTGTTAATATCGCAGGGCCCAGGTGCCAACAGGCCCCTGACTGGCCTCCCATTAACTTTGACAGTCAGGGGCCAGGGAAAAGACGAGTGACCCTGAGGAGGGTACAAGACAGTAAAGGCCTGTGGGATTTCCCAAAGTTAAACTGGGGACTGGAGACGACAATGGCTTTGGGTTACATACTTGATTTTTTGTACAGATTCTCCTAAATATAGCATTTCTCTCCAATCCTGGCAGTAAGGCAACAACTATGCTGATTGATTGGTTTTTAAGTTCCCTGTTGGGGTGAAAGAAGATAAAAGAGTAGGAGTAAGCCTGAATGTTTGTGGATTTTTATTTAACAAGAGTCATTTATTTTTAAAACAGAAAAATCAGGCTTTAGCCTTGAAACAAACAAATCTAGCCAAGATTATCCATGTTAAAAAATTAATCCAAACAGTACATGACTTTGAATCAGGAATAACATTATGACTAGATTTTTACCATGAAGAAATTATCCTGGTCAATTTATGAGAGGTTTGTGGATGAAGCCTAGGAACATGCAGTAGATAAAAGCATAACTGACAAGTCCAAATTATTACCTCCAAGGATTCAATTAGGTAAGGAAGAGATTGCACCAAGGAAGATGGTAGACTCAACCATTTAACCCCCGTGGTACAAAGAGAAGCATGTTTAAGATAAGTTCTTATAAACATCATCACCAGTAGAAAAAAACAGGCTATACCCATATAGATCTATTTGTGAGTTTAAATTGAAATCATTGCCTTGGGTAGGTTGTATGGAGAAGCAGTCAAGGGTTGGACTTCCCAATCTAGGACAATCTGCCCTCAGTGCCATGACAGGTATAGTTACAGAGTAAAGTTTGAAGGAAACTCACCAGCTGGCTAATTGTTCAACAAAGCTGCTGATGGGACAACACGAGTGGGCTCAGGCCCACCTTGGGTCAAGGCTTGGACCTCAGATTCTGAGAAATGATTTCATAGTAACCAATTAGCTATTTCATAGCAAATAAGCTAACAAGCATTCATATAGAAAAATGAGAGTTCAAAGGGAACTTGAGTTCTTATGCCAACTCATCAACCCATCCTCTTCTCACCAGGACACTATTTGAGAAACCAAGTTAAGGTTGGTAAACAGATGATGTGAGGAAAGAGAGTAAAAGATGTTCAAATAGAGGTAAAAGATGTTCAAAAAGTTAACATCTCCAAACTTTGAAAACTTGCTGTTGCTTTCTCTCTAATCTCTCCCAAGGGACCAGATTTCTCAGGTAGATGAGTGAAAGATCTTAGCAGTCCTTTTCCTGGAAGGCTGAAGATGCAAGGGTACATACACCCTGTACATTACTGGTTCTCAAAGCATGGTCTTGGGACCCTTGGAGTCTCTGAAATCCTTTTGGGGGATTTCTTTGAGGTCAAAATTATTTTCATAATGACACTGCGATGTTACTTGCCTTTCTTTTCTTGTCTCCCAGCGGTACAGTGGAGTTTTCCAGAGGCTGCATGACCTGTGACAATGTTATCACTCTGACAGAAGTTGGAAGGCGTACTTGTGTACTGTTGTGTTTTAAAATTTCTCCATCTTAACTTACAACACAATAACTGTCAATGAATATAACCCACTCAACATTTAGGAGTGCAAAATGTTCCTAAGATCAAAAATTTTAAGAACCACAATATAGGCCATCATTGTCAGTCACCATGCTAGAATGCTAACAAAATACCATCATGGTATTCTTTTCAATGAGATTTGGGGAACACCCAAGTATTCTAGGTGAAGACTTCTTAAAGAGATTTAGGAAGTATTCTATCTAAGTAGATAATATTCAGATTACCTCAAAAGCTCTAAATAACTGTGCTGTGGGCATGCACCCTCCTCTAACATACAGGTATGTGTGCCCAGATCCTTTTACTGGATATGTTAATTTGCAAAGAAAAAAGATAAGGGAACATTTTCATCTATCCTTTGACAACTATCTGAAATGGGATCACAATTCATGCATACAGCCTTCATTTGAAAGGAAATGCATTCTATTTTTGGAATTCTTGAACTCTAAATGAACTGAAACCAAGAATCCATAGCCTACCAGGAATACAGGGTAATCAAGCAAGCTTTTCCGGCTTGGGGGTTTGTGTGAGTGTCTCTGTGCATGCACGCATGTGCAAGAAATGAGGTCAGTTTGGTCACCAGGCCATCTGTTAGAGACTTCTGAATTACATTCTTCAAACACAGCACAGAGGTTCATTCCCACAGGTTGGCTCAGTGCCCCTTTAGACAGGATCTTGGGATTCCATAAGGCCACTGCCTCCTAAGCAATGGAAGGGATCTTTTTTTACATGAGCCTTCCTGAAGCTGGACATGGAGCATATGTGCCCACAAATATAATATTACAAGCCTAGAATTTTCATTTATCTCACATACACGGACTGTGACAGAGCTGGATATACATCCCAAACCAAAGTAACCAAAATACAGAATAGAAGCATTTGATTTGAATTTGACTGAACACAGATGAGATGAACACCTAGTACATTCCAGACACTAATGGAGGTTACATGAGGAAGGCAAGACAAATACTTTTTCTGTCCTCAAGAGTAAAAGTGAAAAAAGTAAAAGCGTTAGTCACTCACCTATGTCCAACTCTTTGTGATTCCATGGACTGGGCCTACTAGGCTCCTCTATCCATGGAATTTCTCTAGGTAAGAATACTGAGGGGGTAGCCATTCCCTTTTCCAGGGGATCTTCCTGACCCAGGGATCGAACACTGGTCTCCCACATTGCAGGCACATTCTTTATCATCTGAGCCACCAGGGAAGCCCTGGGTAGCCATGAGCCTAACGTGATATGAACACACAAACTTCACCTACCACTTACTAGTCACTGCAATCCAGTAACCTCTGTCATCTGAGTTAACTAACTGAGATAAGGACAGAAGGGTGACCACCATTTCTCTCTTTTATTCTTACTATGCTGACCTCCTGGAACCATCTCTGGCCCTTGTCCTGAAAGAAATGATTGTCACAGAAAATTCATGTCTTAGAAACAAAACTGTTGTCTATTATAGAGACTCTTTAGCAAAAGAAAATGAATGACACTCAAAATGTTCCATTTTAATCACCGCGTTTATAATCATGTCCATTAAACTATTTTATCTTTAGGAGAAATGAGAAGATAATGGTAAAAGCTAGAATTTTAACAGTGGTTAGGAAGGCAAACTTGAGTCACCTTCTTCATACTGAGAGGTAGTGATGTGAAGGCACCAGTGTCAGAAACTTGCTTGGTGAGGTGGCTTTCTCTCAGCATCTGGAAGGCGATGCATTCCCACCACTCACTGATTCACTGCTTTGCTCACTGGTTCTTTTCTGGGCAAGGAAGAGAGTTCTGTCTCCCGCAGGGTTTCATAGGCATCTGACAGCAGTTCATGGAAGACAGCTGTCCTGGGGCCCAGAATGGGCAGTCTGTAGTGAACATTCTCTGGAGAACAGAGCAAGAAGGAAGGAGAAGGGCTCCTTAGATTCTATTTTTAAAATACACTCAAAATAACCAGTGTCACCAAAGACTTCTCAACCTTATAAAATAGCTTCAAGATTCACATGAAAATCCTCTCTAACAGAACCATTTTACCCCACCACACGTGGGCTTTTACATATCTTGGGCAAAGAGGCCAGAAAAGAGTGTTTAGAAACAAAACTCAAATATTCAGAGAGACTGCCAATTAAATTATAAATGAAGATAACGTGAGACTGGAACTGTAACGAGTTAAAGGGAAAAGAGGATACAATCCTCAAAAGACTTTTCAGAGACACGTGTGGTTCTGCTCTTCAAACAAACAAATGGGATCTTACGAAAGCCTACAGCAGGGCAAACGCACTTGTATTTCAAAAGGAACCTTCATTTTACGAAATAATTTATTTTAGGGCTCCTTAGAACTCTTACCATCCTGACCTCTTCTTTGGTTATCAGTTTATTTACAGATGGTTGGTTTATTCAACATTTTTGTGACTACTCATTGTGAAGGAGAGTACATCAGTGCCTAAAATAGCATATTCTCATCAGAAGTCACTGAATGACTAAGGGAGCTGGTGTCCTGAACTCTCTGGAAAAGCTCCCTGGTCCAGGTGAATGAGAGCTAAGAGATGTCAGAAGATCACAAACCAGTTCAGTGTCATCACTGTGATGAAGAGGAAACCGAGGTACAGGGTCATGATGAACTAAGGATCAGAAGCCAGGTCTCCTTAATCCTAACCCTTCGTGTCACAGCTTAGCCCTGGTGGAGTGGTAGACCAGGCCAGGTGGTAGACTTAAGTCAGGTGGTTAGCAGCTGTACCAATGTTTATGGACAAGAGCTTGTGAGTGTTATGGAACTCTGGACTCAAGGCCAAAGTCAAGATGAAGAAACCCCATCACTTAATAGAGATAGGCTCTTTCCATTTACTTAGTTCTCACTAGTAATTATTGAGGATCTACGAAATTTAGCTGAATCCAGAAAACACTAGGGATTACTGTCGTGATCAACAAAATGAGCTGGGCAGTCATTGGCAGTGATGTTTGCTGGGATGACTCAGGCATTTGGTATTTTGCAGCATGTCCACAGGCTATGCAACACAGGGACACGTCTAAGCTGTATAAGCCAGTGGGGCTGGGGCAGTGTCAGCAGCTTTTCTGGGTCAATCAAAAGTGAAGGCTGCTGGTACTGAGTGTCTGGCTCTCCGGGATGGGAGTGGTTTTAAAAGTGGGAACACAGAGACCCAGAGAGTTTTAACAAGATAGGTAAACCTGTCTAGCAAGGCTAGGATCTAAACCCAGGTCTCTCTGTTCCTAGGTACCTTTTTTTTAACCTCAGAAAGCATACACAAGAGCAAAGCTCAGTTCAGAAGGGTCGCAACGGGAATCAGCTATCAATCTATCAAGCCTCAGCTCTAAAAGCACTTCCTGAAGTCCTACCTCCAAGACTGCGGTTCTTGGATGAACACTGTGGGCAAGAACCATGTCTATCGAGAAGTTAATGTGATCTACATTCATCGAGTCTAGCTCTTATATTGGTAGTTGAAAATATATCCCCAGGGTTAATAAATTCATGAGAAGCATCTTATCACATTGTGCTGTAAAATCAGAAAATAAACATTTTTGCTTAGGGAAGGGCATGTAATTACGTGTGAGTGTGTGTGTACACATAGGTTTCATCTTTTGTGAGGCAGACCTGAAAAAAATCCAGGCTTTAGGGAAACTCAGAATGAATGTGCAGCTGATGAGAGAACCCTGAAACCAGCCTCACATGGGTTTATTCGCCCAGCATTCCCTAGGCTTCAAGAGAATGAGGTGGTTGCAGGCAGATGGGGGAACTTTCATGAAGGATGCACTTAACTCTTGGATCTTCAGTCCACTTTGGCTAAATGACAGGCAGAAGAGAAGCCAATATTTCTGTATACTTAAGAAGGGATTGGAGATCCACTAGAGTGGAAATTTCCTAACCTCAGCTGTCCCCTTAGTCTCTGATCCTCCCTTTTGACACTCCTTCAAGATACCCCTTCTGTCCTTAAATTTCCTTTCTGATGTCTTCTCAGTTCAATTCTGGCTCTAACTCCCCTGCAACCTCCCAGGACAGAGCTTAGACTTTCCCATCAGAATGAAGTAAAGAAAGTGCTCTTGATTTTCCTTACTGTGTGTATCAAAAGAAAAACTGAAAGCGGCTTCAGTTAATCTGGGAGCAGATGAAAATATGGACATAAAGTGACCGCCTCTGCTGCATCAAACCCTTAAATTACATCAGTCCAAAGAATGGGCCACCCCTCCTTCACCAGCCCTGCACTGGTTTCTCTAAAAGATAAGATTTATGCTGAAGCCAGAGATAGAGTTGCTATCCTTTTATTCTATTACCAGTGAATGAATATACGAATAGCACTGGGCAGCTGCCAGGAGAAGGCAGGTGTTCCAAGGAGCCTGTGGGAGGGAGGGTTCAGGGCTTGGGAAGGCCATTCCAGCGGAGTGGGGACATACATGCTTTCTCCCCTTCATTGGGGCTATTAGGACTGTCTGAGAAGGGAATTATCTATAGACATTCTTCAGCAAGTGGATTATGGGGCTCTTTAAAAGGGGCAGAGCAATGTGGCATGGAGAGGACCTGGGAAGGAACACACCACGGATAAGGCCAAGTGAGGGCTGAAGAGGGGACAGGGAGGGCTGGAGTGAAGGGAGGGCTGTGGACCCACCGAAGCAGGTCAATAAGCAGAATGTGAAAGAGAAGGGATGCAGAGTGGGAATTTGTTCAAAAAATTCAGAAATTATCTTAGGCAGTAAACTTTTCATTCTGTTACCATGACGGTGGTATGTTTCCCCTACAAGTACTCCAAAAGAAGGCAAACCTGTTAGGATGTCATCACAAGAACGTTTGGGTACAGTCTGGGCTTTTGGTGGATGGAGACTCATCATTCTGATGGGAAGAAGCAAGAATACACATTAGTGATTTGGCTAGGGCTTGACAGAAAGGAATGTGTCTTTATAAATTTTAAAACACAGATGGGCTCTTGAACCCAGCACCTGCTATCTTGGTGTTCAGATCACTTGGCTGCAGTGTGAGATGACTGGTCAAAGACCACTACTTCAGAAGCTCTTTTTACTTAAGTGATATTTTTATGGATTTTGATAAAAGCTGCATTTAAAAAAGTATTTTATTTCACTGTCAGAACATGTACAGTCTGAAAATAGAAGGGATTAAGGAGAGAATCCTCCAGTTCTCAAGAAAAACGTAACACTTACAATCTACCTTTCAAGTGCAAAATTGAGCAAATTTTTATCACAGTCTTCCAATTTTGGAGAAAATGTCTTGACCACTGTCTTTTTTTCCCCGGAAGCTAAGATTGGAAGTGACTCTCAACCAAAAAGTGCTCAATTGCTTAGTCATGTCCAACTCTTTGAAACCCCATGGATGGTAGACACCAGGCTCCTCTGTCCATGGAATTTTCCAGGCAGAATACTGGAGTGGGTTCCCATTTGCTTCTCCAGTTGATCTTCCTGACCCATGGATCGAACCCATGTCTCTGGCATCTCCTGCATTAGGAGGCAGATTCTTTACCCACTGACCCATCAGGGAAGCCCCAAACTGTTTCTACATTATTTAAGTTGTTTTATTTCTAAAGATTGACCAATCTATAAATTTGGATGGGCAAGCTACATCTCTACATTCATTTCTTGGTATCTATTTCAACAAAGATTTTCCAAGATTATTTTAACTTTGCTACTAAAAGTATGGCCAATCCAGCCAGTTAATTTTATTAAATTGCCATTGGAGGATTCACTGGGACTAAGAAAAGGAAAAATACTTTTAACTGCCCATTTTTGGCAAACAAGAAGGTGGTATTTGTAAGACAATAGTTTAAGAACTGCCTACACTATAATACAGCAAATATATATCTATCTGCTCATACTTATTTCCTCTGTCTCTTCCTTTCTCCCTTTCCTTTTTCCTTCATTCCTTCCAATCAACAAACATCACTTAATTCCCACAATGACTATAATTAAAGTCTCTTAAAAAGTATTTCAATGAAGACAATTCCATCAGCCTATATGCGTACTGATACTTAGAGACTGTGAGGAGAGAAATTATAAGCTACAAACAGAACCAGGATCTTACTTTATAGTCACACAAGCTAAATCTGAAACAGAGTAGGATGTTTTCCTTCATTTTACTAGAAAATAAAAACTAAAAGAGACCAATCTAATAATACTGGGATCGACATGATTTTAGGATTGGCTCAGCCATCACTCTAAGCTTTAAAGGAAGAAGAGCTTGATTTTTTAAAAAATTAATGACTCAGGATTTGAGACTTTCTTTAAAGTACCAAATATACAAGATAAATAAATTGGGTCAAAGCTTTTCAAAAGTCTCTTTCATAGAAGAATGAACTTTAGCTCAGAAATTCCTGAGTTTAAATAGTTCAATTTTCCATTTAAAGTCTGTAAAGAATATCTATGAGAGTTTCATTTACTGTGATATAAGAGCATTTATAAGTATAGAGTTGGTGTGGGTAATGTTCGTGCTGGAGCCCGTCCCATTCAAATGCCCATTTCCTCCACCACCATGTCTACCTGGGCCAGGGCATGGATTTGATGCATCTGAGTCCACGTCTTAGTTTGTGTAAATGGCCCCGAACTCATACAGAGAAATATAACATCTACGACTGTCCATCCTAGGTTACAAAAGGGCCTATTTAGTTTCCCACATTATTGCTCTCTGTAGAGGAAACAAGTTAATAATTGTCATTAGATCACATACCACTTCTTGGCTTCGTCATATGTAAGGGTCAGTGCAGGCTCACCTTTCAACCATCTACTGCAAGGCCAGTCCACCTACCTCGGTTCCTTATCCAGGGTGACTCCATGTTTTCAGTTTTTTAATAAAATGAAAACTGAATTCTTCTTCCCTGTCTGGTAGTAACATGAAGGAAACCCCCCCCCCCCCCCGAAATCCAACTAATCAAACTTTGACTGGACTTTATTTCTGATATATTTGATCTTGGTAAGAAAGCAGCAGATGACAACAAAAGGAATGGTTAACAGTAATTTTAGTCACTGCAACATACCAGAGACTGTCCCAGTCCCAAGAGAAATGATGCGTGATCTCTCATGTCTCATGAATTAGATAGGTCATCTACATGGAAAATTTGTGTTTAGTTCTAAGTTATCAAACAAATCTATTCTATGCCTTGTACAGGTCTTATGAAGGTAGAAAGGAAGATTGTAGTTTGCACATCAGTTTCAATAGCTGTTTAGGGAAAAGGTAAAAACAACTATTTTTTGGGTCTAACTGTGTATTAATAGTTTAACCAGAAAATGAAACCACTCAAGAAACTCATCACTTAAGCATTCCCTAAACATTTTACTTATAACTCAACCCACTATCCTATGTCCCCAAATGAATATAACCAGATATAAATCTGTGTCCTGATTTAAATCTTTAACTTACCTATGATTCATAATATTTGCAAAGGATTGTTTCAGATCATCTGGGATTATCAGAGTTTTTGGTTGCACCTATGGAAGAAAGTCTCATGTATAACAATGCCCAAAACTGTACTCTACGTTATAGAAATAACATACCATCTTAGCAAACTCGAGTTGCATTTAATATGAGTCATTCATATATCATTTTCTCCTTTCTCTTATTGAATTTATTCCTATTTTAATTTTTTTGCTGCTATTATAATTGGAATAGTTCTCTTTATTTCACTTTTGGATTTTTCATTGCTATTACCTAGAAATAAAATTATTTTTTGTACACAGATCTTGTGTCTCATAACTTTGCTGTACTCATTTATTAGTAAATGTTCTGTGGATCCCTTAAGGTTTTCTATACATAAAATCACTCATTTGAAATATGGTTTTATGTTTTCATAGTTTTAATTTCTTTTATTCTAATTTCAGTTTCTTTTTCTTGCCTTAATTTTCCTGACTAGAACAAACACTCAATGGTGAACAGAAGAGGCAAGAGTACATATCCAGGTCTGTCCCTGATCTCAGGGGAAAACACCCAGTCTTTCCTCAGTAAGTCTGATATTAGCTGTGGGTTTTGGTAGACTCCCTACATCAAGTTGAGGAAGTGCCTTCTAGTTTTATGAGTCTCCTTTCTTGGCCGTTCCCCATGGCATGCAGGCCCAGGGATTGAACCCACGCCTCCTGTGGTGGAAGCAGTGTCAGCCACTGCCCACCAGGGAATTTCCTAGGAGCCTTTCTATACCTTGCCAGCATCTCCGCTCCACCCCATGAATGGAGGGGTCTCGGTGACAAAGCGGTCCCCACCAAGGAAGTGGAGCTGCTACTGCACACAGTGAGCCAAGAGCACTTCACACGTATTTTCTAACCTCTTTTCACTTCCCCCAGGCTCTTCGAGCCCTGGTTCTGACAGCACTAGGGAAGGGCCCTCGGGCACTTTTGCATCTGAGGCCCTCCCTTTGGGCGTTCCAATGAATGATAAAACCCTGCTGTGTGCTTCCACTCGGGGCTGGTTTGGGCAAAAGCAAAAGTCAGAAGAGAGGTCTTGAGAGAGAGAACAGCTGCTGAGGTCCCCAGGGAGCCAACTGGCCAGGGTCCGCTTAGGCCTGGGGTCAGGGCCTTCTAAACGTAGACACAAGTGATTCCAGAAATAGGACCAGGAGAAATTCCAATCCCAATTTCCCAGACCCCAGCCAAAGCTGATATTGAACACTGTGATCCTAATTATGCAGAACATGAATGGAGGTTGTAACATCCAGGTACACCTTTGTTGGTAGCTTCAGTGACATTTCCAAATCCCACACGACAAACTCATAAACCCAGAGAAACACTTGCTCGTTGGAAGCATTTTCACTGTGAACTCATTAAAGGCGCCTCGCTCGTGCCTCCTGTTTGTCTTCTACTCCTTGCCCCTTTCCTGTTTCTGTACAACTAGCCTCACTTTCCTCCCTGAGTCAAAGAGGATCAGAATTGAAGAGATGCTTCCCAAACCCAAACCTAACCATTCAACTAAACCAACCTTCAATCCAAGCCCGATGCTTTCTCCGAAGGCCCCTAACCCTGCTTCCTACACTGACCCAAGTCTTAACTCCAGTATGTACAGCCTCCCTCCTGAAACACACCTCTTTCTTTAGCAACTCAGATGTCAGAGCTTTGTTCTTGAGGCGCCCACATCCCCTTGATAGCCTTTTCTTTCCTAAAACTCCCCCCACCCACCATTCCCCACCACCAGTAACAAACAACCACCTGTAGCCAGGAAGTACCAGAGATTCTCTCCCCAGCTCCACCACCACTGAGGCGATGACGGAATGTGTGGCACAGCCCAGGCTGAAGCTGCTTGTTTCATGGCTGAGATGCTGGAGTGTTGCGTTGGAGACATGTTTAGGCAGAGAAGAGGCTCCATAACCTCCGGCACCTCTGTAGGGTAGTCACCTGAGTCCAAGCAAAGCAGCTCAACTCCGTTCTTCTCCTCTGGTTCAACCTGCCTCGGTTCATCTGTGGTTTGTTGCAAATGGGGGGGTTAATCATGCAAGGTGGTGGTGCTCCCAGGCTAGCAGCTGCTCATCTGCGGCCCTTCCTGACAGGCTCCATCCTGGTCTCTCTGCTGGGCTTTGGTGCGGAAGGTGTAGTGCTGTGCCCTGGGGATGCCCATGCCCACACCTGCCATCCCCTCACCTACCATTTTCACATCTCGACATGTGGAGCACAGCTGCTTGTTTCTGATCAGTGTGGGGTCATTCTGGTTCCACCCGGCCTGCAGGGACAGAGAGAGAGACAGAGAGAGGTGAGGACCTGGGGTGGCAAAGAAGTGGGGAAGGGGTGGAGGGGTGGAAGGAATAAGTTACTTCTGCCACAAAACAAAGATGAACACTCTGGTCCCAGCCATGCCCAGGATGGATGTTAGACTCAGACAGGGTTTAGACAGAAGAGGGTGAGCCACAGACTAAACAGTGGCCTCGGGCGCCCACATACAGTGACACAGGCGTCAGACAGCTGGCAGGGGGCGGAGTGGGGCAGGGTGGGTGGGGGCTGAAATCCAGTGAGGTCCCTCTTTCAGTGTGAGGGGCTTTCCTCTCTCACAGGTGACACTTTCTAAATTTCATATACAACTCCCACCATCTTGACTAGTTGAGGCCCTCCGATGGCCTGAGAAAAACAAATAGAAGACTTCTCTGCTGCAAACCCGCTTTCTCTAGTCTCTCTGAAATCCTATCCTCTCTTGTCAGGCCTTCACTCTGGGGTGACGTCAGCTCTCAAGCATACACTGCTACCACGTGGCCCTTCTGCACCACCCGAGAGGCCGATCAAGACCTGGGCAGAACTGGAGCCGGTGTGTGGGTCCTGATCCCCGTCTCCCGCCAGAGGAGGGAGGCAAAGAAACCACCAGCAGAGGGATAGTGGTGCCGCATCTGCTCAATGCTTTCTTTCAGACTCGATTTCTGCCAAAAGGGGAAAGGGTGGGCTTCGGCGCATTTCCACCTGAAACGCAGGCTTCTCATTTGCGTAGCTGGTGAAAGCTTGGTTAGGGAACAGATGGCAACTTGAGGTTAGCATCCCGTGTGGGGATTCTCTCTTCCCCTTTCCTGTTCACACTGACACCAGAGTCCTGAGATAGATTCTTAGGAAGCGTAGCTACAAGGGAGAGGAGGGCCGCAGAGACGAGCAGACAGTGATTGCAAACTGAAGGCTTTCTCTCATTTGATTGGCCGGTGATCTGTCACTGCCGGTGTGCCCACCTGCGCCCTGACGCGTTCCTGCTCTCCAGCCAGGTGTGCAGAACAGGAAGGTGGGGAATATACCCGCATGGCACGGGGAGTGCCTGCGGCGTGCTCCTATGGTGACCTTTGCCGGACTGTTCCATGAGATACACTTGGGTGAGGCATTACTAGGGATCTGAGGACTGTAAAGTATGCACCATGTTGGATTCTTCTGACAAATATCTGAAATACATTTCATGTTTATAGTCCACTTTCAAAGAATCAGCTCAAAGAAACAGTATTCCCACACTGGGCTGGCATGTGAAAGCATGACTGGGAACAGCTTAATCCATTCATTCAGCCACAAACCGTCACTGTGACTCCACCGCGTAGAGGGCGCTGAGATGGGGACACAAAGATGAATAAGAGGTTTCTGGCCCAAAGGAAGACCAGGGAAGAATACAGACTCATGTGTTTGTCCATTCATTAATGCTGGAGTGGGTTGCCATTTCCTCCCAGGGGATCTTCCCAACCCAAGGATTGAACCTGGGTCTCCTGTATTACAAGCAGATTCTTTACCATCTGAGCCACCAGGGAACCCCAGGTACTGAGGATGTGGAGATAAAGAAGAAACCATTTCTGACCGCAACTTGCTCAGCGCCCGGTGTTTGGGTACCAAGAAGCATGCCAGTGTTGAAGGCAGAAAGACGCTGAGGCCACCGGGAGCCAAAAGGAGGCCTGAGCTCACCTGGTGGGTGTGGGGTGTCATGAGAAAGCTCTGAGGCGGGTTGAAAGAACAGGCAGTGCTTGGGTAGGTGCTGGATGGCGAGCAAGGAGAGGGGGCGGTGTTCCAACCTAGGAACACTGCGCAGTGACTTGGAAGAAAGACCTGGCAAATCCACTTCAGGTAAGTTAGGACAGCCTGGAATGGCCAGTTGTGTAGGGGAGGAGGGAGTGGGGAGAAGAGAGGCTGGAGAGGACCCCCCACAAACCCTCACCCTGACCCTGGGCTGACTCCTCTGCTCTGCTGGACCCATTCAAACTTCTACCTTCTCTTCCCAGATATCCTGGGCGTGGGACCTCCTGGGGCCCAGGCTTCTCCCCCTGTCCCTCATGTCTTTGAGTTCTGAGACTAAGACATCTCTCTGAAACTGCAATTCAAGGCTGGATGTGCTAGGCATCACTGAAGAAGCAAGGGTACTTCTGGGCCTTTGGCAAAGAGATGGACTGTATCCCCCTGGAGGACTCAGCAGAGGCTTCTGAAAGTGGCATCTGTGCTTGGTCTGAAAGGACGAGGAAGACCTGGATGGGTGGAGGTGGGGTGGGAGGGTCCTCGGCAGGTTCGTTTTCAGTAGAGTTAGAAGCAGGTGCTGGTGTTTCCTGCAGTTGATTCTGCCCCTCTTGCAGACATCTGGTGTCTGCAGAAGAAAACACTAGAGCCCGCAGGGATTGGAGTCACAGGATTCATTCCAAATCAAGCAACAAGCATACCAGGTGCCTGGCAGGAGCTTGCTAGTTTAACGATGGTTGGGCCTGTGACCTGAGTCCCACACTGTGAGGACTGTCATCCTTGGGAATCTGAGGGAAAAACATGTCATATATATTGTTTGATCTGGTTTTGGCAACTCCTTATCCTGTACAATCTAGCTTAGATGTTTCTTTCTCAGAAAGTCTTTCTCCTGACTCCCTTACCTGGGTGTCTGCCTCTCAGATTGCCATCAGAGATTTAGTATAACTCTTGTTGCAATTTGTGCTGTTATTCTGTTTTCTTTTTAGCATGTTTGTTTCCTCCTAAGAGCAAGAATGTATCTCACACATCTTTGGATATATAAGAGGCTGACTTTCAATCTTCTCACCACAGAGAACTCTTTTTATAATTTCCTTCTCATTGACTCCCAAGTTTTGACAGCTTGTGATCACTAGAGCAACTACCCTGCATCTCCTAAGTCCTCCAGTTTCATGTTGATCAAACACATACAGCAACAAATACAAGTTTCAGAGGAAGTACTGATAATCACCACTGACCCAAAGTAGTACCAGAATCTAGAGCCTACTGTGTGCCACACAGTAGGCACTCAACACATGTTGGTTGAACGAATGTGTCAGTGTAAGCATTTTAAACTATCAGGTATATAGACAGGACTAGCCTCTTGCCTGGAAAATCCCATGGACAGAGGAGCCTGGTGGGCTGCAGTCCATGGGCTCGCTAAGAGTCAGACACGACTGAGTGACTTCACTTTAACTCTTCACTTTCATGCATTGGAGAAGGAAATGGCAACCCACTCCAGTGTTCTTGCCTTGAGAATCCCAGGGACGGGGGAGCCTGGTGGGCTGCCATCTATGGGGTCACACAGAGTCAGACACAACTGAAGCGACTTAGCAGCAGCAGCCTCTTGCCTGGAAAATCCCATGAATGGAGGAGCCTGGTGGGCTGCAGTCCATGGGGTCACGAAGAGTTGGACACGACTGAGCGACTTCGCTTTCACTTTTCACTTTCACGCATTGGAGAAGGAAATGGCAACCCACTCCAGTGTTCTTGCCTAGAGAACCCCAGGCACGGTGGAGCCTGGTGGGCCACTGTGTATGGGGTCGCACAGAGTCGGACACAACTGAAGTGACTTAGCAGCAGCAGCAGCATACATGTATGTCCATAAATCTCTAAAACACAAGACAGATGTGTGCAAAGATCATTATTGCAATAGCACTTTCTTCAGGGAAACGTTTGTGTGCAACCAATTCATGGACACAAAGTTCTTAGAAAAGCCAAGGCTGGAAGGCAAATTGCTTGGTTCCAGACCTGGCTCTGAGAAGCTTGACTGGGCGATCACTGAAACGCTCTGTTACTCCCAGCCCCTTGCTGCTGCTGCTGCTGCTGCTGCTGCTGCTGGTCTCTGTGGCCAAAAGGCCAGAGGCTAACTCTCATCCTGCCCACACTTTCTAGGGACAGAAAGAACCAGTTTTTGACGTGTGGCTTCAGTCACTCTGCCAGGAGAGTGGCGGTATTCCCACCTGAGACTCACTGTCAGCCAATCCTCGCCCCCAGAAGAGCCACTGCATCCCTCCTCACCTGGAGAGGTGGGCAAGGGCCTGGAGGTGAGGGGCTGGGGGGTAGAGGGGTGTCTGTGCAGTGTGGGAGGCAGCTGTGATGAGCAATCCTGCCTGGCCGGTCTATAAAGACACTAATGCAACCTCTTTGGGATTATGTGTTCTTTCTGGGCCTCAGCCCTGAAACCGAGGCCCTTTCCTTCTACGGTCTCTCCTTCTCATTCCTGATTGCCTTCATGCCCACTTGGCATACTAGCAGGAATGGAGATAAACAGGCTGGTGGTTCTGAGTACAGGCCTCCTGGCTGTGTCATCTGCAGAGTCAGCGCCATCAGGGAAAGAGGCTCTGAAATGTCCATGGGTCTCTCATTTCCCGAGCAGCTGTCCCCAGGAGAGTCCGGCCAAGGTGATGCAGAGCTCAGCCGACCCCCAGGGCCAAAGCCTGCGCTTCACATCACCTGGAAACAGCCTCTTATCTGAGCTTAGTGTCTGCTGAGGCCCCTGAACTCTGGCTTGTGGCCAAAGTGCTGGGCCTCCTTGAATCTTAGAGGGAAAAAAAGAATTTTTTTCTCCCTCTCCTTCTCTCTTCCTCTCTCTGTCTCTTGCTCTCTTTCAGACACACACCTGTCCATCTAACAAAAACTGAAAAATGTAAGCACCAGATGGCAAATTTAAAAATATCCATCAAAAACATGATTCGAGGGGCCCTGACAGGCCTGCCTCCTATCTTCTCACCCCACACCTGCCTTCCTTTCCTCCTGCTCACTCCTGCCTTAACTGAGACACCTCATCAACTATCACTTACTTCCACCCTTTCAGTGGACACAGTGAGGAAACTGTGGCTCAGACAGGTTAAGAGATTTGTCCAACTGTCCATACATGTAGTTTCTGTCATCCAGAAAGTTCTTTGGATAAAGGGTCAAAGAAAGACTACCTTTTTCCCAGGGGGAGAGAGAACTCCTAGTGTCCATGTCAGGACATGATGATTCCCACAGCCCTTAGAAGCCAAAAAAGTAACAGTAGAAGAACCACATTCAATATTCAAACAAAAAGCCCCCATCATAATTACACATTTCCCTGCTCTCGGACAATACCAAGCGTCTCAAAAACAAAAGTGAACACAGTTTAAGAAATGCTGTTACTGCTCACTAGGAAAAATTTCAAACATACACGAAATGATCAACAGCCGTGTAACTATCATCCAGACTTATGAAACTTGGTTTTGATTTCATTATTTAGACCATTATTTATATCTAGATCATTATTTCAGGTCAGTTCTTTCCTTTAAAGCTTGGATTTGTGGTTATATGTGTTTGATCAACACAAAAATAAGGAATGAGGCGTATGTGAGGGGTCATGAATTTGCAAAAACTTGAGAGTCAATGACAGAGAAATAAGAGTTCTCAGAAAATGGGAAGTTGCCTCCTATAGTGTTCCCAGCCACATCTCTGCTGCTGGACAGTGTTTGTCAATGAGGGCTTTCTGTCACAAGTCTGCCAAAAGCAGCGTGGGTAATGTTCTCTTCTCTGTGACTCGTCAGACTGGAACAACAAAGCCAGTCAAGGAGAGCAGACGGGGATGGGGCGGCAATGGAGGGAGTGGGGTACTCTGCACTCCATGGCGCAGCGCTGGGGGGACTCGGTCAAAGCCCACCCAGGACGCAGGCAAGGCTGTAGGGCCTCCCACCATGGCTCCCCGATCGCCTCCACGTCCGCTCTGCTGGGCTGTGAGCTCTGCGGGAGTCACCTCCTGGCCTCAGTCACCCAATTACCACGGTCACTTTCTTCTCTCATGGAATCTGCAGGAGTCAAGTGCAGGCCTGGAACAGGCAGGTGAAAGCCCTGCCTGGTAAAGAGCTGCTCCACAGGTGTTTGAGCGGGGACACGTTCAGGCCTCATTTCTTGGTCTTCATTTTGTTTTTCTTTTCTGTGAGCTCCAGCTCTCCTTTTTTGGTTCCTTTCTGGTGCGTGCTGTCCCCTGACCCTCCTGTGTGTCTGGCTCCTGCTCTCTTGCTGTGTGTCTCCCTCTCCCTGTCTTCCTGTCTCTGCGCCTCTGGTTCTGTGTCTCTATGGTGATGCACCCAGGCGTCCCGCTCCAGACACGCACACTCGGCCCTGCCCAGGACTGCTCCTGGGCAGCAAAGGCCACCTGGAATGCGGATGTTCAAAGCGATGCCTTTTGACCCGTGATGATGAGGAGGAAGGGAGCCAGGTGGCAAGACCTTTGCACCTGCGCCCTGCGGACAGGATCTCAGGGCTACCACAGCCTCCTGACAGGTGCCTGGTGTGGAGGAGGAAGGAAGAGAGGGACAGTACATTCCACTCCCATGAGACAGAAGACAGCTTCTCTCTAGAGAGGAGAAGCACACACATGCGGGCCTCAGGCTCGCCACTGACTCTGGGCGCTGGATTCAGATCTGACATGAGGTGCCCGCCATGCCCCACAGATGCCAGCGCCCTAAGAAGGGTGCCAGACTATGCCTCCCCAAACCGGCCACATTGGCCTAAGCCTTGTTTTGAGCTAAGATGCTCTGTAAAAACAGCACGGGCAAGAAAAGTGCTCTAACCTCCTCCTTTTCTTCCCAAAAGGAGATAAAATCGCATGTACAGGATGTCCTAATACCAGAAGAAAAGTAACGTGCTTATCGTCAAGGACAAGAAATGAAGCCAAAAGAACTGTTCTCCTCCTTCAGCCTCCTCAGTTTAGTTACTCTTGCACAACTGCCTTTTTTGACACCTACTATGAAAACATTCAGATTTTGCTACTTTGGGTCTTCATTTCCTTATGAAGGCTCCTGTTTCACATAAAACTTATAGTAAATAAAATTTTCTCCCATTAAGCTGTCCCTTTAAATCCCTAGTTCAGCCCCAAACCCTAAGACGGCAAAGGTAAAATTTGCCTCCCCTACACCTGTTTGGCCTACACACCCGCGCACACGCTCACTGGTGGAGGGTCAGTCTCTGACAAGGTGGGGGTGAAGGTGTGGGTGAAGTGCCTGAGTCTCCTGTCGCACAGGAGCGATGGGCTTGTGACCTCCCGGGTCTGCTCAGAGACCAGCCTCCCCGGCTCGGCCTGCAGGGAGGCCGCGGGAGCTGTTGCTCTTGGCTTCCATCTAGTGGCCACATAAGAGTATTGGAGCCGCGAAATCCTAAACCAGGCCTGTCTCTCACGATGCTTTCCTCCCTCTCCGCAGAGCCTTAGCGCCTAAGGATGACACGGTGCGCTGAGGCCCAGGGCACACCCGCGAAGAGGAGGCGCTCGGTGGCAGCGGAGAGCCTGTCTCAGGAACAACTGCAGAGACTGACTGACTGGAAGGCTTCTTGCTGGCACTGCAGCAAACAAGGGGTCAACGCCGTCTCCGCTCAGGGCCCTCCGTCCCTTTCTTACCTACTTGCCCGTCCAGCCTAAGGTGTTGGGGGGATTCGTGCTTGACTCTCAAGCACAGCCCTGACCCGCCACTCCCGTGCTTGTAGACCTGGAACTGCACCTTCGTGCCCGGGCGGGGTCCGCCCGCCTCCTCGGGCCCCTCCCACCCCGGGCCCGCGCTGCCGCCGGCGGGATCCCTGGATGCTCTGGCGGCGAGCCCAGGCTCCAAGTCTTGGCCAGCCCCAGCCCCGGCCCTTCCTCCTCGGGTGGAAATGATATCTTCCAGATCCAGCGCAGGTGCCGCTGCTTCTCGCAGCCTCCCTCGCCCCTCCCCCAGGCCGCAGGTGACCTTTCCCCCACCTCCTCTCCAGGACTTTGCTCTTTCACTGAGTCCGCGGTTGGGTGCCTGGCCCGTCCGCCCCCTCATCTGTGTGGGTGGCATCTGACTCACTCATCTCTTTCAACCACATAACGCGAGGGCCCTGGAAGCGTTCATCCCCTGACCCAAGGGCACTGTGCCAAGCGCTTAGCGTGCCGCCTTTAGCAGCCCTGGGAGAGTGACTTGGGATTTTTCAGGTGGAGACACTGCCCACATCCCCTGGAATGCTCTTTCTCCACCTAGGGCGGGTGCTCGCTGCACCAGCACCCCTCATATGGGAACTCACCCCCCGCAGTGTCCCCCAGCAGCCAGTCGTGGCAGGCTTCCGCAAGGTGAAGGATTGGTGTGGAGTTCTTAATGTGAAATCCCCTGGGTTTAGGGGGTCTTAGGTGGGAGACAGAGGGCTTCATGGTGGTGGGGGGAAGGGGTTAGAGACTCCAGAAAGGCGGACTGGTTCTGGGCACAGGCTGAGCAGCAGTCCCTGAAGGTCTCAGGGAAGGCCCTTCAATATGAATTTTTTTTTTTTTTTTTTGGTGTGTGTGTCGGGGGTGGGGGTGGGGGTTCCCTTTTTGATAATTGTAACCTGATGCCTTTATTCTTAGTTCTAGTGCATGGGAGCCTTAAGATACTCAGGACAGGATGGGACAGGGGCAGGCAGTGTTCACTCACTTCCTTTAACAAATCTCTGCTGAACACTGAGGATGATCCAGACTCACGGCTGTGTTAGGGAGATACCATACCCTTTGTATTCATATTCTGTCATCCTGGAACTATTTATAGCCTCGGGTTTCTTTTCGATTAAAAAATAATTGAGTACCTTAGATAAGACATCTGGAACTTGGAACAAAATTGGCAAATTCATATCCTTCTTGGATGCAACCAGAAAAGTGGCAGAGGAATGAGGATATCTGAGAAGGCAAAACAAGAGTAAGTTAGAACCGAGGCGCCCTGTGTGAAGTATCAGGCCCTTGGGCACTTCAGAGAGAACCTGGGGGACACCCAAGTTGTTGCTTCTCACCCTGAACCTGGAGGGCCCCGGCCATTTTGAGGCTGCCATAAGATTTCTCCTCTTTAGTCCCTCTGGCTTCTCTGGCCCTTTAAGTTTTCCTTTTTTTTTTTTTTTTTTAATGTTAAAAATTTTTTAAATTTATTTTTGGCTGCACTGGATCTTCGCTGCTTTTGTGCCAGCCTTCTCTAGTTGCAGCGAGTGGGGGCTACTCCTCCTCGTGGCGCGTGGACTTTTTATTGCGGTGGCTTCTCTTGTTTTGGAGCATAGGCTCTAGGCACGTGGGTTTCAGTAGCTGGAGCACGTGAGCTCAGTAGTTGTGACACGTAGACTTTAGCTGGCCCTGTGGCACGGGGAATCTTCCCAGACCAAGGATCAAACACCTTGCATTGGCAGGCAGATTCTTACCACTGCACCACCAGAGAAGTTCATCCCTTTTTTTGAACTAACCAATGCCAGTTGTAGGTTGTTAGTGGATGGTGTACAAACAAAGTAAGAAAAAAATTGTTGACAAAATCAGAAAGATAACGGGTGAAATGTACCCCAGAGCTCCTTCTTGGCAAGGCCTGCACACAAGCCACTGATATTTAATAAGAGCAGTCCTTTCCTGCCTGGCCTGCTTTCTCGGAGCTTCTGTCCCTGTACCCTAAAATGATCTACCCATTTCCTACCATGGAACATCTCCCTCCAATTATACTCTTCCTTTGGAACATTCCTTCGTTCCAGGCAGAAGGTGAGGCAGAGATGCTACAGCAATAACAAGAGTTCTCTTCCCAGGGTGACCCACCCTGCTGGCCACTGTGGGTTGTTTAATTACACTGTAAGAAGCCAAGGTGTGCAGGGGGCCTGGGCCTCATAAGCAGCCTGTGTGTGCAGCCTTGGGCCTTCCCTGGCCTCTGAGAAATGGAAACTCACATGGAATGCTGGTAGTTCTGCCAAGAACACCTCTCCTCTTTTGTAAGGAAGTATTTCATTGTCCATTGTTCATTTATGACAAAGTCATGCACATGGTGTTCATGAGGCATTTATTGTTTTATTTCCCCCACCATTGCTCTGGGAGAGTGGGGAAGTGGGTCTGATCCAGCTCCTTCACCACCTCTGTCTTTGACGTGTGAACAGCTTGCCTTGAACTTATACCCGAATGCTGACCAGGAGAGATCAGAGGCCCCTTTAGAACTGCTTTGGCACCCAAGAATGTTAAACAAACAGGACCACAGTGTGACGTGACAGCTTTTGAGACAAATGATGGATGTGGCTTCAGCACAGTCAGGCTGACCTGAGAGAGAGACCTCCTAGAAGGAAGGGGTCTGTGGGCAGTGACCCTCAGAACCGGGTCTCACCTCCTCCAAGCCTGCAGATGTGTATCCAGAACTCGCAGTTAGGGGTGCTCTGAGTGGATTTCACTGAAGTTTCCTTTCTCTTTTTCAGACTGTTTTGTGTTGGAACTCCTTGTCCAAAGCTCAGTAATACTTAAAGCACATTCAGAACTTCCCAACCAAGTTCCTAGAAAAGGGTTTTTTTCCAGAAATAAACAGCTTGGAACTCCAAGCTATGGCCAGAGAAGGGGTTTCCAATCCTTAGGAACTGTTGAGACTTGAAGAATCCTTTCAAAAGACTTTCCATTCCTATCTTGTGCTTCTGAAGGTAGGGCACCTCACAGGTGCTGTCTAGTCATCTTAGAGTTCTTGTGAGGTAGATAAGCACCATTTCTCTTCAGAGGTATTGAGAAATCCTCCCAGAACAGACATGGGCAGAGCTCCATACCATATCAACTTATTTCTCTTTGCAACTGGCTCAAGCATGGCTGGCTGCATGGAAAAACTACTCTTTCTCTCCCCAGCTGGCTGGCCCCTGGGACACCCCAGGACCCATCTGTGAAACTGAACAGGCCGTGAGAGTGCCCAGTTGTGTTCTCGGTCTGCCTTTTTCATATCCCTGCTCCCTGTGGGCATGCTCAGCCACTCAGTCATGTCCAACTCTTTGCAAGCTCATGGACTGTAGCCCGCCAGGCTCCTCTGTCCATGGGATTTTCCAGGCAAGAATACTGGAGTGGGTTGCCATTGCCTACTCCAGTGCTCCCTTCCTACCTCCCACCAAAGGCTTGTACAATCAAGGCAAAAGGGAGCTGGGGGTGAGAGAGCCATGCACAGGGATGCTTTGCTCATGGCTGCAGGAGGAGGTCTAAGAGCTGTGGGGTGGGATGGGATAGCAGGATGTTACCCTAGTTAGATGTCAGACACTACCCATTTCACATGGAAATCCACGTTTCTGCTACCGTTGGAAATAGACGGGGTCACATACCTGCAGGCAGCATTGACCAGGGTAGAGGCTGACTGTTCCTCTCCTGAAGGGAGGTGATCTCCCCTTCATTATAGTTCCCTTCGGCCAGCTCTACTCATGTGTGCTGACCACCTACCACTGTCATGTGAGTTTGTACCCTGCCCCCAATTAAAAGGTGCTAAACTGTCAGTACTCATGCTGATCCCTGAACTGCTAACAACTCTTAATAAGAACTAAGTCATTGGTGTTTTTATTTAGTCAACAAGCCTTTGGGTTTACTCAATCTCAGATTGCCTGCTTTATATTAAGACATTAGCTAGAGTTTAGATATATTCCAAGTTATGAGAAAAAAAAAAAAAAACCACCGAACAACAAGCACTTTACAGGTGCTTCTGAGAATATACAAAACTGTCTAGCTGCTTACTGAGAATGTGGTTTCTAAGAAGGGCAGCAGATGAAGCAAAGGTGTATGTTATTAAAATGGGATGTGGAGGGAATATTTATCATGCAGAGTCATTTATCCACGGACAAGAGGGTACATGACAGTTACCAAAAGGAGGAAAGGCTCTTTCAGAGAGCATTATCTTTCCAGCAAATGCCCTTACATGCCAGGGAGCCAATTTCTCACCTATAGTGTACCTATAAACTTAGCTCCTGGACTGCCCTCTCCTAGTCTTCCCTGGTTTTTCCCATTCACCCTGACATTAACCTCACACTCAGCCTTCCTTTTGTTTCCCCTTTCAGAGGAGAGTATAAGACCTGGGGATCACACCTGGGGATCAGAAATGGGGGAGGAATGAGTGAACTCAGTTATTTCAAGTGGCAACTCCCTACACATGAAATCCCCCAATTTTAAAGGATAGACACATGTTCCACAGTCATTTGTTTGAAAGGGCAGGACTGGTGAGATTGGAGGAGATTGTCTCAAACAAAGTTAAAATACAGGAAGTTGCTACTCTATGAAGATAAGAATTTATGATTCTAGACTTTAATGGTTAAAATTTAAAACGTTCAAATTAAAGCAGGGAGACAGGGTAAGATGATGAAGAGGATGGAATTGTTTTGAAAGGCAGTGTCCATGGGCAAAATTTTCTTGTATTGCTAAGTGGTAGTGGAACAGAAGGAAGTTAATTGAGGTCTTATCTCCTCTGCTGCTGCTGCTGCTAAGTCGCTTCAGTCGTGTCCGACTCTGTGCGACCCCATAGACGGCAGCCCACCAGGCTCCCCCATCCCTGGGATTCTCCAGGCAAGAACACTAGCCAGGCCAATTCTCAGGGCTCACTTTTGTGTTAGAAACCATGGCCCTTTCCATTTTGTTGCTGTTAATTAAAAAAAAAAAAATTTGGTGGCACCCTGGGGCATGTGGGATCTCAGTTCCCCAACCAGGGATCCAACATGCACCCGCTTCATTGGAAGGCATCATCTTAACCACTGGATTACTGGGCAAGTTCTCCTTTCTGGTTTTTAAGCACTTGACTTAGCCTCTTAAGCGACCAGCTATGCCCCTCAGATGATTGTCCCTAATCCTTAAGAAATCATCTTCCATGAGACCTTGCTTGAAATCTTTGCTCTCAGTGGTTGGGCTTTTACCTTTTGGGGAGGCTGAGCACTAATGGCTTGTTCATGAAGCTGGCCTCACTAAACCAGGGAATCTTGTCAAATCTTGGAACAGACACCTAGAGGGAAAAATGGAAAGAGATCATTTTGCAGAATGTATTTCACTTGGCCTTTTCCATCATTAGGATGATGAAAGTAGGCTAACAGCAGCTATACATCGGTCAGCACTTCACATTTTTTATGTTTCGTATCTGACCCCATTGACTCTCCCATTAAGTAGCCAAGAGGAAACAGTGTTATCTCCATTTACAGACGAAGAAATCAAAGCTTAGTCAGTGTGATTTGCTGAGTCACACGGACAGTAAGTGGATTTAGGTTTTCTGACTTATGTGTCCACTACATCTTCTGTCCTGTCTCCCTTTGCTCCTCCATTACTCCCATCTGTTCATGCATCCTCTTGCATTTCCACAACCTCAGCTGAATGCTAGCAGTCTCCCATTCCAAGTGTCTGGCTGTTTTCAGTCACAGGGCCCTCCACCCTCACCCCTTCCAGGAGGCAGAGGAAAGAACTGCACTTCCAAGCGACAGACAATGGGATGTTGATCTAGGTTAATCCACTTTCCAAGTGTGTGCCCTTGGACAGATCACAACCTCTCTGAGCCTCCGTTTTGTCTTCCATGAGAGGAGGACATCGTCTCTTGGGAGGAATTCTTGTCTCTTCTGTTCACTGCTGTATCACTAGCACCTGAAACAGTGCATGATACCTGTAGATATTTATTGCGTATGTGTCCAGTGGTTGCACGGATGCATGGGATGTCCCTAGCTGAGGGCTTGACTTCACAATAGCTCAATCAAGTCGCGCTTATAACCTTTCTTCTTCCAGCCTGGCTTGCGATGCCACATTCCGGGCCTCGCTGTTGAAGATCAGCTTTCCTGGCTCAGAGCATTCCCCCTTGGGAGAGGAACTGGAAGTTCCTCTTAAGTGGCCAGGAGGAGGCAGCAGCGACATCGCGGCCTCACCGGCTGAGAAAGGGCGCTCTAGCCGCGGAGGTTGGGGCGGCCCCGGAAGTGCTCAGCCATCGACGCGACCCCGGCGCCCCGGATGGGGAAGGAGGCGGGCGGCCGCCCTTCCCCGGCCGCGCACCCCTAGGACCTCGCGGGCAGGTGGGTTCCGATTGGGAGTCAGTGTTTCCGGGCCTCCTCCGCCGTCTCCCGCAGGCCCGATGCGGGTGAAGGGCGGCGGCGGCGGCGGCGGCGGGCGGGGCAGGCCCAGGACGGGGAGTGGGGTGCCCCCGGGGACACTCCACCCGGCCCTGTCCCCCACCCTTTGGGTGGGAGTTGCCCTTTTCGGCGCCTCGGACCCTACCGTGGTCCCCTTGGAAGAAATAAGGTGGGGCAATAAGAATTTTCTTCTCAGACTTGCTGGATGACCTTGGTATTTTTGACTTAATTTTCCCTTTGTGGAAAGGGGATCATTATCTTCGATCCTCCCGAGTTTCGCCGTTTATAAGTAGGATGATAGCTCTTTAAAGGATGTTGAGCTCAGTTAAGGGATTAAGAATCTTGAATCTTTGCTTTTGGTTAAACAAACCATAGAGCTCGTATCTTTCCGTGCTGTGAGGTTTACCTTTCTCTATAGACCGGTAACTTTCTTCTTTTCTACTTTTTCTAAGTAACAGATGCCTTTGAGAACCCAATAAAACTTGGATTCTAGTCCTAGAAATTTGCGTAAATCACAGCAACAAATATGCATTAACAGGGAGGGTTTTTGAACGGTCTTGAAGATCATCCATAGACCTCAGGGGTGTGTGAACCCCTGAGTTAAGAACTGGTTTAGAGGTACAGGCTTTTGGGCAAAACTTTGGTTTGAATCTGGCTCCACTATTTACCACTGTTAGCTTGAACTGAAGTAAAGCATACACTTTGAATCTCAGCTGTTTTACTAGATACAGTGGGACTGACACTAACTTGGCAAGGTTGTGGAGATTAAATGGAAGAAGCTTCAAAGGCTCAGGACATAGTAGGCACTGGATAAGTGACAGCTGAAAAAGAATTACAGTGTAAAATCTGAAATGAAATTTTCATATTTATAGTATAAGACGGCCACCACGTATATTTTGTTCAGGCTTCTAACAAACCAAGTTGATTTGATTTTAGCTCAGTCCTACCCTTGACCTTTCATAGATTCATAGTCTCTCTTTTTGTAGGAACTTACCTGCATTGTCCTGCCTCAGAGAACAAACTCATCTACTGTAGGCCTAGCCTGGGTTGCTGCCTTTGATAGCAAGGGAAGGTCAGTACAATATCAACCACAACTCAGCATGGAATTTCCAGAGAAGTCTTACTCCAAAACTTTATAAAGAACAAGAACCACATGGACTTCTGCAAGGGAGATTGAAGTCGCCTGAGTATGAGCGAAAGGATAATGTGTGCCCAGCCTGTAGCTAACACCAAAGAGGTCAGGTGGCAGAAGGTCTTGTATGAGCGACAGCCCTTTCCAGATAACTACGTGGATCGGAGGTTCCTCGAAGAGCTCCGGAAAAACATCTATGCCCGGAAATACCAATATTGGGCTGTGGTGTTTGAGTCCAGTGTGGTGATACAGCAGCTGTGCAGTGTCTGTGTTTTTGTGGTTATCTGGTGGTATATGGATGAGGGTCTTCTGGCCCCTCAGTGGCTTTTTGGGACCGGCCTGGCTTCTTCACTGATTGGCTATGTTTTGTTTGATCTCATTGACGGAGGTGAAGGACGGAGGAAGAGTGGGCGGACCCGGTGGGCTGACTTGAAGAGTGCCCTAGTCTTCATTACTTTCACATATGGCTTTTCGCCGGTGCTGAAGACCCTGACAGAATCGGTCAGCACTGACACCATCTATGCCATGGCAGTCTTCATGCTGTTAGGTCACCTCATCTTCTTTGACTATGGTGCCAATGCTGCCATTGTATCCAGCACACTGTCCTTGAACATGGCCATCTTTGCTTCTGTCTGCCTTGCCTCCCGCCTGCCCCGATCCCTCCATGCCTTCATCATGGTGACATTTGCCATCCAGATTTTTGCCCTGTGGCCTATGTTACAGAAGAAACTGAAGGCATGTACGCCCCGCAGCTATGTGGGGGTCACACTGCTCTTTGCATTCTCAGCCTTAGGAGGCCTGCTGTCCATCAGTGCTGTGGGAGCCATACTCTTTGCCCTTCTGCTGGTTTCCATCTCGTGTCTCTGCCCTTTCTACCTCATTCGCCTGCAGCTTTTTAAAGAAAACATTCATGGGCCTTGGGATGAGGCTGAAATCAAAGAAGATTTGTCCAGGTTTCTCAGCTGAGTTGGGGACCTCCATTCCGTTACTAAGACAAGCTGATAGACCAGCCTTCCAACTAGTAGAAGATTTGAAGGCAGAGTTCCATTCTGGAAGTGGCATGCTCATGTGGGTGGGAGATCAGAGATCAAAAGAAAATGTTAACAAAAGTCTTGGGCAGTGAAGGTGATTATCCTTTCTGTTATCTTATGGATGAAAAAGCTTCCTGGGGCTCTCGAATTATTGCCTCTCATTTTTCTCTGTAACAAATGAAGTGGTGTGGTTTCTATTTATTAAAAAAATAATAACACATCAAGCTGTCTCATGACTTTTCTGTAAGCAGAAGGCATACAGTAGGGACATGGAGAGTAAGAATTTGTGTATGTGTGTGCATGTAGTCACTTCTCTCTACCAAATGCAGGCTCTGTTACTTATCTACAGCTCAAATGCTAGAACCCTGGATAATATGTCCAGTTTTGTTGCCAAAGATCACAGAATTGATCTCTTACCCTTGACTCAGCGTTTCCACTTAGTTCTTAATGAAGCCTGTATGCCACTAACTAACTACAAGGGGTATATGACGAACCGTAATACACAAGCAAAATGTTGGGGGAATTCAAAGAGGCTGGAGGGCAAAGAGAGCTGGAGTAATGAAATATTTTTTAGAGGAGACAGCACTTGAGCTTTAGTCCTGGAGGGTAGGTTGGGATTTCAGCAAGCAAAAAATGGTTTGGGAGACAACGTGGCAAAAGCCTTTAGCTCAGGTCAGCAATACCTGGGCTGAGCAAGTGGAGCTGGCATGCTTCGTGTGACTAATGGCAGCTGGAGAACTGGGAGAGCACACCCTGTCCAAACAAGGTAACCACTACACTACTCTACGCCCTGACTGACCAGAATTGGCTCATGGTTGTTATATAGTCCACATCAGAAACAAGATAGGGGTTGGTGGTGGAATGTAATAAGAGTTGTATAAATTGTTTTTAAATTTACTTTTGATAATTGCTTTACAATATTGTGTTGGTTTTTGCCAAACATCAAGTAAAATTGTTTTTGTTTTTTAATGTCTTATTATATTTTCCTTATCTGATTGGGTTTCTGATGATCAACTTTAGGGAACTCACATAGCAACTGCATCCATGTTGGTGAGCAGAAAGTTCCACAGACTTGAACCTCTCTGAAGAACACTTGCTCAGTGGGGTCACTTAACGTGCCTGTGCTGTCATGCTCAGCTCTGTCATACTGTCTAATATTCGGCATTACCCAAGGCCTGACCCTGTTCAGTTTCGTGGTTGTAGTTCAGAGGGGAGGTGGCAGGGGGTGGGGTGTCGTGGGTTGGCTATTAGGGTACAGGGTGGGGCAGCAGATTCAATCCAGATAGAAAAGAGGTATCTGTGGGTAGAAGGATGGATGTATGTCCAGGCGCACAGGGCCTGATACCTCTCGGCAGTGGAGGGGAGCGCAGAATGGAAGGGCTGCAGCTAGAGAAGCTGAGGTCTGAGAGTGGTGAGTACGTTGAATTATTGGATCCTGGAGTCAATGGCAAGTGAAGGAGCTTTTGGAAAGGAATATAGGATTCCCACCTGAGGTGGAAGGGAGATTCAAGGGGGAGGGGACATATGTACATCTACGGCTGATTAATGCCGATGTATGGTAGAAACCAATACAATATTGTAAAGCAATTATCCTCCAATGTAAATAAATTTTTTGTTTAAAAAAAAAAGGGGATCTAGGATTCACACCTAACACTTCCATGGTGTGTGAAATTCTAATAGCAGTGTTCACACTGAACTACAGAGGCTGAGCATGAGGAGCTTTCATGGCAATAGTGAAAAATGAGAGAGTCTAGACTAAGGGTGGTGACAGTGGGCAAAGGAAGTGAGGGTTCTGACGAGAGAGTTTTAGAACTTGGAAAATTCATGTTGGAAGGTAGAAGGGGAAGAGGATGACTGGGAGGGCTTCTGCCTTGAGTGGATGTATTTCTAATAACTATACCATGAGAAAACAGAAGTGAGAACAGGTTTGGAAATAGATAGGAACGGGACATGTTAAGTTCGAGGTGCCTGAGGTGGTACACCCAGGCGAACTCCTTAGTTCCATATGTAGTATCTGGAGGACACTGGCTCAGAATTCTGGGCATTATCGAGGAGGTTATTGAGATATAAACAGAATCCAGCACTTTTGTGTTTGGAATTCTTTGTACAGAATTGGTTGCCTCACAACCAGGCTATAGTGGAATTAGAAAAGGATCACAGAAGGATAACTGGAATAACCAAAATGGTAGGAATCTGAGGGAAAGGAGGCTGGCCTATGAAACCAGATTAGAGCATAGAACCACCACAGCCTGCAAGAAAGGCTCAAAAGAGATCCAGTCATTGCCTATAAAATGGTTAGTGACGAAAGTGAATGTTATTTGCTCACCAAATCATGCCTTATATAGGAAGGTTTTTGTTGTTTAAGTTGTGTCCAACTCTTTTGCGACCCTATGGAGTGTAGCCCACCAGGCTCCTCTCTGTCCATGGGATTTTGCAGGTGAGAATACTGGAGTGGGTTGCCGTTTCCTTCTCCAGGGGGGTCTTCCTGACCCTGCGTCTCCTGCCACGTCTCCTGCATTGTTAGGTGGAGTCTTTGCTGCAGAGCCACTGGGGGAGCCCTTCTAGGACAGACACCTTTGAACAGAAAATTTAAGACAAAAAATTTTATAAACGTTCTACATGCAAGTCCAAAATGTTTCACAAGCCAGGGATATAGATGGGATCCAAAAGTTGTGGGGTGGGGGGATGCAAATAAAAAAGCCATAAATGCCTTGTAAGGACATGTTCAGAAATCCCAAACCCTTAGGCATTGCCACCTGAAGGGTGATGAGCTCATATATGGCAGCTTCTTTGGGCTGCTGCTGGCATAGGGGTGCAGGCCTGCTTAATGACCAATAGGCCCTAATGTGACAATTCCTGAGAAAGTTACTCATCACTTAAGTATGTAGTCTAATCAGCCTTCTAAATTTATACCACACTGAAAGGGTCCAAGTAGGATATCAATGATCTAAATTTCCAGGGAATATTAATTATGGTGTGTGTGTGTGGGTGGCTGGTAGAGGGAGGAAGGGAAGAGTAGCATTGAAATAATCCTTGTAATTATCCTCCAATTAAAAAAAAAGCCCAACCTATCAAATACTTAACTTATATAAGAAGCTATACTCCTTTCTCCCAGCTCTGTTTCTTGTTACCATAAGTTATAAGTAAGGCGGGATGGTGGCAAGCTAGAGCAAGGATAGAGGGATGGGAAGGCAGTTTTGCCCATCCTTCCAAAATGGTACCAGGGATTGTAGTCGAGATGGAAGGAACAAGGAGAGGTTGAGGCCCAGGGCAGCAGGTGTGCTGGATTTTGTGGTGTGGAGCGTGACTGGTATGTAGCTAGAATGCTGTGCATGGATCTGAGTGTTCCCACACCACAGTGGTTCTGTGGCAATCAAACTGGTACCAGTGTTATGCCTGTATGCTGTGCTAGTACTGTAAACTTTTGGGTGTGCTTTTGGGAAGCTGGCTTAAATTATGGATTTAAGAATTCACACAGCATGTTCAAGGAGGTATATGGAGCCCATCACTTACATCTTTAAACCAAAGGCTCAAGGTCAAAAAACAAAAACAAAACAAAAACAAAAGCAAGCCAGCAGAGGGCACCAGTCACACAATTTTACAATATTTCAAACTCTTCGAATGCAGGAAAATAGGCCTGGGACATAGTGCCATCTTGTGGAAGTTATTGATACTCCGTTTTATAATGAAATTCGATGTAAGTCTTGAAATGCATCCAGGGCTAACTGGTAGGCTGTTGCTTTTAATGCTTTATCAAGTCCCTCTTTATCCCTTATTCTCTTCCCCAATATCTATTTATTGTCCACCTAGGCCCACTTCTATTCACTTTCTACCATACACATTTTATGATGTTTAACCTTAGAAATGTATTCATTCAACAAATACTGAACACTAACTATATGACAGATACCACTTGTTCTGTCTGCTTGAGATACACCTACATAGGAGTAAAATAGACAAAGTTCCTTGACCTAGTGAAGCATACATTCTAGCAAGAGGAGACAGATGATAAACATAAGCAGAAGGTAATAAAACTGTTGAAAAAAAAGGAAAAAGTAGCAATGGAATTCAATAAGGGGGTCAGGGTAGGTCTCACAGAAAAGGTAACATTTAGCAAAAGGTTTGGAAGGAAGTGAGGGAATTATCCAGGGTCTCAGGGGAAAAGCATTCCAGGCAGAGGGAGGAGCCGCTGCAGAGACAGAAGAAGGCATGACGTGTTTGGGGAATAGCCAGGAGTGGCCGAAATGAAGTGAACGAGGCAAGCAGAAGAGGAGGCCAGAAAGGGAATGTGGGAGGCTAGGCTCATTCTGGATGCTGTGGGGCAAGAGTAGAAGCAGAAAGCGTTAGAGGAGGCTCAAGCAGGGGATATGGTGGTGCCACAGACCACAGTGATAGCAAAGGAAGTGGTGGAAAACAGTCACCTTCTGGATATAGTTTGCAGGTATAGTCAAGAGCTTCCTAATATATTAGACAGAGGGCATGAACACAAGAGAAGAATCATAAAAGACTCGAGGGTTTTGGCCTGAGCAAATTGAAAGATAGAGACAGCATCCATTGAGATGGGGGCCCAGGAGATATGGGGTAAGATTCTGGGGAGGAGGGTCAGGAGTTCAGTTTGGGGCATGTAGACATGTATGAAATGTAGACACCCGAGATGAAATGCTGAGTAAGGAGTTGCGGATATGAGTTTGAATTTCAGGAGCAATGTATGGGATGGAGATATAAATTTAAGATTTGCTGGTATATAAATGGCATTTAATGCTATGTGACTGGATGACATCATTAGGAAGGAATTTCATATAGAAGAGGACTAAGAAATCCAAAGTAAAATGTTGGAGAGAAGAATAAACAAAAAGATTTGGAAAGCACAACCACTGAGGCAGGAGGAAGATAAAGAGTTTAGAATCCTGGAAACCAAGTGCAAATGATTCAGGAAGAGGGGATGGTCAACTGTGATTAGATCAAAATCTGAAAAATCAAGAAAGCAAGGACTGAGCATTGATCATTGGATTTAGCAAGGAGGAGGTGATTGGTGTCCCTTAATATATATATTTGTGGAGTGGTGAGAATAGAAACCTATTTGAAGTAAGTTTAAGAGAACAAGAGAAGAGAAATCGGATCAGCAAGTACAGGCAACTCTGGAAGTTTTGCATCAAAAGGGAACCAGGAAATAGGTCAGAAACTGAAGGGAGGTGAGGGCAAGGAAAATGTCTTTTTTTAAGATGGGAGAATGTTTGTGTATTGATGGAAATGAAACAGTAGAAAGTTGATGTGAGAAAGGGGAGAATTAACTGCTGAGGTCATGTTCTTGAGCAAGTGAGAGGTGATGGGATCTACTGCACAGGGGAGGGACTGGCTTCAGGAAGAGAAGGAAGAGTTGGTCTCTGGGAACAAGTGGGAAGGCATAACGTGTAGATACAGATGCAGGTAAGTGAGTAGATGGCTAGTGGACAGATGAGGTGATGGGAATCTGTGGATGTTCTTTTCTGATTGCTTCAATTCTCTCAGGGAAGTAGGAGGCAAAGAATCAGCTGAGATGTGAAAGTGAAGGGAACTGATGGAATGAGGGGATATGAAACAGTTTGGTACACTGGGGGAGTGGATGAACTAGGGATGCTTTAGTATAAATGCCGAGCAGTAGTAAGGAAGGGCTCACTTGAGACTGGTAGTCATGAATTTAAAGTGAAGTTGGGTGTGTGTGTGTGTGTGTTTTGCTGACCTTGTACAGCTACATGAGCACAAACTAGAGCAGATGGGGAGTTGAATTTACCCAGGATGGTGATTAATCAGATTGAGAGAAAGGCAAGGGAGAACAGTAATTATACATGGGCATGATTATAATGATTGGCCATGGAATTTAAATTGAGTAAGAAGGAGAATGAACCTCAAGAAGGGTGAAAAGCAGGGAGATGAAGGACAGGGCAAAGTTCTATGGACTGGAGGTTCACGGGGTTTGGAAGCCAGGAAGTAAAGGCCGGAGAAAAGATAAAGACAAGGTTGTGACTTTGGAAGTGAATAGCTGAGGTGGGGGGAGGGCAGCGATATTGGAGGAGTGAAGTCTAAGGAAATGAGAAGTGAGATGGGAGTAGGGTGTTGGAAGTAGCACCTACAGGTAGGTGGGAATCTCCAAGAATTAAGACAGGAGAATGACATTGAAACAGGAGCTAAAATCATCAGGAGATAAGGGAGAAAGAACTGAAGGTTGGTAGATGAATGAACATATGGACCAGAGCCTTGTGGGGCGCTTATGACTAATTTCCTGAGAACCATGCAAACTTCCAACAGTGGGGCCATGCCATTTCTAGTGAAAGTTTGATTTTGGGGAACGTGATCAGGGCTGAAGTGAGAGCCAGGGTTTGACCAAGGTCCTGGGAACCATCAGGATTGAGGAGGGCGGCTCCTCGGACCACTGACAGGGCTCTGGCCAGCTTAGCTGCAGCCAGAGGCGGAGGAGAAATGGCTGAGGTTCTGTAGGAATGAGCTAGCTTACCAGCCCACTGCTTTTGGCTTAGGATTTACAGCTCACAGGTGCAATTAACTTTGGCTCATTTACTTGGGGAACAATAGCAATCACCAGCCAAATCAAAAAGCCCTTTTCTTCCCAGATCTGTTACTGTGATTAACAGGAAGACTCCGCAGAGACAAGGGAGGCTCTGCTTCTCCACAGGCCAACATCTGCTGGGCACCAGGGGCCTGGCAACACCACGGTTCAGGTGCCATCTCGCCTGTAGTATGACACAGGGGAAAGAGTGCCCAAGGAAGAGCCTTAGAAAGGCATGGCCTTTTCTGTCATCATCCAGCAGCGGCTGGCATCTGGGTTTCAGGATCAGCCTGAGCGAGGTCTTGTGCCCTAACAGACTAGCTCTCCAGTCCCTTGACTGTACTTTTGCAGGGGTGGTGGAGCACATTTACCAGAGCTGAGGTTGAGAGGTACTGTCCCCTCAGTGCCCTGAAAAGCTAGCTTTCCCCAGCTTAGGGGGCTGCTCCTGCTTTTCCCAGCTCACTTACAGGACGGCCCTGGGGCCTTTTGCAGAGCCCAAGAACACTTGGACTCTGGTCAGTGAGAATACTGCGGGTCTCCTGCTCTTTCTAAGTTGCAAAATAAACAGATCTTTAGGCCCCAGGCAGCTTTTGTGTTTGAGGCTGAGTGTGTTTCTGTCTTTAAAAGAGAAAAATGCAGCAGGAGGAACAGTCTCCTTGGCACTAACTTCTCTTTGCTGCCTCTAAAATACAGTCACAGAGAGGAGGATGAAAAGTGAGCCCTTAAGAATCTGAAAGACTTGTTTTTCCATTGTGTTATATGGAGCTTCAAAAATATCCTTTGTTAGCAGCTGTTTTGAGAGGGAGGACCCACTTCAGTGTTACTATCTTGAGGATCATAATCTCTTTGGACCCTGGGGCTTGCTAAGACTGTCTTTACTGTGTGCCCCCTCAAGAGGATCACTGAAGATGTGAACTGTGGAGAGATCAGGATCTGATAAGAAGTACTATAAAATGTGATTTGATTAAAAACACCGTGAGAGTAGCAGTTTATAGCCTTGACTCATCCAACAACCTACCACCTAATCTGATCTCAAATGTTGACAGTACTGTGATCTAATAGTAATTTATAGTATTAAAAAATAAAAAAACAAAATACAGATGTATAGTCAAATAAACTTACTTACAAAACAAAAAAGAGGCTCAAAGACTTGGAGAATGAACTTATTGGAGGGAAGGACGGGAGGAAGGGATAATTAAGGAGTTTGGGTTGGACATGTACACACTGCTATATTTAAATGGATAGCCAACAAGGACCTACCATATAGCACAAGGAACTCTGCTCAGTGTTATGTGGCAGCCTGGATGGGAGTTTGGGGGAGAATGGATACATGTATATGCATGACCGAGTCCCTGTGCGGGTCACCTGAAACTATCACAACATTGTTAATTGGTTATACAAAATAAAAAGATTAAAAAAAAACACAGATGTATATTATGGTAATGAAGGCAGCTAGTGTGTCCATTTAAATGAGGAACATACAGGGGTGTGGTAGCATTTGAGCTCCATCTGATTTATTCAGATATAGATTCTGTAGGATTATAAAGGGCAATAGAGGTTTTCTTGTTTTTTAGCAATCTTTTCTCTCTGGATGAGGATCATGTCTTTGAAATGGATTCACAGTTGCAAAGATTTATTTTAGAATCTATGAAACTGGACTAAAGATTCTAATATAATTTTCTGAGTTAAAAAAAAAATCATACCTAGTGCTGAGTTATAAAACAGATGTTGGCAAGTACAGTATTTTTTCAAACTTAGGGATGAAAAGGACTGAAGGGTCCAAGCTCCAAACCCACTGAAGGTGTCTGTGTTTGTATGTGAACAGCTGAGGTTATCTCCTTATCCCTTCTTGGCTCTCAACTTCGAGGATGTTTGCTGAAAAATGCTTCAGTGTACATGTGGCTCCCAAGGCTTACCGGTGGAAATCTCTAAGGAGAGTATGGCAAGTTTTTTTTTTTTTCTTTTTTCTTTTTAACTTTTCCCTACCTTTAGTTCTCTTTTCTCCATCTCTTGCGTGGTCTGGGAGTTTCTAGCTAGAGGCTGGAGGACTCTCACTCCTCTCACTGAGTCCAGTGAAAGACCAATGCAGGACACCTTCTGAATCTAAAGCCTTCTTGTCAGAAGCCAAAGCAAAGTTAACAACAGACTGCTTCAGTTTCAATCCCACTATGTCTTCCTCAACCCACACTTAATGTGATTTAGAGTCTTCTATTACACTATTCCATGAGAAATGGAAAGTTAGGTTTCTGATTGGCTGAAATGAGTTCTGTTATTTCTTTGTCAGAGGTCAAAATCACCACATTCTAGAATGCTAGCAGGCTTTGGGTCAAGTGGATAATCTGATTCTAGGATTCAAATAGTTGCTTTAGCATGGAAGTCAGTAACAGTTCTCCCTGGAAAAAAGTCCAAAAATTAATCCTGTCATAGCTTATATTGGAATTTCTTATTTACCTATTTTGTCAGCTACTTTTATACTATTAAAGTCTCTGATATTCCCAGCAACTAGGACATTCTTATAAATTCAAGAAATGTTTGATACATAAATGAAGGGATGGGAATACTTAAGAATGTGTATTAAAGATATAATAGTTTATTTCTCCCAAAGATCCTGAATCACCTCTGAAGAACTGTACTTCTTCAGCTCTCTGTCCAATATTGAGGGGTGAGGAGGGTGGGAAAGCTGAGCAAGAATATATTATAAAACACAGAAATGGTATGAACAATAAAGAAAAATGAACAAACCTCTGAATAGTTTAATTTTACTCCAGGCTTCTTCCCACATCCACCACCCCATCCCGTCAGTCCCCTTTCTTCTCACCAGTCTAATGTGAGGATGGGGCCATACCTGTTGGTTGAAGAGATGGATTAGGATTGCCAGGGAATCATTTTATTCAATTATGACTTGAGCTTTACGTTCTCATGGTCATCAGATCAATCTAAGTTTTAAACATCTAAATGGTATAACATTGCACATAGAAACAAGTTCAAAATTAAGACAGTGGAAAAATACCAAACACTTAAAAAAAGAAATGAATTGATGAAAACCTTCCTGTTGACAACCTCCTTCCTGTTTGTATTTGGGGAGGTGGTGTGATATAACCCGGGAACTCTGGGTCTGTTGGGATGAGAATGCTGTCAAATGAGAATGTTACACAATAAGAATACTGATTTAAAAAGTTAAATGTCTGGACTGAAGGTGAAAGGAAGGGCAACAGACTGCAAGCTGTGTGGTAGTCTGCATCAGTTCAGTTACTTTGAGGTAAAGTTGAGCTTTGGTTGATCCTCTGCTTTGGTGTCTTTGAATTTCCTTAGTCACCAGCGTTCTGATTCTCAGTCACTGGACCTGTGATGCAAGTACACACTAATGTGTTAACATGCAAGATGAAAATTTTCACCTGAGAGATAAGCTGGTTTTGCATTTTGGGGAGGAGCATGTAGTCCTTGAAAAAGATTTTTATGGCCCAGAGAAAGGACATTGGTAGCGAGGGTCCTCATTGCTGTACTGAGGTGGTTCTTGCCCACACCTGAGCTGCCTCTCCTTTCCAGTGCTTGTCTAGATCAGCCAGGAAGTGAGTGGAACACAGAGTCCTGATCAAGTGTTTTACTTTCCCATCCTGTAGCTTCTTTCTTCATGTGCTAAAGCGAGGCACATGGAGAAGTGATCCAAGAGGGGATCCTTTAAAATTCTAATGTAGACCAAATAAATATTCAAAAAGAAAACTCCGAATTAAATCTCAAGCCTTTAGTGGAAGGCTTCAGATCACATATTTGGCAGGATAAACTATGTTACCATAACAACTTATTGACCACAGACGTATTAATTCATCTTTTGTTACCCAAGCATTATTGTCCCGAGTGTTTCAACAGTCATTAATATAACAAATCACCAGCCACAGACATTAGTTTCTACAAAAATCTCCCAGTCAATAGTGTGTTAATAATAATCATTTTATTTGGGTAAGTCTTTGGGATTAGTTTTTAATGATAGCTTAAAATTTCAGTGTTGAAATTATCATTTGAGGATTAAGGTATAAAAAAAGTTCTCTTCCTGAAAACTCATAAAGATTTTGTTCTTCCAGTACTTTACTGACATCATTAGGAATCTTCTCAATGTGGCAACATTGCTTTGCCTTGTACTTTTACTCGAATGATATGTTTTTTCCCCTGAACTTGCCAAATAGAATATATGAGGTTTACATGTTTCAGACCAAAAATTTCTCCCATAATCTAAAATAATCTTATGTACTTTATTGCCTAAAAAACAATGAAAATAGGAAAAAATGTCTTTAGTTCAGTTGCTTCAGTTCAGTTCAGTTCAGTCGCTCAGTCGTGTCCAACTCTTTGTGGCCCCATGAATCGCAGCATGCCAGGCTTCCCTGTCCATCACCAACTCCCGGAGCTTGCTCAAACGCATGTCCATCGAGTTGGTGATGCCATACAATTATCTCATCCTCTGTCGTCCCCTTCTCCTCCTCCAAAATGTCTTGGTGCAAAATGTCTTGGTGCAATAATAATTATTAATGAGATTCCTGGGAGCAGACTGAATTTATTCGGTTCTCTGTGTCTTTTCTAGACACCCAGGATTTTTGCTTCATCTTTCACTCTTCTATTGGACAGACATTTCACCTGAAGATCGATTACTATTCTCCACCAAATATCCTAAATCACAATGCTTTAAGAACTTCAAATCAGTCAGTCATTTTCAATTGAAGCTCCTTTGCTGGTCAAATTATGTATTTTTCACCTTACCTGGTTTTAGTTGAAACAAACTCCTACTTTAACTTGTATCTTCTTTAGAAAAAGAAACAGAACACATTTCATTTTTTATATAGAATAAACTTTGTTTTTATTATAGACATGGATCAAAAATAAAAGTTTTTCTGTACATATGACATACAGTGCAAATGAAAGGCTTTTAAATACCACAGATAGACATGTTGTCGGACACAAAAGGAGATGAATGATGGGGGTTAGGATGGTCGTCCAGGAACTGCAGGAGGGGGTCGCCTAGTGAAAACAAAACAAAATAATAAAAAGAAAAACACAGATGTGGAAGAAGAAAACAATGTTTAAACCAGAAAACAAATCCGAATAAGAGCATGCAAAAATAATCCCACAAAAATCAAATTTAAATCAGACAAAAAACATGCAGACATGCAAGGGAAATGAGAGATCACGTGGCATAGTAAGCAGCTCCTGGGCCGTTTCCTGGCTACCAGTCATGTGCTAGGTATAGGCCATTTGAGCCTACTCCAAACCTGTATTATTTTGTACCATGGAATGATGTTCACGCAATCATATTCAGGAAAACTGGGAACAGTACCAGAGCCACATACCTTTATAACTTGAGTATTTGTTTCCCAACCCTGATTTTGTGACATTCAGTTATTTTTAAAGATTTCAATAAATGTTGTGAAATCTCCATAGGGGGAGAGGGAGTTGATATAGCAATATGACAGGGGAAATTTTTTTTTTAAGATGAAGGACAGTAGAAGGCAGCAAGAGATGAGATGAGCAATGTAATCACAAGGTGGAAAATATCAGGGGTCGATCTTAGAGAAAAGGATTGGTAAATGAGAATTTCGTCCAGGTGAAAATCCTGTTGTGATAGCCTTTCTAGGCGCAGGCAAATTCAGAGGCTACATCTGGTTCATGGTGACGTGAGGATTTTGTAAAATTTCTCTTTGACTCCAAGTTAGGTGCAACTGAAGCTCTGATTTATTCTGAACTGGGTCCAGGGTAAGTGAAATTTGGTTTGCTGGCTCTTTCTCTGTATCCCTAGCCTGGCTTGCATCTTGTCACGTTCACTGGATGTGAAAGAAGGATCCAGAGATGTGGTTAGTTTTGACATCAGGGTCTCTGGATGATGGGCTGGTAGAGAAGATACAGTAAAGGCTACAGAGCAATGCACAGCTCTGTAAGTAGGAAAACAGCAGGCCAGTGAAGCTTTCCCATGGGTTTCCTGCAAAAGTCTACATTTAATTTCCTCTTTGTAACCCAACTGGTAATGAGCTCAACGTTACAGCAAGCCATAGAACTGTGAGGTTAGTTCAGTACCCCGCTCCCTGTGGGACTTCTTTTTGGCTACTCATCCAGGTGTTCAACAACATACTCACTTCCATCCTACTTCTGTAACACTTCAGTGAGTGGAGCAAGGAGGTCTACAAAAAAACAAAAACAAAAACAAACTTCTTTTTCATCTTCTATAAAATGTTAATGGAGCCAAGCTGACTGGGGTAGTTCTTAGCAACAGTGAAAAATGATCTTACCTTTCCTAAAGTCCAAGACCAATTTTTCTTTGGTCCAATTTAAGCTGGCTGCACTTAAGGAGGCCTCCCATCCATTTATATGATGAACTTATTATGGGTCCGTAACCTTTCAACTGTGGGGGGTCTGCAAGCCTTTAGCTTTAGAGATCCAGGTAATGGGTATCCCTAGTGTTTTTGTGAAGAAAGTGTAATTAAATTCCTGTCAGGCTTGCTGAGATTTATCACCTGCCCAGCAAACAGAAACTATTTTTGAGTTCTGAAGGGGCTTTAGAACACTTTAATGACCTCAGCAGGGTGGGGAGGTGAGCCATTAAATTGAACAGCAAGTCCACAGTGCTAAAGCGACATTTTGTCAGCATATGCCAAAGCACTTTCCTGTTTGAGTTTGGTGTTCTAGTCCAGAAACAGGGTCAGAAGCTTTGTCTTGGAATATATTTCATGAACAGCTAGAACGTTTGCTTCAACCGTCAGAGAAATGTGTATATGTTTATCCCCTTAGCTCTTTTCTTTCCTCTTCACTGACCCTGTATCTAACTTTCCACTTGTTGCCAAAAAGGCATCCTTGGTGATGACACCATACATTGGCTCAGTGCTACTTCTATTACGGATCTTGGCAATTTTTTTTTTTTTACTATTTCCAGAATCTTCTATATCAGGGATCTCCAACCTCTGGGGATATAATGACTGATGATCTGAGACTGAGCTGAAGTAATAATAATTAGAAATAAAGTGCACATTAAATGTAATGCATTTGAATCATCCTGAAATCATCCCCACCCCCTGAACCTCTGCCCTGGTCAGTGGAAAAATTGTCTTCCACGAAACTGATCCCTGGAGCCAAAAAGCCTGGGGACCGTTGCTCTGTGTTACTTAACACAATGCTGAAATGCTTGAAGGCATTTGCTGAAAATACTGGAGCTTTTTATATGAAGGGCAACAAAGAACTTTCTATTGTTGCCACTTCTAACAATTGAAACTTGAAGTACTGAGTTTGGACTACTGAGTGGGGATACTGAGTTGCTAACACTTTTGAAAGCTCATCATGCCAGCATTCACTGCACAAGCAAATTCTCCCTAGTCAAGATGATCATTTCAGGTTATACCTCCTTAAGTTTTCTGAAAATAACTTAAGAGAATCATTTGGCCAAAACAGGAAGTAAAAGGGCAGGAAAAACTGTGTGTACAACATGGGCATAATTCATATATACATAAAAGGCCCCATTATTCATAAGAATAATGAATTACCCACATTCTCTTGGATCTACCTCAATGCTGCAATCTGTTCTTATGGTGACATTCCTCTGGCAAGAGCCCTGGGAAGGCCTTCCTTACAACTTTGTTCTCTTCTGTTACAATCTCACAAAACATGCTCTGCTTGTTTCCTTTGCCCATCACTTAGATAACTTCACATCCCTGAGAAGTGGGTGAGCCAGAAGGCTTGGGAAAGTAAGACAAGAAAGGCAGTAAAAACAGGTGTTCTTCTCAATGTTTCTCTGATGATCTCCACTTTAAGTCAACTTCGATCTCTCCCTTCACAATAATACATTAGGGGTAATATAATTAATTCAAAGGAGTGCAAAAATTGTCTTCCATGAAACCAATCCCTGGAACCAAAAAGGCTGTGGACTGCTGCTCTATGTTACTTAACCCAATGCTGAAGTGCTTGAAGGCATTTGCTGAAAATACTGGGACTCGCTCAGCCTACCTCTCTCAGGTAATTACATGACCCCCAATGTATTCTTCTGAAGGGAGAGATCTAAGTTGACTTAAAAGTGGAGATCATCAGAGAAGCATTGAGAAGAATGCCTGTTCTTACTGCCTTTCTTGTCTCATTTTCCCAAGCCTTCAGTATTTTCTCTCACTTTGGAGTGAGAGAGTCACAGTCGTATTGAAACTGATCTGAGTTCTCCACAAGGCTCCCCGGGATGCATGGCATGTCTGTCACTACCTGCTTTCAGGTCTCCTGCTCCTATGTGACCTTCCTGGTTGCGTCTCAGACCCCACTGTGACAAAGCACCAGCATACCAGGAGGATGGTCCTAGATTGGGATCTCTCGTTACGATGACATTTTATTTTATCACCCAACTTTGTGTTAGTGATGGTCTGTACTGGGATAATCTCACTCAATGCATTTGCCTTGAGGCGAAGAGCTGACTCAGTTGAGAAGACCCTGATGCTGGGAAAGATTGAGGGAAGGAGAAGAAGGGGACGACAGAGGATGAGATGGTTGGATGGCATCACCGACTCAATGGACATGGGTTTGGGTAGACTCTGGCAGTTGGTGATGGACAGGGAGGCCTGGCGTGATGTGGTTCATGGGGTTGCAAAGAGCCGGACACAACTGAGCAACTGAACTGAACTGAACCTAGCCTAAAGCCACTAAAGCAGTGTTTCCTAAGGCATGTACCTCAGAACACTAGTCCTGTAGTACAGTTCATAGATGCTCTGTGAACAAAGCATTGATGTTAAAATAAATCTGAGAAACATGGAGACACTAGCCCTGTAATCTGATATGAGAGCTCCTGTAGAGTCTTCTAGTAAAGAAACCTTTAGTGTTTAGTCATCTTTTCCCAAGTATATTTAATCGAGAGGGTCTTGGTGTATGAATGTGTAAAACATTAAAATCTCATGGAGTGGACTTTGGGAAACTCCAAATTAAAGTTGTAGTTTCAGCCAACATCTGTTGCATGCACTCTCTAAGTATCAGGCTGCCTCAGTATGAAAAAACTTCAAGAAATGGTCTTAAAAGGGGAAATGTCAGGTGTGTGATGAAAGGAGTACTTCTCAGTATGAGATTTAAAGATTCCAGCAGAAAAATAAGAATCTTGAAAACTAATCGGGCAGATATTTACATTGATGTCAGAACTATTTTAAAAATACAAATGGAAATCTGCCAAACAGTTACAATAAGGTCCTTCAGTTTGGGTATTTCTATCAGGAACAATTCTGAATAAAGAATCATGCAGTAAGACACACACAACACAAGGGCACAGCAGGATTCGCATCCTGAGTCTTTCTTCCGTTAAGAGGCTTCCTCTGAAGACACTTATGGATCCTCTCACAGAACGTGTATAGACATGAGGAAGAAATTACAACAGGAAAGTGTGAATTAACCCAACAGCCTTTCCAATTCATCTTTCCACAAGGAGTCTATCCTGAACACAAAGGGAAAGTAAATCAAAATTTCTCCCCTCCCATTCCCTTCTTACAAACAGTCTTTCTCTATTCTCTGGAAATTCAGGTAGGATAAGGACATGTGTAACTACCGAACACTCTTCCATTCTCTTAATACTGGGGAAATGAAAAGCGGTAACTTCTCCCATCAATGCACCATGAGTAAACAATGGAGGTCAACTGTTGAGTCGGAAGCTCAATTACTTTCTGTAAGAAATGCCTTCTGTAGACCTAGATTTTCAGCATCACTTCCTTTTCAATAGCCAAGTGTCGTGGTGCTTCTTGGGAAGTGTCACTTTGCACACTCCAGCAGCCTAAGGTTTATGTCCTTCTTTAACTTAGTAAAACAATGACTTCAAGTCAGCAGTAAAATGTTTCCCACTCTCCTGCCTTTGATTTGTTCAACTTTCTCCCTTTAAAAATTTCATTCTTTCCCAAATTAATGACCGTAATGTCAAATGCTATCATTCTCCATACTGGTAATTCTGGGACAACTGGATTAAAAAGAGTTCTAAGTATTTACAAGTCAGATCTTACCGATAAGCAAAGACATGACTCAAATATATACAAGAATGAGGAAGGGGGAGTCCTTCAAATGTTATCATTTATTTCAGGTTCAGTAGTACAGCTTCACATTTTCACAATAGGTACACATGACCTTCTAGAATGATACAGGATTTAAAGGAAGTTGCTTCAAAATGTCCATTCACAGAGTCCATCCATATATATCAGCAATAAGAAATCCTGAAAGTGCCAAGAAGACAGTGAAAAGTATTCTGGCTCAAATTAATTAAAGAATTGACACAAAAGGCAAGATTTTGCTTCTGTACACTCCTTCTTAATATAAAAAAGCAAAAAAAAACTAGTTTGATTTTGAAAAGGGAGAGAAAAGAAACATAGGCAAGCAAAACAAATGCTATACATATGAAATTAAACAGAAATCAAGTAATAGTAGAATTTCTGATTGGGAAGGATCATTTTTATCAAATTGACAACAGACAATGCAAGAGATTAGACAGAATAATTTTACAGTAATTTAAAAAACATTACATTAAGAAATCAGAGGGTAAAAATAAAAAAGAAATGAAGCCTTGAGCTGAGCCATGTGTAAAACCTCAGACCAGAGAGATGAGTGTGTGTGTTTGTGTGTGTGTGTAAGTCACTCAGTCATGTCTGACTCTTGGCGACCCCATGGACTGAAGCCTGCCAGATTTCTCTGTCCATGGAATTCTCCAGGCAAGAATACTGGAGTGGGTTGCCATTCCCTTCTCCAGGGGATCTTCCCACCCCAGGTCTCCCATATTGCTGTCAGGTTCTTTACTGTCTGAGCCACCAGGGAAGCCCAGACAGGTGAGAAGTCTCACCAATATACCAGTATGAACAGGTCTTAAGACAAACATGAGATTCTTCCTTGAGTTCCCTCTCTTTTGTTCTCATATATACCAACATTCTTACACATATATACAGATAGCAATGCATATACAACATATGCTTCAAAATCTTAAAATTTCACAATACAGAACACCACATAATGTTAAACATACCAACTAGACAGGGTGACTGAAGATTATCTAAAAGACACACTTGAGCTTTTGAGAAAGGAATGAGCAATCTTGGGAACCAATAACTGTTTCTTGGAAACTATCAACAGCCTCATTCACATTAAACTCTGAGTTCATAGCTTTCGGTCCTCTTGGTGAAATAATATAAAACTCATGGCTTGAGTCTCAAATATTATCTTCTTTCATCGAGTTCCATAGTTCAAAGACCTACTATTTAAGCTTTATTCTCAACATTAAGGAGATTTCTGTCGATTTCAAATAATTATACTGTCTGACAAATGAAAAATGTCTACCTGAAAAAGTGAATAGATGACTTGCCTTTGAGGTATTACATAACTTCTTCCCTGCATTTTAAGCAATTTACTCAGAAAAATCCACTACTTGTATTATTATACTGCTAGATCCCTCTAAAAGTTTGACATTTACCATAGAGAAAAAGATGACTATATAGACCAACTTAGCTTTAAAAGATTCAGCTCAGCAATCTAAGAATAATTTTTATAATTCTATCAGCGATCTTAAAGGTAGGTTTACAGATCTTACACTTACTATGAGCTAGCTATATTGGCAAAGATAATTTCTTCTTTAAGAGCAATGTTGTGAATTTAGATGTAAATGTCTGTAGATTATCATTATTGTTTTTGTCTGCAGATGTTATTCTACCATGTTGTCATGGAAATTCTGAGCCTGTGCCTCTCAGAATGAATACAATACAAAAAAAATTTTGTACACCCCATGTATGTTTGGAAAATGAACCACTGTTATCACATATTATGGCAGATACTCTAACGCTAACTCTTGTAGTAGCATAATTTAAAAAATAATTCATACTCACACATACAAAGCACATGTATACATATTTACACTCATACATATACATATATACATGATACACATACAATCACATTCATGCTCATGGCATTTTAACAGGTAATTTTAAACCTACTTGCCCAAAAGGGCACAAAATACATGTACTTACACAAATTTACTATGTATATACTATACACATAGTCTGTATAGAGACACATGCATAGAAAGTATGTGTGTACACAGAAAACAGCAACATTTGTCACATACTGGTATTAGGTCCCATTTCATACTTAAGAATTATGGCTACAGTCTACACTAAAAAGTCATAAAATGAATATATATGACTACTCTTTAATTCTAAGGTCAGAAGGCTTATAGTTATATCACAGGAACTTGGTTTTACTATCACATTTTGGAATAGTGTTATTATCTGAACAAGTAGGCAATTTGCTAATTAAACAGACCCTACTGCTCTTCTATGTTACAGACTACAGCTTGAAGCAATATTCAGAGGAATCAGTTTGGTAGATGACATCTGAAAATGTAATATATCTGTTCTAAATCAATACTATTTCAATCATCTGTCCACAACTGAGTTGATGGCAGGTCCAATTAGTCAATAAGCATGCAAGATTTAGCATGTGACAATAAAATAGATTAACTCATCAAATAAACACACAGTTTATTTTTTAAAATCCTAAAAGCACTGTATGTTTTATTATACTAGACATGATGGAGCTACATCTGTTGTTCAGGCAACATTGGAGGAATCAGGGGGCAGTTACACGAAAGACCTGAAGTGTATGGGGGAATACTTAGAAAGCTCAGTAAGTGACATTCCCACCTAAAGGCCTGATATGAACGCTGTCCTCCAAACTGCACATCCTAGAGCTTGTGACTTCACTTACATTGACATCTCCTTTTAACAGGATGCAAACCCTTTGGGAAATGGGATTAACACTGATCACATGACACACTGCAGTAAAGTGAAAATATTTTCCAACATGATGCTGAGATTCCAGGAGAGAGGCTGGGTTCTATTAGAAATAGCTTAGAAGTAAAATGAAATAAAAATGTACACACAAGATGAGACAACTAGACAGGGAAACTGTGGAGTTATGAACCTAGAGCAAAAGCCAAAGGTGGCGAACGCCATTGTTTATGACTGCATAAAACCAGTGCAAAGGAACTTGGAAAACCAATCTCCAATTTTCTTTGACATGGTTTGTGCTGATCTAAGAACACACCAGTGGTTATCCACAATATTTTCCTTTAACCAAAGGAAACTTTTGAAATATAGAAAAACGCAAAACCACATACAGCACAAAGCCAAACCCTGAAGTATATAATCCATTAGATGCCTATTTTAGAGAATTCAAAGGAAGAAGCAAAGGGAATCCTAAAAAGAGGAAAATTTCTAAAAAGATCTCACTGTAGACTATTCCTTTTCCTTAACATATTTCCACTCAGCTGCAATGCTGTTTTAAAAATACAGTATGTATCTTGCACCTCTGTTCCATTCACAAAGAGTTAATTTTTTCCAGGAGAAAACATAAGATACGAGAAGATTTAGGGTGGAGTTCTTTATACAATCATTTGTAATTTAAAAGTTGAAGGGCTCTTTTTGTAAATCTTGTATTCTCTGTTTTTGCCTGAGTGGCCTAGTTTTAACCCTTTAGAATAAGTTCAAAACAACACCATTCAACTTGGCAAGTTCTCTTTTTAATAACGGTTAAGCGTTTTTACTTCATACTTTACGGGTGTCTGCTTTGGGTATAAACTACACAGGAAATTAAAGTTAAGGTAATGTACAAATCATGTTTGCTGCTTTCAAAGGGAGACATTTCAGTTGGCTAACCTGATTTACTTCTGCAGAACATGAAATGGTGTCATGGGACACAAATAGGCAGTGAATATTTGGTCTGCCGTCTGGGGACAGTTAGCAGACAAAATTCCAGTTGGCTTCTGGCTGTTTCCTACGTGCTAATCATCTACTCCTAGGTAGTCCAAAAGTCAGCCTCGAGACTGAACTATTAACCCCCAGGCTAAGCTATACTTGTAAATTTTAGAAATGTTAGAATTTGCCAATTTGCTTTAAATCTTGATGTCTTAACTATTTTCTGGAAGGACCTGGAAAGAGACCCTGAAGTTGTTTGACTGCAGGAGAATGAGCTCTGCTCTTAAACCGGGGCATCTTTTTTTTCCATGCGAGGTCCCATTTTTAAAATATGGCTATCCTATAATAAGGCTCAGGATTTATTAAGGAAACCTAGAATGGATAAAAAGTTACATTGACCTGTTTCAAAGGTAGGCTAAATTTTTGCATTAGGTAATTACATATTTAGCATGGAAAGAGAGATATAGTTTTGCTCTAACTAAATAAATCGAATGGAATTAGTGTCAAAGTGTAGTCAGTCATGCCTAAAATCAGATCAATATAAAAAATTAAATATTTTCTATGCTAGCCTTCACTGTGATCTGTGAGGAGGTAAGTACATAGGTGAATAAAGAAATTACATTTGTCCAGATACTTCTTGAGATGTGATATTTTGCTTCTTCCTTAAACTCTGAAACTAGCCAAATTTACTGACTGACTACCAAAAAGCAAGCTTTGATTCACTGTTGAATATGCTTCTAGCATGAAGCAAAAACACACTGGCATGAGAAGCCTTCTAGAGCAAGCAATGCATTAACTTTTCCTTTGCAAACAACTTTGTCCTTCTGGAAAAGTTTTATTTTTAAGGAATCTTAATTTTAAAAATTATTCCTTATCAGTTTTATGAAATAAAGAGGAAGGAGAGAGGTTCTAAACAGGTAATCCTGGAGTAGGCAGAAACATTTATAACAGACAATATAATTTTCATCAGTCAAAACAGAATGCAGGAAAATAAGTATATATCATTTAGGTCTAAGCCCACCATCTCTTATCTCTTAAGAATTATACTGAATGGGCTCTCTGGTAGGTAATGTGGGAAACCTGTCAAAGCAATTTCAAATATATGTCAGGGTAGGCCAATGGTCCACAAAGCAGAGGGCTGCTATACAGCCTACTTTGGTCGATACAACATACAAAACCTTAAAGAGTCAGCAGTTTTCAACAGTCAAACCCCAAAAGTTTGACATACCATGAGCAATGAAGGTGAGTGGTGAATGCATTAGTCAAACTGGTTACTTGCCTACTGATGTCCACACATGCGACTACTCATGATTAACTGCAGCAGTTATCAAATATTTTGCTTTCATAAAATTCATTAGTAATTAACTGCCATGCCAGACACTTCGTTTAGTCTAACAGGGAGGATTCTAGTGGACGGATTATAGTGGGACGAGTTGGTGATGGGGGTGGTCTCCGGCTAGAAAGAGAGAAAGAGAAAGGTAAAGAAACAAGTAGAGTAACTACTAGAAGGTTATCCCGAAGATACTGAGAAAGAGCCATCCCGCACATGCTCATGCACAAACAGGCTAGCAGGAACGGCTGCCATCTGTAATAACTTAATACTGTCACTTTTCACTCACCCAGCATTTTTTAATGAAAAGGAGATATTTTTCATATGCAAATCTTTCTAAAAACTGAAGTCCTCCCTCCCAATACTAATACAAATATTAAATCATTTACAAGCCATCTGAAAAAAATAAAAGCCATCAGAAATACACTGCATATTTCTCAGCCAGTAGAGTATGCCCACTCCAGCAACTAGTAAGGTATTTAGGCCTCAGAGACTGAAGGGGTCTGAATTTTTTTCCCCTTTATATAATGTTCTTCCTCTTTCTTTTTTTCCCCCTGTCAGGATGTTAACTATCATTCTCAATGCCCTCAGCAGTAGCTTTCTCCAATATATTCTATATTTTACTTCTAATTTACTGGGTACTAGAAAATCAGAAAATCAAGTTTTCTAGAGTTCTCTACAATAAGCATAAGCAGGCTCAGGGTGAGTCCCTGAGTAAATTGCATGAGCTCTGGCTTCTATTTTGGGTCCTAAAAGTTTTATTTTTAGTAACAGTATTGCTCACTTTCTGATTGGTGATGGTGTTTCTAATACCTGAGGTTTCTAAATAAACAAACTTCATATAATGAAATATTACTGTATCTGAGAATCTTCAGCTATATACAAACTAATACTCTTTATTCCTTAAATCCATACATTTACTTCCTAAATGCATTAATAAGCTTTTTATGTGTTTACTTGACTTTACACATCATATCTCAGAGGGTAATGTTTATAGCCAATAAAATTCAACAAATTCTGCAAATTGAAACTTTTCTTCTTGATAAAACTCTTCCATTGATATTTTTCAGAAAGAGCCCTTCCACCCCCTTTCTGGAATTACTGTCATAACATTAAATTTTCTTCTTTATTGGACACACAAAATTGATCCAATCAAATACTTTTTCTCAGGATGAAGGAGTGAAGTTAGAAAAGCTCAAGAAAATGGTTACGCAATGTTAAAAATTCCAGAGCTATAAGATAAAATTAGATGGTCAAGGAAAAATCAAAACAAAAGAGGTATCGTTGGTTAATGGGAAAAGTACCAACCACTTAAGCACAAACTCATAGAGCTTAGTGGAGTTTCTTTTGCCTCCGGTGCTTGAAAAATATCCAAAGAACTGTGGAGGAAAGGGTTTTTTCTTGGGAAGGTGCACGCCAGTTTAACCTCTTACACTAAGTCTTATCACTTAAGCAGCACTCAGTTTTTCAAAGTGTAACTACAGATACCTTATATGCACAGTATGGAACTAAACCAATTCCTACTAGCTGTTTAATTTGGGTAAACAAGTAAGTCCTTTTCCCACAGAAAGGCTACTAGCTAGTGTGACCACCAGAAATGTTTGGGCAGTTTCCTGCTGGGAAAAATCCTCCTGTTATTTTTTTCGCTTATGACAATGCAAAAACACCTGCTCTTTCACTAGCATACTGCTCATTTTCATTTGAAATGGTTATATGTTTAACTTGCATCCTGGCTTTGAACCCAGCCATTTTCTCCTTTGATGTGAACTTTCCAGAGGCCAGAGGTCATGTCCACTTGAGGTGTTTCACAGCACGTTTAGCATGGAGCTGCTGTCAATGATGTCCTCAATCAGAGTTCTCTTCTGATTCTTTTGTTTATTCCTCCCTCAACACCCACCTTGGTGAAGTCTTCTCTGACCCACCTTTTCCTATCTTGATGCTTCTCTAGCATCCCAACATATTTCTAGAATTAGGTTTATATATTTATTGCCACTGACCAGAAATGGACTGTGTCTTAGTCATCTTCAGTTTCTTGTGGTGTCTAGCTCAGAGATTGTCATTCACTCATTGCACATGTGACAAATGAATAAATGAAAGTTACTCCTAGAAGTAAGAAACAACTTATGAATACTTATGATAGCCACTGGTCTTTATATTATACTAAGGTATTTTTAAAAAATAAATCACTGTTCTAGCAAAAAAAAAAAAAAACAGCTACAATGGCATGTAGAGTTTAGACTCTTAGAAACTCTACCTACAGGATATTTGACTGTTTAACTGTTTAGTAGATGTTTGGAATAAATACTAAATCATAGGCCCTTCCTCGGGGAGTTTGATAGTCACATAACCTACAGAAATATATTCTTAGCATTTTAGCAGTTATAGGAGGAGTGAGAAAGTTGGCCAGAATTTGAACCTGGAAAAGTAAAACTCCACCAGAAGGCTCAATAATGGGATGGACTTAATTAGGGGATTTTATTTGAAAAAAGTAGACTTGAAATGACAAATGCAGCGAGGGGCAGAATACAGGGTAGCATGGTGGGATAGAAACTGTTCCATGCATATGTGATAGCTTGGACTAAGTGTTGTGGCCAAGAGAGCAAGGAATGCAACTGAGTTCTCTTCTGATTCTTTGGTTCTTGGCTTAAATGTCACACCCCAGCACTTCCTGACCATCTAATAATTTCCAACCACCACTCCTCACCACTTCATGGTTTTACGCATTTCATAGCACTTAACTGTTTGCCATTATGTATTTACTAGCTTATGGCCTGTGTTCTCCAGTAGACGGCAAATTTCTTGAATGCAGAGACCACATATTCTGTATTTATTACATATATTCAGCATTCAGTATAATGTGATTAGAAGACAGTGAATAAATATTTATTAAATAGCAGACAAACAAGTGAATGACTGAAAAGTACCTACACAAAGATGTTCAGACAGGCTAGAGTATAGACTAGCTCAAGGAGGGTGGGTCCAATGAGGCCAGAAATGCAACTTTTTTTGAAGCATTTGTCAGAGGCTTATACTTGAGACAGCACGTTTACACAGAAGTTGAAGGATGTGGATTTTAGCTTCAACTGCCAATTTGTATAATCATTAGCCACTAAACTTCTCTAAGCCTTAGTGTTCTCATCTGTGACACAGGAGACTCAGACTAGATGATCTGTAACACAGTTACGCACTGCATGTACAATTTATTGAGCATGTACTATGTGGTCTGTATTATGCTCCATAATTTTTAAAAACTCAAATCTATTCATAGTGGAATACAAATAGGCTAAGACAAGTATGCAAGTGGTTTTACTACAGCACCCCATCTTAAGTGGAAAAAATGAGGCAAAATTTTGTAATTCAGGCTCAGAGCTTGAAAATACAATAATGTGGTTAAAGCAGGGGCAAATATGATTTTAATCATGGCATATAAAATTTGAAAGTCATAGGAGAATGTAGGTCTATAATGGGGTTAAAGAAACTAGAAATTAAGTGGGGAGGTGGAAGGAATGGACTCAATGATAGAGACAGAGAATAGAAAGATCGAAATACTCTGATGGCACAGCAACTTCTCCTTAATCTCCTCTCCAATCTTTGGGCCGTGTTGATGTGATGCAACAAAGTCAACGATAATAGGCAATTGCAGAAAGAAGGCAAGTCAGGAAAGCAAAAAAATACAAATTTCTCTTATGTGCCAGGTCTTTTGTTTATCTTGTTCATCACCATATCCCAGAACTCAGCTTTGTCTTTGGCTCATGCTATTTTTTTTTTTCCAAATAAATAAATCAGGAGAACCTATCCATTATGAGCACTTTAAGGGAGTCCCTAGGGCACTAAATAGGCACTGCAACCTGTGTGGTGAATTAATGATTGAAAAAGAAGAAAGATCAAATTTCCATCATGGTCTATTAAAATAATTATGACATCTTTAAAATATGCCTACTGTCAAGTTAAAATAACTCATACATGTACTTAGTAATTAAAAATCCTAAAGAGCTGGTCAAGCCTTCTGGAAGAAATAGGCACCATTTTATTTCTAAACAATAACCCCTTGATAATCTGTAAAGGAAACAATCCAAGAGGAGCATCGAGTTGTTCAGTGTGAATTTTCTTAATAAGTAATGCTAAGATGTTTGCCAACTTCAACACCAGAAAAACATTTAAGGTTTACTGTTCAAGTTCATTTCATTGGTCCAGTTCCTAACCATTCAAAGAGTTTCCAAAGACATTCACCTCATAAGACAGTTTGTTTTGGGCCAAGCAGAGTTATTTGTTTTGTACCAGATTTTCCTCCATTACTTTGCACAGAGATGGGCTTCATTAAATTACCCATTATATTGAAATGGAGCATCTTGCATCACTTAGTGTTTATTGAAACACTGTGTGGTGTGTGGGCGGTTTATGGTTACGATAGAAGAGCCATGTTTCTGCTTCCAAATCAAAGGGAAAGATGTAACACTTAAAGTTGCATTTGTAGCTGCAGGGATGGGCCGGGTGCATTATTTTGGACAATGACAAATTTTGTAAGAAAGTCGAATGTTCATATGGGGTGGGTGGCATGGTGGGGGAGAAACTGGCTACACTGATAAGAGAGAAGAATGAATCAATTCTCTTATTGTTTCATTTGATTCTTTTCTAAGAATGGGAGAACTAAATCTTCATTTGCTCTTCTCTGGATTAGCTGGTTCTGAGTATTCACAGTGGGTGACCGATCTTAACAGGGGTGCATCGTAACACCAATTACTGACATGGCTTGGTCTTTCTGCCCCTGTCTGTATTTCTCTTCAGGATGGAAAGTGAGATTTATCTATAAGTTTGTGAGCCAGACTAGGCCTATGTAGCTCAGGCTCCATCCTTTCCTTACTTAAACCAAAATATCAGGACTCCCAGGCCAGCATTTTTTTCTATAGGGCAGTTACATGGGCATGTTCTAAGGGTATGTCTCTGAAATTAGACTGTACATCAGAACTCCCTGGAGGGTTTGCTAAAACAGAGGTTTCTAGGTCCCACACAGACTTTCTATAGGGGTGAGACATTTCTAGTAAGTTCCTCGATTATGCTAATGCTGCTGGTCCCATGCTTTGAAAACTGTCTGAAGACATAATAAATGATTTTGTCTTTGCTTTCTTAGCAATTCATTTCACTTGCCAGATAAAGTCAGAGCAAAAAAGAGAAAGTGCTGGGAAAAACTATCTTAAGAAAGATGAAGAAATGGTTGTGGAAATTTTTGATACCTTTGGAAATCAGATTCAAGCATGGGTCAAATTGGTTTTAGGTTTATTTTGTAAAGACTGAGATATTATACTACAGTAGTTTTTTTTGTTAGTCATCACCAGAAAAATAAATACTTGTTTAGAGAAGCTTGCTCATGAACATGGCAATGGGTGCAGACACTAAGCACATCTAACCATGTCATCTTTGAAAAGGGTACAACTGAAGCCCAGCCTAATCAGTTAGGTGGACCCAAGTTTAAAAAAATAAAAAACCCTCAAAAAAATCAAAGACTGATACTTTTAGGGGAATTATATTTGCCTACAAGGACAGCTATTTGCATAAAAAGGATATGTAATTTATACCATAAGCTCTACTTATTAGATATAGGTAAAGCCTTAAAATATAACTGTTTCAAAATTTAATTTACATGTAATTGCATTTAGAGTCATTTGATCTTATTGGTGAAAAGATAAAAAAGAAGGGTTTTGTCCATCTAAATACAAGAAGTAAAGTATCTTTCCTTTTTGAGGGCTACATAGGATGAATTTCTTAGAGAACAAAAGCAAAAACTGCTTCTGAACTTTCTAAAGTCGTGACGCATGCCTCCCACAATGGACTCTGCTGTGCTTGGTTCCCAAGTGGCTTCAGGCAAAAATTGCTCTGATGGCGTCTGAGTCAGTTAAATGGGGAATGCCCATAGTATCTCCTTCCCAGGAACTGAAATGCCTTACTTCTCCATGACCCTCTTGAATAACTTAATCCTTGCATCATTTTTCAAAGTTTAAGGCATGTATACATAGTTTATCATCTGAACAACATTATAAACTTCCCATGACCTGAGAGTACGCCTTATCCTGCTTGCAGCCTTTTGTAGCACCTGTAGGGGGCAGTGTCTCAAGCAGGAATTCAAGGACATGAATAAGTGAACATGCCCTGGAATAAATCAGACAGGAGCACACCTCCAGGTGAAATAGAAAGGCAGCTAACTATGACCCAGGACTTCCTCTTGCTAATGCCTGCTGTAAGAGAACAGACTGTGGGACACAGTATTTTTAAATTTCAGCACAGCATTGTGCTTTGCTTCTTAATTTGAGCATTTATTAAAAAAACAGGTTTTGCATATCTAAAAAGTCCAAGGCGAGGTTCAGAAAAATCCTATGAACAGTCATGATTTTGTCCACATGGAAGATAATATTTTGTAATTGTCAAAAACACTATAGGATGCTGTCCAGCATATTTTTGGCTCTTTTAGCTTTGGTACAGAGTGAGCCAGTACTGTCCAATAGTTTACAGTAGATGTTGGAAACAACAGAGAAATTGGAGTACATTTAAAGGATTCAAGAGAAATTTTCTAATATGACTCTTGCTACATTTTAGAGCCAGCATTTCTTTCCCCTGTGAAAATGAACCCATGATTTTTAAATGTATGTCATTGGGAAAGTATGAATCAACTGATGAACTTTGAAATAAGAACATAAGGGGAAAAACAGTCAGTAACTTTTATTTGAAGATGCAAACATATACTGTATAAATCAGTCTCTGAGATAACTGGTCATATAATCCACCTTGCCACACTTTTTTCACTTTATTTTAAACGTCTGACTCGGGTTCCACCTGTAAGGATGGTACAGATAAACCCACTTCTGTGGTTGCAGCAAAAAGGCAGCTTAAGGGATGATATGCCTACATGAACTCCGCTCATTTTATGATTTGTAAAAAGAATTAGCCAGGCAAGGTTTTAGCACAGAAGGAATAGCACAAAAACAAGAAAGTGTGCGTTTAAATCATTTCTTAAAATACACTAAATATTGGGCTAATTCTGAAAATAAACTTTGATTAAACATTGTATATCAACTCATTTTGTTTTCTTTCATTCACTCAATAAGCCCTGTTTATGTGCTAGGTACTGTATAAAGCGTTAGGGGTACAGAAATAAAGACAGTCACTGCCCAGGAATTTCTAGTTGAGTTGGGAAGAGAGACAAGTAAACAGTGTTCACAGTTGGGTAAGTGCAATGACAGGATTATGCCTCAAGCGCTTCAGGGACACCTGGAGTCTTAGACTGGAGATGGAAAGAGGTTGGGGCGTTAAAAGGGCTTGAAGAAAACAAAAAGTTGAGGGTGCCGGCATTCCAGGGATAGGAGATAGTATGTATGAAGGGGGTAAAAAAGCTAGAAAAAGTACTGTCAGCTTGAGAAATCAAATGTCTCATTTTTTATCACAAGTGGCAAAACTACTTGTTTTAATCCAAGTGCTAATTCACAAAGCAAAGTTTTTGAGGGTTTTTTTTGTTTTAAAATATGATTCCTAAAAACCATTACTTCTGACCTTTTTATATTTTAATTTCTGTACTATATCACTGACAACAGAGAAGCTGGGTAGAGAAAAAGACTAAAAGGTATGCAAAGAAACAGAAGGTCAGAGGAATATAGTGAGGAGAAAACTACACAGAGAGAAAGGAGGTGGTTTTTAAAGAGATTCACACACACATGGTTATTGAATGAAGTTACACAGTGTCCCCTCTGAGGATTTTTTTCTCTCTTTGTCTCTTTCTCCTCTTCTTTCCCTTCCTTCTTCTCCCTCTCTACCTCTCTCTCTCTTTCAAGAAATCCCCAAAGAGATCTAAGAACTTACATGCATGGATGTAGAAACCTAGTCCCACTGATGGTAGCTGGGGCAAAGCTATTTCTAACCCTCTTCATCGTCTTCTGTCCTCTTCTCCCTGCCCTTCCCCTCACTCCCACACCAGGCACCAGGGGAGGGGGTTGGCCAATTCAGACATCTGGGGGAAGGAGGAGAGGTTGGGAAGGAGGTGCTAAGGACCAGCTACTGGGAGAGGCGAACTTTTACTTCTGAGATGTACACTGCTTTGTCACCTCAAATCAGGGAGAAGAAATGAAAAGAAACAAGGATGGGAGGAAAAAGACAACACTGGATCTCTCTATGAAACTGTAAAATTCACTTCTGCATTGGAAAGGTGGGGAAGACCTTTTCTCCTTTCTGACAGACAGCAAGAACATTCTGGGCATGAGTATCCAACTTGGGGCCTGACCTCAAATGGGGTAAAGGTGTACCTTAGACATATAGATGCAAAAGTTAACTTTCCAATTCCTCTTATTTTTGTAACAACAACAACAAAGATTGAGCATGAGGAATCTGAACATTTAAAGAAGATTTATGTCATACCAAGGTTTCATTTTTGCCTGACTTGTGAAACCTAGTGAATTAAAAAGCCAGTTTTAAATGCACCACATCGTATTTTTCTGGTCATGTACCAGTCCGAGAGGAAAAAATGGAGATGAGGTACCGTTTACTAATTAGAATCCCAGTGATTAAAAAAAATTCCAGCAGGAGGAGCTCTAACATGCCTTAGAGTTCAAGCTTGAAAAACAAAAACACTGAAAGCAAACAGAAAAACAGAGAGGTGGTGTGCTTTGCAAGCTGCCATGTCAGTGAACAAATATGTGACTGAGTCCAATGAAATGCTTAGTGCGAAAACAGAATGGCTCACACTTTCTCTCTTCCACAAGTCTCCGTGTTCTGATGCAGTTAAACTGGGCACGGATCTGTGGTGTCAGGGAGCAAAAGGTTGATTTCTGGGCAAGTGTAGATATTATTCTTTTCCTCTTGAAGTATCATATTGTTTCTAAATGAGTCTTCTGACATTGGCTCAAAAACTGCCATTTTAAAATGAAATCTTCATCGGCGTTTGAAGGTCCTACAAAAACTCCTGAATGTTCTTCTCCTTTACTCTGCGGCTTGTTGGACGCTTTTTTTAAAATGAGAGAAATGCTGTGTTTGTAAAAACTGGTGCTAAAAGGGCAAGGAATCATAAGTCCCCTGGGCCATGTAAAGAGTCTGCAGAAAGAATTACAGCTTTCTAACACACTCACACACATCAACTGGAATACAAAGAATTTACTCAGGAAAACAGTGAGAAGTATATGAATTTAACAGTTACCGGATTTTGGGGGTAAGCCTTTCCATTCTGGACAGTGTTGTGGGAGAGGGATGGGCAAGTGGGTGCACAGTATGATCACAATTACTTAACCTGAAGGAAATTTTCAACCAATCCCTTCTAATCGTTTGCCAATAAGAAGTCAAACTTTTTGTTTTACACCTTAATGGTATGCCCACATTTAAAAATTTTATACAAGCTCCTACAGAAACTTTAACTAGACCAATTCAGGCCAAAAGTCACTAAATAAAGCTAGTCTAGACGGAAAAATCTATGAAAACCATATGTCTTTTAGGCATCTGTCGTAGAAAAAACTGCCATCATCTTGGAGAAATAGTTCGCAAAATATGCTTTTAGGAAAACACTGCTGTAATGACCATGGGAGCCGTGCTCAAGAAGACGGCTGGGGAGAGTAAAGCTACAATGTGTACAAACGAGAGGCTCTCATTTCTACATATATCTGTCTGTAGCCATCACTGAAAGGATGGGCAAAGGCAGATGTAACTTACATTTCCACCCTTCTAGAGGGACCAAAAAAGTTTACAGTTTTGTTCCTCCACACCCCCACAGAACGTTAGACCAAGGGATCTCAAAGCATCTCTGTTCTCACTCACAGAAAACTGTTTTGAATAATCTTGTACATGGATGGGGCCAAAAAACCAGAACATTTTCTTCTGATTATTACCTCATCCAGCGGGCCTGCCAAACACAGCTAGAAGGCAGGTGTCCGATAGAAGTAACCAACGGAGACTGTCCTATATAATTGGGTGTAGTGCCTAACTTAGAGACAAAAGGGATCAGAAGGATGGGGGTACAAAGCAGGAATGCAATGAGCATGCAGTAAGGCAAATGTCCTAAAACCTTGCCTTTCTGCTTTAACATCGCTTTCTGGACTGGAGACAGCAGTCAGCAATACCTTCGTTATTCTAGCTCCATGTTTTTGTATCCCAAAATGCACTTTAATAAGTGGTATGAAATCCACAGACAAAAATGTAAAGGTTAACTTTAATGATAAAAATAACAACATACAGACAGAAACCTGAACAGTCTACAGAGACTGGGAAAGCATTTGTAAGTTGCAAAGATTCCCTGTGACCCTCAAGAATATTTTGCTGAGACTTCTTGCTCTACAGGGAAGGGAACAACACAGTAACAGTGGTTATTGGTATGAATGCCCCATGTGCTGTTCAGTCACAAGACTGAATAAACACTATATATCAAATGGAAAGGGTCCTGGGTTGAAGGAGGCGAGTATAGTTAAAAAAAGAGGGAAATCTACAAGATGTCATCAATCACACACTGAAGATTTAAGCAAAAGCAAGAAACACGATTTCAACATGTTTATTCAAAGATACGGTGCTTCAAAATGAATTTCCAAATACTTATTAGTTTTAGAATATTAAGATGGTAATGGGGTAGTTTAGAGTGTTGGAAATATTAAAACAAATCAAGCAATCATATCAACAACCCTCATCACAGATCCTTAAACTGAACTGGAGAGCATTTAAGTAGGTTAATCAAAGTCCACTGATGAATTGCAGGGATTTTTATGGTCCATTAATTTCAGTCCTGAGAGTTCTGATACTACTACTATTACAGCTAAAACTATAATGTTTCTTTCTTTCAAAGGATGTGTACAGCATGGATTTATTGTGACTTTAGACCCAGTTACGTGGAGGGAAATTACTGCAGTGGTTTCTCTAGTTAACACATTTACTAATGTTTCCTTAATTTTCCACCCCAAGAGGCAATAATTAAGGTAGCATTGGCCTCACATGAAGTTTTATTATTTTAGTTATTAAAATACTTTCCAATACTGCTAAGAAGTAAAAAGAAATTCTAGTTGTTTTAAAAATAAGTAGACGTTTTCCTCATTTTTATAGCTTTACTCCATGAATGGTGGTCTAAAAGGCAAAGCAGAGTGCAGACTTTCTGGCGAAAACACTTGCGCACGAGACTAGGAGGAGATTTATTTGAGGGAAAAGCTGCATTCACTCTTAAAATTGGCTTCAAAAGCAATCCTAATATAAAGTTTAAAAATGTACATGGTACAGAATATACCTTACATAATTATCCATTTCCAAGTGGAATAATTCCATTTTAGATTCTCTCGGCTGCTAAATATCTTTAAAAAAGGCTTTCCCATCTCCTCTTATCATAAAAAGTCTCATGCTAGATGAATGTAAAATATACTGAAATGTAGATAAAGCTGCTCATGAAAATCTGAAACTTAATACAGGTATCTATTTACATGGTGGAGGCAACTGGCATATTTGATTGTAAAATAAGATTATTTTCCAAATCATATTCAGAGCCACCTGAGGTTTCCTTTCTCTTGGGTTTCAAAATTGCCAATGACACCTGGGGATTCACTTGTGGTGATATATCTAGTTGGTGGTTATCTAGTCTTTCCCTTATTCTCTCTTTCTCAAAAACAAAACAAAAACAGAAAAAGGATAAAGTTTACTTCTAAATTTTATATTAACCTACACATTTACTGGGTTCCCATAACAGCAGCAAGGACAGTATTATCCCATTTTTCAGTGTATAATCCCAATGGGGGAAAATGCTGACTTTATGAAGATTTGGAATTCTCTATGTGTCTGAGCAATTAAAATCAAGAAGGCCTGGCCTTGTCATTGACCATGAGCAATTGAGAATTTTGCCATTTACCATTTTGATTAAGGATCTTTCCCCCTGGTCCTTGGATAGAATGTGTTCTTTCTACAATTCATATGAGCTGATAATTTTGGCTGGAAAACAGGAGTGGACAGTTCCTGGTGTTTATGGGGATGGTTAAAAAATAATTTCAGAAATTAGAGCACTCGTTGTTTGTGGATTTGCCTACCGTGTGGCTCTGATGCCTGAAAAGTAGCCAGAAAGAAAAGAAAGTATTGTGCCATGATGAGCCTGCCTCGGTTCTTTGTGGCTTTTGACACTGCCCTCCGTAGGAATTCTATTTCTGGTCAGAGTTGCCACATGAGCTTAAACTTTATCTAAATACTGGTAATGTGGCATCAGTACACAGGCAGATTCTTACAAACCCAGTGCCTTTCCAACATGCCCCTCACCCCCCACCTCCTCTCCTACATTTAAAAATACTGGCTAGACTAAAAGTGTAATATTCTTTTGGAAACAGCATTGGGTAAGCCAGATGGATTTCATTTGGCAACTAAAGGGTGTAAATATATGTTTAGATTCAGAGGTTCCCCTAGACAATGGTTACAAGATGTTGGCTACAGTAAGCTGAGGGTTTCGATGTAGGGCATTTAAAAATTCTATATTTAAGCAGCAATAAAATTATGACAAGTAGACCAGAGCCATCAAACCCTCAGTTAAATCCTCAGTTCCTCTCTCATACAACTAGAGGTAGGCATATAACGCATATTCTGAGTGAAAAATGCAGCATTTACATTTTCATGTTTAATTTCCTGGCTATTTATTGGCTGAAGTGGCTCTAGTAAGCTAAATTTCACTTCTGATTTTTTCCTCGTAACTGATAAATCAGAGGGAGGAAGAAGTGTCCAGCAGCTCATTCTTGGAGCTGGCTGCTTACAGAAAATTTAGAGGTGAAAGAGCCATGGATCATGCTGTGCCATGAATCTCTGAAGTCACTGAAAAACATGCCATCTGACCATAACTGCCTGAAAATGAAAAATCGTTCCCCGTAAAACCGTTCTTTTCTTACAGCAAGGGAGACAAAAGAGGGCGGTGATGAAACAGAAGTACTAGCTTGTGTGCGTCTGCAAGACTGTGGGTCTGCTTACACTGGGTAGAATTGTTTTCTTTTCTTTCAGCTGACATCAACTTGTATGTAGGAACATTCAGCAGATTCCAGCTGGTGACAGTTGGCTGCTGACGGGCTACAGGACGAATAACAACTATTGACTGTGCGTTTTTCACTGGACAGTGGCTCTTGTGCCAGACTCCAGTCTTGGCTGTTTTCCTCGATCAGGTGAAACCAGGGGCAGACGGGCTACCCTGAAACTCAGAAAGGCTTTCCCTTCATTGTTGAAGCTTAGCAATGTAGAGCCCCAAACAAGAACAATGACAGAGCTATTTGCTATTATTTGTTGTGAGACGTGGAAGAAGTTGTTTCGTTAACTCAGTGCCAGTTACCATGGGGCTGAGATGGTATATGGTCTATTGTCATATTTATTGCCCTGCTTTCTGTCTGCATTTCTGTTGTTTGTACTGTCTCATGTAGATCCTTTCTTATTTTCCTTTTTCTTGTGCCCTCCTGCAATATCAGATGCTTGAAAAAGTAAGATAAGGGGCACATTAAAAATTTAAAGGCAATCTGAAATCTACCTTGACACAGCTGTAAAGCTCCCACATTCCTGGGCCTGACCTAAACAGACTGCCACTCAGTCTGGACTGTGGTGGGATGGAGATATTTGTGCAAAGTAACTCAAGTTTGCTAGACCCAAGAAGGAAACCACCAGACTAATTTACTTCCACTCGAACTAGAATGAAACCAAGACCCTGAAGAAAGAAAACCTTTGACATTAACCATTGATCCACTCTAGTGAGTTAATATGTTACAACCAGAATCACTGTGGTATTTGAATGATTTTGATGAAATATTTAATAGAGAGGCTCAAATAAAATTAAAAGACATTTTCTTTAGTGAACATCTTGTGGCCAAATTTCTATATTCATGAAAATATATTAAGCATCATGACAACTCATGGTAAACCTACAACAAATTATTAATTACATTTGGAGTTTCAGTAACAAATTCTGTGACATAGTAGCCTCACAATATGCCTCAAATATAAAGAATCAGAAAGAATGCCTTTGAAGGTGTTTCTAGTCTCAGCAATTATACTTTGTAAAAATCCTTGCTTGACTTTTAAATCCAGTTGCTAAATATAAAAACTGTTCCCTGAAAAATCAGAACACCTAATCATAAATTTATCTGTTTGTTCTTTAAAGGAGAAAGATGGTGAGGAAAATAGAAAGCTCATGGCTGAAATCAGAAATCACAAGATGAATTCATCATTCATCCAAAGACACTCAGCTACTAAAAGAAGTCATGCTTTTAGAGGGCTGTTGAGGAGGGAGTAAGTCAGGATGTTTCCAGAACATGACTGTTGAGGAGTCAGACACAGGCTAGTCCCACAAGTTGCTTAACTGTCCGTGAACCCTGAGCCCACGACTTCAAGGCTCGGCAGCTTCGTCCTTCATGGCACCAAACCTTGATATTAGGGATGCAAAGACACACTCATAAGAATCACAGGTTTTCTCTTATTCAAAATTTGGGGGACTGGCTAAAAACAAAACGAAACAGGGGAGCCTTATCCCTAGGCAAAAGGGATTCTGTGTTACCTGTCAGTTAAATCAATGCACAAAATATGTATGCATAAAAGAGATACGGTACAGAAGACATCAAGGTCAACCATTTAAAACAAGATTAAAGAAAATCAAAGGGCTTTTACTTCTGTAAAGAAAAGAAAATGCATGCATGGACTGTCTCTTCACATAAAGAACTGACTTATCTTTTGCTATGGTTAGTTGAACCATGAATTACTGAGAATGTGGGGCTGAGAGGAGACTCTCAAGGCGCTCCATGTAAAGTCAGGGAAACTAAGTCTTGGAAAGAGTGCAAGTGGGAGGCCCTGGGGTAATCTTAATGCTATTCTAGGGCTGTCCCCGCAAGGCAGGGACCCCAGTATCACCATGGGCCTCCCCAGAGACTCTTTCTGTGCAGCACTCTTGATATTCATGCTGTGTTTCTGTCATGTGAGTGAGCTGGAGTAAAAGCTAACCTTTTCTCTGATTCACTTGTGTCACTTTTAAAAGATACCATCAGACTTGGTGACGGGGTGGTTAAGAGAAAGGACTTCTATTTTAAAAAAAGTTTTTTTGTTTTTTTTTTTTTAATAGAAGACTGGGTGATGAGGTAAGTGAAGTCTGCTTTTCCTTGGATAGAGACCCTTCCTCCCACCCTTATCCCCTTTTGACCGTTGCAAAATAGCTTAGTCCAAGGAAAGGGGAGAAGACAAATGAATAAAATAATGCCAGAGTCACTGTTGCCAGGAAAAACACACTTTGATTCAGTTAATTTGTTCTGTTAATGTCAAAGGCTGTGATTCCCAATTAGCTAATTTTAAGAAGCTCTAACTGAAAATAACTACATCAGCCCTAAACTTAGTGTTTGGTCAAACATTAGGATCTTCAAGTAAAAGAATAGGGCCCCTAAAGAGGTACTGATGTCTGTTTAAGAATACAGTGCTAAACAAGGACACGACTAAATGGGGTTTTCCAACTGGGTTTTAGCCCCTCCAGAGAAGCTGATGGAGGTGAGAGAGGAGGGGGACACATGAAAACTTCTAGCAACAGAAAATGTTCCCCAAGTCAGATTTGCGTACAATCAACTTTCTAATGGTAGAATTATCCCTGTTGGTGAGACTCTTTGGGACAGAAATGCTTCCCTAGTTCAGGAGGAATTAATTAAAGCAGGCATGTAGTTTGCAATATTTCTAGCTCCCTCACTGAAAGGCTCCATGCACATAAAACAGAACAGCTTGAGCAGCTGAGAAAACCTGGGCCAAAAATGACTCCACCAGCCTCTCTCCTTCCTCTTCCTTTACATTGAATTGGAAAGATACAATAATAATCACTTAAAAAAAAAAAAAACCCAAAACACCCAGAACACTCATGGTTTCTGTACAACTGTAAGCACTTTCATTATGTCTGAATAGGGTCATAATAAATATATGCGCTTAAAGGTGAAAATCACAAAGTGCTAATGAAATTGTGAATTATCCAGAAGAAAACTAAGCACGGGCACACAATGGCAGAATCTTTTGCTGCTAAAAGTTCAGTTTCTGCCTTTGGAACATTAAAGCCCAACAGGGAGCTGGTGGGGTACCCCTTGTGCTGTCTTGTCATATTATGAGTTTCTGGTTTCAGATAAAAGGGGAGAAAGGGCCCTTAAGAAAGCAAAGGACTGGGGGAAAAAATTAAATTTCCTTCTCGGAAAGCTAAGGGTTGGTTTTCTGAAGATGATGGATAATGGCATTTCAAGTTTTTTAGATTTTAATAGAGAAAATGGAGGCAAGTCATGGAGGGAAAAGAGAATACATAAATAAATAGAACAAGGTGAAGTTTCCACAAGAATTCCCTCAACTTTTTCTTTCTTTCTTTCTATCTCTGTCCCTCTTTCCTTTCCTCTCTCTTTCTTTTTTTGAAATCTTAAACCTCATTTCTGGCTTGCATTTGGTAGGATTCCCGCTCTGGCTTTTATTAAAAACAGACTTTATGTGGTCAGAATTCTCCATCTAAAGCTAAACTTTAATAGGCATAAGGATCCTGACAGAGTCTTTCTTGCTCTCTCTCAGGTGACCAACCCCCTGCCCCTCCAGGGATTTCCCTCCCAATGCGCAGAACTGGCGCTGAAACTCGAAGGCTCAGCAGAAAACAACCAACTTTCCTCTTTTACTCAGAACTCTCATTTCTGTTTTACATTTGAGACCCTTTGCAAGGCCAGATCAAATTAATTCTGGCTCTAACTTGAGAATACTCTAAAAATTTTGAGTAACACAACCGTTGTCCTATAAATTCCCGAGTGCAGACGACTAAAAGCTGGAGGTCTCCCTCTCCAGCTCAGGCTCTGGAGGCCGATTCCTGCCGGCTACCCTCTGTGAGCGAGCTCAGAAATACCAAGGGCAACTCCACCTGGCTTACCAAATCAATTTAGCGTTCAGCAGTATCTCTGAAGGGTATTGGCAAGCCAGCTTATCTGAACCCAAGAAGTGAAGCAGCCAAGCGAGCAGGCAAAGACATGCACTTTCATTCCTGAAGACAGGCATCCCCAGGTTGCTCTGGTTCCTTCTTATAGCTAAACAGACAAAATAGCTGACTTCAAGGCTCCTATGTGGGACTCTAACAGCCCTCCCCAATGGCCTCCATACGTTATTGGCACAATGGCAGACCTTTTCCCAGTCAATCTTAAGTTTCCTAAAACAATCATCTAATTTTGCTTATAAGTGAGGCTCAGCACTGACCTTTATGCTTGATTACCTGGAAGGGACAGTCTTTTGAATGCTGCAGTACAGAAGTTCTCAAGGGGAGGGAGATTAACTCCCCCAAACCAGTGACAATGTCTGGAATCATTTTCAGTGGTCACAACTCAGTGAGTGCAACTGACATCCAGTGGGTAGAGGCCAGGATGCTGCTAAACGTCCTAAAATGCACAGCACGACCCACTCAACAAAAACGTCCATAGCGCTGAGGTGGAGAAATCCTGACATTATGGTTAGGAGACTCAGCTCTGGAGTCAGACTGCTTGGTGTTGAAGCCCAGCTCTGTTAGGGCCTGGTTGAGTGCCTTGGGTAAACAGCTTAACCTCTGCATCTAGTCTGTAAAATGGACAGTCACCTAACTCGTGGCGTTGTTGTGAGCATGAAACAAAAATGAACCTGCAAAGCTCTCAGGACGATGCCTAGCATACATTGTGGTGGTGGTGGTTTAGTCACTCAGTTGTGTCTGACTCTTTTGTGACCCTATGGACTGTAACCCACCGGGCCCCTCCATCCATGGGATTTCCCAGGCAAGAATACTGGAGTGGGTTGCCATTTCCTTCTTCAGTGGGTCTTCTCAACCCAGGGATCGAACCTGGGTCTCCTGCATTGCAGGCATATTCTTTACTGACTGAGCCACCAGAGGCAGACATGACTAAAGCGACTGGGCACACACGCCCGCAAAGCAAACATTGAGAGCTCAATAAATATTATCATTTTTATTATCAATACTAGAATTTAGCTCAGTTCCAAGTCCTCAGTATAAATCAAATTTACTGAGGTTAGAGGAAAAAAAAACTGGTTTGAGAGTACACATATCCTCTCTGATGGGGACCACAATGGTGATGGTAATAACATCCACCGTGATTTAAGTTGATGAGACTCATTCAAATACCCCATCTCATATGATCTGGGCAACAACCTTGTTGAGTCTTTATTTCATAGATGAGGAGCTCGTGGCTCAGTCTGAGCTGCCCAAGACCTGCGGCAAATCAAATCTTCTGATTTCACATTCCCTTCTGTTCCTCTACACCTCCCTTTGCTTAGTGGTTTAGGGCGCCCCTTCTTCTCTTCACTACACCCAACAGCCCTGAACATTGAAATAAATGTAAGCACTGTAATTAGAGCATGAGGTGACTCAGACTTCATGGGTGGGCAGAAATCACTTCTCTTTTGACAGTACAAGCATAGTAAGGTTTTCCTTCATGGAGTATACAAACATTTTAATCCTCTGAATTGAACTTCTAAAAAATTAGCTTTCTCTATGGGTTATTTTCTTTCCTTTTTAAATTTCTGATGTTGAAAAAAAAAAAAAACCTAATTCCCTGTACTTTCAAAATCTCGAATTAATATATTGACTGTAAATGTATGAAGGTGAGACTATAGTTTCAACTGTATGTGGTGTACATGATTTCAAGTTTCAGTTATTTATTAGCTATTTTGTTTCACAATTAAGCCTGAAAATCTGCTTATAAATGCCAAAATGTATTATTCAAATGTACAATGTTCTGTTTTATTTATTGTCAGTGACCGCATACAGCAGTCATATGTCTGTGTTAAAATAAAAAACAATTGCAGATGAATCAGCCAGATTTTTACTCAGCCTACATTAAAGTTAGTGACATTGGGCTTAAGGGTCAAAGTTCGGAGGGTAGATGGATAATATTCCTTGAAGTCAGTGGTTTTATGGAATTCCTCTGGTAATAGAAAAGGCTAGGCCTTAGCTTGTGATGCTCTGGTGACCTAGGGAGCACACAGCTTGCAGCAAACCAGCCACTGGCTCTTTCATTTCAAAGCTCTCTGTCAAATTCTACAAACAGCTGCCAAAATGTTATTCATCTGGACCTAAGTTTCTGTGGTTCATTTAGTTTGTGCCAGTAGAGAAAGGAGAGTGTAGTCCATATATTGGTTTCTAAATGGAGTCATGGGTTCAGCAATCTTCCTATGATTCCTCTCCAGGGGGAGGGGGTACCGCAAACATGTAGGACAGTATCTTTGCCCTTTTCTTTTCCAAATCAATTTTGTCTGTCATGCTATAAGAGAACCCACGAGCATCCCACCCCCCAACCCCCCTACTTGGCCGCGTGCAGAACACTCACCTCGGGACGCTGGGAGGGGCCCTAGTGGGCCGAGATGGAACCTGCGGAGGTGTCCCGAATGAGTCACTGCTGTTGGGGAAAGGAGGTAATGGGCCTGGCCGGAATGGCACTGGCGGCGCCCCTGAGTGGGGTCCCGGGGAGGGGATGGCGGGTGCGGGTCCCCGGCCAGACGTGGGTCGCGGGAGAGGTGCACTCAGTGTTGGCCTCCTCTGGGTGGTGGGGCTTGGAGGGGGGGACCTGGGGACAGAGAGATAGCAGTTTGCCCATCCTCCTTTCCATCAGAAGTTATCCTTAAAAAATATGTTTAATTGACTACATTTAAAAAAGTACTGTCTGACTAACTCAGATACACATTAGGGATATTATAAAAGGGTAAAAGGTGAAAGGAAGTTTCCTTCCCCACCCCTTCCTCTGTGGAGACAACCAGTATCTTTTCCTGGGTATCCTTTTTATCTATATTCTATAGTATCTTCTCTCTCTCTCGTGTATATATATATATGTGTGTGCGTGTGTGTGTGTGTGTGTGTGTGCATAAATTGCTTTTTTGTACACAACATTCTACAACTTAAATTTTTTTTAAGCTTCACATTAACTGGACTGTCTTCACTTCAGTACTTATTCTTTTTAATGGCTGTATAACATGCCATTGTCCAGGTATATTGTGCTTGTTTTTGAAAGGAGCTGAGACTATCTGATTCTCTCTCCCTCCTGAACTTAAATATTCCTTTTCCTGTTTTTGCTTTAGGTTCATATTGGCTTAGGAAGCACATTTGGAAAACGACTCTGGACAAGCTGGGAGGCCTCTGGCATTAGGGGCACCTCCTTCCTACCTGCGGGAATGCTGGATCCAGGAGTCGTCCACAGGTGGTGGTGCGGGCGTGAACGTCGTGGCCGTGTTGATGTCGCCGATGACCACAAGGGCTTCTTTAAGGGCCTGGTACATTCGAAGCATCTCATCCCGGCGCTGAGCCTGCTCTGCAGATTCCTCCATCAGGGTATTTTGGTCCTCTGAAGAATATAACTGTGCTAGGAGCTCGGAATTTATGAAATCTTTAACCTGTCGAGTCACCGCAGAAAAGTGAAAAATGGAAATGAATGAGTGACTGAATGATAAACTGGTTCAGAGCCTGTGGACAAAGTCCACAAAAGTTCACTCTGGGAAAGGGGACCCATCATGCATGTTTACTCTTCTTTCTTCATTAGTCTCCCAATGCCAGTAACTTTCCTCTCTGTCTTATGGCTGTTAATACTAAAGAAAAACAGCTAGTTGAAAAGAGGGCCAAACCTCGCCATCGTCAGAACAAGGCCTATTGGTTGTACAAGCATTTCTGCAATGTCATCTGTGGCTGCTTGGTTTATAGACAAGGGAAAGTGCCAGCAGGTAAGTGGTGGTATTTTCAATAGGAAACAATGGTGTGGGGAAACAGGTAGTAACACAAGCTACGCATTCCTTGGTATTTCAGCCCTTTACCTATCTTTTACCAAAAATCACTGGAATACTATTAAGACCCCAGGTTTCCATGTTGTCTCAAAAGTGTAATTAGTACCAGTAAGAGAATATTTATTAAATATAGAATAATATATAATTATGCAAGGTCATTTACAAAAAAAATGATACATTCTCTGGTTTCCAGAGCTTAACAGTGATGAAGACTGACATAAGGTTCTATAGTTAACCTTATATGACATAAAGTTCCATATAAGAAAACAAATTAAAATATGACCAATTCATGTGAGTCTTGGGGAGGGGCATTTTGTGGCAGGATGAGAATGGAAAGGATGCGTTGTCACATAGCCTTGAGGGAGAGAGAATCAGTACCTGTATTTCATCAAGTCTAAGACACCCCTGATTTTGAGACACACCACTCTTTTATATGCCACTAAGAAAGGAAAACCACCGTCAAGAAAACTACGACAGAATGCCAAGGTATCACTGAGTGTCACATGCATCTTCATGTCAGAAATGTTAAATGGGGAAAAAAGTGAATGTGAGAATCAATGAAATCCAATGTGTCTTCACAAGTTATCTGATTTAAGTCTCACTGCATATATATGAAGCATGTATTATTATCCCAATTTTACAGATGAAGGAACTGAATGAAGCTCAGAGAGGTTAAGTAACTTGCCCAAAGTCACACAACATTAAGTTGAACCCCACATCTTCAGACTTGTCTAGTGCTCTTTTCCATGACCCCCTTGCCTCACTTTGAGTGACTAGAAAAGATAATTTACAGTTAAGCATCATGATTATAGTGTGGTACACAAGTATGCCACTTAACTTAAGCCTAGAAGAATAAACCAACTTGGATTTTTCAATGCCCCTGTTAAGAGAAAGTTAACACTTATCTAGAGTCACTGGATCTATGAAAGGCCAAAAGCGAGTATATTTAATTGTTACAAATTCAAGCAGACAACAGAACACCTGTCAGATGCTCAAGATTCCTGGGTTGTAGTTAAATTTTTTAACTCAGAAATGACAAGATTCTAAAACACATAACTTCACTATTTTTTAAAGGTATCAAACCATGTGAATAATTCTACTAATCAGAGAATTCAGCTAAATCACAGCTCTGTTGTGAAATAAATAAACACAGTTCTCTGTACATATTCTGTAAACTAGGAGTGATTTAAATGTAGAAGCAATCTAATACATAAGATGTATCCAGGCAACTGTCTGGTGGAAGGGAAAGTTTATGTGTGATAGCTGTAGAAGGTAAATTTGGCCAGGTAACCTGGGGCCAGATGTGAAGGCCTTGAAAGCCAAGGAAAAGTATTTGAACTTTATCCATTTGGCAATGGGGAGCCATGGAAGGCTTTTAAAGCAAGTAAGTGAAATAATAAAAGAGAGTTTTAGGAAAGTCAGTCTGGCTGTGATTGGAAAAGAATTTGCAAGAGTGGTAGTAGAGATAAAGAATTCTGTCAGAAGACCACTGCAGATTTATGGAATGATAAGGGTTTAACTTAGCATGGTTGCTGTGGAATAGAAAATATGGGCACAGATAAATGATATTAAAAGGAAAAAGCAGCTGGACCTCGTGCTGTTTGGATATGAGAGGCAAGGAAGAAAGGAACAAAGACCTTCAAGCATTGAAGTTTGGGTGAGTGGAAGTCAAGCAAAGTCAAGTTTAGTGAAAAGACAGTAAATTTGGCTTAAGAACTGTTCTCCTCCTTGAAGATTTATTTACTGCTAAACACACTTGCAGGTACCCAAGGAGTCATACACGTTTGCACAAATCTTCCACTATGAGGTGTGTAAGTACTTGGAGAGATGGTGTGACTCCAAACTCAAAACCAGACAAGTTTCCTGGCATTGACCATCAGTTGGGTTAAGCTCTTTTGAAGCTTTACATCTTCCTGGAGTATCACTTAGACTCTATTAAACACAATTTAAAAGAAGGTCCTTCCAAGAATAGATTTAAAGCAGATCTGAATTAAGAAGCAACTGTCAAACAAACCATGAAATAAAATAATAAGAGCCTGCTTTGGTATTCTGATCAAAGATCTGCCTTGAATCAACTCTTTCACATCAAAATGTTACACATTAAAACCTGCCTACTATCCAATAGATTTGGCAATGTCCTGAAATAATATGAATAATTTTTAGCATAAGAGAAAGTGGCAATATAGCACAGTGGTTAAGGGCATATTCTTTGGAAATATGAGTCCTACAGGACTCATAATTTGAGTCCTCAAAATTTGAGTCCTACAGGAGTTCCGTGCTGGTCCAGTGGTTAAGATTCCATGCTTCCAATGTAGGGCTACAGGTTCGATCACTGGTTGGGGAACTAAGATCCCACAAGCCACATGTCACAGTCCAAAAATGAATTTGAGTCCTAGCTCTAACATTTATTGTTCTTGGGCAAAAAACTTAACATTTTTTTAGTTTCAGATTCCTGATCTGCAAAATCAGGTTAAGGGTAGGAGCTGCCTCAAGAGTTGGTATAAGAAAAAGAAAAAAAAAAGAGTTGGTGCAAGGATTCAGTGAAACAGTGAATATATATTGCCTACCATGATGCCAGGGCTTCCCTGGTGGCCCAGATGGTAAAGAATCCACTTGCAATGAGGGAGACCTTGTTTTGATCCCTTGGTCAGGAAGATCCCCTGGAGAAGGGAATGGCTACCCACTCAAGTATTCTTGCCTGGAGAATTCCATGGACAGAGGAGCCTGGTAGGCTTGATGCCTAGCATTTAGGCAGTGCTCCATCAACAAAAGCTATTTTTTTTTTTTATAGTATAAGGTCTAAATTGGGATTACGTATGTAGAGGTAGGCAGCTAGGGCAATAGTGCCAGCATCAAGTGACACAGTTCATGAAGAGTGAAGTTAACATTTATTCTGCACGTAAGAAAATTTAAAACTCTTCTCCTCCTGCTAGCCTCACTTTGTAATGCTACAACTGGAACAAAGGTAGGGGGGACTTTGGGGAGTTTCCAGACACTTCAGGGACTTTCTGAGCAGTTTGTATGTCAATGGTACAAATATTTAAATCAAGGATTCTGCACAATTGGAGGCCAAGTGGATCCCTTTTAAATGATAGCATTGAGAAAATACCTTACAGAACATGACCTAAACTAATTATACTTGCATGTGAGATTTGAAAGAATCTTTACGCCTTTAATTATAACACCAACCTATACATCTTTGTGAGGTTCACCAAAAAATTCTCACGCACAAAGCCTCATTCCAGCTCAAACTCCACAGGCTAGATAAACAGGCATTACTGCGCCATGTCGTTCTGCTCAGTGTAAAGGAATGTGAGGTCATTAAAAACGTTCCACATGTTTTCCTCTCTCTCTGACTTTAACCCTTCTCTAGCAACCTGCAGTATTTTTGAATCCTTAACTTTCTTCTTTGTCTTTATTACTAAAACCATTTAAAGCCTTCACAAATAGAAGAGATATTTATAGAATTTTCATACAATTCAGTTACTTAGAAGATCATTTCCTTAAAACCTTTTTGTTTGGAGACGGGAGGGGCCCCAGAATGGCACAGTGATAAGTTTCATTCACATGAATACACCTATAAAAACTTAATTAAGAAGTTTAATTGTGTTCAGCTTTAGAGAGGGGCTTGGTTAGAATTTATAGATTCTTTGGGATCTCACAATTCTCTCATTTCTACTAAAGACTGCTTTCCGTTTCCCAGGGATTTCATTTTGGTAAGGACCAACCAAGTTTTCCTTTGAAAAGGAATATCCTTTGACTCACAAAGGTTGAGCAAAGAAGATGGGCAGAAAAAAGTACATACTGTATGATTCCAAAGTTCAAGTATAGGCAGAACTAATCTATGATGTAAAGCAGGAGAGTTACCCTTGGTGGTGAGTGATGGTGGTGGGTGGAGAGGAGCAAAAGTGGGGCTTGTGAGGCTTCTGGGTCTTAGTTGGGATCTGTTTCTTGAGCAGGATACACAATTCTTGACTGGTGGAAATAAATTAGTGCTCTGGTATTTAAGATGTTCTTTCCCTTCAAATAATGAACATTTAAAATAAGACTCTACTTCATACACACTAAAGTTACAATAAGTTGTGAAACTAGGGCACATGTTACTAATTTTCCACCAAAGGGCCAATGGGCAAGGAGAGTGAAAGTAGACCTTGAGGGGTCCAGGGGTAAAGGCTCCAAGTGTGAAATGCCTCTAGGTTTCATATTTGGTTCTTAAAATGTTTCATAAAACTTTACATTCTATTTTGTATTAGCTGGGTTTGTTTGACTACGAGGAGCAATGTTTTAAATTACTTACTAGTTAAGATTCAAAACATTGTTTCTCATATTCAAACAAACCCTGATCAAATTTTCAAGTAAAATGAACCCTCTGGGAAGACAGCCTATGTATATGCTATGGGGATCAGAGCCCACCCCCCTAGTTTGATAAGACTGACTTAGAATGTTCTGAACCTTGCCGCATGCACTCTCTGGTGGTGGACTGGAGAGAATATCAGACCATGAATGAGAAGACGTGGAGGTGGATTTTAGTCATGATTCTGCCACCGCCAGCTGTGTGATCTTGGGCAAGTCACTTAGCCTCTTGGGGCCTCAACTTCTTCATTGGAAACTGAACAAAATCATGAGTACCCAACAGGTGGCTGTCCTATGGGTTCAAACACAGACTTATGTGCCACCTTGCCACTGACACTTTTCAAATAAAGCTGGATTCACTTTCTTGATTCTCTGATCGAGAACTTCTGGTAGTGTGAGCTAGAAGAAGAGGCCATCAAGATGTGCCTGCTATGTGGTGTCATATGTGTGTTTTCTTTAAAGTCTCAAACAAAACTCAGTCGCTTTGCCTGTAGCCTGTCCAGAAAAACTGCCTGTCATAAACTTGCTATTTCTTTGTGCCGCTGTTACCTGGTATGTTTAAGCAATGAAACAGCTGCTGCATTTCAATAGACAAAGGCTTACAGTATGTCTGAGGCGAGGCATTTATTGCTGGCTTTAAACTTCTTAAACAATTCCATATGGAGACTTGAGTGGCAGAACACTTAATGTAAACTTTCAAAGGAAACTGCCCACCAAATTCTGAACTTTATGAAAGTTGGCTGAAACATATTCGTTTTCAGAAGGCAGAGTAGCCATTCCCATTTCAGAGAGGAAAGGCCACAGCCTGGCTTTCAATAGTGATAGTTAACAAACAGAGGACCCGGTTTTAGGCATTTATCTGTTCTGCAGGAACAACTAGCTTTTTCACCCACAACCATTTATAGAAAAGCAGGGTTAAGTAGATGGAATTCAGAATGAGGAGTCAAACTATTTATTTTTCTTGTTATGATTCTATGATGAATTCTCTCACTTGAAGATCTCTTTAAGTTTTTTAAAAAATCAACACAGATATATGACACAGTGCTGGGTGTTCAGTGCGTTTCTGTTTCTTGTACTCAAAAGGGTGCTTTTGGAATGAACAAAAAGGGGTCAGACGTTCTGTACCATAAGATGTCATGAGAATATATTTTTTAAAAAAGGGATGTGTGTTTTTACATATACATAATTATACATATAAATTTATATTATACACACACATATATAAAACTATATACTTTCATTTTTGTTCTTCAGTCATTAAGTCATGTCCAACTCTTTGCGACCCCATGGACTCATTGGGCTCTCCTGGCAAAAATATCGGAGTGGGTTGTCATTTCCTTCTCCAGGGGATCTTCCCAGACCAGGGATTGAACCTGCGTTTCCTGCACTGGCATATGGATTCTTTACCACTGAGCCACCAGGGAAGCTCTATATACTTTTACATATATGGTAAAAATGTGGATAAAATAATATCCAAAGGAAAGCAATCATCCTAGATGTATAAAACTATTTTCTGGGAGATATGAAAAGTTATATTCAAACAAAGAGAGCCATAATGTCATAAGAATCCAGCGTTACATAATGTTTTCACTTTCTCCACATTCCTATCAATCTCTGCTGCAAGGTTTGACCTTGGAGATCAAGTCTTAATTGAAGTCTTCTTTCTCAGGACTCTTCTGTGAGGTCTCCTTGAGGACAATCAGCTGAACTTCACTTCCATGGATAATACCCTTAGGTCGGGGTTTTGCCATCTCATAAAGCAAGTGAGTGGTGAGGGGTAAGGGCAATTATCCTCGTGTTTCTTTGTGTGTGTGTGTTTCTTGAGAAGGTGAAAGTAGGATAGATCTGCAATCAGTTTTTTTTCCCCCCTTTTGACTAATTTATGTCAAGCCACTCCTCACAGCTATAGACAGGAAGTGCTATTTCCTGTGCTGATGATTTAATATAGTGCAGAGCAGAGCAGCGTTTGAACTGATGGCAGCACTAATGACTCTCGGTAAAACAGTGAAAAGATAAATGATTCTTAATCAGGAAAATGTTTAAATAAGCAAGTGCCTGGATTCCACAGCAAAACAACCTGAACTCATTTAAGTGAAGTTAAGAGGGTAATTTGAAAAATACACAGACTATTTGTTTAGTACTTTATATTTTTCAAAATGGCATAGAGTCACATTTATTATGTTCTCTGACAATTCTGGGGGGCAGCTCAGGGTTCCTAGTGTAGTTTTAGAAGTGACTGACTTCAGCCTAGAGGGGCCAAATGATTTGCTTCAGGTCACACAGCAGGCCATTGACTAAGCTTAAGTATATAATTTATAGTTTCCAATATATTTCCAATACATTGCTTACCTGCTGCTGATACTTCAAAGCATTCTACTCACCTTGTTTGAATAAATGAAATGTGTATGAAAATAAAGTGAGTTAAAAACAAGATTGCTCATGTGACTGGGGTCTTCAAGTCAAGGAGCTCATACATCATGAATAACAAACTGTCAAACTTAGAATTTTGAAAGGAATCTTAATATATGGATAATGGTTATTTCAATTCTTTAGTAGGCAGCCATATTAGTTCCTTACAACTATACTTTTCATTATATTAATACTTCCATATATACCATCTTGGGGAACAAATAACTAAGCCAGATACCTTTTTATGATTCATATTTTATATATGGAGGAAATAGAAAGACACAAAGGATTGTCTCAGGTTAAATCTAGACAGTGTATTAAAAAGCAGAGATATCACTTTCCAACAAAGGTCCGTATAGTCAAAGCTATGGTTTTTCCAGTAGTCATGTACTGATGTGAGAGCTGGACAGTAAAGAAGGGTGAGTACTGAAGAATTGATGCTTTCGAACTGTGGTGCTGGAGAAGACTCTTGAGAGTTCCTTGGATAGCAAGGAGATCAAACCAGTCAATCCTAAAGGATATCAACCCTAAATATTCATTGGAAGGACTGATGCTGAAGCTGAAGCTCCAATACTTTGGCTGTTTGGATACGAACAGCCAAGTCATTGAAAAAGACTCTGATGATGGGAAAGACTGAGGGCAGAAAGAGAAGGGGGCAACAGAGGTTGAGACGTTGGATGGGATCATTGATTCAATAGACATGAGTAAGCAAACTCAGGGAGACAGTGAAGGACAGGGAAGCCTGGTGTGCTGTAGTCCATGGGGTCACAAAGAGTAGGACATGACTGAGAGACTGAACAACAACAGAGTTTGTAACAGAACCAAGTATAGAATCCAAGTTTCTCCTGAATTCTAGGGTGGGGCTCTTTTGTGCTTTACCATCTAATTTTTGTTACAAGCAAATGCTAATAATATATTATTTAAATAAATATATGTCCTTAGAAGATAACAAGGAATAAAATTGGTGTTGCATTTTTCAAGAATCAGAAAACCCTGCTATAAAACACCCCATTATAGCCTATCTTATCTAAAAGATAAGTTCTCAAATAAATTGCAGTATTATTTATAGTTTAGCAAAGTAGCTACCAAAAGAACCAAACCAGACCATGTAATTTAAGTATCATTTCCTGACTGCTATAAAAATAATCATGAAAAGGAAAAGATTCTATGAAATATAGATCAATTACTTTGAGATCCTTGGTTCTATCATCTTACCTTAGAAAAGAAAAAGAAACTCATTTTGTATCCATGGGGATAGGGCAAAAAGCCCTTTTCTAGGTTAAAATAGTATTCTATAATTTTTAGACAGTGAGAAGAACTGTATTACCATATTCTGTATGAATATGTAGAAAAGAATAGATATCTTTTGCCTTTAATTTCAAAGTCTAGAAGCTAGGGTATCTGGTTTTATTCCTGGCTTTGCAACTAATTTATTCCTTGACTATAGTACTTTTGCTGGGCTTTATCATGAGCAAATTCACACTCTTCTAGAGGAGACAGCTAATAGGAAATACCAGTATACTGTAGCTAGAAGTTTTATGTTTTCTTTCCTAAGTTCCCCTCCACTCAGTCAATTACCACTTGTAATGGAAAATGATAAGCCTGGGTAATAGGTGTTTTGACCATCCAGAAAACATCACAAAGAAGCTGAAGAGAGTGTGAGCAATTTCCACGCTAGTATGGAATTAGAAGTTAAAAATGAGACAGCTGATAAACACTTACATTATTGATCATAAGGTGCATTATTGTTTTTGGGATTAGGTCTCGGATACATTTGTTGATAATAGACATATAAGAGTCTACAAGGTTGCGAATGGTCTCCACTTGTCTCTCCAACTGTGGGTCCATAGAAAAGTTTTCTGCTTGGCCATTCTCATCATTTTCAGTCTAACAGAAAAGAAAGAAAAACAAGGATTATTTCACATTGATTCAGAAGAAAAAAAATACCAGACATTATCATATGATTGACTTCTGTTTACTGAATTTGAAGTTGTACTACCAGATGGTAACATCTTTATCTTATCAAACAGCCATTTATTCTGAAAAGAGATCAGAACCATGCAGTTATTATTCTACCTTTAGCCTGCCACAATCAAGGGAAAGCAAAATACTGGGATTCTGAATGAATGTTTAGACAGACAATCAGATAAACAGTGCACCTAACAACATACCTCTAGAGAACAATGTAATCTTAAGCCATTTGCAAGTTGGCCAAAGAACTGAATCCAAATATCTGATGCAGATGTAAATTTCTGGGAGGGGTCTCCAGGGACTCTATAGATTAGAAATAACCTTTGTGTTGTTCTGGAACTCCTAGGTCTGCTCTGGAATGGATCAACACTTGGATCAGTCCAGATTTAAAACTAAGTCTCCTAGGCCTGGCCTGGAGCCAAAATAAGAGATATAGGGGATAATGCATTTTTCCATGCACTTGCTGGAATTTGTTCTATAAATTCATGCTTCTGTCATCACTACTAAAGGCTGGCTCCACTGTGAAAAACTTAGCGTTTTAACTTCCAACTTGTTATTCTTTGAATAAAACAGAATACATCCAAACACAAAGCATTTATTTGTGCAACATGAGAGAAGCATCTGTTTCCTATACTCTGCAACTTGAGTTAATTAATTTTGGCTTATCCACCAGAGGCTGGGCTGGGCATCTTCATCATTAAGGGCTGACCTGTTGGCTTGGCACTGAAATCAATTTAGAATAAATGGTCTCCATTTCAAGTCAGGTTGAACCATCTAAGCCCCAGAACATGATACAAATATTGTTAGTGGTCTGGCTGCTTTCTAGCATTTGGAAAGATTTAATTACTAATGCAAAAAAAAAGGGGGGATATAATTTATTGCTTCCAATGTGGACATGAAGTAATTTTCTTTGGAAATGTACCTACTTTGATCTGCCAGGTTTTTAATCATCCAATCAGTTCTCGGCAAAGCACTGTGCTGAATTGCTTAAATGGATCTATAAATAAGTATTAACTTTGGATCAATACGTATGTGTGAAAGGCATATTTGTAGGCCACAAGATCAACAATAACAGAGATAGAAATTAGTTCTAAACATTTATATAGGCTTCTGTTGCTTTTCTAACACCTTAAAAATATTAAAATAATATGTGCTCACTCTAAAACACAACAGTTACTTTCCAAACCTAAGAGCCGAATCGCATACTTCATGATGACAACTGGAGGACATTTCTGAGGCATCTTACTGCTGCTGCAGCAAGAGAGGGGATTAGAAGTCTCAATAATGACAGTTGTTTCCCTATCCCTATACCATCTCTTTTTAAATGGTCTTTGGTCACTGAAAGAAGTAAATCAGGTAGTTCCTTACTTTTATTATTAATTTGTAATATAAGCACAATAGGATTTGGGATAAGTAGGTAAAAAGCTAGGGTGATAAAGTGGTAAAGTGATAGAGGGAAGGTCAGCAAAGGCAGTGAAAAAAACTTCTTCCCAGGGCATTAAAAACTACTGCAGATTGTGTGCCACACTAAGCTTAAATTCCAAGAATCAGTGGTAACTGCAATGTTGTCTTAACGGTATCGTATTTGAAAGTAAAATTTTAGGTTTAAACTCAGGCTTTATCAGGTACGGTTGTGTGGCCACACCTCACTTATTTAATGTAACTGAGACTCAGCTTCCCCATCTTTAAAATGGGGACACACAAGTTTTCTCAAAACTTGTGTAAGTTAAATGAGATAATGCATATGAAGTAACCTAGCCAAGGGCCTTGTGAGTTCTCAATAATGTTAGTTTCTTTCTTTCCTTTCTGAATATTCATAGAATGAGTTAGAGAGCTGCTTGGTTCTCAACACACATTATGAAAATTTAAGTTGAAAAATTTGAGCACAAGACATTTTCAATTCAAGTAATATAAAAATAGCAAACTAGTATTTTTAAATCGCCGTATTTTCTACAAGCTAGTCTCTTTCCCTGGAATCCCCTCCTCCCATCTGTGAAGACCTTTTATCTTTTAAAAGTCAGCTTCACCATCACTTCTTCTAGACAAACTCCCAATGGCCTTTAGACCCACCATCACTCCCTGCACAGTACTTCATCTGTGTCTTGTACTACCATCTATGATTTATATCCAGCCTAGTTATGCTTCTCCCACTATTAGGCTCCAGGGTCTTGTTTAATTCTCCCTTCTCAGCAGCTAGCACAAAGCTAGCACAAAGACTGCAGGGTCTTGTTTAATTCTCCCTTCTCAGCAGCTAGCACAAAGCAGAGAAAGAGAAGGAGGAGGAGGAATTGACACTAAAAAGGCTTTGCTTAAATCAAGGAAGCTGCCTCAGCACATTTCAAGATCTCTAACATCAAAATTGGAGATGAGAGAAATCCCAAGTTGATGAATTAGGATCCACTACGCAAAGAGTCGGACATGACTGAGCGACTGAGCTGAACTGAACTGAGCTACTTAATCATAGTGAAAGTGAAAGTAGTAGTCGCTGAGTTGCCTCAGACTCTTTGTGACCCCGTGGACTGTAGCCCACCAGGCTCCTCCGCTCATGGGATTCTCTAGGCAAGAATACTGGATTAGGTTGTCATTCCCTTCTCCAGGGGATCTTCCTGACCCAAGGATCAAACCCAGGTCTCCTGCATTGCAGACAGATTCTTTACCATCTGAGTCACCAGGGAAGCCCTGATTATAGTGAGGATGATAAAATGACGATGAAATCATGTATATATCAAGTGAAAATACATGACCTACAGCTTTGCGAGGAAAACGTCTTTTTCGTAAAGCAGTATATATCTCCATAATAGATAAAGCGCATTTTAGTTCGTCTCTCTGACCTGAAACATATTGGGATTTTGCTGTCGTATTTAACAAAAGGGGATGATGCCATTTTAGCATCAACATACTTTCTCTGCCAGGAACATTTTTGAGCACTTCCTATGTTCTAGGTACTGTGCTAAACACTTTACATAGAAGATCCACACCACAACCTTAGGAGGTGGGTACCTCTGTTATCGTCAGCTTAAGAGCATGCTGAGGCTCTGAGAGCTGAGGCGTTCAATAAATATAAGGTGAATATAATGTGAGGGGCTACGATGGTAGCTCAGCTGATAAAGAATCTGCCTGCAATGCAGGAGACCCGGTTCAATTCCTGGTTCAGGAAGATCCCTGGAGAAGGGGTAGGCTACCCACTCCAGTATTCTTGGGCTTCCCTGGTGGCTAAGTCGGTAAAGAATCTGGCTGCAATGTGGGAGACCTGAGTTCGATCCTTGGATACAATGGGAAGCCAATTTCTATTTTTTCTTGGGTATAAAAAAAAAAAACTATTATGAAAAGGGGAAAACCCCATAATTTGTCAAATCAGTTTCACAGATAAAATAATAAATGTAAAAAGATTTTCTAGGAGAAGATGACATTTAAATACTTACAGTTGTAAAAATAAAAAATATGAATGAGCCAAAGGAGAAAACTGGAATAAACTATTTATTAAAAGAACCTCTAGGAAAATGAAACACCAGGAAAATTATACCACCATTTCTATTTTCATATAGAAACACTAAATTTCCCCACTTTACCCTATATTTAACTTTTAGCCTTGCTTTAATTTTTGCATATCAAAATATGCAAAAGACATTGATTTCCACTTTTTGAAACCAGATGCAAGTAATAAGCAAAAAATTGGAGTGAATAGAAAACACTGAACAGTTCAATTCTCAACATTAAAAAAGAGAAGAAACATTTCAGAATAACCAGTTAGAAATTAGAAATTCTCTTTAGGTTTTGGAAATCCTAGTAGATGTGTAGTTACATGCAAATCTTAACTACTCTGATAAGACCATGGGCATGATGGGGAGTCACAGAATTCAAGTTATGATTTTAGAAAGAAAGGAGTAATTGTCCCTTCTAATATGTCTAAGATGAATGGGGGAAATGTACATATGTAGAATTTTTTCTTTTAACCAAGTAACTGCAGAGAGCAAATGCTCCCTTAAGCAAATTCTCTATGATTCTCTTTTCTGTATGAATACTGTGTATGACTGTGTATTTTTTCTTTGTTTAAATTATAGGATTGCGATAGGATTCTTTGCAGTCTAAGCACTGAAGTGACAGCTGTTTATCATTATCCTCATCAAGGGAATGTAAAATAAAAATAGTAATTTGTCTCTGATCTTTGAGGCAAAAAAAGAATGGTCTGCAAACATTTAACCTTTTACGTGTAGGTTCATTGATGCTGTTTACAAAATGTGAATAATATTGTGAAAATCAGCTTTCCTTTGAAAAATAACAATGGACAGGCCTTCCTATTGTCATTTTTTTCTAAATAGCTTTTGAGAAATCTAATGCAATGTAAATAATCAAAAATAACAACTTAGAATTGCTTGTAAAAATTAATATTATTTACACAGTATTCAAGAAATAGGCTGCTTTATAAAATTTTAATTTAAAAGCTTTTTCCTAAAGACTTGAGTGGAGAAGGGAATGGCAATCCACTCCAGTGTTCTTGCCTGGAGAATTCCATAGACAGAGAAACCTGGCGGGCTACAGTTCATGGAGTTGGATACAACTGAGCTGCTGCTGCTAAGTCACTTCAGTCAGGTCTGACTCTGTGCGATCCCATAGATAGCAGCCCACCAGGCTCCGCTGTCCCTGGGATTCTCCAGGCAAGAACACTGGAGTGGGTTACTAACACACAAAGACCTGAAACTTCAACAGGTCAAAGAATGAAGGAACCAGATCAGAAATAATTCCTGCCATACCTCAAAGAATCCACTAAAGAAAAACTCTGGGCTTGACCAGGATGTCTGTTTTTCATGTTGTGTCTTTGTCTCCTTCCTTTCCTTAAAGCTCTTACTTATTTCATAGGCTTCTTTGAGGATCTTGAAACCATATGAATAAGGCTGGTGACTGCACTCTTTGGGGGCTTCCCAGGTGGCACTAGTGGTAAGAACTCACCTGCCAATGCAGGAGATATAAGAGATGTGGGTTCAATTCCTGGGTTGGAAAGATCCCCTGGAGGAGGTCATAGCAACCCACTCCAGTATTCTTGCCTGGAGAATCTCCATGACAGAGAAGCCTGATGGGCTACAATCCATAGAGCCTCAAAGAGTCAGACATGAGTCGACTTAGCACACATGCACAGGACTACACTCTTTAAAAGTGAAATAACAGAAATACAAAGGGTCCTGTCAGGAATATGCACATAAACATACTACAGAGCTCAAGGGGGCTTTGCTATGTCTCTTCTCACCAGCAGAGAACTTGGGGAGATAACCTCCAGATTTACACAATTGATTTTTTCCCATAACCAGCATCTTATTATTGTTATACAGTTCTCTACTACTGTAAACAAAGGCTGTGTGTGTGTGTTAGTTGCTCAGTCATGTCTGACTCTTTGTGACCCCATGGACTGTAGCTCACCAGGCTCCTCTGTCCATGGGATTCTCCAGGCAAAATACTGGAGTGGGTTGCCATTTCCTTCTCAAACAAAGGGTAAAAAATATAATTTAACTTTTCTTAGTGAAACAGGTCATCATTATGAAAATATGTTGCCATGGTAATGCTGCTTTGAATCTTCCAGCTCCACATTATGGAGATTGTTTCAGTAAAAATCTTTCCCCATTCCCATTCACTTCTAATTTGCAGAGGCCAGAAAGGCAGGCAATCAAACTTATAAAAAAGACTGTGGGAGAATCATGCTCCAGGAAGCCTTTGAGGATAATTGAGGCTGTGGTCTGGTATTTTGGGACAGGTATTTCACTAAAGTCAATACAAATGTTTACGTAGTGTCTAATGTGGACTGTGAGAGACATAAGTGAACCCTAAAACCACACACCTTGCTTGTAGAAGGGCAACACGGTGTCAGATGAATTAGTGAGTCAAAGGTGAGCTCAAGCACGGTGGGCTTCTGGGGAGTCTTTACTGATGGCAACATTCGAGATGGATCTTCAGAGTTGGGTAAAATTTCAAAGACAGGCTGAGAGAATATGCTTATTACTTTTCCCTAGTACTTAGCACAGGGCCCTACATATAACAGGAGCTTCGTAAATATTATGGAATAAATGATGGAAAAAACTAACCAACCCAGGCCATTTCCTGAGGGACTGGATTTCTGTTTCTGAAGGAACCTGAGTGACTGAGCTCCAGATAACTGGGGTATTGTTATACAGCATGATCTCTTCAGTTCAGTTCAGTCACTCAGTCGTGTCCGACTCTTTGCGATCTCTTAGATTCCTACAAATGAGTTCAGCCTCTTATTTGCCTGGAAAGGGTAAACAGCTATCTGCATTAAGAATTGTATTTCAATTGATATAAAGATTTTAATAGTCTAAAGATGTCTACAGATGTGAGCAGTATTTGTAGTCAGAACATTGGGAAGCAAAGGGGCATTTATTTGCACCTCCAATCTGTAAGAAATAGCCCTATTACAGGAGAAAACACTGAGCCTCACCTGATCCAGGGTATACAGGGGATAACCACTATGTTAGCAGGCAGGACCCAACTTTTTCTGATTCTGTTATTTTCCTTCCTTGACTCTTCTCCGTTATCTACTGTTACTTTTTTAGTCTCTAGTATCTCTTCATCTTATATAACATCATGATAAACATTATAAAACTATGTAAGATTAATGTGAAATTAAGCAGACATTGAAAAAACCTTTAGGATTTTAAAGATAATTATTTGATTAACAACAACAAACCTATCTTAATTCTGATGTAGCTATATATCTTTTTTTTTTTTTTTTTTAACTCTTATTTAGCCCAGCAGCTGCCTAACAGTATATTTCTGTCTGGTGCCCCATATGTCTGAAAGTGAAAGTGAAAGTCGCTCAGTCCTGACTCATGGGGTCATGGATTGTATAGTCCATGGAATTCTCCAGGCCAGAATACTGGAGTGGGTAGCCTTTCCCTTCTCCAGGGGATCTTCCCAACCCAGGGATTGAACCCAGGTCTCCCGTATTGCAGGTATCAGGATTCTTTACCAGCTGAGCCACCAGGGAAGCCCAAGAATACTGAAGTGGGTGCAAGGGAAAGTGAAAGTCGCTCAGTCATGTCTGACTCTTTGCGATCCCATGGACTATACAGTCTATGGAACTCTCCAGGCCAGAACACTGGAGTGGGTAGCCATTCCCTTGTCCAGGGGATCTTCCGAACCCAGGGATCAAACCTAGGTCTCCCACATTGTAGGCAGATTCTTTACCAGCTGAGCCACAGGGAAACCCAAGAATACTGGGATGGGTAGCCTCTCCCTTTTCCAGGGGATCTTCCCAACCCAGGAATCTAACCTGGGTCTCCTGCATTGCAGGCAGATTCTTTACTAGCTGAGCTACCAGGGAAGCCCATGGGGATTCTTGGAGAAATCTAAAAATTTACAAGCTCTGTGTTGAGGTCCTCCTAGAAGTTATAATAATTCCAATCTAGGTTTTAATCTAAAGGCCTGTATTACTTTATATAACAGATAAGTTTATAAATATGAAAAATACAGATATATAAAATATATTACATATGTAAATACATCAAAATTACTAAACAGTATTACTAAGAATTCTTTCTACAATTGGTAATATTTAGTTTTGGAAAATTTCAGTCTTTATATACCGAGTTTATTTGCCATGAATAGCAACCTTTCATCCAAACAATAAACAGTCTAAACAGACCAATTTAAAAGGTTTCTTCAAAAACAACCACTCCCCTCACCATCATTTTTGGTTTTAGATAATATTAGTAATTTCAAAAGGGACAAAGTTATTTTCAGTATTAACTATTAGGACTAACTGACTAACAATATTAACTGTTTAAAATTTAACTTTGTCATAAATAAAACCCTTTTACTAAAAGAACTGAAATGACAATCAACTGATACAAATTTCCTTTTTGATTAAAAAGTAATTACATATCTTTGGAATAGCAGAATAAGAATTAGAATATTTCCAAAGAGAAAAACCACCAGAACACAGGAACAGACAAAATGAAGATAAACATAAAACCAGTCTGTGATGATTAATTCTGTTTGACAACTTGGCTGGACCATGGACTAGAATACCCAGATATTTGATATAAACATTCTGAATATTTCTGTGAGAGTGTTTTTGGATGAGACTAACATCTAAATTGGTGGACTTTCAGTAAAGGAGACTGTCCTCTGTGATATGGGTGGGCCTTATCTAATCAGTTGAAGGCCTGAATAGGACCAAAAGACTGGCCTTCCTCAGCAGAGAATTCTCCAGCAGACTCTCTTTAGACTTCATCTGCAACACTGGTTCTTGTTGCTTCTACAACAGACTGCCTTCAGACTTGAACTGGATCACTGACTCTTCTGGGTCTCCAGCCTGCCAATCCACTCTGTAGATTTTAGACTTGCCAGCCTTGTTAATCATGTGAGCCAATGCCTTATTAAAAATCTCAGAGATAGACAGATACAGATATATATAGAGAGACATATAGATATGTATAAAACATGCACATCCTATTGGTTCTGTTTTTCTGGAGAATGCTAATACACAATCTCACTATAGATTATCAAACAGTATGTGATTCAGTGTTACATTGCTTAGTGGAGTTAATAGGTGCTGTAGCAATTCAGAGAAGCAGAAGATCAAGGACGCTGTGATGGGAAATTACAATGGTCCCACTCTAACGATTTAACTGTACTTCATAGCATTCTCTAAGTGAGAAGGAGATGAGTTAAAAAATAATCCATCTTCATGGAAACAACCTAGATGTTCATCAGCAGATGAATGGATAAGAAAGCTGTGGTACATATACACAATGGAGTATTACTCAGCCATTAAAAAGAATACATTTGAATCAGTTCTAATGAGGTGGATGAAACTGGAGACTATTATACAGAGTGAAGTAAGCCAGAAAGAAAAACACCAATATAGTATACTAATGCATATATATGGAATTTAGAAAGATGGTAATGATAACCCTGTATGCAAGACAACAAAAGAGACACAGATGTAAAGAATAGTCTTTTGGACTCTGTGGGAGAGGGCGAGGGTGGGAAGATTTGGGAGAATGGCATTGAAACATGCGTAATATCATATACGAAACGAATCGCCAGTCCAGGTTCAATGCAGGATACAGGATGCTTGGGGCTGGTGCACTGGGATGCCCCAGAGGGATGGTACGGGGAGGGAGGAGGGAGGGGGGTTCAGGATGGGGAACATGTGTATACCTGTGGGGGATTCATGTTGATGTATGCAAAATCAATACAATATTGTAAAGTAATTAGCCTCCAATTAAAATAAATACATTTAAATTAAAAAAATAAAATGGAATCTAAAAGTTAAAAAAAGAATAATCCATCTTCATCCTCTCTATTGTATCACAAGGTCGTGCCATACCTCCTCTGTTGATAGACCAAATATAAATGTGGGAAGCCTCCTCTCCCCACTCTCAGTTCTGGTAGTTAGATGGGACTGCATGGATCGGGCCAAGTACGCCCTCACCAATCTACCTATCTGGCTTGGCCTCTGTGATGACAGGTGGCAATGTGACCAAGGAAAGCCAATCACTGCACATCTGTCAGAACTGCTAGAAGGAGAAGCTCCCGCTCAGTTAGGATGAGAACTTCTTAAGATGTAAGCTTGAGGGCTAGCCTGCGTCAGAGTGAAGACAGCTCAAACCTGCCAGCAAATGAAGTCAACACGGAGAACTGTATAGCTGAAACATGGAGAAAGGCAGATATTTAAAGACATTATTGGAATGTTTGGATCTGGCTCTGACAGCTCTATCATCTGCCTCTGGACTGTGCAGTTATACCAGTCAGTAAAGGGTTTTGTTAGTTTTAAAAAGTTAAGTACACTTGAATTTAATTTCTGTTACCTATATCCTAAAGAATCCAAGTGAAGAAAACATCGAGAGAGAGTCATGATGTCCTCTCACCCTAAAATCTTTTTCTTCCACCTCCACATACTCATCCTTCAAGGTTTAGTGTGAAGGTAACATATCTTTGAATGCTGCCTCTAAAACACAACAGCCTCTGAACATTCAGTTTAGACGTTTGAGCCTTTGTCTTGTATCTTAGGTATGTAAATGCTGACTTCCCTAACCAAAATGAAAGTTTCTTGAAGGTAAGGATCATAATAGTTGATGGCAAATATGCAGTTAATCTCAACAAAAAGGTAAATGTTATAGGGCTAAAATGATGCTCAGATAATTCTTAGAGGACACCATTACTACACTGACGCATTCTGATTACATTAGCACACATACTAGTTAGTGGGCTATATTTTTTCTTTTTTTCTTCAAATTGGTAGACCAACTTCTACCATATGAAAACATTTCTACATTGAAAGTTATGATGAGAAAAAAATCTCACTAAATGACAATAAAATGTCAGGGAGTATTCAAGCTGCTTTACATATACTAACCCATTTAATCCTACAGCAACCTTATGAAGTAGATATCATTATTTATTATGGTTACTATTTGAATTTTACAGTTGAAGAGTCTGAAAAGCAAACTCGTTTAAAGTCACTTAGTTAATAAGTGGTAGGGTGGGAATTCGATACAGGTATTCCAATTACAGGATGTACCCTCTTAACTATTACATACTATTAGTTCTTCTCCATTGTTGACTAGGGTGGGGTTGATGCTCACCCCACCAACAAAGTGATCTGAAAACACCTTGAAATAAACCATATGCTTCCAAATGCTGCTAGGATAGTCTGGTGAGAAATGCCTTGTAGACATAAAACAATTCTTCATGATGTTGATCATGATAAAGGCTCTTTGATTCAGAGTGATACTTTTGCTGCTGCTAATTTTCTAAGATCACTATCATCACAAATGTTTCATACTCAAGTAACCAAGTGTTATGATCACAAGAAAAATCCTAGTGGTATCATTTATAAGAAGATAATACCTGAAGACTAGGAACAAAAATGACCATTACACAAGAGTAATCTATGCTTTTGGAATTCTGTTATTCTCATCTAAAAATGCATAACTGCAGGGAAATTTCAAATTATTATTTCTATCATACAATTTGTTTAACAGATATTCTCATTAGAATCAGGGTATTAAGGGGTTATAAGGCCTATGCAATGAAACACTGGGTCTCACACAGATTAGATGATGGACAAAAATATGAAAGAAAAATCATAACTATTTTAAAACAGAATTTGTTTGTTGTTCAAACATTAAAAAATGTTTACATGGATGACTACTGATGCATTATAGTAAAGTTAATTAAGTCCTAGGGAGAGCAGGGGCGATAAAATTCAAGTATTATGAAAACAGCATGGGAGGTCATAAGAAAGAAACTATATAGTAAAATAACAGCATGGTACACAGTGGCTTTAATTTAGTTCTCTCTTATCTTAAAAGTTCAGTGTAAATAGAGTACTTGCTTTACATGCAAAAATATGTAAAAATAAACATAAAAGAATGCAATGGGTTAGAAACATACAATGGTAAAATTCTTTGGGTAGAATCATTATGTCTTTCAAGAGTGTTGGGAAAAAAATGAAGCCTTTAAAGAAGCTATAGTCAAGAGTTTTACATTTCTTCAAGGTCCACTGAACACTGTAGCTGATAAAGTTGTCAACAGGATTCTACTGAAGAATTCTCAAAGGTCTCAAGATAGCTTTTTCAGCCATCCCTACAGATGGTTTAGTGAATACACCTTGCCAACATCCTAGGGTCCCCAACAGCCTTACCAGATGATCCAGATAAAATATCTAAAAGATGTTTTAGGAAATTTAGATTCTTTTCTGTTAATATGATTACCCACACCAATATTCTGACCTGGAGAATTCCATGGGCTGTATAGTCCATGGGGTTGCAAAGAGCTGGACATGACTGAGTGACTTTCACTTTCATTTTTCATGTACCATCTCACTGCTTTTGCTCATTTACAATATCTCAGTTAAACTAAGTACTAAAAGTGAAATTGAATTGAAACTGAGAAATTTATTCAGAATTAAGACTTATTCTTACTCCTCCAACAGGTGATGGATACAGTGTCTTTACAGTCCAAAGAAATAAAATATGTCAGAGTCAGACATGACTCAGCGACTTTACTTACTTTACTTTTACTATAGAGATAAAATGCAAGCCACATTTCTGTAGCCACATTAAAAGACACTAAAGCAAAACAAGTGATGTGCATTTGAATAATGCTTTAATGAAATATATCCAAAATATTATCATTTTGACATATGTTTATGGGCTAAGTTATATCTGCCCCAAATTCCTTTGTCGAAGTCCTAACTCTCAATACTGTATCTCAGAATGCGACTGCATCTGGAGACAGCATCTTTAAAAAGACACTTAGGTTAGAATGAGACTTTTTAGGGCATGCCTTAAACGGATGTGACTGGTGTTCCTCTAAGGAGGGAAAATGAGGACATGGGCACACACAGAAGGAAGACCAGGTGATAACAGAGAGAAGATGGCTATCTATCTACAAGCCAGCAAGAAAGGCCTCAGATGGAACCAATCCTGCTGACACACTGAACTCAGATTTCTATCTTCCAGAATTGTGAGAAAATAAATGTTTGTTGTTTAAGTCACCTGGTATCTGGCACTTTGCTATGGCAGCTCCAGCAAACTAACACAACATAAAAACATCATTAGATGGTTTACTTTCTTTCCTTTTTTTTTTGGTATGAAGTCTTCAAATTCCAGTGTATATCTTACTCTTAGAGCATATTTCAGTTTGGACTAGCTGTAGTTCAAGTGTTCAGTAACAATGGTGGTTACCTCACTGGACAGTGTAGACACAGTGTGTTGTTATTGCTGTTAGTCGCTAAGTCGTGTCTGACTTTTAATTTCTAAAAGATTAGGACTCCTTTTCAAAAACCATAACCATAGTACCACTGTCACTCCAAAATATTTAATAAGAATTGCTTAACATCAGTGACTACTTAAAAATATTTTTACTGGGGAGAATTTTAAAACATATAAAAGTAGAGAGAGTAGAGAGAATAATATAAATTAACCTGGGGGTACTCATTATTCAGCTTCAATAATTTACCATATGGGTATCCTTGTTCTATCTTTCTTCCTCAACTATTTTGAGGCAAACTCCAACATTATATAATTTTATCTGTATATATTTCAGTATGTATTCCGAAAAGAAAAGGACCCTTAACCAACATAACCAGTACTATTATCACTTCTAAAAATATTAATAATTTCTCAACATTATAAATATTCAGTGTTCATATTACATTTCCCCAACCGTCTTCGAAAAAAATCTTTTTTCACTTTATGTGCTTGAATTGGAATCCTATAAGTCTGTACACTGTGATTGGTGGATATGTCTCTTAGCTTCGTCTCAATCTATAAACTTCTCCTCTCTCTCTCGCTCTAGGTCCTTTGTTATCTGTTGTTGTCTTTTTAAAAACTATAGGGACATCTGTCCTGTGGGTTCCACCCCACTCCCTGATCTGAATTTGGTAGACTGAATTCACCTGGATGTCATTTTTTGGGGATATGGACCATTTTTAAAGTATTCATTGAATCTAGTACAATATTGCTTCTGTTTTATGTTTTTGGTTTTTTGACCATAAGGCATGTGGGATCTTCTTAGCTCCCCAACCAGAGACTGAACCCACATCCCCTGCATTGGAAGGCAAAGTCTTAACCACTGGATCACCAGGGAAGTCCCACCTTGATATTATTTAATGAGTTATTACAACCCCTGTATTTCATATAATGTAATATTTAGATTTAGAGGCTCTATGACTACCTTTTAACTGAGTCTTTTTGAGTCAGAAAGAGACATCTACATCAAAACTGATATGCAAATTAGATACTAATGTTGTAGAGTGGAAAATGACCCTTTTTGTATACAGTGTAAAGACTGTTTCCTATTGTCCTTGCAGAGTCTTTCCTTGTTCTTGTTCTAAACCAGTTTATTGAAGGATAGATAATTACAACAATTAATTCACACTACATATTTTTTAAGCAAAGAACATAGGATAAGAAATCTGCTAGGTGCCCTGGCAGGCTGAAGGGAGTAACACAACACAAGGTGTGCTCCTGAGAAGTCTACCATCTATTTGGGAAGGAGCTGATTAAAAGGCAGCAAACAATGTGTCATAAACAGCATGTAAAAAGAGCTAAGCTGTATGGTAAAAAGCCTCTAAGGATAACTGGCTTTTGAAGAAAGGAGAGAGTCCTAGAGTTTTCAGGAGCCAGATAAGGCTCTAGAAAGAAAGTATGTGAGACTTCACCTGGTTGTACTAGGGTGTGCAGACATCAAGAAGGTAGGCAGACAAGGGGAACAAAGAAAAGAGGTGGAAATTAGCTTGATATGTTCGGGGAAATATTGGAGAGGTCATAGGGACAAGGAGAAGGAGAAGGCAATGGCACCCCACTCCAGTACTCCTGCCTGGGAAATCCCATGGACGGAGGAGCCTGGTAGGCTGCAGTCCATGGGGTCGCTGAGGTCGGACACGACTGAGCGACTTCACTTTCACTTTTCACCTTCATGCATTGGAGAAGGAAATGGCAACCCACTCCAGTGTTCTTGCCTGGAGAATCCTGCGGACGGGGGAGCCTGGTGGGCTGCTGTCCATGGGGTCGCACAGAGTCGGACACGACTGAAGTGCCTTAGCAGCATAGGGGAAAATACATTGAGTGGAAGGAGAGTGGCTGAATTGTGAAATGAGTGGTCTGACTGTGGAGAACTAGAGTTAGACTAAAGAGATGAGATGTGATGTGGTGAGCATGCAATGTCACCAGAAAGAATGTGATCAAATGGTGTTTTAGGAAGATTATTATGGCAGCTGTTCGTAAGATGAATGTATTTAAGGAGAGTGAGACTGGAAATAGAGAGACCAATTATTGTCTATGGTAGTAGTATATGTGAGGTGATAAAAGCCTGGATCAAGTGGGTAGCTACAAAAATAGAGTAAGAGTGGCTCTTAAAGACATCCTTAAGAAAGAACAATAAGAATATAGTGATAGATTGGATACAAAATTGACTGAGATAAGTGTAAAATATCACAGTCAAATTTCCAGCATAGAAGACTAAAATGATGACTTCATTGACTGAGGTAAGTAATCAGAGGCAGGAAAACTGATTTTCAGTGAGGATATGAATTTATTTTTGAGCAAATTATGTTTGAATAGATGCAAAAGATATATATGTGGATAACTTGAATCAGAGAATGAGTGTCCAGGTGAAAAGTTACAGCAGAAAATGTAGATTTAGAAACTTCTCATGCAGAGGTAGAAACTGGAACCATAAGAACAGAAAGCATGTTAAAATCCATGTGTGCACAGAGAAATCCAGATTTACCTTTATATTTAGCAACATGCCTGGCCTCGTGTATGTGCTCAATAAATGGTCTTAGAGTGAAAGAATGAATAAAGGACTGAAACAAGTAAGGGATGGAGTAAAGTATTTTAGGATATCCACAGTTAAGAAGGGTAAGAAATACTAGCAAAGACCACCAAGGTGTGGAAGAGGGAGGAGGAGTTCAAAGAACAAGCACCCTCCCAGCTACTTTAGATAAGAATACTTTCAAGATGCTGTTACCAATAATGCCAGCTATTGCTAAGAGGCTAAACAGAATGAAGACTGACCAATGATCTTTTGTCTGATGATCTGAGAATCCATAACAGAGCCTTTCTGCAGGGGTGAGGAGGGAGGCAGGGGATGCGGAAAGTGGGAGGAGTCTGGAAGCTAGAATAGGAGGGTAAGGTGAGGACCATGCAAAGGGGAGTAAAATAAAGTATAAGTCATGCTCTGAGAGCCTGGCAGAGGAGTAAAGGAAATGGTATGGTACATATCAAGACAATCCAGGTTAAAATGATTTCTTGTAGGAAAGGGAAGACATATGTATATATAAAGTTTAAAAAAGGAGCCAGCAGACAAAAGGCTAAAAATACCTGTGAAGGTAGTTGTGCATATTAAATTTTAGATGATGTTAAAATGAACAAGATTCAGGATATTGGTAAAGGTGAAATATTTAGAAAGATTAAACATTTTGAAAGAAATACTTAGAAAGAATTATGGCACAGAAGGTGCCATATTCCAGCTATATCCAGCTGTTCACTATTTCCAGATCAAATCATACACATCACAACCCGGTGCCTTTAGCCACCCTGTCCTCTTGAATTTGAAGTGCTTTCTGCCTAATACATGATTGCTAAAATCCTTGCACTATTCGAGACCTGGCCCAAGTGTCACCATCTATGTGATAACCTTCCCTTGGCCATCAGAATTGCCCTCTCTGTCCTAAATACTTATTAGCTATTTAAATTTCTTCATGTTGAGAGTTTACATCTCTCCTATGAATTCTTGTTAATTGCTTTCTAGTAGGTCTTTTAAACTGTAGTGTAATTCATTGCACATGGTTGGTACTCCACAGTGTTTAATAAATGCAAGTGGAATTTTTCTTCCTGAAGACTGAAGGGAAGTATAAGAAGACAACAGAGGAAGGATGAAATAATGGCATTGGGCAGCTTCCTCTGGTTGGCCTCAATGTTCTCCTAAAGAAAAAGGACCCATGCCTGCCTAGAGTGAAAGTGAGCGACTGATGTGAAGAAAGATCATATTCGGAGCAGGTACCGTGTTGGTCAACAAAAAGATGAGAAAAAGGAGGTGAAGGCCCTTCAAGTGTTGGGTACCATAAAGTTGTAAGAGACCATTTATATATATATATATATATTTGATACAACCATATTTAAAGTCTTTCTTGAATTTACAATATTGCTTCTGTTGTATATTTTGGGCTTTGGGCCATGGGGCCTGTGGAATTTCAGCTCCCCAACCAGGGATTGAACCCATATCTCCTGATTGGAAGGTCAAGTCTTAACTACTAGACCACCAGGGAAGTCCTCAGCAAGGGACCACATTTTTGCAGCAAGTTCTCTTTTCCTGGGAGTTCACGGTTGAAAGCAGACAGCATAAAGATCCAGCATTGTTGACTGGTACAGTGAGCTCCGCCAAAATCATTAATGACTATCTAACATGGGAGGGCAGCAGGGGAGTTGAGGGGGTGGAAAGGTGGGGGTAAGGCAGACTGATGCCTCAGGTGGCACTGAGATGATGAGCAGGGGGTTCAGGGGGAAGAGAAATTCTATAACAATCTGCCAGTCCAGGCTCTCAATCTGGCTGCTGAAAACAGCCTAGGATGATTTTAAAGAATATCCATGACTGGGCCCCACCCACTGAGACTGACTTACTTGGTCTGGGATGAGGCCTGGAGCATCTGTGATTTTTTTTCAGTGTCCTTGGTTGAGAACCCCTGCAGATACAGATCTGGGAAAAGTCAAAGGGGTGAGGGGATCAAAGATTCTACCAAGGATAGAGTATGAGATGAAGTAAGAAAGCTATTTATGGTCTAAAGCCTGAAAAGTCCCAGGAAAAAGAAAGGTCTGACTTTACATAAAAGAAAGTATCGATGTTTTAAGATCCAAATGTGATCTCAGCTAGTTTCCACTGGACAGACGTCACCATTCCCTAACTGACAGTCATAATTGGCACTGTGGTAGGCAGATGGTTGAACGGTAAAGGAACAGTTACCAAAAAAAAAAAATGTTATTTCAAAAAGAAAGTTGCCTATTCTAGAATCGGCCTGCAGGGTCTTTCTGAACCTCTCTGAGACCAGAGAGAGACAAGTGCTGAGAGGACACCCATCAGGGGCCAGACCCAAGGTCAGTCGACTCGACAGATCTCAAGAGACCTCCTGTGGGAGGGCTTGGAGCAACTCTCTGTCTTCAGTTGTAAAAATCAGGCAGAGTTCTGGTTTTCTTAGTAGCCATTTGTGGCTCTCATTCATAAATTTGACTAAGAGGTTTCTGAATTCATTTACATTTCCTGCCAGCACCACCTTTGGGAACTAATGAGTTCCATAAGTTTCTAACTCACGATGTGAAGTAGATTTCCTTTCATTTACCCTAAACTTACTTCACTCTGTTTTAAAGAGTGCCCTCCTTGTTCTAAAAAGAAAAAGTAAACAAGATTATAAAATGAGGACAGATTGGCTGAAGTAAGCAGGGTAGAAAAAGAGCTAGGTGTTACAAGGAACCGCAGACTATCTTAAATCCGTAGTATAGTTTTAAAAGGCAAACATGGCTGGAATGCGTGACCGAGAGGGGAGCTGACTGTGACAAACAACAATGTCTCCATTGTTTCCAGGATGGTTAGACCCTTCCAGGGGTTCTGCAGCCTGCTCAAATGAAAGGGAGAACGCGAATGTCTAGCAGACCTCAATAAAACTGATTTAAACACTGAAAGTGAACTTGGAAGAAAAATTAAACAAATTTGGATGGTTTTAGGTTAGAGGAAAAAAAAGTCATTCTGTACAAAAACATCTGGGATACTATGTATAGAATAGAAAATAGTTACTTTAATGTCCAATTATAAGACAAAGAGAAGGAGTCAAGGTGCATTGAATGGTTATCTAACTTTGTCATAAGCAGGAACTTTAAGTCCCCAGCATTTGTATACATATAAGATGAAAAAAAAACTATATGATTTGTTTTTCTTACAAGTTCCTATTTCGAAAATGATTTGGGGTTCATGCTGCCTTTGTCCCTGCCTCAGTGGATGATAAACACAGAAGTATTCACTCAGAGGGAGGTGGTGATACTGGATTGGGTAAAGGTATGAAACCCACGAGGATATAAGTATCTTAGAAAAGAAAGGAATTTATGATTAAAATATTCATATGTATAATTTTTAAAACAACACGGAAGCAAATAGTTTGAAAACATATTGAGTGGCCTGAATAGTAGACCAAAGTATTTGTTGCATTCTTTCCTTTAAGGTCTTACTTAGTACAGAGTTGATTATAGGAAAGTCTTGTGTTTTAATGGAAAATAGGGCAAAGGTTATATGTAACAGGAATCCAGTCATGTGGAGCTTGCAGAACGCAGGTTAAGCTCATAAAACTGCTCATTAAAATGCTCTGTTCTAAAGCAAAAGCAAATAAATGAGCTCAAGGAAAAGAGCCACAGAGATCGTCTAGAAATATTTCCATGAAAGACTGTGAAAATAGTCTTCCCTGGTCATAAGAAATGTTCGGTTATTGCTTATACAAATAGCCACACTTAAAAGACTTTTAAATACCTTCCCTGCAATGCTGGTTTTGACCTTTTGCCAAGAGCTACTTATTTTTTTTTTTTTAATTTTTCTGAATAGACTGTATGATGAGCAAAAAAGCAAAAGGCACACGCACCAGAAGTTTTTAAAACAGCATGAGCCGAATAGTTTAGTATTAACCACCATCTCCTCCCCAATTCTGATTAAACTTAGCAAATTTACAAGTTCTACATTGGCTTAAAACCCCTACTCCAAATTACAGAAATTGAAGACACCTCAAAATCTTAAGGGTTTAAAGGACTACTAAACTTTACCATCTTATAGCATAGAAAAGGCAGAGTGAGGAATTTTAAATTAACAATAGTAATGGCTTGCTGGCAAAAATCATGAACAGCAAGAGGACTTCTAAGAAGGCAGTTAGTCCCGAAGCAATTCAGACAAACTATGCTTACACAACGGCTGGCTGGTCTGTAAGACCTCAAAGCCAAAAACAACAAAAACAGCCAGCAGCACCATCACTATAGAGGGAAGTGTACAACTTTATGCTTATTAAGTGTGTGTGTGTGTGTGAGGGAATCGGGGTGTCCAGATGCCCATAGGATTTTTAATGTAAATTAAGTGATGCGCCAGGCCTTGTCTGAGTCACTGGAGAGGTAACCTGGTGGAATCTCACCTGGCCAAGTGAGGGAGGCCTGCTCACTGAAGACAGATTACTCCAGAAAGAAGCACAAGTAACAAGCCATGTGGTCTGTATTCACACCAGACTATTCTCTCTGTGGCTTTGTCTTGCACCATTTCCACAGCCATGAGAGAGTCAACCCACGAGAGAGTCACGAGAGAGTCAACGAGAGCATGGAAATTTTGCCTGCCTTTTTTTTTTTAAGTAGAAGGAATGACCAACAGCAAGATTCTATTTTCACTTCAATTTATTTCATCTTAAGTAAAGCTCTCCGGAGTTCTCTTGGGAGAAGCAATGCATCAAACTGAGAGAGATTCCTTCTACAAAACAAGGCTGGGTCACAGCAGGCTTCCTGCCAACATTTACTCTGCTGTTGCAGTGTGTTTGCTTGTTGTCCTTGTTGCTGTTTTACTCTATTGGGGAGGGAACTGACTATAAGTCTTGCCGAGTTTTGGCTAAAATAAAAGTACAGAGCTATTTTACACAGCTAAACCAGATTTCACATCCTGTGAGATGGCCTAGACTTTTGATAAACACATCTTGGCAACAACAGCTCATCTATTTAGAGTTAACTATGAAAAGGGTATTTCCTAATTCACCCAGCTCTAAACACAGTCATCTGCTGTTCTTTTTTCCCACTGGCCTCTAACATACCTTATTCCTTTCGCTTTAGCAGACTTTAAAAATCAGCATTATTCTTACCACAGTGGTAGTTTATATTTTTATCTACACACACACACACACACACACACACATTTGCACAAGTTTGCAAGATTAAAAGCCTCTCATTTTTTATTCTTGAAACCCCAAAAGGGAAACTGTTATTCATGTGCCAAGGAATACAGCCATTCATTATTTTTTCTTTCTTTCTTGCTGCATATCCTCCCAATAGGATTAAAAGCAGTCTGGGATGTGTAATATGGAGCTAGAGGAAAAAAGAGAGGAGTGGGAGGGTGAAAAAGATGGCATTTTAATAGCCTCTGCCATGCTGATTCAACACAGTAGGGACCTTGTGTTTCAGACCCAAACTGTTTCCTTCCAGCCTTACACTTGGCCCCCTTCTACTGAAGCCCTGCATTGATGTCTTTAGATAGAGCTGGGAGGGGAGGGCTCTAATAAATGGCCTTTCTGAGAATCAGGGAGGTTGGAAAGGTTTGAGGAAACTATCAGAACCCTATCTCTGATTTTTAAATACATTTTCATCTTGAAATAATTAGGTCTTATAAAAAGCTTGCAAAATTAATAGAATTCCTATATACACTTAGATTCCTCAAATGTTAACATCTTATAAACCACACAACCATAGTCTGTCAGGAAATTTTGAAGAGTATTGACCAGTTATTTGGTCTCTCAATTTGAGCTTATCTCATGTTTCTTCATTATTAATCCAGATTGTATGTTTTTGTCAAGAAAATCACATGAATGAAATGTCCTCCACAGTGCATTCTATCAGGAGACGTGCTCTTAAGAGATCTATCCCATTAACTAGTGAGCTTCAACTTTGAGCACTTGGTTAAGATGGTGTCTGCCACGTTCCTCGACTATAAAGTTTCTAACAGTTTTGTCTTTTTGGAATTAGTAAGTAGCTTATGGGTGATATGTTGAGGGCATGTAAATATCCTGCTTCTCATATTTTTGCCTACTAACTTTAGCAGCCATTGATGATTCCTGAGAGAAACAATTATTACTGTGGTGTTTTGTAAATGGTGATTTTCTCTTTCTTCTTTTGAAAACATATTTATTTATTTATTTTGGCTGTGCTGCCTCTTACTTGTGGCACTCAGGATCTTCAGTCTTCGTTGCAGTGGGATCTATAGTTGGGCCATGTAGGATCTTTAGGTGTGCCATGAGGGATCTAGTTCCCTGACCAGGGACTGAATCTGGTTCCCTTGCTTTGCAGGGTGCAGTCTTAGCCACTGGACTACCACAGAAGTCCCTATTTTCTCTTCTAAATGTATTAATTGGAATTATATTGTAAGGAAGAGCTTTCCCTTCCCCTTCGTTTAATTATTTAGTCAATTATTTAAGGATGGTTTCTACAGGATATAGTCCATTCCTATCATTACTCTTTTGCTGAAATTGTCCCCAGTTTAGTAATTGGAAGCCTCCTTAAGTTGCCTCCTATATCCATAAGCTGTCTCCCATCATTTTTGGAGTACTTACTTTCTGGCACCATACTTATTCCAGGCTCATTTTGTACTTTCTCTGCTCTAGTCCTAGAATCTCTCCAAGGAGTCCTGGTTCTTTTATTGGAGACTAGATAAAATAACTTTTTTTTTTTTTTTTTGGTGAGTCAGAGTGAGTACATAACTCTCCTACTGGTAAAAAGTCACCAGCATGTGGGCAAGAAGAAACAAATGCTCTGAACTCTCAGTGTTTCGGGTATAAACTTTTTTACAACCATAAACTTCAATAAAATATAATGTTTTCCCAGTTCACCTTAAGTTGGAAATCCTTGCTAGATAATGACATAAGTCTCACAAAATTAGCTGGGCTTCACTGACAGCTCAGTTAAGAATCTGCCTGCAATGCAGGAGACCCTGGTTTGATTCCTGGGTCAGGAAGATTCTCTGGAGAAGGGATAGGCTACCCACTCAAGTATTCTTGGGCTTCCATTGTAGATCAGCTGGTAAAGAATCCGCCTGCGATACGGGAGACCTGGGTTCGATCTCTGGGTTGGGAAGATCCCCTAGAGAAAGGGATGGCTACCCACTCCAGTATTCTGGCCTGGAGAATTCCATGGACTATATAGTCCATGGGGTCGCAAAGAGTTAGACATGACTGAGTGACTTTCACTTTCAAAGATCAGCAAGGTATAAATAAATATATTTTAATCTGAGGTACTATGATATTAGGATTTATAATAAGAAATACTCATTTGAAAAATAATAAAAAAGAAATACTCATTTGATCTTGGTCCTGTTTTTGGCACAGAGCTCCTAAAACCCTTGGAATTTTCTATGTGATAAGAGCCCTAAAGATCCCTTTTGTTATTCATAACAGAACCCTCTCAACCACACCTGAGTTTATACTAATGAGGTGACTTTTGAAAAGCTCCTAAGGTTCACGCTAGTTGCCAGTGGCGACAACCATGTAGCTCACCCAGAGAGGGTATGGAAGCTCTGAATCCTTTCCCCAAAATCTTGCCTATGCATCTCTTCCATCTGATGGTTCCTCTTGCATCCTTTTATAATAAACCAGTAATCTAGTAAGTAAGATTTTCCTGAGTTCTGGAACTGCTCTAGCAAATTATCTAATTGGAGTATGGGTTTGTGGGAACATCTGATTTACACAGCAAGTGACTTTTGATTGGCATCTGAAGGTGGGAGGTGGAGGAAGGGTCTTGTGGAACTGATCCCTTAACATGTATGATCTGATGCCATTTCCAGATAATGTCAGAATTGAGTTAAATTGTAGGATACCCAGCTGGTGTCACAGAATTGCTTAAATGTGTGGAAAACACACACATCTGGTGTCAGAAGTAAAGTACAGATCTTCCTAGACTTACAGTGGGGTTACTTCCCCCAAACCCATTGTAAGTTGAAAATATCCTAAGTTAAAAATGCACTTAATACATCTAACTTACCAAACATCACAAATTAGCCTAGCCTACCTTAAGTGTACTCAGAACACTTACATTAGCCTGCAGTTGGGCAAAACCACCTAACACAAAGCCTATTTTATGCAATAACGTGTTGAATATCTCATGTAATTTACTGACTACCATACTGAAAGTGAAAAACAGAATAGCTGTGTGGGTGCAACATGGCTGCAAGGGTGTTGGCAGTTTACCTGCATGATCCTGCCGCTGCCCAGCATCATCAGAGAGAATCATAGAGCATACTGCTAACTGAGGAAAAGATCAAGATTCAAAGTATGGTTTCTACTGAATATGAAACTTTTTCCTGCCATCCTGAAGCAGAGAAATCACATGTGAACCATGGTAAGTTGAGGACCATCTGCAGAGTAGTGTGAGAGTAGTTCAAGAAACACAAAAAAGAAAGTGTTCTCTTCCTACCAATATATATGGATCTTTCATTACAGATCAAAAACCTACCGAGCACTTCCTTGGTGATCTAGCGGTTAAGAAGCCACCTGCCAATGCAGGGGACACAGGTTCAATCCCTGGTCCAGGAAGATCCCACATGCCATGGAGCAACTAAGCCTGAGCACCACAACTACTGAGCCCATGCACCTAGAGCCTGGGAACTGCAACTACTGAAGCCACCTCAATGAGAAGCCTGCAAACCGCAACTGGACAGCAAGTAGCTCTCACTCCCTGCAACTAAAGAAAACCTGTGTGCAGCAACAAAGACTCAGCACAGCCAAAAATAAAATACATAAATCTTTAAAAAATGTATTTAAAAACCTACCTAAATAGTTAGTATGGTCAGCAAAATGTAACTTGGACTAAAACAAGTAAATCTTTTACCACAATGTTTAACATTTTCTTCCTGATTTTTTTCTTAATAAGTCAAAAGTGCACAAAAGATGATTAAAACTTCTAAGTGCTATTATAAGTTAAACGCATAAAAAGCTGTTTATTTGTGGGAAAATAAAACTGTTCATATAGGCTTTAATTATTAGTTATTTTTATGTCAGCTTCAGTTCAGTTCAGTTCAGTTCAATTGCTTAGTCGTGTCTGAAAGCACTCCAGGCCTCCCTGTCCACCACCAACTCCCAGAGCCTACTCAAACTCATGTCCATTGTGTCGGTGATGCCATCCAACCATCTCATCCTCTGTCGTCTCCTTCTCCTCCCATCTTCAATTTACCGAAATGTTTACTTCTTTGTCCTTATTCCTTTCCAATACTTCCAAAGCACTTTTACAAAAAGTTCCTTTTGTGTCATCCATTGATGATAAACTCTCTGCTTTTGTTGTTTGAAATGCCTTTAATATACCTTCACTTTAATAATAATAATAATAATATTTAACATAATTAGGTTAACTATTTCTAGTTTAACAATATTTCTGTCTGTACTTTGAAAATTATTCCGTCACTTCTTATTTCCATTGTTGTTCTCAAGAAGTATTAATTCTTGTTCCTTGGAAGCTGATCTCTCTTTTTCGGGTGTGAATACTTTTGAGATTGCCTTTGATGTTCTGCAATTTCATTACCATGTGTTTCTGCATGTTATCTGTGGTGCTCCTAGATCTTAGAATTCGTGACTGACATTAATGATTAAACTTACATCAGACTTTCTCATGCTATCCTTTATGTCTCATGCACAGTTCCTCTCATTGGGCCTTTCTGTGTTGTATTCTGGGTAGCTTAGTTATACATCCAGTCGTGTGTAGGAACTGGCTTGCATCAGCTTACAACAGCCAACTGGGCATCTCCCCTCCCTAGACCACATTCACTGTCATCACACTGGTAGCTTAAAAAGGGCTATGGTGGGTTAGGTACACCGTGGAAACTGGCAAATACTACCTGAAAGGGTTTTCTCCCCAACCTCTCGAGAGCCGCTTTAAAAGCATTTACCAGTGCACCACTGCATACAATCTGTTTTACTTAGTCTTTCTTCGGCTTACTTAGTCTTTAACTCACTTGTAAAGTTTTCATTTCAAAACTGCACTGTTTATTCTAAAAGTTTTATTTGATTCTTTTTAAAAATATGCATTGTCTTTAAAGAAAAGGTATTCCTTTCTCAAGTTTATGGTTTACTTTTTTATTTCTTCAAACATTTTAAACATAGTCCAACATCTTTTCTACTGTTTGCTATTCTCTTTACTCAGTCATGACGGCTTCCTTTTAAATGTTGGATTGTGTGTTTGTATATTTTTATTTGTGCGAATCCTATTAGGTCTGATATGAGGGTGCATTCCTCTACAGAATACTTATTTTTCTATATGCTCCCAGAACTGTTTCCAACCAGGGACCAGTTTTAATTTCTCAGCTTTCGATCTGCTTGACCATGTCAGTGGTACAAATCTGAACCCCAAATCACACGACAGTGATAACATGGATTCCCAAGGAAAACTTTTCTTCTACCCAGAACCCAGGTTGAGACAAATAATTTTCCTTGTTTTCTCCCATTATTGGCTGGGAGATTTTTCTTGATCTATCATTTCATAGAAGGTGTATCTCTTTGAGGACCCTGCTTCCTGCCAGGGTCTTTGTTCCAATTTTCCAATTTGTTCTCGCTGAAGTCTTTTCTCCTATCCTCAAATGACTATGTAAACCCAAAGCTATTGGGTATAGTGAAGGCAAATGCCCCATGAACAGCTGTAGCTTCACTGCAGGCTTAACCCTCTGCTCTCCAGCCTCCTTCGTATTTCCGTACCCCAAGGATTTCTCATTTTTCTTGAGAGCTCAGTCAGGGATAAAACAAGCACTTCTCACATGGTCCTCAATATCTCTGAATGTTTTGAAGGCAAGATGACTAGTCTAAAAATCTGCTGGAAATCAAAGTCCACAGGTCTTTCAAAAAGATCCTTTAAAAGATATTTTAAAGTATAGTTTAAAATAATAACCATTTGAGAGCTCTGACTGGTGCTAAGTTTTCTCCTTTTCTTCAGAATATTCTATAGCAAAAAATGTTTTCTATACTACAGACACACAGATGCATCCATCAACACATTAAGTGTTACTACTTATGTGTTGACTATTATTAGCTATTTCAGAATAGCTATTAATTCTTACAAAGTATTTTGTAAACCATGAATAAATGAATCAAAGATTGATACTAAAAGCAATTTACATCCTAACCACCATTTGTTTGTCAAATTTTATTTGGGATTCATGTAGTTTAAACTTCTCTTTTCCTTTGATGTTAGTAAGAATTCTATGTACTATTTGTAGAAATATGAATATGTATGTATAAATGTGAAGTATACAATTTTGAAATTGTTTTGCTCACATAATTTGTTTAGAGATTTTGATTAAAGTTGTAACACAGGTAGACTTACCTCCCTTTTCAAAAACTACAAGTCATGAGATGCATAATTTTTCCAAGGCTATACAATATAAGTTGAAGAGCTAGACTTGAAATTCAGCTTTAGAAGCTCTAAGTTCAGTGTTCAATAAGCACAAATTCATCAGAAAAACTGGGACATTTTCCCACTGCCATGGGGAAGAAACTCCTATTGGAATAGAAGACTCCGTGATCAAGGCAGAGAGATTTATGTATATAAAACAGTGGCTCAATTTTTGTATGTTTTTTAATTGTTTATGTTTTGAGTTTTTATATATTTTTTTTTCCTGAGGGTTATGCTGTACTGATTTAAGAAAGTTTCAGTTCAAAAAAGTTCCACAACATAGAACCTGGTAGAGAGGACTGCTATGTTAAAGAGCTACTCACTTCTTACCTTTCTATTTCCAATTAACATTTATATATAAAGGAAAATAAATGTTCACATTACAAATAGTTAACTGAAAAAAATCAATATCTAGAGCTCATTCACTGAAATGGTTTTTCCATCTTGTATGCGATAACAATTTTAAGACATGATCTCTTTAACTTCATAAGCAAATCCTTGCAAACCAATAAACTGGAACTCTTCATGAATTCTTGTACTCACGGTGAGATTTGTAGTGACAGTTTTTGGTTCAAAAGTGCATTCCTGTTGTAAGTGGACTGCACGGGATCATTCAGTGGAATGAAGGCCAGTATCACACGCACAGCTGTACTCTGAGAAGTAATTTTAGATGTCAAGATAATGTATGTCGAAGCTGTGCAAAACCACAATCCACCAGCGGATCACGATCCCTTTTGGCAAACTGCTGTGTATTGTATTAGTCTCTGGCTGTACAATGATCTGGGAAGCTGAAGAAATGGAATTTGTCACTTAGGCCATTCATCCTCAGCTGCCAAGAGGTGGGCACATTCTGACCTCCGGATTAATGCTGGGCAGAGTTCCATATACCATCCTACTAAGAATGTGGTCACCCAGCTCCAATGAAGACATCCTGTTTCAGCAAGACAGTGTCAAGAAAAAGTCACAACTATCAAATTGTTTAGATGTTTCCCATTCATTTTAGCTGGGTAGAAGTCTGTTTTCCTTTTACCTATATACAAGCTACAAGTATGTCTTGAAATGGTATATTAGATTTTTTTTTCTATAGCTCTAGCTTAAAAACAGCTGAACTTATTTTCCTGAATATACATAAAAACTCCTAAGTTGGTATCTGATATATCCAGTTTCAGACTGAAGAATTTATTTTGAGTTGATGGTTTATGCTGAAAATGCTGACAGATGTCGAACAGCCTCAGCAAAGCAATCTTTAAGGGAGTCCTGGGGAACAGACCATGTGGCTGCTTTGAAAGTGCTAAATTCTTGTTGTCAAACAAACAATTTTACTTAAAAAAATCCTAGAATTTCTTATAGTAATATTTTAACAGATATTTGGAGAAAGCCATCCATTACTCTGTAGCTGAATTTTTGGAATCTGCTAGTTCCCATTTTGCATTTTCTCTGGGCACAAGAAATTCTATTAGATTTATCATTCTCAAGGGTCAGATAAAAGCCAGACTTCTGGAATTATGACCTTTAAAGCATTAAGTAGATATCTCAAATTTTTAAATTGCTGCAGGAAGTCCCTAAAACCCAGAGAATCTAGATGGTCAACATTTGCTATATTTCTGGCAGTGATTTTTCTTTCCTGGGATACTAAAATAAGAGTCAGGGGAACTACAAACAAAATAGGTCTGATCAGAAACAACTGAATGTTTATGTGTTCTACAGGGGGTTCAGACTTTCCCAGGAGGGTAATAATTTAAAGGATGTCAGTGGATGCAAATGAATTTCAGCCGTAGGAAGGAAGAAGAGGTGAATAGCACTTTTGTCTCCAAGAGACTTGGAATATCAGACAGGCTCCATTTTGGATAATTCTATTTAGCCTGCCTACATTTTCTGATGTTGTTTCAGTTGGGAATGATAGAATGATACTCCTTATCCCTGTATCCTGAACTGTTCAGCAGTGTTTTGTCATGCTGTTAACAGCCATCAGGTTCCATCTATGCAGACAGATGAGTTTCCTGCTGATATAAAAGGGTCTCATGAATTGCATCTTGTGTAAAAGAGAACGAAATTCTTTTTACAAAGTAAGTATAACATGAGTGAGAACCAAAGCTTTTTTCTTCTCTTATTCGTCCTCTAGCACACCCTGGTCTCTGAGAGTCTAACAGATAATCTAGACTTCACTGTATTGCTGCGCTCCTGGGAGAACTGCTTTTACCTTAATTTTTATCCAAGCGAAGTACTTCCTTTCTTCCTCTCTAGTTATACCATGATAGCTAAGCAATCTTCAAAAAGTCTGAACACTACATAAAGTGGCACAGAATGTTGTTTTGCAAAGGAAAATGAAATCCATTTCGCTGGATTCATGAACATATTAAGTCATTAGCAGGAGGAAGAGTGCACCTACTGAAAGTGAAAGTGAAGTCGCTCAGTCGTGTCCTACTCTGTGTGACCCCCTACCAGGCTCCTCCGGCTATGGCATTTTCCAGGCAAGAATACTGGAGTGGGTTGCCATTTCCTCCTCCAGGGGATCTTCCCAACCCAGGGATTGAACCTGGGTCTCCTGCATTGTAGGCAGACACTTTACTGTGTGAGCCACCAGGGGAGTGCACCTTTTGATGAGATAAAATGGAAGGGTATGAAAAACGTAAGCAACTTTATGATGACAACCATCATAGTAGAAAGAAGATATTCTATAATAGCACTTAGTACTTATTATCTTCGTTTGAAAAAAATGATACAGTGGTTAGTTGGAAGGCAAAATATAAAACTCTCCGCCTATTAGGTGTATCAAATTTGCACAATTTGAAAATAAAATAGGCATTTTTATTTCCAGAAACCAACACCAGTTTGTATGTACATGGACACGAATCATACAATGTACATGTTTAATGATTCAGTCTGATTTTTTTCCCGCCTCTTTTCCCCCTCTACTGGCCTCAGAATGAGTTGTTTATATACATGGGGATTTGGTGTTTTTCTGTTTCTAACTCCTAACAGTATAGCAATCCCCTTCATAAATCACTGTATCATTAACATGGTTGTGCATAGCCACTTAAATCAGAAAAAATAAATCCTGGAGGCAAAAGTACTCTTTGGCCAGACTAATCTAAATATGCCTACAGTTTATCATAGTCAATAGTTATTTCACTTTCTGTAATGTACGACAGTGGCCCAGTGAGTAAAGAATCTGCCTGCAGTATAGGAGACCTGGGTTCGATCCCTCAGAGTGGGTTGGGAAGATCCCCTGGAGAAGGGAAAGGCTGCCCACTCCAGTATTCTGGCATAGAGAATTCCATGGACATGTATAGTCCATGGGGTCTCAAAGTCAGACACGACTGAGCAACTTTCACACACATTCTTTAGAAACTTAGTGAACATTGTCTTCATTTATTCCATCGTAGTATATTCAACTCAGGGGATGAACCTTTGGGATTTTTTATAAATCTTAATTTAGAAAATGGATATTTGTAATATATCACTGTATCCATATTACCTCAATGTGAAATCCAGAACAGAATATTTCATATCTATTTTCTTATTAAAATAATCTATAATCAATGACAACTAAGCTGCAATTCATGGGGTCACAAAGAGTTGGACACAACTGAGCGACTGAACTGAATTGAACTGAAGATGTTATTAGACCACAGGCAGTAGGCTAAAGATGGATCATTTAATCTGAGGCAAACTAGGAAAGGAAAATGAGTACCACTGACTTATGAAAGCCCTTTCTGTACCTGTATAGGACCTAATAATAGCAATAGCAATCACTTACTGAGAAATTCTTAGTGCCAGGACATGGATTAAGGCCTTTATTTAATCTCATTTAATCATACAATATCCTTGGGCGGTATGTGTTATTTCCCAATTTGCATATGAGGAAATTGAGGCTCACAGAGATTCAATAATTTGTTTATGTATAAGAATCAGGATTCAAAACCTTTGCACCAATAGAAAATAGTGACTGTACTTTATTTTTTATTTTTTTAGTTTTTTATTTTTTAAATTTTAAAATGTTTAATTTTTACATGCATTCCCAAACATGAACCCCCCTCCCACTCCCTCCCCATAACATCTCTCTGGGTCATCCGTGACTGTACTTTAAAACCAAGCAGGTAGTGGAGGAATTGGCAGAGTACCCAAGTGGGAAAAAAGTCTAGAGAAGTGAGAAGGGAGAACTGATCTTCCCAGGCACATCTCTGGGGTCAGAAACCCTTGATATTGGAAATGGTGGTATTGGAAGGTTACACAGAAAGTGTTCTGTTTGGTGACATCTTGGCTAATACATATTATATTATTCATTTATTGAAAATGCTACTGGGAAGATGGGGAGGTTGGACAGGGCTATTTGGCACTTCTCCAGAATTTGAATTTACCATTTGTCAGCTCTGTGAATTTGGGTAAGTTATTTAATCTCTCCAAGCCAAGAGAGAGTAGTTTTGTAGTTTCTACCACAAAATGGAAACAGGAACTGCAACTCAATAAATATTTGTTGTGAGAACTGAATGAGATTTTCAAAACACCAGAACAATGCCTGATACATATCTAAGGCATTATACAAATGTTACTTCCCTCTTCTTTCTTGTATTTATTTAAATTTTACAGAAATGTTCATACGTTAAACAGATTATTTTTAAGTTTTTTCCAGCTTCTCAAACTTGGGGGTTCCTATATTCTGTTATTTTTCTGGTCTGAATTCATTATGGTGAACAAAATACTCTATATACAGTTGTGTGATAAATTTTGGTAGAGTGTGGACTTGAGACTTCAGTTCAGTTCAGTCACTCAGTCATGTCCAACCCATTGTGACTCCATGAACCTCAGCACACTAGGCCTCCCTGTCCATCACCAACTCCCGGAGTTTACCCAAACTCATGTCCATTGAGTCGGCGATGCCATCCAACCATCTCATCCTCTGTTGTCGCCTTCTCCTCCTGCCCTCAATCTTTCCCACCATCAGGGTCTTTTCAAATGAGTCAGCTCTTCGCATCAGATGGCCAAAGTATTGGAGTTTCAGCTTCAACATCAGTCCCTCCAATGAACACCTAGGACTGATCTCCTTTAGGATGGACTGGTTGGATCTCGTTGCAGCCCAAGGGACTCTCAAGAGTCTTCTCCAACACCACAGTTCAAAAGCATCAATTCTTCAGTGCTCAGCTTTCTTTATAGTCCAACTCTCACATCCACACATGACTACTGGAAAAACCATAGCCTTGACTAGATGGACCTTTGTTGACAAAGTAATGTCTCTGCTTTTCAATATGCTGTCTAGATGGGACATAACTTTCCTTCCAAGGAGTAAGTGTCTTTTAATTTCATGGCTGCAATCACCACCTGCAGTGATTTGGGGCCCCCAAAAATAAAGTCAGCCACTGTTTCCACTGTTTCCCCATCTATTTGCCATGGAGTGACGGGACTAGATGCCATGATCTTAGTCTTCTGAATGTTGAGCTTTAAGGCAACTTTTTCACTCTCCTCTTTCACTTTCATCAAGAGGCTCTTTAGTTCTTCTTCCCTTTTGCCATAAGCGTAGTGTCATCTTCCTATCTGAGGTTATTAATATTTCTCCCGACAATCTTGATTCCAGCTTGTGCTTCATCCAGCCCAGTGTTTCTCATGATGTACTCTGCATATAAGTTAAATAAGCAGGGTGAGAATATGCAGCCTTGACGTACTCCTTTTCCTATTTGGAACCAGTCTGTTGTTCCATGTCCAGTTCTAACTGTTCCTTCCTGATCTGCATGTAGGTTTCTCAAGAGGCAGGTCAGGTGGTCTGGTATTCCCATCTCTTTCAGAATTTTCCACAGTTGATTGTGATCCACACAGTCAAAGGCTTTGGCATAGTCAATAAAGCAGAAATAGATGTTTTTCTGGAACTCTCTTGCTTTTGCAATGATCCACTGGACGTTGGCAATTTGATCTCTGGTTCCTCTGCCTTTTCTAAAACCAGACTGAACATCTGGAAGTTCATGGTTCATGTATTGCTGAAGCCTGGCTTGGAGAATTTTGAGCATTACTTTACTAGCGTGTGAGATGAGTGCAATTGTGCGGTAGTTTGAGGAAGGAATGATGCTAAAGCTGAAGCTCCAGTACTTTGGACACCTCATGAGAAGGGTTGACTCATTGGAAAAGACTCTGATGCTGGGAGAGATTGGGGGCAGGAGGAGAAGGGGACGACCGAGGATGAGATGGCTGGATGGCATCACGGACTCGATGGATGTGAGTCTGAATGAACTCCGGGAGATGGTGATGGACAGGGAGGCCTGGCGTGCTGCGATTCATCGGGTCGCAAAGAGTCGGACACGACTGAGCGACTGAACTGAACTGAATTTGAGCATTCTTTGGCATTGCCTTTCTTTGGGATTGGAATGAAAACTCTCCTTTTCCAGTCCTCTGGCCACTGCTGAGTTTTCCAAATTTGCTGGCTTATTGAGTGCAGCACTTTCACAGCATCGTCTATCAGGACTTGAAAGAGCTTAACTGGAATTCCATCACCTCCACTAGCTTTTTCGTAGTGATGCTTTCTAAGGCCCATTTGGCTTCACATTCCAGGATGTCTGGCTCTAGATGAGTGATCACACCATCGTGATTATCTGGGTCATGAAGATCTTTTTAGTATAGTTCTTCTATATATTCCTGCCACCTCTTCTTAATATCTTCTGCTTCTGCTAGGTCCATACCATTTCTGTCTTTATCGAGCCCATCTTTGCATGAAATTTTCCCTTGGTATCTCCAATTTTCTTGAAGAGATCTCTCTCTAGTCTTTCCCATTCTATTGTTTTCCTCTATTTCTTTGCATTGATCACTGAGGAAGTCTTTCTTATCTCTCCTTGATCTTCTTTGGAACTCTGCATTCAGATGCTTATATCTTTCCTTTTCTCCTCTGCTTTTTACTTCTCTTCTTTTCACAGCTATTTGTAAGGCCTCCTCAGATAGCCATTTTGCTTTTTTTGCATTTCTTTTTTTTTTTTTGGAAATAGTCTTGATACCTGTCTCCTGTACATTGTCAGGAACCTCTGTCCATAGTTCATCAGGCACTCTGTCTATCAGATCTAGTCCCTTAAATCTATTTCTCACTTCCACTGTATAATCATAAGGGATTTGATTTAGGTCATACCTGAATGGTCTAGTGGTTTTCCCCACTTTCTTTTGTCTTATAATTTCATTATCATTTACCTAAGTGTGTTTTTTAAATCATTATTTAATTCTATTAGGACTTATGTGCTTTCTGAGAACTGTCAGACTTCAATAATTTTAGGAGGACTTCTCTGGTGGTCCTTTGGCTAAGACTCCAAGCTCCCAATGCAGAGGACCTGGATTCAGTCCCTGGTGGGGGAACTAGAACTGACATGCCGTAACTAAGAGTTTGCATGCCACAACTAAGAGTTGGTGTGCTGCAACCAAGAGTTCACTTGCTACAATTAAAGATTCCCTGTGCCCCAAGGAAGACCCTATGCGCCACAGCCAATACCAGCACAATCAGTTAAAAGTAAATATTGAAAAGACAATTTCATGAAATTCTGTCTTCCTTACTCTCTTGTTCTCTTTTCTTTTTTTCTCTCTCTCCTACCATCTTCCTCAATATACATCTAGTATATACAATTGGATTATTCATAATTCTTGGTTCATGGCAACTTTTCATCATTGGTCAATGTATGAATCAATTTTATTTACTTAGATTTTAAATTACTTATTTTTATAATAAGCCCCTGCGAATTCATTATCCAAAACAAAAGCTAGTACTTTAAATAACTGCATCTACTCAGAGGGTGCTTTCTACCAACTCATCTCTGTTTCTGTCACCAGAGTTAACCAGCTATGAAAACAACCATCATTCCTTTACTTTCCTTTTCTTATTGTTTCATTGCATCTATATGTATCCTTAAAGAGTTGTTTTTATTATTTTAACTTCATAAAAAATTATTTAATATAATCTTTTTAACCTATTTTGCTAATTCATGCATACTGTTAAATGTACTATAGTCCACTTGTTTGGGATACTGTACTATAACTCCACTGTGAAAATATACTACAATATTTATTTCCTCTTCCACTGATGGTCATCTAGATTGTTTCCAGATTTTCATTATTATAAACAATGTTACTTTGAACATTCTGCTAGTCCTATTTTGACTACTGCCTTTCTCCATTCTTTGTTTCCTTCGAGAACTCTGATTAGACATATGTTAGGTAGACCTGCTCAGTCTATGATCTCAATTATTTTCTTTGCAGGCTTTATTCTGGCCTGAACTTTATTTTGGCCAGTGTATTCATATCACTACAGATTTTCCAGTTCACTAATTCTTTATTCTGTTAAGTCTAATTCGTTTCTTGGAATCTTTTGCTTGAATTTTTCATTTCAATGATTGAATTTCATTTCTAGAAGTTATTCTTTTCACCACACAAATCTCCTTGATCTTTCTCACTCATACTTACAAGTTTCTCTTTTACTTCTTAAACTTGTAAAACATTTAAATTTATTTCTGTGCCTAATAACGCCAATATCTTTCCTTAGTGGTCTGATCTCCCTGTCTGTTGTTCCTCTTGGTTCTCAGTTATAGCTTGTTTCCTTATGTCATTCCTTTCTCTGTTCCTTGTGAATTGTTCATTTTCCTTAGAACTCTATCTGAGGGAGTTAAGACCTGGGTTAAACTTGTTTTTTTCCAGAAATGATTTATATTTGCTTATGCTAGTTTCCCAGGAAAATTAAATTCTGTACTTGATGTTTTTCACAACGCACATCACATCTGAATTGACCTTACACTCAAATGAGGGGATTTGGGGTCAGATCACCAGCACCATTGTCCTTCCATAATGCCAGTGTCAATAAAGGATCATGCTTTTGCTTCATCCTTCTGAAACACTGGGTCTATTTCTAGTTATGCCTTTATATTAAGGTGGTTGTTGTTTTTTTTTTTTGTAATGCCAGCCTATATGCCAGTCTCCTTGTTAGACTCCTTAGAAACAGTAATGTCCTAAGCTTAACACCTATTCTCCAGGCCTTCTTTGGCCACCATGATGAAGGTTCAAGATCTCTAGAGTCTGGGTGAAACCCTGAGAATGAAAATCAGTTCTAGCATTTGCTCACCTGCCAGGTTCTTGCTTTCCCTTTATTTTATGGCCTCTGTGAATCCTTTCCTTTAATCCATTTGGCAATCCATTAAAAACAAGTGTTATGTATCGCATGCAGCATCTTAACTATGACTGTGTTGTGGGTATCCATCAGGGTATCTGGTCTATTTGCCAGTATTATTATTTTTTTAAGATTGATTGATTCATCTGGCTGTGGTAGACCTTTGTTGCTACACACAGGCTTTCTGTAGTTGTGGTGAGCGGGGGTCACTCTTTGTTGCAGCATGCAGGCTTCTTATTGTGGTGGCTTCTCTTGTTGTGGCACACAGGCTCTAGGTGCACAGGCTTCAGTAGTTGCAGCCTGAGGGCTCAGTAGCTGCAGTGCTGAGGCTTAGTTGCTTCACAGTATGTGGGATCTTCCCAGACCAGGGATCAAATCCATGTCCTGGGTGTTGCAAGGCAGAATCTTAACCACCAGATGACCAGAAAAGTCCCTATGGGTGACTCCTTTTAAAACAGAAGTCTGGACTCTTAACCACTAGATGACCAGGGAAGTCCCAGTTGTTTATTCCTTTTAAAATAGAAGTCTATCTGTCCCCATTTCAACATTCATTTTCTATTGCAACAGTTTTTTAGTCTCCAGTCCTATATCTTAATAGATTAGATACACTAATAGTCACTTAGCCTAGTATAACACTTATTAAATTTAAAGATGGTCACATGTTTAAATTTCTTTAATGACTCCATAGTGCTCTTAGGATAAAGTCTAAACTCCTGCCCATGCATACAGAGCCCAGTGAGGTTTGTCCTCTGTCTGCTTCCCCTGCCTCTCAGCCTCCTCTGCATATCATCATTCAGACCTCAAGCACTCACAGCCATCTACCTCCAGTTCTCCCACTACATTCTCATTTCTCTGAATTTTTAATTACACTGCTCCTCTGTCCAGGATATATCCCCCTTTCCCCAGGCTTCTTCCAGATTCTTACTTGTACCCTTCAAAATTTATCTCAAAAATCACTTTCTTTTCAAAGTATTTTCTGACCCACACCCTTGCTTGTCAGGAAAACAATCAGGCACTTCATATCTATGCTCTCTAACAGAAATATTACAGCAATGATCATAAAAGGTGATGATAAATGATTATCTTATCAGCCTCCCCTACTACAAGGCAGGGAGTTCTTTGAGAACAGGAATTCCTTCATGTTTTATACCCAGCACCAAACATAGCTGGACATGTGGAAGGTGCTCATTAAATGTCTGTGGGATGAATCAGTGAATCAAGCGGGCACAGCTACACTTAAAAGTTTGGAAAATGAGATGAGGAAGATTTATTCTAATGGATAACTGCTTGTGTGCGTGTGTGTGTCTCTGTGTGTGTGTGTGTGTGTGTATATGTGTGTGAGAGAGACAGAGAGAGCGCACATATGCTTATTGTATGGTTTAGATGATTGGCTCTTTAAAATTATAAAATTATAATTATAAAATTATAAAATTATAATTTCCCAACTTGTCATCAATAAAGGAAACTGAGAGCTAACTTTCTGTTCACTCTACTCTATACAGTTTGAAATACTTACTGCCATTGTGCTCCAAATGTGTTTGGAGCCAAATTAATAGCGAGAAAAGCCATTCATTCATTATAAAACCTTGAACTTGCAAGTGTCTGAGAACTGTTTTGCTTTCTAACATTATTTTTTTAGAATAATCAATTTCTCTTTCCAAAGGAACCTCAAATAAGAAAGCAATATATAGCTAAAAAAGTACTTTTGGAGAAACAAACATTTTTAAGGTCATGAAACTAAAGCTTTTGTGTTTAATTTTTTCTATGAAACAGAGGGACAACTGTTATGGTCTCAGGCAATTCAGGTTAACTCCTCTGAAACTCCTGGAAAGGGAGTTCTTATTCCCTCTATGCGTGTGTGTGTGTGTGTGTGTGTGTGTGATCAGTCACTTAGTCTTGTCTGACTCTTTGGGACCCCATGGACTACAGCCTGGCATGTCCATGGGTTTCTCTAGGGAAGAATATTGGAGTTGGTTGTCATTTCCTCCTTGACCCAAGTATCGAACCCAGTTCTCCTGCATTACAGGCAGATTCTTTATCATTGAGCCTCCTGGGAAGACCCCTCTATGCATACAATAATGTTTTCTTTCAGTTCAGTTCAGTGGCTCAGTAGTGTCTGACTCTTTGTGACCCCATGAATTGCAGCACGCCAGGCCTCTCTGTCCATCACCTACTCCTCGAGTTCACTCAAACTCACGTCCATCGAGTTGGTGATGCCATCCAGACATCTCATCCTCTGTCGTCCCCTTCTCCTCCTGCCCCCAATCCCTCCCAGCATCACAGTCTTTTCCAATGAGTCAACTCTTCGCATGAGGTGGCCAAAGTACTGGAGTTTCAGCTTTAGCATCATTCCTTCCAGAGAACACCCAGGACCAATCTCCTTTAGAATGGACTGGTTGGATCTCCTTGCAGTCCAAAGGACTCTCAAGAGACTTCTCCAATACCACAGTTCAAAAGCATCAATTCTTCGGTACTCAATTTTCTTTATAGTCCAACTCTCACATCCATACATGACTACTGGAAAAACCATAGCCTTGACTAGATGGACCTTTGTTGACAAAGTAATGTCTCTGCTTTTTAATATGCTATCTAGGTTTTCTTTACTAAGGTATATTTTAAAAGAATGTCAGTTTAGCAAGAGTTCTAGGCACTTCTGATTTGGACAGGGGTCCTTACACATTAGTCATCAAAAGACAATGGATTAAAAATTTTATTGCACTATAAAATGTGAAGTCTCCTGAAAAGCCCTTGGTATTCTTGTAGTTAGTGGAAAATAATTAAAAGAATGTCTGATAAATTTTGTCATATGTTTACACGTGCCCTTTTGTGAACACACACACAAACCTATTTTCTCAAAATTTAAACCATCATCCATTAATATTTTGAAGTAATTCCTAGTCTATTTCTAGTTTGAGCTGAGTCCATCGTAAAAACACTGTGAGAAAGGAAACAAACTGCATGGATTCCATTTGGCAAATCAGGGGCCTGTAGATGTGACTGTGGTTCAGCCTCTGGCGCCATCAGTTGGGCTCCAAATCAAAAGCTGTGGAAGGAGGTAATTAGCTGGCTCTCTAGACCACTCAGCTGGCATCAGCAGACTCACAGCCACTGGGAAAGTGGCTGGGGAGGGGTTCAGAAATATTCTCTAAAACAACATTGTTCCCGTACAATAGATGACTGCAATTATAGAGCTGTTTTTATGAAGAAAAAGTTAACTGTGATTAATGTTCATATTGACACATTTGTTAAGGTGTCAAAATTTAATTAGAAAGTTCAGCTACTACAAAGGACAATTATTACAGTGTCTTGCTCAATAAGAGGATGAGAGCAGAAGGCAACATCATCTCACCCACTCACAAAGGTAAAAAGGGAATGGGATCTGGGCATAGCAACCACCACCAATTCTCAGTGAAAAAGGGTGAACTTCCCCATCTCATTAATTCCAGCAGAAATTAAACCAAGGAGAGGCCTTTTGCCAAAGCAATGAAAATATAATTATGTCGGTCACATTTAGAGGATGGAGTCCTCTGAATTTTTCCTGACCAAGCTGTTGATTTCTTAGACCTGAGTGTTAAAACAGAAAGAAATTGGCTACATTCAAGCTGCTCGATTTGGCTATAGACGTGATTATTTACAGATGAAGGCGAAGCAGCCCTGAAGTGAACAGAAGATGAGAAGACCGTGTTCCAAATTGACCAGCTGAAGGAGAGTTTATATTTTAAAAAACAATCACTTGGTCAGTGACTCATAGGGAAAGAATTCTTGAGCTTTCTTCAGGGAAACCCCAGTAAATAACATGTATAATAAAATGGAGATGGTGTAGTCTGTCTTGTTGGGCCTTTCAGTTCACATAATAAACCTTTTGGCAAAAAAAGGAACATTCTGAACACGATTCTCTTCAGGAAACCCCCAAACAGCAAGAACTACTGCGGCTTCCTTACAGTTTTACTGAGTATTTTCTATCGCAGACTCACATGTGAAATAAAAACTTGGAAGAAATGTGGAAAAAAATCTGCTTTTTGTTAGAGGGTTGAGGATTTTTCAGTTGGTTGCTTCCATGATTCACACTGCACTCCACTGCTCCGAAGCTCAAAACCACATATCATAAAAAGCAACACTGGCTCCAATTAATTCTTCCTGCTTTGTCCCTGGGAGAACCAACAGCTCGAAGTGTGGCCCACATGACACACAAGAGAAATGAATGAAAAAATCTCGGCCTGCTTCAATTTACTGGAATAGGGTGTAAATCATATGCTTTAAAAGAGATCTGGAGTTCTACTTTTTTTTTCCTAATGTGAGGTTTAACTGACATAATCTGTAACAGTTTCAGTTCCTCTCTTCCTAATTAGCAAAAGCTTTTGGAATTTTGTTGTTTTTGGTCTCTAAGAACATCATGCAAGAAAAAAAAAAAGTTGAAAAAAATAAAATGTGCTTCTAAATGATTAAAGAAAACCCTGTCTGTAGGGGATAGGAATGGTCAAAGTTCTCTATTTCCCAACCCCCTGCCCAGAATGCTTTGTTCAAGCCACACGGTGTCTAATCAGCATGTCTTTAGATTATTTTATGTTAATTAAAATTATGGCTAGTTTCGGAGGTTAATATATACATGTGCATGTGGCTTCAAAGGCTTCCCAAATTACTGGCTGAGCTCCCTTGCCTTGAGCAGGCCTGATCTGTGATAAAACTGACCACATTAAAACAAGTTTATTGCTATGGAGGTTTTTTTTTTTTTTTAAATCAATGGAGAAAATACATTTTGCAGGTCTCTTAAAGAATTTCCCTTGAAACCACTCTCTCAGGATCCCAAAAGAGGTAAGGGGGCATAAAAGAAGAAACGTAAAAGGAAAAGAACAAAGAAATTGGTTCATATCAGGAAAAAAACCCACAATAAACAGCTCTACAGATTACTGAAAGGCAACAAATAAAGCACAGAACAAGACTGTAATGGATCACAACTTCCACAACATGCTTGCTTTTTTTAAACTAGAGAAATGTTGCAATGCATTGACTGAATGAGAGGAAACCCTACACTCCCCAAATCATTGAGATGTGCTTAATAGTATTTATTCTAATTTACTTTTCACTTTTGTGTCATACAGATGGTAAAATTCATGGTGAGTGCTCAATGTTTGTTGGACACTGTGGTTAGGAAAAGCTGGTCTATAGTCCTACTGCCCTGAAAAGTGCCCAATCTTGTCTGATCTTGGAAGCTAAGCAGGGTCAGGCCTGGTGAGTACTTGGAAGGGAGGAAAAGCTCGTAAGAAGGGTCAGCATAAACCTAAATGGTCACAGCTGCAGAGCAGCCCAGTGGGACCTGGGCAGGGGACCTGTCTGGGAGATGGCAACAAACAAACGGTAAGTTGGGACCAGTAATGGGGACACAGTGATTCTTCCCCTGAGAAGAGGAGGCTGTCCACCCACAACTTAAAAGGAAATGTGTCAACCTACAAATGATTCTGATGACATACTAAATTCCCAGAATAAATCTAAGCTGAAAGATTGGGAAGGGGCATACTTTTCATTTACATCATCATCTATTCTTTAAAACTCTTCCTGGTTCAGGCCCTTACAACCTCTCTCCTCGGCTGCTTGAGAATCTCTTGCAAGTCTCCTAGGCTTCCATTAAATTTATCTTTCACACTGCAGCTAGACTAAACAGTCTAAAACACCACTCTGACCTTTCATAGCTTCTTGGTGGCACAGGACAAGGTACCCCATCCTTGGTGCCTGGATGCCCTGCCTGCTGTGTAGGCATTAGTCCCACCAAGCCTGACCTCAACAGTTAGGTGTTGCCCATTAGGTTGCCTTCCCCACTCATCCATGCTGGGTGCTTCTTAGGAACCAAACCCTGAACATACCTTTTCTCACACTGTACTGTAAGTTTCTGTCAGATAGTTCCTTAAGGACAGAAGTCATGGACCTAGAAATTTTTGTATGCTTGGCACCTGGCAAATGCTCCATAAAGGTTCATTGAACCTTTATGTGATGAGAGAAACAATAAATGACATCAAACTCCAACAGACTGGACAAGCAGGAATGATGTATAAAAGAAGGCTGGCTCTCAGGCTGCCCTCACCTATTGGAGACAAGGAAGTTACCTGAGGAAATTGAGACAAGTACACTGGCTCCCTAAAGTTGCGAGGAAGATGCAAGAAGATGTTACCCTGAAATATGGCTGAACACTAAGTGTTTGTTGCACGTCTGGGTGCTTTGGCCCATAGGCATAGCATGAAAAGACTATTTAAAACTGCAGTATTTTGATGGAGCAGATAACCTACCGGGCCAGGGCCCCATCGATTTCTCAGTAGATGACTATCTAAGCCTAACCATAGGGCATGGACAAAAGTGACAGAGGTGAAGTTTCTAAGGTAAATTAAGCCAGTGCAAATGTGTAGAAACAGACTGGCAGAAACATAGATGGAAATATTAATAGATAATACAGTTTGAGTTAATATCGTAAAGGAACAGCATCACCCTGTCCTTGTCTTCCAAGGGTAGCAAGTGCAAACTTACAATACTGTCAGAAGTCAGGAAGGAAATTTAGGTTAAAGGTAGACTTCAAAGTGATCCCAAGAATGGAATAGTCTTTCACACACTGGAAAGGAACTATTTAACATACCAAAACATTTCATAGCCAGAGGTTACCCTCAACTTTCCTTTGAAATCAATCAAATTGTATTTTCTATTTAGAAAAACAAGTGTCAGTGAACATCATGGGCAAATTTGGCAAAGTACAAAGTATAGAAATCACAAAAGAGGGAAAACGTGAACATACTTTTTAATGAGTTAATATCATTTAGCAGACAAGTTCTGAAAAGCAAAAAGTAAAAGGAAGAAAAACTAAACCTATAAAGCTATACAAATTTTCTACTACTTAGGTGTGTCAAGTTCAGATTCATTCTCACTCTGGATTTAAAATAAAAATGAAGTATTAGTTATACACTTTGGCTCATCTGGAAAACTCCCTGGAAATTTCCAAGCTTCTTAGCACAAAAGGACAAAGAGATATGGTAATGACCTCCTTGAACAAACAAATATACAGAAAAGAGTGAGCTGGTTGGAGCTCACAGGGCATACCCGGTGGCTGTTCTGATCCTGTGCCATGGAGAGATGTATTAGGGCTTCTCAAGATCTTCCTTCCAGACTGGGAACCACCAACACTCATTTTCAATGAGGAAAAATAATGATTCCTCACCATCAGTCTCAGAGCTGTGAACAGAATTCATTCACAGCCTCTGTAGCTACTAGCAACATGATTTGCTATTGCTCACAGCTGACAGGGAATTGGGATGGGGTGTGACGAGAAATCTGAATTTCCGGTAAACCTGAGTTTAGGGGATACTTCTTAATGTTTTGTCAATGTATCTCACAATAAAATCAAAGGTTATGGGTGTAAAAATCTTCCTCAATATGATAGAAGGGAAATATTAATAGTGTTTGCATCTTACACTATAGCTGCTCTTGGTACCTATAGGTGTAAGGGGTTGTAAATTATTCTGGTAGCTTTATTTAAAATGTGTATTCCCAGGTGCCATCTTCAAATATTAAAATTGAGAAGACCTAGGAGTGACTCAGGAGTTTGCATTTGCAATAAGAAACTTGAATATGTCTGAAAATAAAATAAAGATGGCAGAATAGAAGGATGTGCACTTACCTTCCCCTGCGAGAACTCCAAAACTGCAACTAGTTGCTGAACAACCATCAACAGGAGAATGTTTGATCCCACCAAAAAAATATAGCCCACATCCAAGGGCAAAGGAGAAGCCCCAACAAGATGGTAGGAGGAGCAGAGTTGCATTTAGAATCAAACCCTATACCTGCCAGAGATGTTTGGAAGGCTCAAATAAAACCTCATGTGCACTAGGACCCAGAGATCCCACAGAGACTGAGTCAGACCTGCCTTTGTGGTTTGAGTGTCTCCTGCGGAGGCACGGGCCAGCAGTGTCCTGCTGTGGGGACAGGGGCTCTGGCTCCAGCAGACCTGGGAGGCACAGCATGTGGCAAAAGTCCTCTTGGAGGAGGTCGCCATTAGCCCCACCATAGAGCCACCAAGCAGACGACTCACAAACTGGAGAACAATTATACCAATTGCACTGTTATGAAAGTTCTAGGACCCATAACAGATTTTACAACCTGGGGTATGGCAAAGGGACTTTATTTTCTTGGGCTCCAAAATCACTGCAGATGGTAACTGCAGCCATGAAATTAAAAGACGCTTGCTCCTTGGAAGAAAAGTTGTGACCGACCTAGACAGCATATTAAAAAGCAGAGACATTACTTTGCTGACAATGGTCCATCTAGTCCAAGCTGTGGTTTTTCCAGTAGAAATGTATGGATGTGAGAGCTGGACCATAAAGAAAGCTAAGCGCTGAAGAATTGATGCTTTTGAACTGTGGTCTTGGAGAAGATTCTTGAGAGTCTCTTGAACTGCAAGGAGATTGAACCAGTCAATCCTAAAGGAAATCAGTCCTGAATATTCATTAGAAGGACTGATGCTAAAGCTGAAACTCCAATACTTTGGCCACCTGATGTGAAGAACTGACTCATTAGAAAAGACCCCAATTCTGGGAAAGATTGAAGGCAGGAGGAGAAGGGGATGACCAAGGATGAGATGGTTGGATGGCATCACCGACTCGATGGATGAGTTTGAGCAGGCTCCGGGAGTTGGTGATGGACAAGGATGCCTGGTGAGCTGCAGTCCCTGGGGTCACAAAGAGTCAGACACAACTGAGAGACTGAAATGAACTGAGTATGTCTGAGCAGGTCAGATGGACCATGCTGAGAAATCCTAAGTTAGAGGCTGCTCCCAGTCCTGCTGCCTGTTTGGCAAGTGGGTTCCCCATCAAATACTGATGCTACAAGATGATGACAAGTGTTTTAAAAATGGGTGGGGAGTATTTGATAAAAACAAGTTCAAGAATTACGGTCAAAGATATTTACATGTTTTTTTATTGCAAGACTCAACTTTTTTAAGAAAAAAGCTAATATACTTTGTTTTTCACGAGAGAGAAAAGGATATAAAGTAATCCAAACATATTTTGATCATCAAAACACTTTCTTTTCCTTTAAATAGGCTGAAAATACTTTGGGAAATACTGCTATATAGAACTTTCATGTAAGAAAATATAAAAGGAGAAAACTACTGAAGGATAATCTATAATACTTAGATGGAGATGGTTTATAGTTGAGCATACTGAGAATACCTGGAGCAAAGATGTGGCTATGAGCAAATTCTGAAGGTAAAAGCCAACCACTAGCTCAGCAACAGGGTTAGGGTTAGGGTTAGGGTTAGATATGCAGATGACAGCACCCACGGGGTAGAAAATGAAGAGGAACTAAAGAGCCTATTGATGAAGGTGAAAGAGGAGAGTGAAAAAGCTGGCTTAAAATGGAACGTTAAAAAAACTAAGATCATGGCATCCAGCCCCATCACTTCATGGCAAATATATAGGGGAAAAAAATGGAAACTGTGATAGAGTTTATTTTCTTGGGCTCCAAGATGACTGTGGATGGTGACTTCAGTCATTAAATGAAAAGACGCTTGCTCCTTGGAAGAAAAGCTAGCTTATTAAAAAGCAGAGACGTCCCTTTGCCGACAAAGATCTGTATAATGGAAGCTATGGTTCTTCCAGCAGTCAGATATGGATGTGAGAGCTGGACCATAAAGAAGGCTGAGCGCCAAAGAATTGATGCTTTTAAACTGTGGCACTGAAGACTCTTGAGACTTTGGACTACAAGAAGATCAAATCAGACAATTCTAAAGGAAATCAGTGAATACTCATTGGGGGGACTGATGTTGAAGTTGAAGCTTCAGTTCTTTGGCCACCTGCTGTGAAGAACAGAGTTATTAGAAAAGACCCTGATGCTGGAAAAGACTGAAGGCCAAGAGGGGAAGGGAGTGGCAGAGGACGAGATGGTTATATGGCATCCCTGATTCAATGGACATGAGTTTGAGTAAGCTCCAGGAGATGGTGAAAGACAGGGAAACCTGGTGTGCTGCAGTCCATAGGGTCACAAAGAGTGGGACACAACCGAGTGACTGAACAACAGCAATCTCAGAAAAGGGGTAATATTTGGAGAAAGAGGATGATATTGAGAGTCAGTGCAACCACTGGGTTCAGGGTCACAGCACCTTAACAAAGCTGAAAAGACCATGTGAGCACAAAAAACAATACTGAAGACAGCCAAGACCTTTTGAGAACTGACTTTGTTCCTGGTACTGTTCTACATATATCACAAATATTATTATCTCATTTGGTCACTGTGAGGTGGAGAATGTCATTGAGCTCCACTTAACAAATGAGAGAGGCTCTGAGTAAACTTACACAAAGTCACCCAGCTATTAAGTGGCAGAGCTCGATTTCAGCTCACACTGGAGCTTAAAACTCTGCATGTCTTTGTTCTTCTAATCAGGAGGGTCAATAAAATTGCAGTTAAAGGAAATTATTTGAGCAGATGGGTTTTTTTTTTTTTAAGGGAAAGGAGGATGATCAAACTGGCATGGATTAAATATGAAGGTAAAGGAAAATGGTAATATTCATTGCACGTTAGGTGAGTTGTTAGGAACGTGAATTACTCTAGCTTTGAGGAAAGTAATAAAAAATAACTATTCATTCTCTTTGACACCAATTCTACTTTCGCAAATCTACCCTAAGGAAATAATCAGACATGAATATGAGGAATCATGCACTAAGATGATTACTCTAAATTTACATACAATAATTAAAATTACATTGAAATTGAGTATGTGCATTAGAAAGTTTAAGAACTTTAAATTCAAAACTGAGTCTGAGTTAAATCCTGACTCCTTCACTTATTAGATATGTGATCTTTGGCTAGTTAGAAAATTGACTAAGTCTAATGGTCTTTATCTCTAGACTGGAGAAGATGCTGTTTTCTTTACAGTAGGCATTCTCAACAGCAGTACTATTGACATTTTAAGCACAATAATTCTTGTTCTAGAGGGCTGTCCTGTGCCTTATAGCATGTGTAGTAGAAACCCTGGTCTCTACCCACTAGATGCCAGCAGCACCCCTCAACCCAGTAGTGATAGTCACAAATGTCTCTAGACATCACCAAATGCCCCCCGCTGAGAATCACTGTGTTACAGAATAGTGAGGATGAAATGAGCTAATTTAAAGATACGTATGGGTGAAGGGAAAGCAGGAAATATACAGTTTTGGAATGGGAAACCAAGTAGAAGAAAGAAAAGTCTACACATCTGTAGACAAAGACATAGATATCTCTATCTATTAATATCTCTACACCTATCTATGAAAAAGCCAGTTGGATAGAGAATCAAAATCCAAGATATGGAAATAACTGATAAAGCAAAGCCCTAAATATAAGTAGAAGAGATGACTTTGTCAAAAAGAAGGGCCATCCTCTGACCTGGGAGTGCTGAAAGAATGGACGAAAAAATGAAATGATTCTGAGGGTTTTCCTTTTTATAGTAATGCTATGATCCCTAATTTGAGAAAAATTAAGATATAAATAGATTTTCCCCCAGGGAACAAAATATGTTAATAGAACTGGGAATAAAGCACAATCAGATTTAACTGATACATACTGGAAAAAAACCTAAAATGTATTTCATTAGCATTTTATTATGCCTAGCCCTGAAGAATGAGGTGTGTAAACATCCCAGCAATGTAAAAATTTTAATGTACAAGGGAGGACTGTTACAGTAATTTTAGGTGAATGAATCATGGTGATCAAGCTAGTGGCTAGAAGTTTTGGAAGCTACTCTGTCTCAGTGTCAACACCTTTCCTATCTAGTCTTACTTTTTCCTTCCACTGCATTTTCACCTACTTTTTAAAAAAATTCTTTTAATTGGCATATAATTGCTTTACAGTGTTGAACTAGTTTCTGCTATAAAACAAAGTGAATAAGCTATAGGCATAAATATATCCCTCCCTCTTGGACCTCCTCCCCATGCCACCCATCTCGGCTTTCACACTTCATCCACTTCCTCCCTTAAACCTATGTCTACGGTCACAGTTTTGTCACTTGCTTCTTCCATCATTTATATTCATTCATTGAATCATTACACAAATATTTATTCACTACCTATTATGTCCCACGTTCTAGGGGTATATAGTAAGTTAACAAAACCTCAGAGAGGATCGTGTCTTCACAGAGTCTAAAGTATAGTTAAGAAGACAGACAATAAACAAATGAACCAATAACACATAGTAGAATGTCACACAAATTAACCAATGTACAAAATGCTATTCTGCTAAATTTGTGCCTAATGTTCTGTCTGGTACTTTAAAATTTAAATACTGCTTTTTCACTATTTGGGAGGCCTTTCTATTTGTTGAGCAGTTGTAATAATACACTGTCTTCGTTAAAGACCTATTCCTGGGCCACAACCACCATGCCATTCTATAGAATCCAAGTTGAAATTTAGATGTTTGCTACTCTCTGATATGATATTTGCATTCTACAAATCCATAATTCCATAAATTTTATACTTCCGTAATTCATCATAACTATAACCCTTCTCCACACTTCACATGAATTGGAAATGTAAAATTGTTAATAGCCTTCATAAAACTTGGCTTCTATAACTGATTTCAGTAATTTTGTCACATTTTAAGAAAATTAAAGCATCAAAGTTATGCTTCAATGCTCGACAAACTCAGCCTTTACATGGGCTGAGCAAACTGATGTGGGTGGCTTTATCTTTGGGTCTTGATGTCTTGGTCATCTTACAGTGACTTAAAAATAACTTTATTGGCAGACAATACATTCCATACCTTACTCAAAAAAAGTCTCTGCTTGACAATCCATGAGTTGAATTGTTGGACCACATGGAAAGGAAAGAATAAGCTTAAGTTGGAACATTAGAAAAGTTTTTCTTGATAAATGCTCAGGTTTTAACTGCATTTTACTGAGTCTCTTTTTATGTCTCATTCTAATGCTCAAATATAGAAACATTTTAACTTTTTTTTCTGTTTTCATGGAATTCCAGTTTTGAAATAGGCTTTTAGTGGAAGCACATAAAAGCTTCCCAAATTTATAAAAATTGGGCTTTTCTTATTTAATGAAAGACATATGTTCACAAAAAAGTGTTGGTGAAGGCAATTCTTTGTAACACTCACAGTTCTTGACCTCGAACCACTTGTCCAAGGATACAAGCCCAAATTTGAAAATCTCTACAGTATTGTCATACTTTTAAAGGCAATTCATCAATTCAAAGGGCAGGGAATATTTTTCAAATTAAGCAGATACTGCTGAAGCATAATGGTAGGTGTAAACTGCTTGTATACCAGAGTTTGTAGTTGAACAGATTCTGGTTCTTTAACCAATTTTAGGTGAATTTGGCTTGATTAATGAAGGTCATAGATCAAATCTTCATAGGCTAAATTGGGTATGAGAGGATCTTGCATACTTATTTCAAGCCAGGTCAGAGTTTATCAACTTCAATACTATCAACACATATGACTAATTCATTATTGTGGAGATGTTGTTTAGTCACTAAGTCATGTCTGACTCTTTGAGACCCCATGGACTGCAGCTGGCTGTGGGATTTTCCAGAGAAGAATACTAGAGTAGGTTGCCATTTCCTTCTCCAGGGGATCTACCCAACCCAGGGAACAAACCCATGTCTCCTTCACTGGCAGGCAGATTCTTTACCACTGAACCACCAGAGAAGCCCTCTTTGTAGAGACTATCTTGTAAATAATACGATATTGACTTCCACACACTAAATTTCAGTAGTATCTCCCCAGTCCAAATGTCTACAGACTGTTAAATGTCCCTAGGGCACAAAATCACCCCTTGTTGAGAATGACTGATCTAAGTGGAAACAATACTTATTTCCAATTTCTAACTTGAGGTAAAATACAGTAAGATAAAGATTTCGACAAGCTGATCCTTTTTTAAAAGTTCTATTTTGTTCTTTGTATCAAATTGTTATTTTATCCCCAATTCTTTGAAGTGTCACTAATTCTCTTTGAAGGCATGACATAAGAGAAAATTTATGGAACTAATAGTGAATTATTTCAAAGAGGAAAATGAAAATCTCCAAATTAGATTCTTGCTTCAATTAAAAAGTGGTCACTAGTAAAAATTTTTGCTAAAGAATGTGTGTTGTCATTTTGTCAAATTGGTCTTTAGTGTTTCATTTTGTACTATATCCCCAAATAACACTAGCCTTTTCTATTTTAGGACTGATTCTATTTGTTGGCATATAATGGAATATATCTTCTAAATCCCTCAGAAGAAATGGAGTAGCCATCATGGTCAACAAAAGAGTCCAAAATACAGTACTTGGATGCAATCTCAAAAACGACAGAATGATCTCTGTTCGTTTCCAAGGCAAACCATTGAATATCACAGTAATCCAAGTGTATGCCCCAACCAGTAATGCTGAAGAAGCTGAAGTTGAACAGTTCTATAAAGACCTACAAGACCTTTTAGAACTAACACCCAAAAAAGATGTCCTTTTCATTATAGGGGACTGGAATGTAAAAGTAGGAAGTCAAGAAACACCTGGAGTAACAGGCAAATTTGGCCTTGGAACACGGAATGAAGCAGGGCAAAGACTAATAGAGTTTTGCCAAGATAATGCACTAGTCATAGCAAACACTCTCTTCCAACAACACAAGAGAAGACTCTACACATGGAAATCATCAGATGGTCAACACCGAAATCAGAGTGATTATATTCTTTGCAGCCAAAGATGGAGAAGCTCTATACAGTCAACAAAAACAAGACCAGGAGTTGACTGTGGCTCAGATCATGAACTGCTTACTGCCAAATTCAGACTTCAATTGAAAAAAGCAGGGAAAACCACTAGACCATTCAGGTATGATCTAAATCAAATCCCTTATGATTATATAGTAGAAGTGAGAAATAGATTTAAGGGCCTAGATCTGATAGATAGAGTGCCTGATGAACTATGGACTGAGGTTCGTGACATTGTACAGGAGAGAGGGATCAAGATCATCACCATGGAAAAGAAATGCAAAAAAGCAAAACGGCTGGCTGGGGAGGCCTTACAAATGGCTGTGAAAAGAAGAGAGGCGAAAAGCAAAGGAAAAAAGGAAAGATATAAGCATCTAAATGCAGAGTTCCAAAGAATAGAAAGGAGAGATAAGAAAGCCTTCCTCAGCAATCAATGCAAAGAAATAGAGGAAAACAACAGAATGGGAAAGACTACAGATCTCTTCAAGAAAATGAGAGATACCAAGGGAACAATTCATGCAAAGATGGGCTCGATAAAGGAGAGAAATGGTATGGACCTAACAGAAGCAGCAGACTTTAAGAAGAGGTGGCAAGAATACTCAGAAGAACTGTACAAAAAGATCTTCATGACCAAGATAATCACGAAGGTGTGATCACTCACCTAGAGCCAGACATCCTGGAATGTGAAGTCCAGCGGGCCTTAGAAAGCATCACTACAAACAAAGCTAGTGGAGGTGATGGAATTCCAGTTGAGCTAGTTCAAATCCTGAAAGATGATGCTGTGAAAGTGCTGCACTCAATATGCCAACAAATTTGGAAAACTCAGCAGTGGCCACAGGACTGGAAAAGGTCAGTTTTCATTCCAATCCCAAAGAAAGGCAATTCCAAAGAATGCTCAAACTACCGTACAACTGCACTCATCTCACACGCTAGTAAAGTAATGCTCAAAATTCTCCAAGCCAGGCTTCAGCAATACATGAACCATGAACTTCCAGATGTTCAAGCTGGTTTTAGAAAAAGGCAGAGGAACCAGAGATCAAATTGCCAATATCCACTGGATCATCAAAAGAGCAAGAGAATTCCAGAAAAACATCTATTTCTGCTTTATTGACTATGCCAAAGCCTTTGACTGTGTGGATCACAATAAACTGTGGAAAATTCTGAAAGAGATGGGGATACAGACCACCTGACCTGCCTCTTGAGAAACCTATATGCAGGTCAGGAAGGAACAGTTAGAACTGGACATGGAACAACAGACTGGTTCCAAATAGGAAAGGAGTATGTCAAGGCTACATATTCTCACCCTGCTTATTTAACTTATATGCAGAGTACATCATGAGAAACACTGGGTTGGATGAAGCACAAGCTGGAATCAAGATTGCCGGGAGAAATATTAATAGCCTCAGATATGCAGATGACACCACCCTTATGGCAGAAAGTGAAGAGGAACTAAAGAGCCTCTTGATGAAAGTAAAAGAGGAGAGTGTAAAAGCTGGCTTAAAGCTCAACATTCAGAAAACGAAGATCATGGCATCTAGTCCCATCACTTCATGGGAAATAGATGGGGAAACAGTGGAAACAGTGTCAGACTTTATTTTTGGGGGCTCCAAAATCACTGCAGATGGTGACTGCAGCCATGAAATTAAAAGACACTTACTCCTTGGAAGAAAAGTTATGACCAACCTAGATAGCATATTGAAAAGCAGAGACATTACTTTGCCAACAAAGGTCCATCTAGTCAAGGCTATGGTTTTTCCAGTAGTCATGTATGGATGTGAGAGCTGGACTGTGAAGAAAGCTGAACACTGAAGAACTGATGCTTTTGAGCTGTGGTGTTGGAGAAGACTCTTGAGAGTCCTTTGGACTGCAAGGAGATCCAACCAGTCCATTCTAAAGGAGATCAGTCCTGGGTATTCTCTGGAAGGAAGGATGCTAAAGCTGAAACTCTAGCACTTTGGCCACCTCATGGCCACTTTGACTCATTGGAAAAGACTCTGATGCTGGCAGCGATTGGGGGCAGGAGGAGAAGGGGACAACAGAGGATGAGATGGCTGGATGGCATCGCTGACTCGATGGACATGAGTCTGAGTGAACTCCGGGAGTAGGTGATGGACAGGGAGGCCTGGTGTGCTGCAATTCATGGGGTTGCAAAGAGTCGGACATGACTGAGCGACTGAACTGAACTGATCTTCTAAATCCTAATTTAAAAATATTCTTTTCATTTTAGAACTTTTACTTGATTCTGCATATTCCAATAATTAAGGGAAGTACATTCCTAATTCTGGACTAAAATAACATGTATCAAGACAAACAAAATGCAAATACTTATGAGAAAGAACACAATTTTAAGTTAAAATATGATAGTTCTTTTTATCATTTCTTAAAAAAATTAAGAGTCCTGAGTGACTTATTTTAAGTTTTGTTCTGAGATACTTGCCAAACTGCTCTGTCCACTCAGAACACTTAATTTTTAATGTGCAAGTGTATGGCTTCAATGTAGTAATTATCATTACCAACTGGGTTCATGCATATGCTCACATGGCCTTCTTCTAGCTTCCTACCAACTGCCTCATACTCACCTGTTTCTTCTTAAAAGTTAATGCCCACTCCCTGATTTCCTTCAATACACTTTCTGTATAAAAAGTTTTCTTACTATATTTCTAAGTTTATAAAGGTAATAATGAGTGCAATAGCAAACTAACATATAGCTGGCTAAAGAAGTTAAAAATAATTCTTAACTTTTCTTCAAACTCATTTCCTACACCTTTCTCTATGCTCTTATAAACATATATAAAGATGTGTATGTGTATGTACACATACACATATATATACAGACACACAAATGTCCTTTCTCAGTCACTTTTATTGGTTTCTTCTAATTGTATTTCTAAAGAATACATAATTCTGTCCTCAGTTCTCCTCCTTTTGTTTCTATACTTTCTCCTTAGGTGCCAAGATTTTAAATACAATATCTAACAACTTCCAAATCTCTATCTGTAGGCCTCTCCTCTGAACGTGGATTTACATATTTAACTGCCTAAAAGACATCTCCGTTTGGATATTTAAACAGACATGCAAATATTTGGGTCTCCCCTCCAAGGTACCCAGTAAGATGGTACTCCCTGCCCATTTGTATTTAGGTGTAGCCACGTGGCTTGCTTTGGACAATGAAAATTACATGTCACATTCAGATAGCAACATTAATAGTCCATGTGTGACTCTTCACTTATTTCCTCTGCCATTGGTGATCAGCAACAATCCTATCAGCTTGAGTCCTGAAGTGGGAATAGCAAGGAGCAAAGTCCCAGACAGTTGAGATGCACACACAGCATGAGCAAGAAACACATTTTGTAGTTTGAAGCCACCAGATTTTAGGGAGTATTTGTTGCAGCAGTAATAACTTAGCCTATCCTGACTAAACAGTGATATGTACTAGGATCCCAAATTTAACATGGTCAGAACAAAATGCCCCACTCCATTTTCTCTTTTCCTTATGTTACTCATCTTATTAAATGGCACTAACGCATACCCATCATCCAAGATCCAATAATCTTTTTTCATTTTACTCTTTCTCTCACTTTTCAGATCCAATCCATCAGTAAATCTTAAATGGCTCTCCCACCAAGATATATCCTGAAACTAACTGCTTCTCACTATCACACTACTGTCCCTAGCCCAAGCTATCTCTCTCTCTCCTTTGCACTGCCTCAGTAGGCTCTCCATTTCTGCTCTAAACACCACTCCTCTCTTTCATGTTTATTACTGTCTTATTGATTTCTAAGAAACTCTTTAATTTGGGTAAAAATAAGATATTAATTCTTTGCTTGTCATATGTTGTTGCAAATGTTTTCTCAAATTTTAACTTTTTTAAAAACTGTTTATTCTTTAGAGTCAGATTAAGTCACTGGCTTTCATTGTCATCAGCTTTAATCTCTTTGTGCTTAAATATGGTACAGAGAAATCAGATACTTTATACCTCTAAGCCTTTCAGTTCTTTTTCAAACTGGAGGTGTCTGGTAGGGAGCCAAGCAAACACAGAGTAAGTATTCAAAGGCCAACATGACTCTCTGAAATCTAAAGGATGATTTTTTTCCCTCCCTTCAAGGGGAGACTTCTTAGTAGGGACTATAATTCTGATCCTAGTTCTTCAATTGTTGTCTGCCTTTTGATTTCCAGAATATACATTTTGTTACATAAATCAATGGATTCAAGGTAAATGAATCAACTTTCAAATTTAAATCTGATAGAATTCTTTTCATTAGCTCAATATTATATGTTTTCATCTTTAAACCTCAATTAGATTTTTTAAATAGCAGAAGATCAAAGACCAGAAATTGGACCATGGAATGGCTCCCTGATAACCCTTAGATAATATACATTATTTGTACATTATGCACAACATAGTCATAGAGGGTGATAGTGCTGACAGGTACAAAATTGGAACTTAAGGAAGAGTGATTGGTCCAGGAAGATGGGGAGGCTGGATACTTGGGAATCTGAGCATTTGAAACAAAGACACTATTGAGACTCAGGCAACAAGGTACAGTGAGCATTCAGAGACTCATAATATGGCTCTTCAACAATATGTAATTTGGTTAGGAAAATAGCATATTTGCACAGGCAGGGTAGAGCAAAAGGTGTTAACAAAAATCTGTGTATTCATTAAAAAAATTATAAACAAGATTATATTATTATGCTGTTTGTAGTCTCAGATGATTAACTTCCACTATTTATTTAATATTTTCTTTTATTTTTCTTTGACGTTTAACCCATTTATGTATAATAATATATCTCTCCTTCTAAATATTATTTTCATCATTTTATATTTTATTTTTTTTCCACCATCCTCCATTTAAGTATCTTCCTATTTTCATTTTACTATGTATTTTAAAATCTTTTTTTGAAAATTGCACAAAAGACAGCTTCAAGAAAATGAGAAAATGACATGGGAACAAAATTTAAAATTGCCCATACAATTAACATTTTGGTGTATATCTTCTCAAAATTTCTATGTACAAATAGTTACATATAAACCCCATCCCCTACAAAATTTTTAAGCAAAAATCACATTACATTATCTATGGTGGTTTTCTTTTCAGTTAATTTATCACGAAAATTTCCATTGCAATTGATATATTTATATCTTTATATATGTGTGTGTATGTATATATATTTACTTTGAAAATTTCGCTTTATAGCGTTTCATTGATGTACCATATTCTATTTAATCAATTATCTATGATGGATACTGATGCATTTTTTAAACATCAGTAATTATAAAAAATGTTTCCAAATAATTTTTGAACAAATACCATTGTATAGCTATCGAATTATTTGATAAAAATAAATTTTTAGAAGTGGGATGGTTTGGCCAAAGGTTGGCACATAATCAAGGTATCTCATGCATGCCAAACTGGTCACCCTGCATCAAGGCTATGTGGATACTCAGCCACATGTAACATATAAGGAGACCAGCTTCCTCATTACCACCTATCATGACCATCCTTTCTCATTTCTTGTGATCTGAAAGCTCAAAAGTGAGGCAGGGACAGTTATTTTAATTTACCATTCCTGTAGTGAATTGCTAGTGAATTGAACCCTGTTTTTCAACTGGTTCTCAGTCTTTTTATTTTTCATTTTTTGGTTTTAAACGATTGATTGGCTGGTTTTTGTTGTCTTAAATGAATTGAATAGCTTCCCTGGTGGTGCAGAGGTTAAAGCGTCTGCCTGCAATGTGGGAGACCTGGGTTCGATCCCTGGGTCAGGAAGATCCCCTGGAGAAGGAAATGTCAACCCATTCCAGTATTGTTGCCTGGAGAATCCCATGGACGGAGGAACTTGGTGGGCTACAGTCCACAGTCACAAAGAGTTGGACATGACTGAGCGACTTCACTTCAAATGAATTGAATAGAAACAATTTTAACCTGAGGACATTTAATACTTTGTATGTCATATATGCTGCAAATATTTTATGAATTTTCATTTGCTTTTTAACTGTTTACTGTCTTTTGGACCATGCAAAAGTATTAAATTTGCATGTAGTTTAAGGTCACATTTTTTTCACTATTTTCTAACTCATTAATTTTTACTTTAATCATTAATTTCTTTCCTTAGAATTTTTTTGTTGCTCTCCTCCAACCTCTTAAATTTATTTACTTCTATTTAAATAATAATTCTTTTAAAAGTTATTAATTTTTCTCTGTATATAAAACTAAGTATATTTTATAGTATTTCCTATATAGTATTTTTATTATTATTATATTTCAAATAGTCTATAAATTAAGCATTGATTTTAATTTGGATCTATTTCTGGAGTGTATTTTTTTCATTCTAAGTAGACAGGTTTTCACATTTAGAGTTTGCTTTATATCTCTAGCTTTCTAAACCTTATTAGATATCTAATATTTATATATCTTTTAAATATTACTATATACATATGTAGCTTTTGAATTACCCTTATTTCTAATACAAATCGTATCCTGTTTCATTTTAGTTTTTGTCCAGATGATCTGCTTAAAACAGGGAGTAGGATTTTAAACTCTCATAACTACAAATATGTATTATTTCACTGTATGGTGTGATAACCACATTATGTTAAACTAGCAAAAGAAATAAATTTCTACTTTTTTATTAAAAATGCTTCTGTAAGAGGTTAAATTTCAAAATAAAACATCACAATGAAACTTCTAAAATCATACTCAATGACAATATGTTTTCAAAACAAAAACATAAAGAATCCCTTTAATTTTGGAGCAGTGTTAAACTAATTCCTTTGAAAAATATCATAGGGCATACTAAAAGATGTCTAAAATACTATGAGAAAAATATATTAAAAAACTATAATGTAAGACATCATTATTCTTTTATTTCTCATTAACTAGAGATGAGTCATGTTTTATAAAAAAGAAAATAAAAATATAAAATTAGCACAACAAATCTTTCAGAGTTCCCTGTCTTATCTCCCATTGTGAGTTTTCTGAATAGCAGATTAATTCTTGCTTCCTTATAGAGTGTATGTGGCAAGGTTAATAAATTTGGGTATACAATATAGATTTCACCTCCCTTATCAAAGTTCTTTGCCTTTAAATGAACTGTCATTTTTTCCCAACTGTTTAAGATTAAAGTTGGGGGTTCAAAAAGTAGGCATTTTTTACAATGCTCTTTTAAGACCAATTTGCCAAAAAAGAACCAAAGTTTTGTTGGCGTTGCAGTGATTGAGACAGACAATTTTTATATGTACATAGAGCTAAATTAACACTTTGAGGCCAATGAGTTTTCCTCCTTTCTCTTAACTTTAATGATATTCTCATTTAGTTCAGTTCAGTCACTCAGTCATGTCCGACTCTTTGCGACCCCATGAATCGCAGCACACCAGGCCTCCCTGTCCATCACCAACTCCCGGAGTTCACTCAGATTCACGTCCATCGAGTCTGTGATGCTATCCAGCCATCTCATCTTCTGTCGTCTCCTTCTCCTCCTGCCCCCAATCCCTCCCAGCATCAGAGTCTTTTCCAACGAGTCAACTCTTCGCATAAGGTGGCCAAAGTACCTGAGTTTCAGCTTTAGCATCATTCCTTCCAAAGAAATCCCAGGGCTGATCTCCTTCAGAATGGACTGACTGGATCTCCTTGCAGTCCAAGGGACTCTCAAGAGTCTTCTCCAACACCACGGTTCAAAAGCATCAATTCTTCGGTGCTCAGCCTTCTTCACAGTCCAGCTCTCACATCCATACATGACTACTGGAAAAACCATAGCCTTGACTACACGGACCTTAGTTGGCAAAGTAATGTCTCTGGTTTTGAATATGCTCTCTAGGTTGATCCTAGCTTTCCTTCCAAGGAGTAAGCGTCTTTTAATTTCATGGCTGCAGTCACCATCTGCAGTGATTTTGGAGCCCCAAAAAATAAAGTCTGACAATGTTTCCACTGTTTCCCCATCTATTTCCCATGAACTGATGTGACCAGATGCCATGATCTTCGTTTTCTGAATGTTGTGCTTTAAGCCAACTTTTTCACTCTCCTCTTTCATTTTCATCAAGAGGCTTTTGAGTTCCTCTTCACTTTCTGCCATAAGGGTGGTGTCATCTGCATATCTGAGGTTATTGATATTTCTCCCAGCAATCTTGATTCCAGCTGTGTTTCTTCCAGTCCAGTGTTTCTCATGATGTACTCTGCATATAAGTTAGATAAGCAGAGTGACAATATACAGCCTTGACGTACTCCTTTTCCTATTTGGAACCAGTCTGTTGTTGGGTTATATATAAATTAAGTGAACCAGAGGGGCTCTCCATAAATCCCAGGGAAATACAAGTACTAAACTTCTTCAAGAAAATCAGAAAGAATATACATTATTCAAAGAAAATAAATAACCCAATTGATCTGACTATACCTAAACTACTTAGAATGTTGTTTCAGGGACTTCCCTGGTGGTCCAGGGATTAAGAATCTACCTGCCAATGCAGGGGACACAGGTTTGATCCCTGTCCTGGAATATCCCATATTCTGCAGGGCAACTAAGCCCATGGACCACAACTACTGAGCCCCCTCTCTAGAGCCCATGAGCCACAATGAAGACCCAGCACAGCCAAAAATAAATAAATATTATAAAAAGAATGTTCTTTCAGTCATTTTAAATATTAGAGAGGAAATATATCTTCTGACAAGGTACTGTCTGCTCCTTCATCTACCAAGATTATAACACACATCATTAATAAGACATTTCCAGGTTTCATGATGGATTTTCAGTTCCTACCTATACTCTCTCACATATGACCAAGAACAGGAATTTAGGAATTGAAGATCTGCACAAAAGGCAAAACAAATTAACATGGATTTACTATCTGTGTTTTTCAGTGTAATATATTTTAGTGACATCTGACTGGGCGCACTGTCTTTGCAAATGATGACTAGAATCCAATGGCTGACCAAAATCAGTATGCTAGGTGATAACTACTTTTCCCATTAATGAGACTGCCAATATCCACTTGTCTAGCTAAATGTGTTGGAAAATTACTAGACAAAGTATTTTTTAAATGTTAAAACAGGTGTTCAAATTGGATTTTCTTTCCTTTTTCTTTTCTTAAATATCAAAGCCCTCTACTATGTATAAAATCATTGCATTTAATGTAACTATGCTGTGCTGTGCTAAGTTGCTTCAGTCGTGTCCGACTCTTTGTGACCCCATGGACTGCAGCCTGCCAGGCCCCATGTCCATGGGATCCTCCAGGCAAGAATACTGGAATGAGTTGTCATTTCCTCTGCTGCTGCTGCTAGGTCGCTTCAGTCGTGTCCGACTCTGTCCGACCCCAGAGATGGCAGCCCACCAGGCTCCCCCGTCCCTGGGATTCTCCAGGCAAGAACACTAGAGTGGGTTGCCATTTCCTTCTCCAATGCATGAAAGTGAAAAGTGAAAGTGAAGTAGCTCAGTCGTGTCTGACTCCTAGCGACCCCATGGACTGCAGCCTACCAGGCTCCTCCGTCCATGGAATTTTCCAGGCAAGAGTACTGGAGTGGGGTGCCATTGCCTTCTCCTAGAACTCAGTAAAAACTTATTTTTAATCTGACATGTTTTTAACATGTTTTTGCACGTTTCAGTTCTATTTCTCCTTTTCAAATCCTCCTCTTCAATCAAGGCAGTCCATCTCATATTTCCACATGGGGGACATAAAATAATCCTTTAAGAAGACTGATGTTAAGTAAGGTGCTAGTTAATTTCTCTTTTAAACATAATAAAAGATTCATAAGAGAGGAGCATACCTGTAGTGTTTCTCTATAAGTTAAAATTTTTTGAAGTATTCATTTCTGAACCTAGGATTCCTTTTAGTTTTCATTTGTATTTGTGTATCAACATAATTAAGAAATTTTGAGAGCTTTTTTTTAGAGTGTTTTATTCTTTATATTTTAAGGGCTTTTTCTACCTTTAATTTGCCTAATTTAACATCAAAGATACTTAACCAAACTCAAAGTAACAAAAAAAATAAAACTAAATGCTTATTAAATTCCTAGAAATGTCCACCAAGCAAGGGTATCAAGTTAATGAAAGAAATTAAACCTCTTCTATCTAGGACAAAACATGGAGATTAGAAGGCTCAGTTCTGAAAATGATATTCTGATTTATATTTGCACTCAACAAACAAACGAACCAACCAACAAAACAACAACAAAAATAGTCCAAACCTCCCTGTTACTATATTATATTTGTTCACATCCCCCAAACTAATTCAGAGTCCTAGATTATGGTCTTACTTTGGAAGACACTGACTTGGAATTCATGGATATTCTGTCTCCTCCTTTGAGAGGTTTCCCTAGACCATGAATTCCAAGTCAATATCACTATGCCAGTAGAAAAACATTTCCAAAGGAAAAATAAGTAATGGGTCTCAAGGAAAATTTTTCCTGAGCAACTATGATCTCCTCATAAAAGGAAAATGTGTTTTTTTTAGGAGAAATAACAAAATGCATATAAGTGCTCAAGGAAGAACATAACCATTGGTGTTTTGCCCCATAATGCATTTATAATATAAATCTCTGTGTCTCTTGTAGATTTTTTTTTTTTCTGAGAGTTTAGAGAAGTAGCTTCCAAACTCTAAGTAAAGGAAATCAACCCTGACTATTCATTGGAAGGACTAATGCTGAAGCTCCAATTCTGTGGCCATCTGATGCAAAAAGTCGACTCATTGAAAAAGACCCTGATGCTGTGAAAGACCAAGGGCAAGAGGAGAAGGGCATGACAGAGGATGAGATGGTTGGATGGCATCACAGATTCTATGGACGTGATGAGCAAACTCCAGGAGATAGTGAAGGACAGGGAAGCCTGGCGTGTTGCAGTCCATGGAGTCGCAGAGTCAGACATGATTGAATGACTGAACAACAACAGCAAAGGTGGATGAAGCAGATCACTTTAGCTGGCATTGAGAAAATGAATAGTAGAGTTGCTCCATACACTTTATAATATACATGTATGTATGTATATGTGTGCAGGTATGAAGGAAGATGAATCCATGCATCCTGCTCATCTAAAGAAACATTAATTGAGCAAGCTTCATTCTCTCTAGTATCTGGTGAGTATCATAAAAAATGAAATGCTATTCACAAAATAAACAATTAGCCTTTGCGAGTCTGAAATGAGTCACCTTTTACAGCTGGCTCATGTATATGGCAGGCAACAAACAGGTGTGCTGCCTTTGGGACAATGCAGAACAAGCATCCTAGCATGAAAGGGAAAAAAGAATCTCATATTCTCCTTTTGAAGATTCCAGATCTATATACTCTGGAGACAGCACAGCTTGTATTCCAGTGTTGTCCATTTATACTGAAATCCTAAGTGAAAGGAAAATAGCCTGCAGATGTGCCATTTGTGATTTGAGGAGCCTCGTTTGTGCCAGAGTCCATGGTCAGTACAATGATCATATTTTAAAAGTATTAGCCTTATATTTTTTCACAGACTATTACTTAATCATAACATAAGCAACCAAGAATTAAGGCATAAGGGCAATACACATCAGCCCCTCCAAAGTAGCTGCTCTTCAGTTAAAAATCAAAACAGTAAGTGTCTGCATCTTTGTCACGCTTCAGCCGACACTCTAACTGGCACCCAAAGATCCCCCACAGTGCTATACCAAGTGTTCACAGTGCAGATGGGGGCTCCAGGCCCTGGGAGACACTGGAGGGCCTTCTGCATTATCTGAGAGGTAGCCTTAAGGAGCAGCAGCTTCGAACATCTGAGTTTTATCACTCATTGTATAATTATTCGAAAAGAATCAGTAAATTCTATTAAACTGAACATTTCATTACTCAGAACTTGACCAAGCAGGACAACACAAATGGATGACTCCTGCTATGGACAAGTGTTTTCTTTGGGGAATTTTAGAAATGCCTTTAAGTCATCAGTGAATCACTCATGAAAGAGGCAAATCATAAATGCTTCTTGATTGCTATATAACACAGGAAGCCTAGCCCAACACTCTGGGATGACCTAGAGAAGGGTATGGGGCTGGGTGAGAGGGAGGGGATCTATCTATCTATCTATCTATCTATCTATCTATCTATCTATCTATCTATCTATCTGTCTATGGGCTTCCCTGGTGGCTCAGACAGTAAAGAATCTGCCTGCAGTGTGGGAGACCTGGATTCAATCCCTGGGTTGGGAAGATCTCCTGGAGGAGGGCACGGCAATCCACTCCAGCATTCTTGCCTGGACAGAATCCTCATGGACAGAGGAGCCTGGCAGGCTACAGTCCATGGGGTTGCAAAGAGTCAGACATGACTGAGCAACTAAGCACACAACACACACACACACATATATATGTATGCATGTATATATACACATATACTTATGGCTGATTCATGTTGCATGGCAGAAACCAACACAATTTTGTAAGGCAATTATCCTCCAATTAAAAAAAAATCAAAAAATACTTCTTGAATGATCTAAGGGTTAGCACCTCCCTAAAATGTCAGCAGCTGACTGCCTGATCGTCAGCATGCATAGGCTTGCTATTAGTACACTCACATATCTCAGGCAATTTAAACAATTAAGAGATGCAGCACATGAAATTCTAGACAGCAACTCAGTGTAATGTGTGTCCAGGACCAAAGAGACTTACTATTCAAGAATCAAAATACAGCATATGGTGTGAGAACTAAAATTTTGTCCAAATGGTTTTTTTTCCAATAGTGACGATATTAGTTAGAAGAAATCTTTAATCAATTTTATAAGTTAATTTCTGTTTTAAAAAGTAAACTTTTAGTGGACTAAGTTCACCCCCCTGGGTCCTTCACAAATGCCTATCTTGTAATTTTATAATATTATTTTAAACTTCATTAAATATTATTACTTGGGCCATAAGCAATTATAGCAAGATATAAATTTATAAAGTGACACATTTTCAATACCAACTTTCTCTATCAACTTATTCTATAATAGCACATTCCATCAAATTAAACTGTAAGATTTCCCACATTTGTTTTAAATTCTATATGTATGGCTTATGAATAGCAATTTTGATGAATTCCAGCTGGCTTAAATATGCAGGCAGACCCTTATAAAACAGATTCTTTTCAATTCTTATTGTATTCAATGAGGCCTATTTTAAGTGGGCCACCTGGTAGGATAAAGCACTAATAATTCTCCATAGGAAAAAAAATAGGAAAAACAAATCACCCTGCTAAACTTAAGACTATCTTCCCTAACTACATTACTCTTACATACCTAATATAAGTGAGAAGTAGTTCTAATCTTCTGGAAAAGTTAAATTAAAATTTTAACAAGCAAGCCACTCTGTGAACTACTAAATTACTCATTTATCTATTACAACAACAACATTAAAATAGTTTCCACCATGTGTGTGTGTTGCCTGGTTTCACAAATCATACACATTTCAGTCTCCCCCTCCATTCCCCACACCCTCCTGCCTCCATCCAGCTGGAATACATCAAGCACGCAGAAGCCAAGGCAAATGTTGACCCCACCCTCCTCCATCCATTTTAAGGCACCTTCAAAGCCAGAGCACTGGTCTAGTTCGATTTCACCAACAAAGCCAGCCATCCTGCTATTTAAGACTCCAGTTTGGGGTTTTTATAACTGCACATTAACATGAGAGCTTTGATTTTGGGTCAAAAACGTCAGCTGCACTGAGTTTCATCAGATGGTCGTACCCTTTCTGCAGAAGAGTCCTCATTATTAAATCATCATCTTTGCTCTCAGTGTTGCTCTCTTTCCTTATAAAAACAACCTCTCTGAACTGTCCAATAACCAGCCCTGAAGGACGTAATATTTCCTTTTCGAAAGGTCAAAAATGAACCGCCACGATGGTAGTCCAAGCTCTGTTTTCTCTGACATTTGCACACCCTCTATCATTTGTGTACTGGTCACAGACAGCCATTTCAAAGCACAGAAAACTCTCACCAAGGGCACATGCAGGAGGGGAGTGGGGACTGAAGAGACAGAGGAGCTGCAGGAAGACAAAGAACTTACTTTGTTGTTCCCCTGTGCATGTAGCCGCAAGGAAAAAAAAAAAGAAATATGTTAAGTTTATTTTAAAATCATGAGGTTTTTCATGCTAGATTAAAATCAAAATAAGTAACTCTTCACTGACATCCCATTCATACATACAGCACCCAAAGCTCAGGGACGAGTCAAAGATTCTACTTATATTAAGGGAAATCATACATTTATAACACTAGTAAATTATGACAGAGATTTCCCCCTTTCTTTCTACTTGAAATACTTGAAGTACCGGGAACCTGGCCAAAAAGCATTGGTTTGAATTGGTAATAAGTGAGCTGTTAGCATGAGAGGCAAAGTATTTAGTATGTCGGCTTGCCCTTTCCTGACAGCCCCTCCTCCAACATGCCAAGCAGTGGAAAATTTCATCAGCCAATGCATTTTTAAACAAACACTGCATCCTTGGTTTCAGAGAAGGTGGGGTGGGGGAAGAAAAAGAGCAGAGGAAAGGAGTGAGTGATTCTGGGGAGACAGGGCAAGCAGACCACGTTACGACCTCCATCTGTACCATTCCTTTATTTCATAAATTACGAGTTTGGTCTTGGGCTGGCATGGGAAGTGAAAGCTGTATAGTGGGGAGGCAGCCAAAATAAACACTGGTCCACATTCAAGAAAATGGGTCTGGAAAGGTTAGTCACAAAAATGTAGTCATTTCTAAAAGGGACGTTCCAGATAGAGACACAGAGAGCAGCCAGCAACAGGCAGCAGGCAAATGGCTGTCTTGTTTCAAACTGGAGCGGCAGGAGTATGATTTATATCAAACAATTTAACCCACATATGGCTTAAAAAAATAAAATGGTGATTCATTACTCCCAGGGCAGCCTGAGTCCTCGCAAGGTCAGATCCTGTGGGGGAGACGTGATGCGATATGGGCAGGGAACAGATCTGGACTCTCCTCACAAGGGCCCCAGAAAGAATGTCTCTCTCCACTGAGATGCAGAGTGGAAGAGAGCTGTGAGTGGAGTGTGTGCCTGTGTGGAGAAGCCTGAGCACAGGGTATGGAGTAACAGGTTGGGCTGGAGATCTGGTGTTTAGTTTTAAGAGAGATGTGTGTGGGGAAGTAATGCATACAAAAAATTTCTGGAGAGCAGTAAGGGAATGATTGCAGGAGAGTGCATTTTCTGGAAAACAATGTCAGCTGGTGACTCTGGGGGGATGTCTAATTCAAGGACCATCAGGGCTATCATACTGAATAAAAACATAAATTTAAAGATATTGATATAACAGCATAGAGAAGTTTCCTGACATTGTGAGTGGCTGTGATATAACCATTAACATCCCTGGCATATGTGAGACATAAATAATGGTACCAGAATGAATGAAATCAGGGGAAAAGGAGTCTTTTGTAAAGATTATGCCAATGGTTCAATAAGGCAATAAAGATCCCCAGAGAGAATTTTATCAGGAATAGAATACTATCTCAGAGAATAATGGGACCTTGGTTCTCCAAAGAAGTGCAATAGTGCTGAAAATACCTCAAACAGATGGGGTTTATTGCATTCCACAGCAGTGCAGCTTTTGATCTACCAAATAAGTTTCAGGAGTTCAACCAAGTATTTTTGCACATTAGGGAATGGCTGGCTTCCCTGCTCGGTGGCAGATGGTTCTGTTTGTAGTGGCAACAGTGATGTCACCGAGTAGGGGGCCTTAATCCTTAAATACGAGAAACATACAAGTGAAAGGCTTGGTGTGGCTTTTCCATTTCTTATTTCCTTCAATCATTTCCCCAGTTGTCTATTCTGAGAGAGGCATACCAGTCATGACTGGTGAATTGTAAATTATCTATAATTCCTCCACTACTCTGCATGGCAGCATTTATATTTAGAAAGTCCCTTCATTGAAAAAAAAAAAAAAACTAAACTATTGGTCATGGAGCTGCTCTAATTTCTGTGGGAAGCACTGTAGAATAAGCTAAGAATAAAATTATGTAGAGTGGGATGAATATGGGCGTTTTCTATCTTGTACACAAGACTGCTGAGTAAATACATGGGAATGGTCATCACCATATTAATAAATACTTATGGGGCTCTGTGTCCATTCCTCTCTTCCCCCTAGAGTGAAACAGACACCTCCCTGATTTGCTTTTTGCCACAGAGAAAAATTTGGTTGTAAAGTCTATCCAAAAAGACTTTCTCATATCCCTAAGAGACTGCATTATGGGATGGTTTCAACCTCCAAGGTAGTCCTTAAAAGCATGAATTATGACTGGGAGAGTCCTGACTTCAGAGGTATAGTGAAGTTCCAGGGTGCTTCCGTTTCTACTGTCTAGATGGTATATGATTTCTTATGAGATGAAAAATGACAGCTGCTCTGTGACAACCTAGAAGGGTGGGGTGGGGTGAGAGGTGGGAGGAAGGTTCAAGAGGAAGGGTCATATACCTCTAGCTGATTCATGCTGATGTATGGCAGAAACTAACACAATATTGTAAAACAATTGTCCTCCAATTAAAAATTAATAAGTTAAAAAAGAAATCATATACTAGACAGGAGGACCATCTATCTATATAGCTAAAAAAAAAAATAACTCTTAAAAGTTCTGAGGTGTATGTCTTAACAGATACACAAAACTGAATTTGCACCACATCTGTTTCTAGGCTATGCACAGATTTGCAGCTGCACCTTTCAGATGGCCAGAATCTGAGGGCAGGAGGTTTGTGGACTCTCATTTCCCTGACAGCACTATGGCTCACTCCTGACTAAATGATGGAGACTTTGAGGCCAGTCTGTCCACAGGGCAGCATAATCTCAAGGCTCTCCTAAACAGTTTGGTATCCTCAGCCAACAGTTGGGGAGATTCTCCCCAAATTTCACTGATAGTTTGTAAAGAAAAGGGAACTATTAATCTGACAAGTACAGCTTCATGGACACATAAATGATAGTCAATATCAATATTAAAGTCTACATGGCACCAAGTACTTTCCTCCAGGTGTAGGCACCAAGCTAGATGTGGTGTGCAATACTATTCATTTAGTCCTACAAAATCACTCAGAGGAAGAAGTTATTATTTTGAGTTTAAAAAGGAATAAAAAACTAGAGAGTGAAATAAGTTGCCTAAGCCACATGGCACATAAATGGAAGGGTGGGGATTCCAACACAAGTGGATTTGACTTCAAGCCTACCTAACTTCCACGCACAGAAGAATCTGAAATTTCTTCACATTTATATATAAAGTCATATTGTGAGCTGACAAAACTGTGCCAGGGAAATCAGTCATTTGTTATATGACATTCTTTAGGTATTTAATTAAATTCACACTTATTTCTATTTACACTTAGAGGAAAAATTTATGTACATGGACCATATTGTTAAAGTTTTAAAATTACAAAATTGTGACCTGTAGCTATTGACACACACACACACACTTTTTGATGCTGCTTAATCTTGATGGGGAAATGGTGCAGAACAAGAAAGGGAATAAAGTTTTGGATAGAGAGGTTAGTCGTAAACTTAGCAGAGGAACTCATTTTCAGGGGGACTCATTTTCAGTGCCTAGTCCTGTTTTAACTTTCCCCAAATCTTTGAGGGAATATCTCATCAGTACAAAACAAAAACAAAAAGCTATTAATCCCTTTAGAAACAACTTCACTTTGAAACTATGTAAATTCCTATGTACTTATTTAATTTCATACTTATAAATTTCATACTGAGTATAATTTCAATTTAGTGGCCAAAGGAAATAGTTGGGGCTGGTGCATGGGGATGACCCAGAAAGATGTTATGGGGAGGGAGGTGGGAGGGGGGTTCATGTTTGGGAATGCATGTAAGAATTAAAGATTTTAAAATTTAAAAAATAAAAAACTAAAATTAAAAAAAAATAATAATAATATGGTCAGACAAGAGGTCAGCAAAACAAATTTGTATTGTTTTGAAAGGCTATTTTCACAACCTTAGTAAGGTAAATCTATGATTCCATCATTGTGTAAGTTTACTGAGAAAGAAAATGCAGGTAGTGTATGTATGTCATACATGAAGAGATAATTATACAACTTTATTTGGGGATATTTGATTTTGTACATAAGAACTGAATTATATATCCAGAATGTATAACTCAGATATAATTCAGATATAATGTATATTTCAAATATAATCTGACTGTATAAATCAGAATGTATAATGGGATGGGTGTATATATAATATGTGTATGTGAATGGGGGATGTGTGTAATAAAACACTTGCCTGATTAAAAAAAATAAATAAAATAAAATAAATAAGCTACAAGGATATATAAAAAAAATAAAAAAGACTAATCAACAGAAAAAAAAAAGGAAATAGAAATAAAAATAAAATTCTGTTAAATTCAAATTCAAGTTTAAATATATTTTTAAAATATTCTTGCTGCTCAGAAAGCTCAGGTGATGGTAGAATGCCAGAGTTCTGGGTCAGAGATGTTATGTCTACATTCACAGAGTAAGTCAGTGGCATAGTGGGAAAGTAAACTCAGGACTCATTTCCATCTTAGGGTCACATAGCATGATGCTCAGATAAGAAGTCTACATTTAGCTTTAGGTCCAGAAAGTTTAAGAGACTGGAAAGTAATTAGAAAATAAACATGGTAAAATAGAATATATCAATGATTAGAAAACAGAAGGTAATTAGAAAACGTACGTGGGAATATAGTTGGGCTGTTGGGCTTTATACAGATACCCACCAGTTTTTCATTCACATTGTACAGTAGCTATTTATTTGCATCTCTCTCTTCCACTAGAGTTGGAACTCCTGTAAAGTAGGAACTCCCTTCTTTTTTTATCTTTGAATCTTCAGAGTCCACATAACAGTGACGGATGAAGGGAAGGAAGGAAGTGGGAGAAGATGGAAGGAATGGAAAGAAAGAAGAAAAATTTGTAGAAAACCCCAAGAGAAATGACCTAAGAGACAGAAGGAATAGAGTAGCAGAACATTATGAGTGACATAAAAAACATTTCACCATGTGGACAAGATGGAAAAAGATATGATGAGAAAACGCTTGTTATAAAACAGTATGCAACCTTAGTTTGGACAAAAAAAATTATTCTAAACATCAGCTCATCCAGATTTGGGTGATGGATATTTATCTAAATGAATCCAAACTTATATAATTTAGAAAAATGACCTATGTAGAATTTTTTCCAGTTAGAATAGAGATGTCTCATGAAAAAAGCAGAATTTTTTTGATCTTGACTCATATCCATGTATGACACATAAACATTTCATTATTAGGGTATAGATTGACTGGTTTGCTGTTGACTCAATGGTTTAGTGATACAAAAACAGAAACACCAGAAATTCTAAAAATTTACTTACAGACATCTGTTATTAGGTTACTCTGACTTCTTTGTCAAATGTTTCTAAATTAAGGATAACTGTACCTAGAAGTATCACTTCCCCCAAACCTAAGATTGTTCTAAAATGCAATGTTTAGATAAGCATCCTACTTAGATTCCTTTTAGTAGTTAGCTGCCACTGAAACATCTGAGAGTCAAGCATTGTGTAGTATAACCTGCAGAACTACATGGCGCAGAAGAAATACAAATATTGTTTATGATGAAAGCTGAGAAAAGCAATGTTCATGGCATACTGCCAAGTTTAATTTCCTGTCATATCTTTGGCATGTGGTAAAAAGTCCCTTTGTCTCGATTTTCCAAGCAAAGTACCAAACATATGTTAATCAGCAAATAAAACTGATGTGAAAGAATCAAAACAGTTTGTGTAGGACAATTCTAGATTTGCTTAAAATTGAGCATTCTAATAAAAAATAGCAAATATTTTATTGAGCATCTTTTGTGTAGAGCTATAAATACATGAAATTTCAGGTTTATAAAAACAGTTCACAGAAGGAAGGGTAATTTTGCTTTCCCAAGACAGTATTTCCCTCGTGAAAGAGGCATTGCACAATTGTTTTTAATAGCAAACTTGTCTAGTACACTTAATATAAATTTAGTTGACAAAATCATGACCTAAGAAAACATTTTCACAAACATTACACTTTCTTGGAAGGAAGACACACACACACATATACACATTCAGATATTTTATATAACCAAGCACAGTTAGAAGACAGAAAATATCATAAAGTTTTCACAGTCACACTGGGACTGTGTGATAAATATCCACAATGTTTTAGCTCTCTTGTACTTACTTACATAAGTAATCTACAATGAAAATAATAAGCATCATCATAAATAAACATGGAGTGTTAACTTTTGTTTACCCTGTCCAGTGCTTTCCCTACATCATCTCACTTAACCCTGTCAACGATGCTGCAGATGATTCTTGTTATCTCCATTTTAGACACTGGAATCTTGAAAGATAAAAGGGCTACACAGCTTGTAGGTGAGCATCAGAAATTTCAGTTTATAGTTTGATTCTAAAGTCTGTGCTTTAACACATGCTGTGCTGCTTTTCATAACACTCAGCCATAGCAATCTTATAAAAGTATAAATCTTATCATGTCACTAACTGGCTTGCAATCCTCCAGTGGCTTCCCATGTCACCTAGAATAAAGCAGAAATGCTTGCCACTTCCTTCAAGGCCTATATAATCTGGCCACTGACCACTTCTAGAAATCATCAAGTACCTTCACTTGTCCAGACACACTGTAATTCTTTGGTGCACTAAGACACTGAGCTGCCTTTGTACTTGCTAGCCCTCTGCCATGAGCACTCTCCATCAGACATTCACATCACTTACTTTCCCACATCTTTCAGGAGCCTACTCCAATCAAAGCAGCTTTCCCTAATTATTTTACTGAAAAAAAAAACTCACTTGACCTTCATTCAACAACACAAGAGAAGACCCTACACATGGACATCACCAGATGGTCAACACCGAAATCAGATTGATTATATTCTTTGCAGCCAAAGATGGAGAAGCTCTATACAGTCAGCAAAAACAAGACTGGGAGCTGACTGAGGCTCAGATCATGAGCTTCTTATTGCCAAATTCAGACCTAAATTGAAGAAAGTAGGGAAAACCACTAGACCATTCAGGTATGACCTAAATCAAATCCCTTATGATTATAAAATACAAGTGAGAAATAGATTTCAGGGACTAGATCTGATACAGTGCCTGATGAACTATGGACGGAGGTTCCTGACATTGTACAGGAGACAAGGATCAAGACCATCCCAATGGAAAAGAAATGCATAAAAGCAAAATGGCTGTCTGGGAGTCCTTACAAATAGCTGTGAAAAGAAGAGAAGCGAAAAGCAAAGTAGAAAAAGATATAAGCATTGGAATGCACATGTATACTATCATGTGAATTGAATCGCCAGTCTATGTCTGACGCAGGATGCAGCATGCTTGGGGCTGGTGCATGGGGATGACCGAGAAAGATGTTATGGGGAGGGAGGTGGGAGGGGGGTTCATGTTTGGGAATGCATGTAAGAATTAAAGATTTTAAAATTAAAAAAAAAAATAAATAAAATAAAATGTTAAAAAAACAAAGAATAGCAAGAGATAAGAAAGCCTTCCTCAGCAATCAATGCAAAGAAATAGAGGAAAAAAGAATGGGAAAGACTAGAGATCTCTTCAAGAAAATGAGAGATACCAAGGGAACAATTCATGCAAAGATGGGCTCGATAAAGGACAGAAATGGTAAGGACCTAACAGAGGCAGAAGATATTAAGAAGAGGTGGCAAGAACACACAGAAGAACTGTATAAAAAAGATCTTCATGATCAAGATAATCACGATGGTATGGTCACTTATCTAGAGCCAGACATCCTGGAAAGTGAAGTCAAGTGGGCCTTAAAAAGCATCACTACGAACAAAGCTAGTGGAGGTGATGGAATTTCAGTTGAGCTATTTCAAATCCTGAAAGATGATGCTGTGAAAGTGCTGCACTCAATATGCCAGCGCATTTGGAAAACTCAGCAGTGGCCACAGGACTGGAAAAGGTCAGTTTACATTCCAATCCCAGAGAAAGGCAATGCCAAAGAATGTTCAAACTACCGCACAATTGCACTCATCTCACATGCTAGTAAAGTAATGTTCAAAATTCTCCAAGTCAGGCTTCAGCAATACGTGAACCATGAACTTCCAAATGTTCCAGCTGGTTTTAGAAAAGGCAGAGGAACCAGAGATCAAATCGCCAACATCTGCTGGATCATCGAAAAAAGCAAGAGAATTCCAGAAAAACATCTATTTCTGCTTCATTGACTATGCCCAAGCTTTTGACTGCGTGGATCACAATAAACTGTGGAAAATTCTGAAAGAGATGGGGATACCAGACCACCTGACCAGCCTCTTGAGAAACCTATATGCAGGTCAGGAAGCAACAGTTAGAACTGGACATGGAACAACAGACTGGTTCCAAATAGGAAAAGGAGTACATCAAGGCTGCATATTGTCACCCTGCTTATTTAACTTATATGCAGTGTACATCACGAGAAACGCTGGGCTAGAAGAAGCACAGTTGGAATCAAGATTGCTGGGAGAAATATCAATAACCTCAGATATGCAGATGTCACCACTCTTATGGCAGAAAGTGAAGAGGAACTAAAAACCCTCTTGATGAAAGTGAAAGAGGAGAGTGAAAAAGTTGGCTTAAAGTTCTACATTCAGAAAACGAAGATCATGTCATCTGGTCCCATCAGTTCATGGGAAATAGATGGGGAAACAGTGGAAACAGTGTCAGACTTTATTTTTTGGGGCTCCAAAATCACTGCAGATGGTGATTGCCACCATCAAATTAAAAGACGCTTACTCCTTGGAAGAAAAGTTATGACCAACCTAGATAGCATATTCAAAAGCAGAGACATTACTTTTCCAACAATATCCATCTAGTTAAGGCTATGGTTTTTCCAGTGGTCATGTATGGATGTGAGAGTTGGACTGTGAAGAAAGCTGAGTACTGAAGAATTGATGCTTTTGAATTGTGGTGTTGGAGAAGACTCTTGAGAGTCCCTTGGACTCTAAGGAGAGTCCATTCTAAAGGAGATCAGCCCTGGGTGTTCTTTGGAAGGAATTGTGCTAAAGCTGAAACTCCAGTACTTTGGTCACCTCATGCGAAGAGTTGACTCATTGGAAAAGACTCTGATACTGGGAGGGATTGGGGACAGAAGGAGAAGGGGACGACAGAGGATGAGATATCTGGATTGCATCACCGACTCAATGCATGTGAGTTTGAGTGAACTCCGCGAGATGGTGATGGACAAGGAGGCCTGGCTTGTTGAGATTCATGGGGTCGTAGAGAGTCGGACATGACTGAGCAACTGAACTTAACTGAACTGACCTTCCTTCTCACAGTCTGCTCGTTTTAATTTTTTACAGAACTTATCATTCTAACAAATAACAGTTTACAGTGACACAGTTATTCATCCACGCTAATGTCTATTCCTTGAGGGGCAGGACCTCACTGTTCACTTCAGCATCACTAGTGTCTAGAAAGATAGCTGACAAAAAGCACACGCTCAGCAGGCTTTTGCAGAACGAACGAATAAAACATTAAGTATATGTGCATTTTTTAATAGAGATCATTTGTAACATTAAACACACAACCGTCAATGGGTAGAACAGAGTAATAAGTAACTATTAGAACTAACTACAAAAATCAAAGTGGTACAGAAGATATCTTTGTACCTACATATCACCTGGAAAGGGTCCGGTTTCACCCCATTTGGAGGGCACAGGGTGTGTCATGGGGATTCACTGTTTTAGGTACTAACCAGACAAGTGGAGGTAGAGATGGGGTTAAGAGGTCTACATGAAAACTAAAATAACAGCAAAGAAGAGAATGTTTTGGCACAAATCCTCTATCCTTTACTTCTGGAACTTTGTTAAATTCCAGTGTAACCTCAGGGATATGGTCAGGTCTGAAATCCCATCCAGATGCATCCCCTTCAGATGTTGTCGCACAATGTGCTTATATCTCAGACTTTCCCTTGAGAAGACTTTATACCTATTTGGGTCGAGAAATAACCCATCTTGTGCATGGGCAGTCGTATAAACTAATCTACAGCCAATCTAAGCACCACAAAGGTCAAGATGAAGTAAATCCCCCAAAGCTCAGTCTCAGTGCTTAACTTCTAGGGGGAACCTGGATAGTACAATATCTCAGGGGTAGCAAGGAAACAGTGAGAACCACACATCTGCAGAGTCTGTTTAATGCTGAGTGTACATATGTTGGGTGGGAATTCTGAAGTTTAAATTCAGATTAGTCTGTGTAATATTACATTTTCCAAAGAACACAAATAGAAGATCTGTTTATTAACTTGAATGAGAGAAGTGTCTCCAAGACACTTGAAGTATATTAATAAAGATAAGTGGGACTAGCAATGTAATATTTTTTGTTCTTTTTTTACTTACAGTGACATTAACCAGAGTTTAATTTTGGATACCGGTACTACAGACATAATGAAAGGAGGTAGCTTTTCATAAAAATTATATTTTAAAGAATATGAAAAAGTGTTATGACTAATAATATATATACTATGACTACATAAAGAATGTTATAAACTGCTTAAATGAATACTATAGAATAGTATACTGTAGAATAACATAAAAAGGAAAATAAAATTTTAAATTAAAACATAGAAACTCTCTCATGCTTTGAGATTACATTACATACATTAGGTTTTATGGCAAAGTTGGGCATTTTCTTTAACAAATATACTGGTAAACTTCTTAAAATAGAAGTCTAATGGATAAAAAGAAATATAAGCAAAGTAAAATGCTAAAACTATGCCAAATTAATTAAGTCAACTGCGAACTAGTCCTTCAGCATAAAGTATGTTGAATTATGCTTTCTCAAACATGGTTACTAATTTAAAAATAAGAGATCGATCCACTTACTAAAGATTTATCAGGGTAAACTCCAGCTCTCAGTAAAGATGCCTTCCAGCTGTCTACATCCTCCTGTGAATCACATGCCAGCTCAAGGAAGCGGTAGTCTTTGTATACATTCCTGGAGTGAAAAAAACAAAAGAAAAATCAAGCTTTTTAGTTTTGAACCAAAACCAATAAGATTTCATATCCCTACAGACAATGATGATACAAAGGACAGTCCAAATGGAGGGCTATCCAACAGTCATTGACGAAAAACAGAAACAATCTATCGCATTTAAAATAATTAACAAGTTCCTACATGTATGCATTATACAATTAAAACACCCTCATAAAAAGAACTGAGAGCCATCGCTACTGCTCAGCAATAAAAAGAGAAGGAACTAGAAATGTTTTCAGTGTGACAAACTGAGTGCCAGCTGATGGAGAATTGTTCTGAGGGGAATGGACTTGCCATTGCCTAGTAATTGTATAAGTTTTCAAAGTTGATTTACAAGTCTAAATGGCTCATAAAAACTTAAAATTATGGCAATAATCACAAAAGCTAAAATACTATGCTGGATTCAAATCAGAAATGCTCATCAATACTGTGAAAAGGAAAGAACATCAACCAGTATTTAACAGAGTAAATTGCCTATGAAGTTCATATTTATAACTGGGACAATATTATAATTTTATACATCCTTTCCTAATAATAAAATAATACACAAGATGTAATACTTGAATAATTTGGAAACTAGATAAAAGTATAAAACTGGATACAATCATCCATTTTCTACTGTTGACAGATAAACTCATTTCTTTATATTCTTTTGTTCTATGCATTTTTCATCCAGTTGATGTTCTTTCAATTTTGTGTCCTTTTCACTTACTAGCATATCATGGTCACATACTTATGCTATTACATCTTCATAAATATCAAATTATAATGGTATAATATTCATTAACATAAATGTATGATAATTTTCTTGACTTTCTCCTAATAAAAGATAAGTAATTTCCTTTATTTACAATCATAAATAATACTTAACTACATATTTTTATCCATAAGCCTTTATCTTTCTACCTTATTATCATTATTTTCTGAGGACAGATTCCTATAAATGGAGTTACAGAATCATTTTTCAAGACAATGATACATAAAGATAATTCTAGCCATCTTTCCAGAGAAGATAATCCAATTTAGACAGATACTAGCAAGGTACAAGATTAACAATCCTTTTCTCTTCTCTCTCCCAAGGTGTTCTCATTCATGCCTAAGAGTCTCAATTTACACCTAATCCAGATGACTTACATATTTACATCCCCTGTCTAGACCTGCCCCAGACTCATACTGCTCATTGACTTCTCCACTTTAATATCTCAAAGGCACTTGACATGAATGACTGAACTGGTGGTTTCCAACTTGATGCTCCCATTTCATGCAACATCAGTGTAATGACTATAATCTGGAGGCACCTTGGACATCTTCCACACTCTCATTTACCTCCTTACATCTTACTACCTAAAAGTGTACAACCTGTATAGTGACTTATCATTTTATTACTCTCTCTCTTTGGGGCTATTTCAATAAGCCTACTTACTGGTCTCCCAGCATCACTTGGACAATTTAAATTTGCTCTCTCCTGGGAATCCTTATTATCTGCTGAAAATGTGAATCAGATATTTTTACCCCTGTTATAAAACATCCCAATACTACTTGCTTTTAGGAAAAGATCACTTGCTATCATAGCCTACAAAGCCCTTCATAGTCCGGCCCACCATGACCTTCCTCTCTAGCTTCTTTTCATACTCTGTTCTCCTTTGATTTTTCTGCCGTGCTTACCATTTACCTCCTCAAATATGGCATGCCTACCCCTAAAGTCTTTGTATAAACTGCTATCTCTGTCTGCAGCTCTCTGTCCTTCCCTCACTACACAGTTAACTCCTACTCTTTCTTGGTATTTTAGCTTAACCATGGCTTTTTCAGACATTACTTCCCTGATTCCTCTACAGGACTTGTTCCTGTTTCACACATTTTTCATATTTTCATTTACCTTTCCTTCATAGTATGAATCATAGCTGTGATTTCAGTATTACATGTGGGTTTCTTTTTCTCTCTCTTTTCTATTTAATTTTGATAACATCTGTCTTCCCAACCAGCCTATAAGCAGTATTAAGTAGTGTATAGAATGTATCATTTTTATGCTCATCACTATATTTGCAGAGGATTCAGAAAGATGGTGGCTTCAGTGTGCTTTGTTTCCTCTCTACTTCCAACTCAGGTCAAATACATCCTCTTAAGTCAAGAAGACATTAGGACTGGTAGTCTGGTAGAGGGTGTGAGATAGATAACTGCTGTGGTACTTTCTTGCTCTGGGATGAAAAAAAGCTTTGGGACCATAGCAGGAGAACTTTAAGACAAGGACTAGCATGTAGCAGCCCCTTAGTAGAGCTGACCCTCAATAATCATAGGACTGCTGAGTGTTCTCAATCCTCTGGCGGTAAGGAAGTATGAAAGGACTGAGTTTTTTCTAATCTAGTGAAAAAGAAAAGCTCTCTCCAGGTGTTTCAAAAGGAAACTGATAAATTGCCCACTTTTGGGCATGAAGACTTTGATGTTTGTTCCTTCCCACATTCACCAGTTCACTTAAAGTATCCACCAGTCGGATCTGTGCCATCATGAGCAAAGAAAATAAAAGGACATGCACTGAGGTCTAACAACCAGAGGAAACAAAGAATAAAGAAGGTAACCAGAGCAGTCTATCAACAACGGAGAATGGTTGGGGATTAAAAGAGAATAATAAGTATTTGAAGAGGTACAAGAGAGTATTAAAAAAGACTTATAGGACTAAGAAAGAAAGATTTTTAAGTTAGGATGTTGAGTAGGTAAGTTGAAGGAAAGGATGATGGATCTTGAGAACAGAATTGGTAGATTTTAAGATTCAGTAGGAGAGTTAACACCCAAAAATGATGTCCTTTTCATTATAGGGGACTAGATTGCAAAAGTAGGAAGTCAAGAAACACCTGGAGTAACAGGCATATTTGGCCTTGGAGTACGGAATGAAGCAGGGCAAAGGCTAACAGTTTCGCCAAGAGAACACACTGGTCATAGCAAATACCCTCTTCCAACAACACAAGAGAAGACTCTACACATGGACATCACCAGAGGGTCAACACCGAAATCAGACTGATTATATTCTTTGCAGCCAAAGATGGAGAAGCTCTATACAGTCAACAAAAACAAGAGCAGGAGCTGACTGTGGCTCAGATCATGAACTGCTTACTGCCAAATTCAGACTTAAATTGAAAAAAGTAGGGAAAACCACTAGATCATTCAGACTTAAATCAAATGACCTAAATCAAATCCCTTATGATTATAAAATATAAGTGAGAAATAGATTTAAGGGACTAGATCTGATAGACAGAGTGCCTGATGAACTATGGATGGAGGTTCCTGACATTGTACAGGAGACAGGGATCAAGACCATCCCCATGGAAAAGAAATGCAAAAAAGCAAAACGGCTGGCTGGGGAGGCCTTACAAATAGTTGTGAAAAGAAGAGAAGTGAAAAGCAAAGTAGAAAAGGAAAGATATAAGCATCTGAATGCAGAGTTCCAAAGCATAGCAAGGAGAGATAAGAAAGCCTTCCTCAGCAATCAATGCAAAGAAATAGAGGAAAACAATAGAACAGGAAAGACTAGAGATCTCTTCAAGAAAATGAGAGATACCAAGGGAACAATTCATGCAAAGATGGGCTCGATAAAGGAGAGAAATGCTATGGACCTAACAGAAGCAGAAGATATTAAGAAGAGGTGGCAAGAATACACAGAAGAACTGTACAAAAAAGATCTTCACGACACAGATAATCACAATGGTGTGATCACTCACCTAGAGCCAGACATCCTGGAATGTGAAATCAAGTGGGCCTTAAAAAGCATCACTACGAACAAAGCTAGTGGAGGTGATGGAATTCCAGTTGAGCTATTTCAAATCCTGAAGATGATGCTGTGAAAGTGCTGCACTCAGTATGCCAGCAAATTTGGAAAACTCAGCAGTGGCCACAGGACTGGAAAAGGTCAGTTTTAATTCCAGTCTCAAAGAAAGGCAATGCCAAAGAATGCTCAAACGACCGCACAATTGTACTCATCTCACATGCTAGTAAAGTAATGCTCAAAATTCTCCAAGCCAGGCTTCAGCAATACATGAACTGTGAATTTCCAGATATTCAAGCTGGTTTTAGAAAAGACAGAGGAACCAGAGATCAAATTGTCAACATCCGCTGGATCATAGAAAAAGCAAGAGAGTTCCAGAAAAACATCTATTTCTGCTTTATTGGCTATGCAGCAGCCTTTGACTGTGTGGATCACAATAAACTGGAAAATTCTGAAAGAGATGGGGATACCAGACCACCTGACCGGCCTCTAGAGAAACCTATATGCAGGTCAGGAAGCAACAGTTAGAACTGGACATGGAACAATAGACTGGTTCCAAATAGGAAAAGGAGTACGTCAAGGCTATATATTCTCACCCTGCTTATTTAACTTATATGCAGCGTACATCATGAGAAACGCTGGGCTGGATGAAGCACAAGCTGGAATCAAGATTGCTGGGAGAAATATCAATAACCTCAGATATGCAGATGACACCACCCTTACGGCAGAAAGTGAAGAGAAACTAAAAAGCCTCCTGATGAAAGTGAAAGAGGAGAGTTAAACAGTTGGCTTAAAGTTCAACATTCAGAAAACGAAGATCATGGCATCTGGTCCCATCAGCTCGTGGGAAGTAGATGGGGAAACTGTGGAAACAGTGTCAGACTTTATTTTGGGGGGCTCTAAAATCAAGGCAGATGGTGATTGCAGCCATCAAATTAAAAGACACTACTGCTTGGAAGGAAAGTTATGACTAACCTAGGTAGCATATTTAAAAGCAGAGACATCACTTTGCCAACAAAGGTCCGTCTATGCAAGGCTATGGCTTTTCAAGTAGTCATGTATGGATGTGAGAGTCGGACTGTGAAGAAAGCTGAGCACCAAAGAATTGATGCTTTTGAATTGTGGTGTTGGAGAAGACTCTTGAGAGTCCCTTGGACTGCAAGGAGATCCAACCAGTCCATTCTAAAGGAGATCAGCCCTGGGTGTTCTTTGGAAGGAATGATGCTAAAGCTGAAACTCCAATACTGTGGCCACCTCATGTGAAGAGTTGACTCATTGGAAAAGACTCCGATGCAGGGAAGGATTGGGGGCAGGAGGAGAAGGGGATGACAGAGGATAAGATGGCTGGATGGCATCACCAACTTGATGGACGTGAGTTTGAGTGAACTCTGGGAGCTGGTGATGGACAGGGAGGCCTGGGGTGCTGCGATTCATGGCGTCGCAAAGAGTTGGACACAACTGAGCGACTGAACTGAAATGAACTGAGGAGACTTAAAAAAAATATAAAGAAAGACAAGTGTAGAGGAAAGAACCAGACAACTAACCTGTAAATAATAGGAGGTCCAGAAAAAGAAAAGGAAGATAGAAGGAGAAAAATAATTATAAAACATAAACTATTTTTTAAAAAGGAAATTTAGCCTATTTTTAGAAAGACTGAAATCTGTATATTGAAAACACTGTTTCAGGTAGAATTGGTGAGAAGAGATATGACACAGGCATGTGCTAAAATAAATCTTGTTTTTTGAGATAAAGAAGTCTTTTATAAAGAAACATCAAGTTGGTTAAAAAGGAAAAAGAATTAGACTGGCACTGGACTGAGCATTCAAAAGGTAGAAGGCAATGAAATAATATTCAAGCATCTTAAGAGGACTGCAAACTCAGAGTCCCACATCCAGCCAGGTTAGAACTACATACCCAAACTTGAGGGTTATATAAGGCAGTATTAGGATTACAACAACACTCAATAAACCTGGAGAGAATGTTCAAGGTGAAGAAAAACTAAGAGAAAACACTGGTGAGCAACAAAACTTGTCATATTCAGAGTCAAATTAAAATAACTAATGATAGATCATCTAAGAACTGCAATATAAGGACTCAAACTCTTAAAGTAGAAGAGTTCTGCAACAGAAATAGTCTAAAACTTGAGGGAGAATGAAAGGAAATAAAGATACCCCCAAGTTCTCCTCTGATGGATGCAGGGGTGAATAGCGGAGAAGCAAAAAATCCCAGAGTTCTCATATTGTTGGAAGAATGGGTAAGAAGAGAAGTAGGAGAAGAAAGTGTCTTGAGACAGAAATATTTGATAATTTGCCTCATGGAATAATAGGGCTATATACTGATGAGTTTAAATATTAATAAAATAAAAAGTACAGTAGAACTCCCCAATTTAAAAAAAGAAGTACAAGGAAAATTAATAGCTTCTTGATAAAATCCATAGAAAATTAAGAAAAGATACAGCAGAATAAGAAAATTTAATGACAGCAATAAAATCAAGTATATTGATTACCAAAGTAATAAAAGTAAACTGAATTCTGTCAGCTAAACAGATAATGTAGGTTGAAAAAATAAAGCTCAATTTTATGTTATTTGCAAAAATAAAGAAACAAGTAAAGAGATATCAGGCAAACAGAAAACAAAGAAAAAACTGCATTGAGCAGCAATATTAATATAGGCAAGATAGAATTTAAAAGCACTGAACAGGATAAACAGAAATATTATTAAAGTATAATTTATGAAGGCTGCAAAATACTCTTAAACCTGTTTGCACCAAGTAACACAGTAGACAACTAAATGAAGCAAATGTTACTTAAAAATGTAAAGGTAAACTTGATATAACTATTGCATAAAATTAATTAAAGTATAAATATAGAAAGCTTTTAATATAGTTTTTTCAAATTAAACATAGTGGATAAAAGATAAGTAAATGCACAAAAGAAATAAATAATACAACTGATGAAGAAAATTTAATAGATTCCTTTATCACTTAAGTAGAAGATAAAGACTGTTTCATCATCAACAAATCATTTACAAAAGTCTGCCATATACTTGGATTTGTACATGTATGCAATATCAGCTTTAAGAAATTTTAAAAAATTAGAAGTTTTATGAATCATATTTTTTTGGTCATAAAGCAAAAAAAGGAAAAAATTAATTTCTAAAAAAAAGACTCAAAAAGAAAGCACATTCTTAGATAATCCTTGTATTACAGAAGAAACAAAAACAAAATTATACATTATTTAGAAGGCAATTAAAAAATATAGATACATCATACCCAACCAATGAAGTACAACAAAGGCTGTGCTTTGGGAAATTTACGGCTTTAAATATATTCATCATTCAGAGAAAAAAGAAAAAATGTTACTGTTCATCTATAGAAAGAAAGGAAATTAACACAGATTAAAGCCAAAACTAATAAAATAGGAAATATTAAAAAAACATACAGGATAAAAATATCCATGAAAATTTTCATTTTAGTAATAGATAATAAATTTATGGTCATAACTAGGAGAAAAAACAAAAGTAATACAAGATCAAAAATGAGAAAGGATAGAATACACACCCACAAATATATAGGAGATTGAGAAAATTAGAATAAAATACTTTATGCGATCCTATGTCCAAAATAATAACCTAGATAAAATTAATAATATACTAAAAAATATAAATCAACAAAGTTTACTCAAGCAGAGTTGGAAAATCCAAGTGGTTTTTACAAAACACCACTAGAATTAATAAGATTCTTGCTTGAAAGACTAATATTGACTGCAGGACAAATTACAAAAATCAATGACTTTTTTCAATACTCCCAATAACTTCGAAATGGAAAAAATACTCCATTCATATTAGGAGAAAGCCTACAAAACACATAAAAATAAATTTTCTTAAATTAAAACAAATATAAGATCTTCATAAATGGGAAAGCATTTTGGATGGGGTCGATTTGATTATACTATCATCCTAGTTCTTTCTAAGTAACTAGTGCTCGTGAGTGCTCAATAAATACTTATTGAATGACTACCCTCACACCCTTAAAAATATTGACTATCATCTTTAGAATACCTCTGCAAATAATTTTATAATTGAAAAGTTATTCTCCATCAAAGTTCTAACACTTTTGCTAATGGCTCAGATGGTAAAGAATCTCCCTGTAATGCAGGAGACCCAGGTTCAGTCCCTGGGTCGGGAAGATCCCCTGGAGATGGGAATAACTTTCTCTTTTTTTAACTTGCATTTGTCTGACTTATCTTTGTCTCTTTTATGTTTTTGCTTTTATCTATTTAATTTAGTTTTTAAAAGAAATATCTGTTATACATGCTAACCTTAGAGTAGGCTTTTATTTTTCATCCCAGTTTGAAAATCACCTTCTACAATCAGGAAAATTTTAATCATGTTTATTTCTCATCTTTGTCATTTCCTTTTTTTTTTTTTTTTTTAGTGGTTTTCTACAGACTATCTTTAAAAGTTTTCCAAGTCATTCTTGAATTCATTTTTATATATAACATTTAGGAATAAAATCATAATTCTTAGTTTCTTGAGGGATTTAGAAGCTTTTACTTTCCATAGTATCTCATGACATTTGCAAATCTGTCTAGAGATACAAACCTAGAAATTATTTCTGAATTTTATTTTCACATCTTTGAGGCTCCTTTTCTCTTTCTTTCCTTTTGTATTCAATTTTGTTACACTCAAGCAATTATTTAGATGGAACTCTACATATTCAACTTTAATAAATATATCATCAGGCATTTTCCACCTGGGCTTCTCTATTTGTAAATTCTCATTTGGGTTCATTTTATGAGTTGGCTCAAAGTAGAGTTGGATATCTGAATTTTTGGTTAGGGCAGTCTCCACATTTCTCACACTGATTCAGTGAGTAAGTGAAGAAATTTATTTATTTATTTATTTTTTACTAGGTAGTCCAATTTTCCTTAATCAGGGTAAAGCATGCACTAGTCACTCAAAGGATTTCAATCTAGTTCACTCCATGAGTCTTGCAAATAGTTGATTGATGTTTGCACTTTTCAGTGCTTTTGACTTTCCAACTCTGGGGTGTATGACTTTTTTTGGATAGAGTGATGGATGGAGAAGGGTAAAAGAGAAACTTCTAAGTTTTTACCTTCTTACAAGAGAAATCATCTCCTTTAATATCCATAGCAACTCTGCAAAATTGATCATAAAGCTGTTTTACAGTTAAGCAAAATGAGATTGAGAGAGATTAGGTGACTTTCCCCAAATCACATAGCTAAGAGATGGCACCACCTGGGCCTACCACATTCCTTGGCATACAGCCTTTGTAAAGCAAATATTAGTCCTATGAATGAACAAATGTATCAATGAATAAATGAACTATGGAATGGGCATATTTTTAAAAACACTTTTTTCATTTTTGACTGGATTCTTAACTTTCGACAGAAACCTAAAATTTAAAAAGTTTGAAGAGGCAAACTACAATAAGTAGAATGAAAAATTTAATTAAATTGGGGTATATTTAAAGGAAATATATCTTCCGAGTATGACAGTTTATTGTTGGAAAATCTGAAAGGTCATATCTTTGCTACAGAGCAGAAAGGGTAATGGATTATCTTGGTGGAATCAAAATTCATCAGCTTTTAATTTTCTAATTATTTTTATACAATAGCTTTTAGTTACCACTTAGGTTTCTATCTGAGTCATTTCAAATGCACAGTATGAGTTACTTTAAGATGTAAAGGTATGGGGAAGGCAAAGTTGGACAAATGCCATGGGAGTGCTTGGCCAGCTGAAGAGCAGGAAAAGTAGAGACTTTCCACACTCTCTAAAGCAGATCTGAAGAATTCAGCTTTGGCCCATTCTTACTGACCTTTCTCTGGAGTATTTTCTTTCAGGGGTTCTTCACATGGAAAATTTTGATTTTTTTTTCCTTCTAAGGATAGCCAAATTCTTGAGAGGGAAAATAATTATCTGGTTGAAACATTAGAAGAGGGTCAAAGGCTTCTGGTGGCTTTGGCTGCCTCATTTTTACCCATTTTTGAAGCCTCATCTTAGGCTGTGTCTAGACATCCAAAGAGAGTTGGATACAGGTCTAAAACACTGAATTGAGCTGATTTACTGGAAGTCTCATAAATTCTGTGGATACAGCTTCCAGGGTCTCACCACATCTTGTAGCTATAGAGATAACCCACAGCAATTTGTACTGACTGCATGTTTTTTTGGTTTATTTAGTCTATTTCAGCTGCAATCACACAGATATGAGCTTCTGAATGATTTCACCATGAAATCAATCTTAACTATGTGTTTTGCAGTTTGAAAAAACAAAATTCGTCTCAATATTAAAAATGATCATAAGAAAGTATATCCCGTAGGTAGGCTTTTAAGTGTTACACTGTTGGAAAGATGACCACATGAGCCCATATTTGATATTTCATGAACCCACTTTCATTCACACCATAAGAAAGTCTTTGAGTGTTAAAAATGTGAAGTTTAATTTCCTTGCCTATGACAGCTCTTCAAACATCTGAGACCAGATATAATGTGTCCCACAAGTCTTCTAGTCCCTAAGCCAACCCTTTTGTACTTTTCCAAGCATTTCTCATATGAAGAGGATTCTAGATAACACTGCATCCTTCTTGCATTCTTGTGATTTGCTCTATTTTAAATGGATTTTCTGAAAATGAGATGCCAGCAACTTATCACAAATCTCGAGATACAATGTTATTCAGATGTAAGGAAGAAATCTGGCAGAATTTTTACCTGCATTATGGACAGTAAACCTTTACTAATGTAAGTTTAATTAAAACGTAGTAGGATCAAGACCATAAACTCCTATTAAAATCCAGGCTGTGCCATTTATTATCTTATATGACATTGGGTTCCAAAATCACTGCTGATGGTGACTGCAGTCATGAAGTTAAAAGACACTTGATGCTTGGAAGGAAAATTATGACAAACCTAGGCAGCCTATTAAAAAGCAAAGACATCACTTTGCTGACAAAGGTCCATATAGTCAAAGTTATGGTTTTAAAAGAGAAGCAAAAATACATTGTCAGCATTTAACAAGTTGAGAAATTATAAAACTAGACAGAGCAAAATGCAAAAGTTAGGAACTAATTATGGAAAACTGAATTATCATTGGTAAAACTTAACAGCTTCTTCTTTGATGAATCAAATAAAGAAACAGCCCTGTAATATCTAGTAAATAAAAGATGAGAGAAACAATCAAAATCAGGAATGGGACTTATACTTTAACAGGGAGCAGATTAAATTATTACAAGATATTTTAAGTATATTTTAAGTATTTTTTGGCATCCCAGGTAGCACCAGTGGTAAAGAATCCATCTCCCAATTCAGGAAATGCAAGAGACAGGGGTTCAATCCCTGGATTGGGAAGATGCCCTGGAGGAAGGCATGGCAACCCGCTCCAGTATTCTTGCCTGGAGAATCCCAAGGACAGAGGAGCCTGGTGGGCTACAGTCCACAGGGTCTCAAAAAGTAGACATTACTGAAGTAAGTTGGCATGTACACACTTGCATGTAGACTTTTATGATAGTGAATTTATAAGTATCAATGTTGGAGACAATTTCTAAGAAATGAAATAAGAATCATAAAATTTCAACTGACCAATATCCACAGGATAAACTAGAAAACAATTAAAACTTTTTTTCAAAATAGTTCTGATTTCAGAGAGTTTATAGTTCTTTCCAAAATTTAAGGGAAAGATTCTTCTATGCAGGACATCTCAGAAACATTAATAGGCCAATATACATTGGAAATTAGGAAAAGAACATGCTAAGTAGAATCCCCCAAGTTTATTTGACCTTATAAACTTTTCTCCTTGAATTTCTCACAAACCTAGTGTGTATTTTAAGGACCAAACTTTGGGCTATGTCTCTATAAACCAATTTCACCTATGAATAAACATGTAAAACTTCTAAAAGGTAAGTTAGAAAATTGAGTGTAATAAAATGTTTAAAAGTATGACCTTGAATAGTCAAAGAAATCTTGAGGATGAAGAATAAAGGTGAAGGCATCATATTCCCTGATTTCAGACTCTAGCACAAACCTAGAGTAATCAAAATAGTATAGTATTGACATAAAAAAAGACATATAGATCAATATAACAGAATAGAAAGCCCAGAAATAAACCTGTACATACATGGTAAATTAATTTCCAACAGAGGAACCAAGAATATACATTGGGGAAAGACAGACCCTTCAATAAATTCTGTTGAGGAAACTAGGCAGTCACATGCAAAAGAATAAAACCAGATCACTATTCTGCACCATACACACAAGTAAATATACAATGGATTAGCAATTTGAAATTAAGAGCTGAAACCATAAAACTCCTAGAAGAAAACAAGCATTGAGCTGCTTAACACAGGTCCTGGTGATGATTTTTTAGATTTGACACCAAATGCAAAGGCAACAAAATTACATTAAGCTAAAAATTCCTTTGCACAGCAAAGGAAACCATAAACAGAATGAAAAGGCAACATACATAATGGGAGAAAATATTTGCAAATTATATGTATGATAAAGGGGTTAATATCCAAATATAAAAAGAACATATAACTCAAAACCAACAACATTAAGCAGAAGAACGAGTCAGTGAGCTTGAAAATAAAATGGTGAAAATAATTTCTGAAGAGCAGAATAAAGCAAAAAGAATGAAAAGAACTGAGGACAGTCTCAGAGACTTCTGGGACAATATCAAACACACCAACATTTGAATTATAGGGGTCACAGAAGAAGAAGAAAAAAAGAAAGCGTATGAGAAAATTTTTGAAGAGATTATAGTTGAAAATTTCTCCAACATGAAAAAGGAAATAGTCAATGAAGTCCAATAGGTGCAAAGAGTCCCATAGAGGATAAACCTAGGCAGAAACATGCCAAGACACATACTAATCAAACTAACAAAGACTAAACACAAAGAAAGAATATTAAAATCAGTAAGGGCAAAGCAACAAGTAACATACAAGGGAAACCCCATATGTTTCAGGCCAGAATGAAATGGCAGGATAGATTTAAAGTACTGAAAGGGAAAAGGGAAAAACCTACAACCAAGATTATTGTACCTGGCAAGGATCTCATTCAAAATGATGGAGAAATCAAAAGCTTTTCAGACAAGCAAAAGTTAAGAGAATTCAGTACCACCAAACCAGCTTTACAACAAATGTTAAAGGGATTATATAGTCAAGAAATTCAAGAGAAGAAAAAGATCTACAAAATCAAACCCCAAACAATTAAGAAAACGGCAATAGGAACATACATATCAATAATTACTTTAAATGTAAATGGATTCAATGCTTAACCAAAAGACACTGACTGGCTGAATGGATATAAAAATAAGACCCATAAATATGCTGTCTACAAGAAACCCACTTCAGACCTAAAGACACATTTAGACTGAAAGTGAGAGGATAGAAAAAGATATTCCATTCCAAATGGGAAGCAAAAGAAAGCTGGAGTAGCAATCCTTATAGCAGACAAAATAGACCTTGAAATAGAGAAAATTACAAGAGATAAGGAAAGACACTACATAATGATCAAGGGATCAGTCCAAGAGGAAGACATAACAATTGTAAATATCTATGCACACAACACAGGACCACCTCAATACATAAGACAAACACTAACAGACATAAAAGGAGAAATTGACAGTAACACACTAATACTAGGAGACTTTAACACCCCACTCACACCAATGGACAGATCATCAAAATAGCAAATTAATAAGGAAACACAAGTCTTAAATGATACATTAGATGAGATGGATCTCATTAATATCTTCAGGACATTCCATCCAAATGCAGAAGAATACACCTTATTCTCAAGTGCACATGGAACGTTCTCCAGGATAGACCACACCTTGGGTTACAAATCAAACCTCAGTAAATTTAAGAAAATTTAAATTGTATCAAGCATCTTTTCCAACCACAACCCTGTGAGACTAGATATCAATTACAAGGAAAAACTGTAAAAAACACAAACACATGAAGATTAAACAATATGTTTCTAAATAGCCAACAGGTTACTGAAGAAATCAAAAGGGAAATAAAAAAATTTCTAGAAACAAATGACAATGAAAACACGACAACTGAAAACCTATAGGATGCAGCAAAAGCAGTTCTAAGAGGGACGTTTATAGCAATACAATCCTAACTCAGGAAACAGGAAAAACATCGATTAGACAACCTAACTTTACACCTAAAACAACCAGAAAAAGAAGAACAAAAACCCCCAAAATTAGCTGAAGGAAATAAATCATAAAGATCAGAGCAGAAATAAATGAAAAAGAAAGGAAAGAAACAACAGTAAAGACTAACAAAATTAAAAGCTGGGTCTTTGAGCAGATAAACAATATTGACAAATCTTTAGCCAGATTCATCAAGAAAAAAAGAGAGGATAATCAAATCAACAGAATTCGAAATGCAAAAGGAGAGGTTACAACAGACAATGCAGAAATACAAAAGATTATCAGAGACCATTATGAACAATAAAATGGATAACCTGGAAGAAATGGACAGATTCATATAAAAGTTCAATTCTTATAAAAGTTCAGACTGAACCAGAAAGAAATAGAAAATGAACAACCAAATTACAAGCACTGAAATTGAATCTGTGATCAAAAATCTCCCCAAAACCAAAAGCCCAGGACCAGATGGCTTCACAGGAGAATTCTATCAAAAATTTAGAGATCTAATACCTATCCCTCTAAAACTCTTTCAAAAAATGGCAGAGGAAGGAACACTTCCAAACTCATTCTATGAGGCCACCATCACCCTGATACCAAAACCAGACAAAGACAACACAAAAAAAGAAAACTGCAGGCCAATATCACTGATGAACATAGATGCAAAGATCCTCAACAAAACTTTAGCAAACAGAATTCAGCAACACATCAAAATGCTCATACACCATGATCAAGTTGGGTTTATTCCAGGGATGCAAGGATTCTTCAATATATGCAAATCAATCAATGTGATACACCATATTAACAAATTGAAAGAGAAAAACCATATGATCATCTCAACAGATGCAGAAAAAGCCTTTGACAAGATTCAGCACCCATTTATGATTAAAACTCTTCAAAAAATGGGCATAGAAGGAACCTACCTCAACATAGTAAAGGCCATATATGATAAGCCTACAGCAAACATTATTCTCAATGGCGAAAAACTGAAAGCATTCCCCCTATGATCAAGAACAAGACAAGGGTGTCCACTTTCACCACTATTATTCAACATAGTTTTGGAAGTCCTAGCTACAGCAATCAGAGAAGAAAAAGAAATAAAAGGAATCCAGGTTGGAAAAGAAGAAGTAAAGCGCTCACTGTTTGCAGATGACTGTACATAGAAAACCCTAAACATAGTATGAGAAAACTACTAGAGCTAATCTGTTTTTTTTAATCTGTTTTTAGCAAAGTTGCAGGATATAAAATCAATACACAGAAATTACTTTCATTTCTATATACTAACAATAAAAAATCCAAAAGAGAAATTAAGGAATCAATCCCATTCTCCACTGCAAGAAAAAGAATTAAATATCCAGGAATAAACTTACCTAAGGAGACAAAGGAACTGTACACAGAAAATTATAAGACACTAATGAAAGAAATCAAAGATGACATAAACAGATGGAGAGATATTCCATGTTCCAGGGTAGGAAGAATCAATATTGTGAAAATGACTATACTACCAAATGCAATCTACAGATTGAATGTGATCCCTATCAAATTATCAATGGAATTTTTCACAGAACTAGAACAAAAGATTTCACAATTCACATGGAAACACAAAAGACTGAATAGCCAAAGCCATCTTAATAAAGAAGAATGGAGCCAGAGGAATCAACCTTCCTGACTTCAGATTTTACTACAAAGCTACAGTCATCAAGACAGTATGGTACTGGCACAAAAACAGAAATATAGACCAGTGTAACAAGATAGAAAGCCAAGAAACAAAGCCATGTACCTATGGGTAACTTATTTTTGACAAAGGAGGCAAGAATATACAATGGGGCAAAGACAGCCTCTTCAATAAATGGTGCTGGGAAAACTGGACAGATACATGTAAAAGAATGAAATTAGAACACTCCCTAACACCTTACACAAAGATAAACTCAAAATGGATTAAAGACCTAAATGTAAGACCAGAAACTATAAAACTCTTAGAGGGAAAACATAGGCAGAACACTCCATGACATAAATCAAAGCAAGATCCTCTATGACCCACCTCCTAGAGTAATGGAAATAAAAACAAAAGTAAACAAGTGGGACCTGATTAAACCTAAAAGCTTTTGCACAGCAAAGGAAATTATAAGCAAAGTGAAAAGACAGCCCTCAGAATGGGAGAAAATAATAGCAAATGAAACAACTGACAAAGGATTAATTTCTAAAATATACAAGCAGCTCATATAACTCAATATCAGAAAAACAAACAACCCAATCAAAAAGTGGAAAAAAGACCTAATGTACATTTCTCCAAATAAGACATACAGATGGCTAACAAACACATGAAAAGATGCTCAACTTTGCTCATTATTAGAGAAATGTAAATCAAAACTACAATGAGATATCACCTCAAACCTGTCAGAATGGCCACCATCAAAAAGTCTACCAACAATAAATGCTGGAGAGGGTGTGGAGAAAAGGGAATGCCCTTGCACTGTTGGTAGGAATGTAAATTGATACAGCTGCTATGGAAGATGGTATGGAGATTCCTTAAAAAACTAGGAATAAAACCACCATATGACCCAGCAATCCCACTCCTGGGCATATACCCTGAGGAAACCAAAACTTAAAAAGACAAAGGTATCCCATTGTTCATTGCAGCACTATTTACAATAGCTAGAACATGGACACAACCTAGCTGTCCACTGACAGATGAATGGATAAAGAAGTTGTGGTACATACACACAATGGAATATTACTCAGTCATTAAAAGGAACAGATTTGAGTCAGTTCCAAAGAGATGGATGAACCTAGAGCCGATTATACAGAGTGAAGTAAGTCAGAAAGAGAAAGATAAATATCGTATACTAACGCATATATATATAGAATCTAGAAAAATGGTACTGAAGAATTTCTTTGCAGGACAGCAATAGAGAAACACATAGAGAACAGACTTATGGACATGGGGAGAGGGGAGGAGAGGGTGAGATATATGGAGAGAGTAACATGGACACTTACACTACCATATGTAAAATAGATAGCAAATGGGAATTTGCTGTAGGGCTGAGGAAACTCAAACAGGGACTCTGTATCAACTTAGGGGGTGGGATGGGGCAGGAGATGGGAAGGAGGTTCAAAAGGGAAAGGATATATGTATACCTATGGCTGATTCATGTTGAGGTTTGACAGAAAACAACAAAATTCTGTAAAGCAGCTATCCTTCAATTAAAAAATGAATAAAAAACTTTTTAAAAAGAAAAAAAAAGACAAGAAGTAAATATTGGTGAGGATATGGAGAAAAGGGAACTCTTATACACAGTTGGTGGGAAGGTATATTGGAGTACTAACTGCGGAAAAGAGTACAGAGGTTGCACAAAAAACTAAAAATATAACTATAGTAGGATCCAGCAATTCACTCCTGCATTTATTCAAAGCAAATTAAGACATTAACTCTGAAAAAATGGAAAAAAACCTAAGTGTCCATCAAAGCATGAATAGATAAAGAAAATGTTATTTTTGTTTATATATATATATTATGCTAAGTAAAATAATTCTCACAAAGAAAATATTGTATGATCTGTCTTTTATGTTGAATCCTACACAACACAAAACAAAAAACCAACCTCATAGATACAGAGAAAAGACTGCTGCTCGTGCTGCTAAGTGGCTTTAGTCATGTCTGACTCTGTGCGACCCCATAAAAGGCAGCCCACCAGACTCCTCTGTCCTTGGGATTCTCCAGGCAAGAATACTGGAGTGGGTTGCCATTTCCTTCTCCAATGCCACTGTTGGTTGTCAAAAGCAGTGAGTGGGGTGGTGGGCAAGAGATATAAATTTCCATTAGAAAAGAAATAAATCACGGACAAGTACAGTGTGGTGATCACAGTTAATAATATACTGTACTGCATAAGTGAAAATTGATTAAAGAGCAAGTCTTATGTGTTCTCACTACAAGAAAAACAATTTGTAACTATGTATGCTGATGGATCTTAACTACACTTGTGGAGATTATTTCATAATATATATAGATATTGAATCATTATCTTGTACACCTGAAACTAATATAAACGATATATGTCAATTATACCTCAATAATAGAAAAAATATTCACCCACCATTGCCAAGTAGGGTTTTTCCTAGGAGAATTTTCTATGAGGAGTATTGGAAAGAAACCATTTGCATTCAGTACCATGTATAAGCTGACCACTCACAAGCTCCAGACTTCTTCTGCAAGCTACCATTAAATTCTGGATGTTTCCACTTTCAAAATCTTGATTTACTCTCAAAATCTCTTCCTCCAAAGTTTCCTCATATTAGCAAATGGGGCTGCCTTCCACCTAGTTGCTTGTGGTAGATGTCACTCTAGACGTCTGTTTTCTCGCACTTTAATCAGTCCTTTCCGTCAATACAGCCCTCTAAGCAAGCTCCCATGTTTTCATCTCCACTGCCTCCATGTTAGTCCAGGACCTTGCTGTCTTTCACCTGACTACTACCCAAAACTAACTCCTCTACTTGCTTTACTCCTCTACTCTCCATTCTGCAGCCAAACCCAACCCCATCAAGAGTTCCCCACTGTTTTAGGATAAAGATCACTGATCTTTGATATCAGGCTTTGATATTTCCTTTTTTCTGACACAGTGAAGAAACAAAAATTTTAAACGAAATAAGTCTTAATTTTTAGAAAAATATTTTAAAATATAAGAGCATTGCAAAACACATTTACTGTAAGTGTGGCTGCAGAATCAGCTGAGTCACCACCACTCCTGACTTTCTCTGGCTGCCAACAGCCTCAGTGCCAGGTCCATGTCAGCATTAATCACAGTCACAATAAAAGAGCTGAAAGCATGAGTTTGGGTTATAATTGTGGGGTCTTATTTTTGATGAAAGAGATCATAAAGAAGGCAATTCAAGATGATAATTTAAGAGGTAAAAATTCTTGTAATATAACATATTTAATATATAAATATTCTTCCTCATACCCAAATGCTAAAATAATCTTATGTCACACAATTCAAGAAAGTAATCTAAATAAAAATAGAAAGTCTGGATTCCTTAGTAGGAACTTGATCTGGCTTCCTGCAGGACTTTCTGCTCCCAGCTCCTTTTCTCCAGACTTCATTGTTTCTCCTCCAAAAGAGGAGACAGACTGACTGATGTGATTGGTGGATTATAAAAGCAAAATTGAGCAAGCTTGTGCCTGTAGGACACATGCATTTCTCTCATTCCAAGATGCTCTGGTGAGTTCTGCCCTGTGGGAGAGGCCTGTGGCTGCTCAGCTTTGTCTATGATTACTGAGGGCTGAAGTATTAACAAGGCACTTGGCCACAGATCTAGATCTGTCTATTTCATGCCTTATCTGTTTGCATACTGTGCTTCTAAAAACAGTAACAACAACAAATCTGAATCGGAGAAGAGGAGAAATGGGTGTGATTTATTAGCCCCTGAAACCTCCAAAAGTGAGGGGCAGCCTTGAAGAGAGGATAATGGTTTTGGTTCCAGGTGGGTTAAACAGGAAGTGACATTTTCTGAGTGAAAATGCCCAGAAGGCAGCTGAAGATGTGGGACTGGTGTCTCAGGATAATTAATAATAACCATACCACATGTGGCTGTGATGCGAAGTGCCATGTGAATTTGTTTATTTTATTTTAATACAGCTTATTAGCCTCATTAAGTATTTTCCCATAGGAGGACAAGCCAAATAGCCACAGGTCATGTGTCTACTTGGGCATAACCAATAGCAAATTAGCCAATATTACAATATTGTTAAAAAAAATGTTGTTGCAATCCAAACTTTATTTAGTCCAAAGCAAAGAAAGACTTCAGAAGGGAATAAAAGGCAACTGGTGAAGAAAGCAGAGAGGGAACCACAGTTATTCTCAGTCAGTCTCATTTATTGGGTCAGAAGAGGTTGGGATAATAATCTGCTTAAGCTCAAACTCAGCATTTCTCAAATCTGAGGGATAAATATAGAGCAGCCATTGATCCTGCAGTGTGATGCCTCATTATGAACTGCTGCCCAGTTTGCACTAGCCTGGCATGTATTGTTTGAGAATCACCATATGTGGGATCTCTTATTTTAGTTAATGACTAGCTAATAATAATGATTATATAAATTTTAAGAGACATTTAAAAAGTTATGAAAAATAAGATTTATGAGTAACTATCAACACAGGAGAAGCAATGTTTATTCCTAGAAGGCACAGTAATGATTAAGAAGCCAAAAAACAACCATATGATATAATAGTGGAGTTATAGATTCATAGCCCCCCAAACACCTAGAGAGAGTTTGCTGAGAACTCTCAGAGCCTGGGATTGGGGTGAGGATATTTATCACTAATGAGCTACTGTTAAAGAGAATAGGGTAGATGAAAATTTTAGAAGAACTGAGAGAGACTGGCACAGACGTGGTATCAATGGTTTTACACAATGGCTCCCCACAAAATATGGCTTTCAAGCTATTTCAAATTATTATCTATTGATATTATCATGTCAAATTATATCAAAGTCAGTTCCTTGAACTCATTTTTGAACATTTCGTATGTGTCTTTATCACTGGAAAGATAGGTTTTCATGCCACTCTTCTGTTTGTAGCTACAAAAAGATGTCCTGAGTGCACCTGGGAAGTTTGGGATGCTTTATGACTAGGAACTCCACTCAGGTAACCAGCACCTCTCCTATCCTGGCTCTGTAGCACCTCACTGGTTCCTTTAAGAGATACCAGGATTGGGGTGAGCAGCATACAACCAGATGCACAAAATTGCTTAAGGCACAAAATCTGTATGTACACACATTAATTCCCTTGCTGCAAAAAGTCTGTCAAAACCTCATCTGCAGGAAGCCTGGCTATTTACTGACTTGTGTGGGGAAGCCACGTTAGGTGCACTTACAGTTTCTAGCATAATGGATGTAAATGACTCTTCAAAGAAAATAGGCTGAAAAAAAAATCAAGCACTTCATTAAAAATAGAAGAAGAAAAAAATCAAGCAATTCAATGGGAACCTATGTCTTATGTGAAGGAGTAATATTTATGTAGAAGGTGATAATGATAATAATGGTGGTTCTATGACCAGGGTCTCACGGTATGCCCTTTCAACCTTCAGGCCTTTCCATTCAATGTTGCTTATGTCCTTCTGCCTTCTTAACCACCTGGCAAACTTCTACTCAGCCATAGAGCCTCAGCCCAAATAATCCTTCCCCTGAATCTTCCCTAGGTAGCATTAATTACATAAATTTTCCTCTTTGTATTCCTCTAAAGCCTTACTTATGCATCATTTGAACTGAACTATACCTTCTGTTTAAGGAGCTTATTACTTCTAGATGTGGTAGAAATATAAATAATATCAGAGCTGATTCACATAAAATCCCAGTTAAAAGATCCATAATGGACTAATTTAAAAACAGTAGAGACTGTGAGATACATCTTCAACCTTCAAGTTTCTATTAAGGAAGACATTCATGCCAGGTGTCTCCATAAAATATAACAGAAAGAGGAATACATTATGTATCATTCCATATAATGGTTCTTGTGGCATTCATTTACTGATTTGTTTAATAAACATTGGTTGAGAAGCTATGTGCCAGGTACTGTGCGAGGTCCCAAGGGACACATGGTGATTAAGACAGACAAGGTCCCTATTCTCATGAAGCTTAAGTACGTACAAAAATTGATAGTAAATGGAATTCTAAGACACTAAAAACCATTTATTTAGACTTCACTGTCAAGGTACCAAGTAAGTCCCAATATCCCAATGACATTTCCTTCTTCCTTCTAAACAACAAAAGAAAAAACAGACATCTGTTTTATTCCAGTAAGTTTCATCATTTTAACAATTACTCAAAAGACTGACAAAAATCCATAACCCAGATAAAGGAAATCTTTACAAAGCGCCTAGTGGTTTTAAAAAATTGCTATTTAAAAATGTACACTACAAAAGAGTTTTGACCAGACAGCTGTTTGAAAGAACAATGATTTCATGTTTTAAGACCAACTTTAAAATTGAGATGTCTTTGCCTTCCAGGAAAACACAGCAGCTGTGGAGATTATTTCACTCCTCTTTCTTTCATATTTTACTGGATTTAATTTCAAGGGGAAAAAAGATATAAAAGAAAATTGCATACAACACAGAACAAAACCTATTGCAAAACAAGCAATTGCGCATTTTTAACCACAAGGAAAACACAAAGGCAACCCCAAATCTCTTTTTAGCTGAGGAAGAAGAAAACATAGCCCTTTCCTGGTAAAATTCACCTCTTTCCTTGCTAAACTTAGAAAATGACCCCTCTACATCTCAATAAAATAAAGGTTAAGTTGGTTTTCTATAAGAATAGAAAGGAATAATTAAAACAACTTCAGGAAGTAGCAAAGGAGAATCAGTCACAAAGAATATAAATAATTGCTGCTTTATACTTCATTGGTCAAGTCTCACCAACCACAGTGCCCAGTTTTGGAATCCAACTAAAGCAATGGAGTCTATCCATGGGGGAACTAAGAGAGCCTGCAAGGTGACTAAAAGAAGACGGAGGAGGTTAAAAGGCCAGGGGAAGATGTTTCCAAGAAGAAACTAGCAGGAAAAGTGCTGTTTGCAGCACTCTGAAGCCCCTTGCATTTAGTTAGCCATTGCCACTCAGAAAAACTGAGAGAAAAAGTAGCACAGAGATATGAAGAAGAATTTTCCAGTAATTCAAGTGAACCTCTGATAATGTCTCCCTCAGTAGCTAGTAAGGATATTAGGTACCTGGGAAGGAAGAAGATCTGGAGTAAACAGGTGCAAGTTGATGCCATGTGGCTGCAGCTGTGTGGGTATAAAAACAGATCTGACCCAACTTCAACCACCCGAGACGCCCCATAAGTTGTCTAGGTACCTGGGCTGAAGGATTGTCCTTTCCTTCTCCCTCTGTATGAAGAGCACATGTGGGTTCCTACTGGCTGCAACAGTTACCAGACAAGAATGATGAACTGTATTTGCAAATAAGGAATCGGAGACTACTTCCAAGTAGACTTAAGTCTAACATTCCAGTGGTTGAATAAAAGATGCTTCCTAATAGAAGCAAATAAAGTGAATGTTCACTATGTGGGATAGTTAAACAGTTTTACCCTACCTAGAATATCCTTATCCCATATCAAAACTTTCACCAGCCAGTTATGTTTCTGACAGTTGCCTTCTTTTGAGTCTTGAGAGCTTTAGGTTTCTGTAAGAATCAATGTATGATGTGACAGAAAGAGCACAGACTTTGGAATCAGAGAAATTTGAACTCTGGAACTTGTTAATTGTATGTTGGTTTTGTAACTTTGGGAAAATTATTCAAGTTCTCAAAGCCTTGATTTTCTTGTTGATGACAAAGGATAGTACTATCTAAAGGGGGGTTTAAGGATTTGAAATAATGTATGCAAGCGTGGAACCTGGTAGAATTATCATTAAAATGCAAATGTTCCTGGAGAAAGCTATTAGTTCACAAGGCAATGTCCAAATGATGTAACTAACTCAGAAAGGAAGAGTGAAGAAGAAGGTAGATAGAAGAATGAGCAGTGAGGATGAGCAATGGACAAGATAAATCACAAACTCCTGTTACTCCATACCTCTCTGTCCTGAGCTTGGTAAAAACACTGGGCCAAACAGTCATGGAAGCAAGTATAATAGATTTTCATCTTGCTAATATATTTTAGACATGATCTTGACTGAGATGAAATATGACATCTCTTGGTCCCCTTCAATCTCAACGTTTTATAATTTTAAAAATTCAGAGTAAAGAAGTGAGATGAACAAAAAAGTATATTTTTCAAAATATCACTGAGAAAGAAACAAGTACAATACTGTCAAACAAAGAAGCTAACGTTCAGGAACAGAACCACAGTAAATTACAGAATTAGGTCCGCAAATCAGCTTGATTCACAAAGAAAATATTAAGATCAAGTTTGTTAATATTCTTTAAAAATTATCAATAATTACTTAGGGTTTCCCAGGTAGCACTAGTGGTAAAGAACCCACCTGTCAATGTAGAAGACGTAAGAGATACAGGTTCAATCCCTGGTTGGAAAGATCTCCTGAAGGAGAGCATAGCAACCCACTCCAATATTCTTGCCTGGATAATCCATGGACAGAGGAGAAATCCATGACAGAAAATCTGCCATGGACAGAGGAGCCTGGTGGGCTACAGTCCATAGGGTTGCAAAGAGTCGAACATGACTGAGGCAACTTAGCACAATAATTATTTATATGGATTGTAATAGTTATTTACAAAGTAATTTACAGTTCTAAACAGTTGGCATCAACACTTTGGACTCTAAAACACTTGGGAAAGCAAAGAGCTGGCCCAGGGAATGTACTGAAGTCAGCTTGTTTTAAGCATACTTACACTGAGGAAAATGGGGATGTTGGCCTACATATTACCTGGTCTGTGTTTGTGGTACCATTTTCCTGGTAACTCTCCACTTGAGAAATTGCCATTGTGTTGATTAATTTACGGACCTTAGAGAAAAGAAGCCAATTCCAAGTGGACAGTTCATCTGGAATTCTGTCTATTTAACAGTCCAACAACATCCCAGGCTCCTTTCTATGTAATTCAACTCACCTCTTTTCAGCCCACACTGTATAGTTCATTAGAAAGTTATTCCTCTCCACACTGTCAATGCCCTTCTAAAAATCTGGAGGAGTTCCTTGTTCAGTAGCTTCAAAACTTTTTCTGACCAGCTTCAAATTTTCCTATAATTTAATTCTGTTAACATATATTTCCTCTCCATCAGCACACACACACAGAAATTCTTATCATACTCAGTTTCACAACAGCCAGTTACACATAGTCTCTTCCTATCAAAGCAAAACTTGCTGTTCCTTGAACACAATCTTCTATCTTTGATCAAGACTTCCCATATTCCAGTCTTTGTATATGGAATTCTATTTCCAACTAATCCTTTTAACTCATTCACAACAGTTTTTCATGAAAATTAATAATGCTTGGCTTGAACTATTCCTTTCACATCTCATTGTGTCTTTGTGTGTGTAAAACTTGGATACTATTAATTTCAATAATTTTGTGTTTTGTTGCCTCTCCTTACAAACTTTTCATGAATGTTTTATTTCCTCTGATTATTAGTCTGGAAACTCTTTTGGATGATGACAAAGAAGTATATGCTAAAATGAATTATAAAGTTCTACATAGTTACTCAGTACCATTTTTTAATATCCTCACAGAACATGCGGTTACCATAAGATTGAGGAAAAAATCCAGCAAACAGCAAGCTCAAGGATAATAACAAGCAATACCAAAGTCCATTCAGTCACTTATCCACTTATTCACTCATTCACCACAGAATAAATACTCTATGTCAGGCATTGCATTGGGCACTGAGGATATTAGGAATGAACTGTGTTAATCGCTCAGTCATGTCTGTTTCTTTGCGACCCCATGGACTGTGGCCCACCAGCCTCCTCTGTCCATGGAATTCTCTAGGCAAGAATACTGGAGTGGGTAGCCATTTCCTTCTCCAAGGGATCTTCCTGACCCAGGGATCAAACCTGGATCTCCCACATAGCAGGCAGATTCCTTACTGTCTAAGCCACCAGGGAAGCCCTACCAGTGAACAAATGAGATTAAATTCTTGCTTTCACAGGACTTACACCCAAATGGGAAAGACAGAAAACAAAAAACTCAAAAATATTTTAAAATATTAAAAAGTTAAAAAAAAAAAACAGGGCAGGATAAGGAGACAGAATGATAGAAGCGCCTTTTTAGAGAGGGTTGTCAGAAAATGAGATGATAACATTTGAAAAAAAATCAAGAATTATAGAGGGAGCATGACTCATGAGAATTTCTGGGGGAAGAACATTCCAGACAAATGCAAAAACCCTCAGATAGGATCAAGCTCAACAAACTGAAGAAATAGGAAGGATGCCAATATCACTGGAGCATGATGAACAATGGAGGGTATTCAGAAATGAGTTCAGAGAAGTAGACAGAAACCAGATCAAGGAGGTCCTTATAGGCCCATGATAACAAGTTTAGTTTTTTTCCCAAAGCCTGTGAGAAAGGTGTTGAAGAAATTTAGGCAGAGGTGTGTAGCAGGATCTGATTTACTCCTGAAATCTCTCTCTGGTTGCTTTGCTGTGAACATGCTAACTGTGGTATAGCAAGAACAGAAAGAGACCAAGGAGGAGGCTTCTGCAAAAGTCCAGAACACCAAAGACTATGTTGGGGAGGTGAAGGCACTAAGAAGTGGTCCAATTATCTATACTGGTGACATTGATAACTGAAGCATTCAGGATCTCACTGAAGATCAAGACAGATTTGTGAGCAGTCAAGCAAACAGACAAAGGTCATAAGTTTGCTAGTGGTTTTATGTTGATTTAGAAATTATTCAAGTGTAAATTTCTGTTGTTCAGTCACTAAGTCATGTCTGACTCTTTGCAACCTCTTTGTACTACACCAGGCTTCCCTGTCCTTCACTATCTCCTGGAGTTTGTTCAAGCTCATGTCCATTGAGTCGGTGATGCCATCCAACCGTCTCAGCCTCTGATGCATCTTCTCCTGCCCTCAATCTTTCCCAGCATCAGGGTCTTTCCCAATAGAAAATCTCAAGTGCAAATACTCACATGCTATCCTGTGCCTAGGCAGAGGTATAAAAGCCCCTGTACTGAGTATTATACTAGTCTACTACCCACAGTCAATCCATTAAACATTTTTAAAAACTCGTGTAGTGTTAGAAAGTGGTCTAGTTTCATTCTTTTACAAGTGGTTGACCAGTTTTCCCAGCACCACTTGTTAAAGAGATTGTCTTTACTCCATTGTATATTCTTGCCTCCTTTGTCAAAGATAAGGTGTCCATATGTGTGTGGATTTATCTCTGGGCTTTCTATTTTGTTCCATTGATCTATATGTCTGTCTTTGTGCCAGTACCATACTGTCTTGATGACTGTGGCTTTGTAGTAGAGCCTGAAGTCAGGCAAGTTGATTCCTCCAGTTCCATTCTTCTTTCTCAAGATTGCTTTGGCTATTCGAGGTTTTTTGTATTTCCATTTCAAAATAAGCTTTGACTATCAACATCAGTGTATTAAAAGGAATTAAAAATGCCCCATGCTAGTTTTCAATCCAGTGGAAAATTATTATTCTCAAGATTTCTCATAAATGAATTGCACCCTCCAAAGGTGATGAAGCATCAATCATTTTCTCAACATGTATGCTCATTCATTTCCTACACTGAAAGGAGAAAAATGACCCACAGTCTGGCAGGATTGTGTTTATAAAACCAGATTGTGAGTTAAAATAAGCAAAGCAAATTTCAGCAAGGAGAAAACTGGCCTACCTCCCCAGGTGAAACAAGGGGAGACTGACCTCATAGCCCAGGAAAAGTCACAGTGATAATACAAACTACCAGAGAAAGAACATTTCAACCTCCAGAGGAAACCAAGCACTCCAAGTTGCTGGGGTTCTTCTCGAAGCAGCATGTGCTAGGTTCACTATGGAAACACAGCAGAGTGAGAAAGGCAGCGAAGCCAATGGTGCAATGTGACCCGGGCTAAGTTTGTAAACTTACGCAATATCTCACATGCTGATGCTCCTGATTTTGTAACTGAAGACAGAATAAAGTAGGGTGTTTATAAAGAAAAGGCCTAATGAATCACAGAAACTTGCCTTCTCCTTCACAGCATGTCAAAGAATGAGTAGTGAATGTTTCCCTGAAGTCAAATGGTATGTGTTACTTATTATGAAACAGTAATTGTAACATGTACTCCTGCAAAGTGGTCATAAATTATAAATTGTGATAAAAAATTAGGAAATAGTGACCCTGGGCAAGGAAAAGAGCCATTTGTGCATCTAAGGAAAATAGACCACAGAGTACTTTTTTATAAGCACTCCGTCATTTTAAGTCTACTGTACTTGAACAGAGTACAAGAAAAGCATAACTGGGTCAAATCTAGGATTCACTAAAAGAATATTCCATATGTGAGACAGAAAATAGGACACGTATCAGAAGAGGCAAGGGGGTCTCCCTTGCAATCATTCTCTGAGCTCAGAGATGCTTTCCCTTAGGAACCAGCTAATTTTTGATGCAGCCATAATTTTATATAAATTGCTTGAGATGTACCCACACTACCTTTTGGGGCTAACATAATCTATTAGGATCTATAATTAACAGCACTGTAGTACAGGCCATATTTTAATCCAAAGACCACTCTTAATTCTAACAGTTAAAAAATTTCATGGGGGGAAATCATAGTAACATAATCTAATGACTTCAGCACTTTAAAAACATCTCTTGTTTTTACAGAATTAAAGAACCCTAATCCTTTTGCTATGATATGCTAGATAATTCTACTAATCTCAGATCAATCATTTAAATTTTTACCCACATGATCTAATTTTTTATATGGCACCATTTCTTGCAATTGACTGAGAAGTTTTTAAAGTAATGTTATAAAAGCAGGACATTTTCCATTCTTGATGATGTCCACCTGACTATATCAACATGTTGATAAGTACTTTCAGTGTAAGTCTACAGATACTCCTAGGTTCTTTCCACTCACTGCACTTAACCAAATTCTAAGAGTCTTAGAATTTGGGTAATTTTCCTCTAACACATGACACCTCATGTTTTCCCATACTGCAATTAGTTGCCATTTTCCTACTCACTACTAAAAGCCCCTGAGGTCATCTAAAGATTGTTAGTTTACTGGCCAAGGGAGACAGATCTACAGAATTTAAGCTTTTTTTTTTTTTTTTTTAATGTTTTTCAGATTATTTACACAGATGTGAAGACTACTTTGTGCATCGGTTAGGATGATGAGAAATCTCATTTACTATACTATCCAATTGACAGAAATACCCATCTCGTCCCAATATACTATGAAACTCACGAATGCAAAGAACAAGGACCATTTTTGCTTCTTCCTGCCCCTACCACAGACCAATCATGTTATAAATGTTCAATAAAGTGCTTATAAGTTGGTTAACTTCCCCCCTCAAGTGACGTTCTTGAGAGTTTCCTGCTGCTGCTGCTAAGTCGCTTCAGTCGTGTCCGACTCTGTGCGACCCCATAGACGGCAGCCCACCAGGCGCCCCCGTCCCTGGGATTCTCCAGGCAAGAACACTGGAGTGGGTTGCCATTTCCTTCTCCAGTGCATGAAAGTGAAAAGTGAAAGTGAAGTCACTCAGTCATGTCTGACTCTTTGTGACCCCTTGGACTGTGGCCTACCAGGTTCCTCCATCCATGGGATTTTCCAGGCAAGAGTACTGGCTGGAGTGGGGTGCCATTGCCTTCTCCGTGAGAGTTTCCTAGCCACATTAAAAAAAAAAACCCTCAATTTCATAAACTGTATAGCAAAAGTTTGCTAATGGCTATTTGAAACCTTACATGTATAGTTATTCACTGACTATTCTTTTTAAGTTTTTTTATTCTTTTACTTTTTATACAATTTTAAAGGTTACACTTCACTCAGTTATTATAAAATATTGGCTATACTCCCTATGTTGTACAGCTATTGATTATTCTTTATTGTCATATATTTAACCTCCTAAAGAGCACATAGAATAGTTAGCTATACTTTCCTCTCAAAGTATCTTGCCTTTTGTCTAACTTTGAGTTCTCACACTGTTTATTATAATTTACACCAGTTTACCTAATATGAAAGTGAGAATCTACATTTCTGATTCTGGAAATACTCTGATCCTCTAATTTATAAGAAGAATCCCAGTTGAAAGCATCAATAATAAATATCACTTTTGAGACTGAAAAAATACAAAATGAACTATCACTCATACTGTAAATTGTGATGTTGGAGAAGACTATTGAGAGTCCCTTGGACTGCAAGGAGATCAAACCAGTTAATCCTAAAGGAAATCAGTCCTGAATATTCATTGGAAGGACTGATGCTGAAGCTCTAATACTTTGGCCACCTGATATGAAGAACTGACTCATTGAAAAAGGCCCTGGCACTAGGAACGATTGAGAGGAGGAGATTGGCAGGAGGAGAAGGTGACAGCGGTGGATGAGATGGTTGGATGACATCACTGACTTGACGGACATGATTCTGAGCAAGCTCCAGGAGTTGGTGATGGACAGGGAAGCCTGGTGTGGTGCAGTCTATGGGGTTGCAAAGAGTTGGACATGACTGAGCAACTGAACTGAACTGACTGATGATTTTCAAGGAACTACACTATATGTGTTCCCATGGAGCCAGGAGTTCTAAAGGACTAACAGCAGCAGATAGTTTTCCCTCTCAGGTCTCTGACTCGAGTACACTATCTGGATTTCCAAAGCTAGAAACCAGTATTTATTCTCAAATTGAGTTTGATTGAGTTTTACACCATTTAAGTTATATGGAAGAAAAAAAAAAAAAACTGTTCCACAGAGAGAGGCAAAAGAAGTCAGCAAGCAAAGTAGTTTAAAAAAGAACAGGAAAGCTGAAGTATCAATAAATACATTTTTCTCAGGTTGTTTTCTCCTCATTAAAAATTTAGGTATAAGAAGGAGCCATGTGAGAACAAAATAGTGGTTACCAGCAGGGAGAAGGGATGGGAAAGGGGCAGTACAGAGGTAGAGAATTCAGAGGTATAAACTATTATGTATAAAATAAGCTACAACTATATATTGTACAACACAGGAAATATAACCAACATTCTAGAATAATTATACATGGAGCACATGCTTTAAAAATTGTGAATCACTATCTTATAACATATAATGTTGTACATCAACTATACTTCATTAAAATATATTTAAAAACAATCCCACTCCTAGGCATATACCCTGAGGAAACCAAAATGGAAAAAGACACATATATCCCATTGTTCATTGCAGCACTATTTACAATAGCTAGAACATGGAAGCAACCTAGATGTCCACTGACGGATGGATAAAGAAGTTGTGGTACATATACACAATGGACTATTACTCAGCCATAAAAAGGAACACATTTGAGTCAGTTCCAATGAGGTAGATGAACCTAGAGTCTATTATAGAGTGAAATAAGTCAGAAAGAGAAAGATAAATATTGTATTCTAACACATATATATGGAATCTAGAAAAATGGTGCTGAAGAGTTTATTTATAGGGCAGCAATGGAGAAACAGACATGGAGAATAGACTTATGGACATGGGGAGAGGGGAGGCGAGGGTAAGATGTACGGAAAGAGTAACATGGAAACTTATATTACCATATTTAAAATAGATAGCCAATGGGAATTTGCTGTATGGCTCAGGAAACTCAAACAGGGGCTCTGTATCAACCTAGAGGGGTGGGATGGGGAGGGATATGGGAAGGAAGTTCAAAAGGAAGGGGATATATGTATACCTATGGCTGATTCATGTTGGGGTTTGACAGAAAACAGCAAAATTCTGTAAAGCAATTATCCTTCAATTAAAAAATAAATAAATTTTTAAAAAATATTTTAAAACAGAGATGAGTTCATCATCATGCCTTTGATCTATCCAGTACTTTAACATCATTTTATGTTTTATAGGAAAAGTCAAAATCAGTATTTGGACCATGAGAGCTAATCTAAGATGTAAATAACATGTCCTTTGAATGATTCTTCCTGTTGAGCCCACATGACTGTAACTGGCTTCACTGTGCATCTAACAACAGCTACAGAAATGACAGGCCATAACTGTCTAGAAATAATTAACCTCTGTGAGGGAGTGTGTTTGGCAAATTCAACCCTGTATTTGTGATGGCCAACAGCAGAGCAGTACTTGAGGTCTGAGAACTACTTGTTACTGGTCTACGATACATTTAAAGTATGGAATTCGAGAAGCAGCAGCTGGGAGCTTTTGTGGTCATCTGACACTGCACGGAATCCAAGCCATTATCAGTGGATGAGCCTTACTGAACAGGGTTTAGGCCAGTTTAGGTGTTGTTAGAATCAAGAGATAAGTCACATGCAGCTTGAGCTGCATCGTACAGTGGGACTATGTATTGGCCTGAAGATATTTAAAAACAATCTTTTTTTAAAAGGATCTTTATCATAGAAAACTTGAAAAGCTGTGCTTTAGGAGAAAGTTCTCTCCTTTAAATTTCTGACTTGATTCAAGGTGAATCCAGGTTGAATCTGATTCAAGGTGAATCTGGCTGCCCCCTTGTATGTACTTCCCTGATTGCTCAGCTTGTTAAGTGTCCACCTGCAATACAGCAGACCCCAGTTTGATTTCTGGGTTGGGAAGATCCATTGGAGAAGGGATAGGCTACCCACTCCAGTATTCTTGGGCTTCCCTTGTGGCTCAGCTGGTAAAGAATCCACCAATGAGGGAGACCTGGGTTTGATCCCTGGGTTGGGAAGATCCCCTGGAGAAGGGAAAGGTTACTTACCCACTCCTGTATTCTGGCCTGGAGAATTCCATGGACTGTATAGTCCGTAGGGTCACAGAATCAGACAAGACTGAGTGACTTTCCCTTTTTAAAATTTGTTTTGTTTCAAGGTGAAGGATATTGACTAGATGCTGCTGCTGCTGCTGCTGCTGCTGCTGCTGCGTCACTTCAGTCATGTCCGACTCTGTGCGACCCCATAGACGGCAGCCCACCAGGCTCCCCCATCCCTGGGATTCTCCAGGCAAGAACACTGGAGTGGGTTGCCATTGCCTTCTCCAATGCATGAAAGTGAAAAGTGAAAGTGAAGTTGCTCAGTCATGTCCGACTCTTTGCGACCCCATGGACTGCAGCCCACCAGGCTTCTCCATCCATGGGATTTTCCAAGCAAGAGTACTGGAGTGGGGTGCCATTGACCAGATAATCCTTTACATATACAGCATTTAGTAAAAAAAAAAAAAAAAAAAGGAAAGAAAGAAATAGTAGGTCAATATTTCCTGTCTTTCATCACTTCTCAAACCTAACATAGTGGAAGGGAAGGAAAAAGGGTGTATTTTATATATTTCCCCAGATTATCAGATAAGTCCTCTCATTTGAGACTGAGGCCCCGGCCACTTTCACTTTTGGACAGAATTAGAGAGTAGGGGAAATGTCTATGTTCTTGGCGATATGGCTACTCTTTTTAGTCACATCTGCATTTCCACACATGCTTCTTGAAGATCATCACATTTCCAACATCTTTATCTCCTTATTAACCCAAAGCTATTTGATGATTCCTCTCACTGGCATCCACCTTCCTCAGCATCATCACTGGTAAAAGAGCAATGATAGATCAGGGGAGTAAACAAATGTTCCGGAAATCCCATAACTGTTTTGAATTTTATTTCAGGGGTGAGTGGGAGGAGACTGAATGGCATGATTTTGATTGCTAAAATAAATCTCTTTATCCACTTGACCTGAAATCAGCTTGACTTTCCATACGTGCTATGTTTCATCCTGTTTTAAGACAGTGTAGAGTGGACATGTAAAACCCCATGCTTCCACTGCAGGGAGATGGATTTGATCCCTCATCAGGGAACTAAGATCTCACAGGCTATATGACATGATCAAAAGAAAAAAATTAATTTATTCTGGTAGTCAGTGGATTCTTGGTTCTTCAAAACTCTTAGTTTCAAAATAACTAACACATATTTATGCAGTAAGTGCCGTCATCATAGCATGAAAATAAACCTTAAATTGATGTCATAGCACAAGATCATTATATCATGTATTGCCTAACTGCCACAGCTCCCAAATTATTGCCTGGGGACTTTTGGGGTCCCCAAGACTCTTCCCAGGGGGTTCTTAAGGTAAAAACAACTTTTATAATAATATTTGTTTATTTTTTCATTTTCATTGTTATGAATGAACAGAGGAGTTTGCGTGAAGCTGTGAGGACATGTGATGATGTTATCACTTGAGCAGTTAATGGAGGATGAGCTTGTGCACTCATGTTATCTAGAACTTTCAAAGGAAGTATGTGCTTTTTCAGATATTAACTCATTTGTTCTCAATATTTCTACTCTTCTCTTAACAGCTACTCTCATTTATACCTGTTATCTTTGTGACCTCATTGAAAGCGGAAGTATTAGTCACTCAGTCGTGTCTGACTCTTTGTGACTACATGGACTGTAGCCTGCCAGGCTCCTCTGTTCATGGGATTCCCAGGCAAGAATACTGGAGTGGGTTGCCTTGCCCTTCTCCAGGGTATCTTCCCAATCCAGAGATCAAACCTGGGCTTCCTGCATTATGGACAGATTATCATCTGAGCCACCAGGGAAGCCCCATGACCTCATTAGGATCCAGTGCATTCTTATTTTGAAATTCTAAAGTTTCTCTCATGCCTATGTGGAGACATACAATCATATATGTATACATTTTTTTGTCTTGTATAAATATGAAATAAAAATTGAATGAAAGCTATTTATTTCCTGTGGCTTTATAAATGTTTATAATTTACCTTACTCTCTTACACAATTGAACACTTCTGAATAGCATTATAATGCCACTTAAGTTATAGCATCATTTTGAGACCAATCATTGGCCATTAAAAAATAGAAATCACATATTTTAAACAGAGATATAACATGTGCTTTGAAATCCAAATAGTATTTGCCAGAGCTTTTCAAAGTAGAAATGAAAAAGCCCTTGAAGTGTCTTAAGAGATAAGTCACTGTACTGCAACAGGTAGAGAAGTACACACTGTAGCTGAGAGGCTAATAATTAAAAATTTTGCACTTGATATTGGTGAATACCTCCTGGGTTAAAAGTCAGTAAAGAGAAATTACTGTCATCTTCCAGTGATACAGTAACTTGTCCAATTGAAGATTTGGTTGCTAACACGCAGCATGAACTAAAAATCTCATCTGCAGAATTATATTTTTGTCTTAAAATGGACAAATCTCAAGAATGACTACAATTGTTTTCACTATATTTGTCCAGTATCAGTACCAACTAATCCTCAAAGACCTTCATTTTTATACAAATAATTAATAAGTGTGGTTGGAATAGTTAGAGTACAGGCTAATTTTTTTGAATCTCATGATTTATCTCACAACACGATAAATCTGCACGGATAGTACAAGAGCAAGGATGGGTGACTTAGCACCAATCAAGACAATGTCATGAAGCTGCACTGACAGTCACTGTAGTCTTCATCGCCAAGATGTTACAGCTTTAGAAAAAGCCCATTTCATCTCAGGATAATCTGATGAAGTAGTAAAACTATTAACTAAAAAGAATCTAGACCTGAAATATGTACGTGAACTCAGTCACTCAGGTGTGGCCGACTCTGCAACCCCATGGACTGTAGCCCACCAGGCTCCTCTGTCCATGGGGTTTTCCAGGAAAGAGTATATGAATGGGTTGCCATTTCCTCCTCCAGGGGATCTTCCCAACCCAGGGATCTAACCTGCATCTCCTATGTCTGCTGCAATGGCAGGTGAATTCCTAACCACTGAGCTTTATAGCTTTTACATCTTTCCAATATTCTATGTCAGAAACAGGAAGTTTGCACAGCACTTCTGCTGCTTACTGAAGTGGTTTTCTCAAGCAAAGGCACTTCTGCAATTAAACTGTAAGCTGAAGTACCTACTACTTTCATGGGATGCTGTTTTTACTTGGAAGTCAAATAATTAATCTATGGTTAAGAAAACCTGAGTTTTAAGCAGAAATTTTCTTAAAAATGAACAAAATGAGCCTAACACTTAGAGGAAGACAACTGACAGTATTTGTAATCAATAATAAAATTGAACCTCAGAATTTTTGAAATTTGTACCTCCTACCATGGGTTTGACAGCTCCTCCATCGCTGATAGATTAGTAGTGATATTAATGAATATAGTGAAAACACTGTATAATGATTTACAAAACACTGAGAAGATCTGTATAAATCAATGAGCCAATATTTTTCAAATGACAAAATATATTATGTTACAAAATCACTTGTTAGTAAAAGATCCATTTAAAGTGCATGATAGACCAATGGATTAATGTAACAGGATATGAAATGACATGATTTCAGAATCCACACTGCAACTAACTTTTTGAAAATTATCACTTGTGTTTTGATAACGTATAAAAAAGAAAATCTATAAGAATGTGAAAAGTTATTGAAATACTCCTCTCTTTGTAACAACAGATCTGTGTGAGGCCAGATTTTCTTCATATACTTCAACCAAAACAACATATTGCAACAGACTGAAAGCAGAATTAGATATGAGAATCCAGTTGTCTTCCATTAAGCTATACATTAAAGAAATTTGCAAAACTGTAAAAAAAAAAAGTGACTCTTCCCACTGCTTTTAAAAAATATTTTCCGTAAAAACTTACTATTTATGTCATGAAGTTGATTCATTACTATTACTTTTAATCGATTTAGTAAGTTAATCTTTTCTGATGTCTCATTTTTAATTTCTAACAATGGGTATAACTGACAGTGTGTTAATAAATGTTTAACAACTAGCTTTCCAGAAAATGGTGGTTTGTAGCATTTGCCAATTTCTGTGGTATAAATACTCTCTTAAAAATACCAAACTTAAGTGATAATGTGAAGTCGACTTGCTCCCAGAATTCTCAATATAGGAATCCAGTCTCTGATAATTCTTAGAGTGGAAAGGGGTCAATCGACCAAAAATTTTGAGAGCCATTGCTATAGATCTTATATGGCCAATTTATTTTAAAGACCACGAAATAGTCATCAAAATACAGAGATGTTTTAACTACCTTAGTGAACTGACAGAGTAACCAAGTTTCAAGCATTTATTTCTTTTCTAATGCAAAAATCATTCTATGATAAAACAAACTTGGGCTGATATCTAGTGATATCTCATGCCTTGGCCTGCTCGAGATTTAAAAGTATGGAATGAGGTATGGATTTAACAAACACACTGACAGAAAAAGCAGATTCTGTGTTTGAACAGTCAAAACTACTCTCTGCAATTGTATTTTTTGAGACAGTTCCTTTAAGTGAGCAGTATTTTCCTCAGGTTCTAAGAAATAAACATAGGCAGTTTCAAATTAGAAAAAGAAAAGAAAAGGAAAAAACTCACTCCAGTTAGGCTTTGCAAATATTTTCTTTATGAAACCATGCATCTGCTCAGAGTTAGTTGCAGAGTGTGACTAACATTTTCTACCAAGGCTTGTGCCATGTCAGTTTCCTTTACTAAGGCTATGTGTGTTAATTAAAATTAATTACACATGCCAGTAAATAGTTTCCTTCTGAATGCAGCAAACTGAAGCAGAATATAATTTATATGCAAGGTATGTAATTAAAGCCTTCACAGTATTTTCTCTCAGCAGGTATAGTCACTAAGGACATTTTTATGGGTACATTCTTTATGGGTAAGTCGGTTTCATAGTAAATCAACTGAGGAAAAATAAAAATATATTACACACGCAGTAGGTCACAAAAAGATTTCTGATTTATAAGTTGATATTATAAAAACAGGCTTATTATGAATATTCTTAAGTGCATGATTTGAGGGTGCTCAGTGATCTTTATAGAGCTTTATATATGTTTATGTGTGTTACTTTTATTTAAAGTTTTCTCCCCTCCCCCACCCCCACCACCCTGCCTTTAAACAAAATAACTTCTAGGCCTGGTGTTACAGCTTTAGTAACTGCTTTAATAATCAGGATAGTATACAGTAACACTGGTAATAACAGAAAACACTGTGTCCTCCAGGAGCACCGTGGATACATTGTTCAGTGTAACTGGATTTCAACAGCAACAGATTTGAATAATAACCCTTCTTTGGGCTTTCTATTTATTCTTCTATTTGATATAAGTTTCTTTTTCAACATGTGGGTTGTTCTATTCTTCAGGTCATCGCTAAAAATCTGACCATTCCAATAGTAAAACAAGACCATAGTTTTCTTTATTTTTGCTCTTGGGAGGCCTCTAAGACTGCCAAAGAAATATAAGTGTTTAGAAATTTCCTTCAGGCTAGACTCTGTTAGGGAAATTTTCACACCCTTGCTTATTCATTTCTTAAGAGCTCTCCCCACAGGTTGCTGACTGAAATACCTGCACACTTGGCTATCCCCCTGCTGGCTGCAGCTTGCAGGGGCCCTGCTGCCACAAGGTCACTGCCACACTGTATGAGCTTTGGCACGCAACTCATTCTATTTCTATCCTTATCAGAAATAACCGGAAGGTAAACTCATTCCTTGAAGTAAAAGCCCGAGACAAGTCAGTTAATTTCCTGAATCCAGTTCCTTAGCATGACCAGCTTTCAAATGGGAAAATTAGTTTTTTAAGGAAAACTAGCAAGACAACCTTATTTATAAACAATTACATATTTAAAGATATCGGTCAATGGTGCCCGTCTCGTGTAATGACATTCTGTCACTTTCACTTGCAACTTAACCATTATAGCCTCCCTTTTAGAGACTGTATCTTAGAACCAAGCATATATTTTTCTATAGTATGTCTGCAACTAGCAGTTGCTCCCCTATCATTAATGAGCACAGTTGGGGCCATTTTATGGTTCCCAAATGGAGGCACACGTCCTCCCAAGCCACAGAGTTTGTCTCAAGGGGGTGGTAGGAGGAGGGGACTGACCATCAGCAAATAGTTGTTCTGGGAAGTAGGTGGGGAGCAGGCAATGTGTTTGTTCTGAAATCCTAGAAGAAAAGTAAACTTGCCGTGGAGGACATAATTTCTTTTTGTTCTTGAACTTTACACAGCCGTGCTGGGCTCATTCATCAGGACAGCCCTTGGACGGAAACCTCCTGAATATGAATGCCTCAAAAACTGACCAAAATCTCTGCTGGCGTTACCAATGGCTTAAGATAAACTCCAGTTGAAATTCTAGTGAAAGGAACTGAATCTAAGTTGCTGAGTCTATCCTATCAATCCCTTTGTTTAAAATCAGCGAGGGCTCACAGGGAGCACAATACCTAATTCCCCTAGAAAAATGGATATAGACTACACACAGGAGTTTTAAGCATGAAGAATTTCTCCAAAGCCTGTTAATGACATTTGAAAGAGCTGAAAAGCACTAACTTGCTATTTTTCTCCCTCAGAAAAGGCAGAAACAGTCATCCAAGTAGGGCATCAGACTCCTATTTCATTTCAGAGTTTAAGTTGAAAACCAGTAAGAGAAGAATTTAAATTGATTGCTTCAAGCCACAGATATTTCATACCCAAGCAATTATGTTGGCTTTCATGAGAATTTATCTTAGCTGTGAAATCAATTGTCACAGACTTAGTTCATAGAAATATTACCAAATCATATTTGATTTCTGTCCTGGTGTGGTTGGTGAACCAAATAAATCAAATGGGAAGACAATTTTGGTGCTCCAATCTGTTTCTCTCCAGGCTCCCCTTTGAAAATATTTTTGCCCCTCCTCTTTGATGTACCTAGGATTTCCTAACATTGCTATTTCACAACTAGAGAGACACCCTTAAAGGGAAAAGATGCAGTAGTGAGAACTGAGAAACCACTGAAAAATATGCAAGATCAGAACCATATGACAACAATATCTTTGCAGTGAGAGACTTGAACAAAGGAAGAGAGTGGACACACAAAAAAAGAGTTCTCTGATTCAAAGATCTGGCTTTAACAGCTTTCAAGATATAAAGGGCCCTTTTATTGACTTAATAAACATGTACGCCTATCCATCTCCTTGGCAAGGAAAGCACGGGGTTTATCTTTTCAGATTTATAGAGGGAAATAAACATTACTGTCATATTGTGAATTCACAATCAATAATTCTGCAAAAGTCCTCAAATCTGTCTGACCCACTTGAACTTAATAGTTCTAGCAGAAACAAGAAGGACCCAAAACTTATGAACAGAAAACTAAAATCCTGTCTTCTGGTTCTCCACCTCCCTAACTTTCAAAAGTTCAGTATATAACAGAAAACCTGAAATGTGTTAATACTTTGCTAGAGCTAAAGAAATGAAGATTTAGAAAGCTGAGTATAGATATCTACAAAATATTTTTGAATAATATTATTAAGATTATGGAACAAAGTTGAGACAATTTACAATAATACATCTATGTTTTCCCCTTAAAATGTCACGAATTCTGTTACATTAAATTCAAACAAAGTCTGTTTATATAGTTTGTATATAACTTAAAATTCTCAGGCTCTTACTTTTAAATAGGAGACTTCTTTCTTTGTACTAAAACTATTTCCTCTAAGAGTTTTCATCTTTATCTCCATTTTCATCCTCCTCAGATTTGAGGCTGTAGGCCTCTCTAGAGCTTACTTATAGAATGCTTTTTATTGACAATTAGCATTATTTATATTTTCTCTACATAACAGAGGGGGAATGTTTAGTATCCATCCATCTTTTCATTTACTTATGTTCTGAGCTCTCACGATCACCAGATGCTATGTTAGGCCCTGGGGATAAAAGCAATGAGCCAGACAAACACAGCCTAACTTATGGTTACCAGGAAACAATCAAGGGGAGGGATAAATTGGGAGACTGAGGTTGACATGTACACATTACTATATATAAAATAGATAACTAATAAGGACCTGCTGTATAGGGAGCTCTACTCAATACTCTGTAATGACCTATGTGGGAAAAGAATCTAAAAAAAAGTAGATATATGTATATGTATAACTGATTCACTTTGCTATACAGCTGAAACTAACATAACATTGTAAACCAGATATATGTCAATTTAAAAAAAGCCTCTGCCTTATGGAATGTAATCTAACAGTGGAGATAAATACTCATGTTATGACTATATTTTTAATTAATTAATTTACCATTGTATTAAAACTAGAAAGAAGTACAAGGTATTAAAATGTTGACTTAACACATTCTGTTACTTAATCATGTTGTTTAAATGTTTCTCATAGCAATATCACTGACATCTGATTAATATCCATTTACTTATGTGTTTCTCAGGACAATGCATCAGACTCCAATTGATCTCATATCTAGTAGAATATTTTTCATACTAAGAATAGAAGGAAAAGTGAAAGTTGTTCAGTCCTGTCCAACTCTTTGCCACCCCATGGACTGTATAGTCCATGGAGTTCTCCAGGCCAGAATACTGGAGTGGGTAGCCTTTCCCTTCTCCAGCGGATCCTCCCAACCCAGGGATTGAACCCAGGTTTCCTGCAATGAGGGCGGATTCTTTACCAGCTGAGCCACAAGGGAAGCCCAGGAGTACTGGAATGGGTACTATCCCTTCCCCAATGGATCTTTCTGACCCAGGAACTAAACCGGGGTCACCTGCACTGCGCTTCCCTTGTGACTCAACTGGTAAAGAATCTGCCGCAATGTGAGAGACCTAGGTTCGATCCCTGGGTTGGGAAGACCCCCTGGAGAAGAGAAAGGCTACCCATTCCTGTATTCTGGCCTGGAGAATTCCATGAACTGTATAGTTCATGGGGTCACAAAGAGTTGGACATGACTGAGTGACTTTCAATCAATCAATCAATCTCCTGCATTGCAAGTGGATTCTTTACCAACTGAGCTATCAGGGAAGTGGAGAAAACCACACTTTCTTTTTATGCTTTACAGAAGTTGCAGAAAGGGTACAATGAATTGGATATGTCAATTGAGACAGATAAAGAGTTTTTACTTTCAAGTTGCTTTCCTCCACCAGGTGCTCAGAGGGTGTTATAAACACCCACTGCATGGAAAGACAACCCACCTATACTCTGTAAGAAACTGAAGGATGACACACACTTCATTACTCAGCTTGGACTGAAAGACTGGTTACTAGCTGAGTCTTCATCTGATGAAGAAAACTCTTAAACCAGAATATTCAGAAGATAATATGTATTATTAGTATTTCATGAAGCAAGAAGAAACATCTTAAATATTCTTTTGAAAATAGCAGATGGTAAAATGAAATAAAATAACTTTTCCAGCTGTCATGTTTATGTTCCAAACACAAGCTTAATTGCATTGTATCCTATACTCAATATTTCATTTCCTAGTAACATGCACTATATGTGTTTACTTTATTGAATTCCCAATAAATATGAGCCTCTACCATCCCTATGTATGGAAGAGTAATTAATTCCCTTTTAATACAGATTTGACATTCCACCATATCCAAGTGAGACATAAGCTTTCAGACAAGGCATTGCATACCACCTCTTGCCCAGCATATTTGTTTAATTAAGCACTTTTCCAAACAACTTAAACTCAAAGCACGTTTGAATATAGAAACAGCCATAAAGGTATATAAGTGGAAAACCTGACTCCAATTCCTTTCCAGCTAACAATTGGAAAAATATACCACCCAACAATGAGAAGAAAGAGCCATTCTTTTCCGAATGCCTAAAAAGCCCACACTTGCTACAGTGCAGCATTATTTGACATTTATTGAGTGTCGGCAATGTGCTGGGGACTGAGTGGTATAGTGAAACATCCTAAAATCACTCTCTGTAGGAAAAAGCAGGGAGGGGTGAATTGGAACACTTGGTAATGTTGATAAACCATATCCTGAATTGAAGCTACAAAATAGTATCAAAGAAAGAATGCCTTAATTTAAAAGAAAACAGAGCTGGACAATCCCAAGGGGTGCTCTGAAAATACCACGTGGCTGCTCAATGAACCCCCTGGACAGACACAAATCTCTGCTGGCTACCAGAGCTGACATACCTGGGACCAAATGGGCCTTAACATGACCTTAAAAACCAGTGCCTGCCTGGGAGTGTAAAGACCAGCACAGTGAAACCATTATCTAGACGTGCTTCTACCTAAGAAAACGTGGCATTTCTAGCAAAATTAAATGAAACAAAAATCTGGGGGCACATTCCAATCTTCAGTTTTGATCTTGCCACAAAGAAGTTCAGGAATCTTTTAACTTAGACTTTGTAAATGATACAGTGATACAATGAATGTGAGATCTAAATATTTTTAACTTATCAGTCTCTCCAGGTATCTGAGATGTTCTCTTTGAAAGGCTCAGTGGATGGCTAGGGGTGCATATTCTTACCTGGAGTTTTTGTAGGCTAAATCAGTCTAGGTGTGAAACTCACTCTCTTCCATCACGGAAGTTATTGCAACCAGTAACAATTCCTTCCATTTACAAAAATATTAGCACTAAAATACTATTTAGAATGGCTTAAAAATCTGGTCACCAGAGTCATAAAGATCATATTAATTCACCAGGACATTGAAGGCTTTTAAAATAAGGATGTTAAATGTATCAATTCCAACACACGGGATGACTGGGAACTATAGAGTAACTGTTTTAAATTTTATGGTGGAAAGTTGAAATAGAAACTTAATGAGCTCTTAGGAATAATGCTGTGATACAAGTAGTAATGGCTAATATAGTTTTTCAGGAACTGCAGCAAGGTCAGTTCATGTAGGCTTTGCAAATAAGACTCAAAAGTGTTCCATGGAAATTTGTAAGACCTAACAGCAAACTGAAATACCTGCATAAGGTAAAAATCTTTTCACTGTTGCTCTTTTAGGAACAATTCCAGTTAAAATATCAAGCGGAATTTCTGTTGCATAGTTAATATCAAAACTACAGATCAGAAAGAGCCATGGATCAAGGAGACATTAGACCTGGGTTCCAGTTCTGGCCTTGTCATTAACTGCTTTTTTTTGACATGAGAAAAGTGTTAAACTGTTAGAGGTGCCAACTCCTTAACCTGTAAAGTGAAAAGGGAAGACAAGATTATCTTTAAGGTCTCAGAGAACCCTAAAAAGCCATATTTTGTACCCACGTTAGCACCAATCCTGATATTCACACAGAAACTAAGTCCTAGGTCAATGTATCTTACATGGGTCAGCTGAATGGCTAAATGAATTGAGCTAAAACACTGCCGCGGAAAACAGCAATGGGGAAGACAAAACAACAGGAACACTTATAAAATCTCTTCTATATTAATCAAGGATAAATTCATCTAAAGGAAAGGAAACAGAACACATCTTTTAATATCTTGTCTCAGAAGAAAGAAAGGAACATAATCTTGGGATCAATGAAAAGAATATCATTCACATGCTGTTAAAAAAATAAAGCTAAGTAAATGAGCTCTTGACAGATGTATGATTTTCCCTTTACCTGAAATAGGAAATACATAAACTTACATGGGAAAGTACAGTTCATTAAACTCTATAGAAGACAATGGAATGCTTTTACTTTTTTTTTTTTTAAACTAGGGCCATCTTGCCTTTGAAACTAAAGTCTCATCTAGAAAAGGCTGGCAACAGATTAAGCAACATTTTCCACCCATTTGTTTTGACTAATACTACTCCCTTTTTGGGATATTCTTTTCTATTTCCTCTCCAACAATTTGTGCCAAAACTAATGAGAGACATCTTCTATGATGTTAACTATTGCTTCTGGATAAATCCTATGCTCCCCCAGCACTTAAGTATTAGAATTGAATACACTATCATACAGTCTGTTTAAATGTTACTTATACACTATAACCCATTTTTTCAGGTATAATATTCCCTCAACTAGATTACCTTTTCTTCCTTTTTAATCCCTTTATTGATTTATTAAATTTCATACCTTAAAATCAAGGAAAACAAATGTCGTACACAGTCACTGATTACAAATATCAAGATCACATATTTCATTTCAGTTCAGTTCAGTCACTCAGTCACGTCCAACTCTTTGCAACCCTATGGATGGCAGCACGCCAGGAATCCCTGTCCATCACCAACTCCCGGAGCTTGCTCAAACTCATGTCCATTGAGTCAGTGATGCCATCCAACCATCTCATCCTCTGTCATCCCCTTCTCCTCCTGCCTTAAATCTTTCCTAGCATCAGGGTCTTTTCCAATAAGTCAGTTCTTTGCATCAGGTGGCCAAAATATGCTGAAAGTATGCTGAAACTTCAGCATCAGTCTTTCCAATGAATATTCAGGACTGATTTCCTTTATGATTAACTGGTTGGATCTCCTTGCAGTCCAAGGGACTCTCAAGGGTCTTCTCCAACACCAAAGTTCAAAAGCATCAATTCTTTGGTGTTCAGCTTTTTTTATAGTCCAACTCTCACATCCACACATGACTACTGGAAAAACCATAGCTTTGACTAGATGGACCTTTGTTGGCAAAGTAATATCTCTGCTTTTTAATATGCTGTCTAGGTTGGTCATAGCTTTTCTTCCAAGGAGCAAGCATCTTTTAATTTCATGGCTGCAGTGATTTTGGAGCCCAAGAAAATAGTCTCTCACTGTTTCCATTGTTTCTCCATCTATTTGCCATGAAGTGATGGGGCCAGATGTTATGATATCAATTTTCTGAATGTTGAGCTTTAAGCCAACTGTTTCACTCTCCTCTTTCACTTTCATCAAGAGGCTCTTCAGGTCTTCTTCATTTTCTGCTGTAAGGGTGCTATCATCTGTATATCTGAGGTTATTGATATTTCTTCCAGCAATCTTGATTACAGCTTGTGCTTCATCAAGCCTGGCATTTCACATGATGTACTCTGCTTTTAAGATAAATAAGCAGGGTGACAATATACAGCCTTGATATACTCCTTTCTCAATTTGGAACCAGTCTGTTGTTCCATGTCTGGTTCTAACTGTTGCTTATTGACCTGTATACAGATTTTTCAGGAGGCAAGTAAGATGATCTAGTACTCCCATCTCTTAAAGAATTTTCTGCATTTTGTTGTGATCCACACAATCAAAGGCTTTGGCATAGTCAATGAAGCAGATGTTTTTCTGGAACTCTCTTGCTTTTTCAATGATCTAATGGATGTTGGCAATTTGATCTCTGGTTCCTCTGGCTTTTCTAAATCCAGCTTGAACATCTGGAAGTTCTTGGTTCATGTACTATTGAAGCCTGGCTTGGAGAATTTTGAGCATTATTTTGCTAGCATGTGAGACAAGTGAAATTGTGCGATAGTTTAAACATTCTTTGGCATTGCCTTTCTTTGGAATTGGAATGAAAACTGACCTTTTCCAGTCCTGTGGCCACTGCTGAGTTTTCCAAATTTGCTGGCATATTGAGTACAGCACTTTAATAGCATTATCTTTCAGGATTTGAAATAGCTCAGCTGGAATTCTATCACTTCCACTAGCTTTGTTCATAGTGATGCTTCGTGAGACCCATTTGACTTCACACTCCAGGATGTCTGGCTTTAGGTGAATGATCACACTATCATGGTTATCTGGGTCATTAAGTTCTTTTTTTTTTTCACATAGGGAGACTCCCACATAAAGACAGCCCTTCAAGACCACAGTAGACAACTATTTCTCTTAAATTCATAGGGTCATAGAAACATAAGTAAAATGAAGAAGGAGATGAGCTGCTCTCAAGTAAGAGAAATCACCTGACATAACAAACAAGGAAACAGACCTCTCTGTTCTATCAGACCCTGAGTTCAACAAGAAGGTAATAAGACTGCTGAAGAAATTAAGAAACAATGCCAAAAGAAATGCAGATCACTGTAACAAGGAACCAGAAACTATAAAGAAGTGCCAATCAAGATTAGGCAACTCAAATGCAGATATGAAAACCAAGCTAAAGGTAACAAATAGCAAAGTAACTAATGCAGAAAAACAAATACATAAACTGGAAGGTAAATTAATGGAAATCAGAACAGCAGATAGAAAGACAAATGAGAAGGGAAAGCAACACACAAGATCTATGGTATAATACAGAGCATGCCAATCTATGCATAGCAGGAATCCCAGAAAGGAAAGAAAGAAAAGAGGATAAAAAATGTATTTGAAGAAATTATGGCTGTAAACTTCCCAAACTTAAAGAAGGAAACAGATGTCCAAGAACAGGATGCACAGAGGATCCAAAAGAGGATGAACTCAAACAACCTACACCAATACATATTACAACAAAAATGACAAAAATTAAAGATAAAGAGAGGATTCTTAAGGCAACAAAAGAAAAACAAAGCATTAATTACAAGGGAATGCTATAGGTCTATCAGTTGATTTCCTATACAAATGCTGCAAGCAAGATGGTAATGGCAAACCATATTTAAAGTCTTGAAAAAGAAGAAAAATTTGCAACATAGGATACTCTGTCCAGCAAGGGTAACATTTAGAATGGAAGGAGAGATAATGAATTTCTCAGACAAGCAGAAACTAAAAGAATACAGAGATACTAAATCTATCCAAAAAAGAAATACTGAAAGTTCTTCCCTAAATTAAAAAAAAAAAGCAAGAATTTATGGGAAAGAGAAACTTACAACAGGAAGGTAAATAACTTTAATAAACCAGTACATAAATTTTTAAAAATCTGTGAAAGCAATGATAAGTATAATGAACAGCAAAAGAATAAACATAAAGATATAAAAGAGAACATCAAGATCATAAGATGTGGGGGAGTAGAGTTAGAAAATATAGGTTTTTTGTAGAATGTCTTTGAAATTATATGACTACTAGTATAAAGCAAGTAGATATAGTAATGGGTTAACATACTTGAAACCCAAGATAACCACAAATCAAAAATGTACAATAGAATCACAAAAACTAAAAAGAAGAGAACTCAAGCTTAATACAAAAGAAAATCATCAAATGGTAAATTGAAAAACAAAAAGAAAAAGAAAGGAACAAAGAAGAAATACAAAATCAACTGAAAACAAGGCATAAAACTGCAATAAACACATATCTATCAATAATAAACAAATGCCAGTGGAATAAGTAAATGGTCAGCAGATCAAAAGATGTAAAGTAACAGATTGGACAATAAAATAAGAGCCTATGATATGCTCCCTACAAGAGACCCAATTTAGGATGAAGGATACACATAGATTGAAAGTGAGAGGCTATGGAAAAAGATATTTCATGCAAATGGAAATGACAAGAAAGCAGGGGTAACAATACTCACATCAGACAAAATTGGCTTTGAAACAAAGTTCATAAAGAAAGATAAACAAGGCACTATATAGTGATAAAAGGATCAATACAAGAAGAGGATGTTACACTCCTTAACATATATGCATCCAATATAGGCACACCTAAATACAAAACACAAATACTAACAGAAATAAAGGGAGAAATTGATGGGAATACAATAATAGTAGGAAACTTAAACCCCACTGATATCAATGGGCAGAGCTTCCATACCTAAAATAAAAAAGGCAACAGAGATCATAAGCGACACAAGAGTTAGATATAATTGATATCTACAAGACATTATATCCAAAAAGCACCCAAATATACACTGTTTTCAAGTGCTCAAGAAACATTTTCTAGAACAGACCACACTTTAGGACACAAAACAAGCCTCAATTAATTTAAGAGGATAGAAATTATTGCAAGCATCTTTTCTGACCACAACAGCATAAAAATAGAAATCAACCACAGAAAGAGATGACCACAAGGAGACAAATGACAATGAAAACAGAACTTAAAAAAACGCAAAGGATGCAGCAAAAGCAGTGATAACAGGAAACTTTCACATGCCTTCCTCAAAAAACAAGAAAATGTCAGATTACCAACCTAAGAGATTAACCTATCACCTAAGAGAATGAGCAAAAGAACAAACAAAACATAAAGTCATCAGAAGGAAAAAAACAATAAAGATCAGAGAGGAAATAATGAAAAGAGATTAAAAATAGGAAAAAAAACCAATAAAACCAAGAGATGGTTTTTTGAAAGGATAAACAAAATGAACAAATCTCTGGTCAGGCTCATTAAGAAGAAAAGAGAAAGAATCCAAATAAACAAAATAAGAAAGGAAAGAGAAAAAATGACAACCACTCCTACAGACAAACAAAAATCATAGGAGAATACTATGAACAGTTACATGGAAACAAATCGGACAACCTAGAAGAAATGTAAAAGTTTCTAGAAACATAATGCCCACCAAAACAAAATCAAGAAGAACTAGATAATTTGAACAGACAGAACACTAGAAGGAAACAGTGAAAGGCATTCAGTCCTGTCCGACTGTGACCCCACGGACTGTAGCCAGCCAGGCTCCACTGTCCTTGGAATTCTCCAGGCAAGAATACTGGAGTGGATAGTTGTTCCCTTCTCCAGGGGATCTTCTCAACCCAGGGATGGAACTCAGGTCTCCCATATTACAGGTTACATTGTTTACTCTCTGAGCCACCAGGGAAGCCCAAGAATACTGGAATGGGTAGCCTATCCCTTCTCCGGGGGATCTTCCTGACCCAGGGATTGAACTAGTATCTCCCGCATTGCGGTTGGATTCTTTACCATCTGAGCTACCAGGGAAGCCCAGAAGGAAACAGAATTTGTAATAAAATTAAAAACAAAAAAAAAAAACAAAACAGAAAATAGTCCAGGAAGGCTTCACTGGGGAATTCAGCCAAACATACCAAGAAGAACTTATATCAATCCTTCTCAAACTCTTCCAAAAGATTGAAGAGGAGGAAACACTCCAAATGTCCTTCTATGAAGCCACCACCACCCTGATACCAGAACCAGACAAAGATACCACCAAAAAAGAAAATTATAGGTCAATATCTTTGATGAATATAGATACAAAAATCATCAACAAAATCTCAGCAAACCAAATCCAGGAAAGTACCACACATAAAAAGTATCATACATCATGATCAAAGTGGATTCATCCCAGTGTCACAAGGATGGGTCACCATATCCAAATCAATCAATACAATACACAACATCAAGAAGAGACAAACACCACACTATCATCTCAAGGATGAAGAAAAAGCATTTGATGAAATTCAACATCTATTCATGATAGAACTCTAACAAAAGTGGGTACAGAAGGAACATATCTCAACATAACAAAAGCCATTTATGACAAACCCACAGCCAGCATAATGAAAATCTTCCCTTTCAACTAAAATTTGGTATAAGACAAGAATGTTCACTCTCATCACTTCTATTTAACATAGTACTGAAAGTCCTAGCCATAGCAATTAAACAAGGAAAGAAATAAAAGGTATCCAAATCAGAAGGGAAAGCATAAAATTGTCACTATATGCAGATGACATGATACTATATACAGAAAACCCTAAGGACTCCACACAAAGCTATTAGAATTGATAAATAAACTCAGCAAAGTATCAGAATACAAGATTAATATACAGAAATGTGTTGCATTTCTGTACACTAACAATGAAATATCAGAAAGACAAAGTTAATAATAAAAACCTTGTTTAAAATCACATTTAAAAAACCTCTGAATAAATCTAACCAACAAGGTAAGAGTTATATGCTGAGACTACAAAACAATGATAAAGGAAACCAAATATGATTAAGAAAATGGAAAGATATCCTATACTCTTGGATTAGAAAACTAATATTGTTTAAATGGCCATACTACAAAAAGCAAGCTAAACCCCTATCAACTTCCCCATATTTTTCATAGAACTAAGACAAACACTCCTAAAATTTATATGGAACTACAAAAGATCCAGAAGTGCCAAAACAATCCTGAGGGAAAAAAACAAAGCTCAAGGCATAACTCTTCCAGGCTGCAGAAAATACACAAAGCTACAGTAATCAAAGGCGTGACATCGGCACAGGAACAGACATACAGATCAATGGAAAAAAACAGAGGGCCCAGAAACAAACCTACACACATATGGTAAATTAATCTTTGGCAAAGGAGGCAAGAATATACAGAATGAGAATGGAGAAAAGAATGGAGAAAAGACATTCTCTTTAGCAGGTGGTGTTGGGAAAGCTGGACAATGACTTGTACATCAATGAAGTTAGAATAGTCCCTTACACTGTACACAAAAATTAAGCTTAAAATGGCTTAAGGACTTAAATATCTGTTAGAGCACCATAAAATTCCTAGAAGACAATATAGGCAAAACATTCTCTTACACAAATTATAATTACAGCTTCCTCAGTTCAGTTAAGTCGCTCAGTCGTGTCCTTGCGACCCCATGAATCGCAGCACACCTGGCCTCCTTGTCCATTACCATCTCCCGGAGTTCACTCAGACTCACGTCCATCCAGTCCATGATGCCATCCAGCCATCTCATCCTCTGTCGTCCCCTTCTCTTCCTGCCCGCAATCCCTCCCAGCATCAGAGTCTTTTCCAATGAGTCAACTCTTCACATGAGGTGGCCAAAGTACTGGAGTTTCAGCTTTAGCATCATTCCTTCCAAAGAAATCCCAGGGTTGATCTCCTTCAGAATGGACTGGCTGGATCTCCTTTCAGTCCAAGGGACTCTCAAGAGTCTTCTCTAACACCACAGTTCAAAAGCATCAATTCTTCAGCACTCAGCCTTCATAGTCCAAATCTCACATCCATACATGACCACAGGAAAAACCATAGCCTTGACTAGACGGACCTTAGTCGGCAAAGTAATGTCTCTGCTTTTGAATATGCTATCTAGGTTAGTCATAACTTTTCTTCCAAGGAGTAAGCGTCTTTTAATTGCATGGCTGCAATCACCATCTGCAGTGATTTTGGAGCCCCAAAAATAAAGTCTGACACTGTTTCTACTGTTTCCCATCTATTTCCCATGAAGTGATGGGACCAGATGCCATGACCTTCGTTTTCTGAATGTTGAGCTTTAAGCCAACTTTTTCACTCTCCTCTTTCACTTTCATTGAGGCTTTTGAGTTCCTCTTCACTTTCTGCCATAAGGGTGGTGTCATCTGCATATCTGAGGTTATTGATATTTCTCCTGGCAATCTTGATTCCAGTTTGTGTTTCTTCCAGTCCAGCGTTTCTCATGATGTACTCTGCATAGAAGTTGAATAAGCAGGGTGACAATATGCAGCCTTGATGTACTCCTTTCCCTATTTGGAACCAGTCTGTTGTTCCATGTCCAGTTCTAACTGTTGTTTCCTGATCTGCATACAGATTTCTCAAGAGGCAGGTCAGGTGGTCTGGTATTCCCATCTCTTTCAGAATTTTCCAGTTTATTATGATCCACACAGTCAAAGGCTGTGGCATAGTCAATAAAGCAGAAATAGATGTTTTTCTGGAACTCTCTTGCTTTTTCTATGATCCAGTGGATGTTGGCAATTTGATCTCTGGTTCCTCTGCCTTTTCTAAAACCAGCTTGAACATCTTCCTAGTATATACTTATCTTCCCTGGTGGCTCAGAGGTTAAAGCGTCTGCCTGGAATGCAGGAGACCCATGTTCGATCCCTGGGTCGGGAAGATCCCCTGGAGAAGGAAATGGCAACCCACTCCAGTACTCTTGCCGGGAGAATCCCATGGAGGGAGAAGTCTGGTGGGCTATAGTCCATGGGGTCGCAAAGAGTCGAACACAACTGAGCGAATTCATTTCACTTTAGTATATAGTTGTTGAGTTTTTTAATCTATCAAGGTTTAAAAATATAGTAACTATGTTTTTATAATTACTATAGACTGGATAATATTATTAACAAACATGATTCATAGCACTCTCACACAGAACCCTGTACTCCTAAACCAACACATTCTTCTCAAGCATATATGAAATATTTATGAAAATTTACCATGTATGCTAGATTATATGCTCTGACCACAATACAATTAAGTTAGAAATCAACAACAACAAAACAATAAAATTCCATGTACTATAAAATATAAAACACAGTTCTAAACAACTCAAAGAAAAAATGATAATGAAGATTATGGAAACAGAAGATCAGAGGAAACAGAACTTAATGGTAACCAAGGTATTATGTTACAAAGTTTGTGGTGAGCAGCTAAAAATACATAGAAGGAAATCTATACAATTTTATGTATGCATAAGAAAAAATAAGAAAAAATTAATGAGCTATACATCTAAAAAAGAAGTTAGAAAAAATGGGCTACAAAGAAAATGGGCTACACAGTAAATACAAGTTAGGAAATGAAGAAGAGAGCAGAAATTCCTGAAATAGATAAAACATATACAACTGAGGATCAAAAGTTGGTTCTCTGGAAAAAGACAACTCTGGAAAGAGTGACCGAGTGAAAAAAGGTAAGGTTTGATATGAGAAATAAAAATAGGATTAAATTTCAGACAAAGCAGAGATCTGTAAAAATAGAACACTAAGAAATCATTGATACTAATATTAAAATATGTTAAAAAACAGAATGGGTAATTTTCTAGAAAAAAATATAATTTGTTTAAACTCATAGAAAAAACAGAAAACCTGAACAAATCTATGCTTATTAAATATATAAAATCACTAGCCAAAAGTCTACTTATCAAAACTGTGCATAAGTTCTAGATGATTTTACAGGTGAGATCTACCACTCAGTTAACATTCAATCCCCACCATATACAAAGTGTTCCAAAGAACAATAAGAACTCATTTCCACTTCAGTTATGAAGCTAACAGAACCTTGACATGAAAATGAGGCAGGGAAAACACAAAAAAGAACATTTATGAGCCAATTTCACTTATGAACATAGATGCAAAAAGCTAAATAAAATAATGGCAAACAAGTCAGGGACACATAATAGATAATAATACATCATAATTTAATTAGGTTTAATCCTAGGAGATTAAGGATGGCTTACAATAAGAAGGTCTATTAATATATTGCACCACATGAATAGATTAAAGAAGAAAGTGATAGAGGAAAAAAAAAACACTAATCCATGACAAAGTTAAACACACATTCATGATTAAAACAAAAACTTCAGCAACTAGGAACTCAGGGAATCTTCTTTGCTTGATAACTGTAACTATCAGAAAGCACTTAACCATAAAAACGTGAAATAATTTTCTTTTAAATCACGAACAAAACAAAGACGCCCAACTGTACTTAATATTGTACTACTAGAGGGCCTAGCCAATACCAAAATAACTGAAAATAATCAAGATTTCCGAGGAAAAGATAAATGGCAAAAATGCCTGTATATTCTTGCACAGATACTTTCTGACAAGTCTAGAATTCCAGGATACCTAGATTTTTAGAAGCCCAGAGATTTGTTATATTCATGTCTTTTGCTCTCTTTGCTGGACAGGATGTGGAGAAAAGGGAACCCTCTCGCACTGTTGGTGGGAATGTAAATTGATATAGCCACTGTGGCGAACAGTATGGAGGGTCCTCAAACAACTAACTACAGAACTACCATATGACCCAGCAATCCCACTCCTGGGTATATACCCTGAGAAAACTATAATTCAAAAGGTCATATGTACCCCGATGCTCCCTGCAGCACTATTTACAATAGCCAGGACATAGAAACAAGCTAAATGTCCAATGACAGATGAATGGATAAAGAAGATGTGGTATGTATATATACACAATGGAGTATTTCTCAGCCACTAAAAGAAACAAAAAAGTGTCATTTGTAGAGACGTGGATGGACCTAGAGTCTGTCATACTAAGTGAAATAAGTCAGAAAAACAAATATCGTATTTTCATGAATACACGTGGAATCTAGAAAAATGGTACAGATAAACTTATTTCCAAGGCAGGGATAGAGACGTGGATGTAGCGAACGGACATGTGGACACAGGGTTGGGGGGTGGGGGAGGGGAGAGTGGGACAAATTGAGAGATTAGGACTGATGTATATACACTACCATGTGTAATAGATAGCTGGAGGAAGCTGCTTTTATAAAGCACAGGGAGCTCAGCTTTGTGCTCTGTGATGGGTGGGATTGGGGTGGGGATGGGAGCAGAGAGAGTTCTAAAAGGGAGGGGAAAAATATATATATATATACACACACACACACACACACACACGGCTGATTCACCTCACCGTACAGCAAAAACTAATGTAACACAGTAAAGCAATTATATTCCAATAAAATAGAAGAAAATAAATCCATAATTGTATTTTGTCTAAAAAGATGCTCTATCATTATCTGAATTTTTTTTTTTTTTGGTACTCAGTCGTTTTATAACCTTAACTTTCTAGGTTGATCAAAGATTCAAATTTAGTTTGACCTCCTGTGTGGCAATTATACTTCCCACTCTGCATCCAAGCAGGAAGGCTGAGCACACCCCTGAAGACTGCTTTAGGACTTTCTGACTCCCCACTGCTCTGAGGAAGGTATGTAAACAGTACTGAACTTTGGCCTGTGGAGGACACACTACTTCTCTCTCCAGGAAACCTTCTTATTCTTTATCATTTTCAGTGTCTTTTCACCAGGTGCTCTCAAATAATACTAATAACAAATTAGTATTTAAGTTAAAATACTTTAATAAAATCTCATTCTCAGTATTTGGTAGGGAAATTATATTAATTTTCTTTTCCCTTGATTCTTTAAACATTCTGCTTTTGTGGTTTTTCTAAGTATTTTTGTACAATGAGTCACTCTGAGCAACTGACTGGGAATGTAGAAAAAAGGCTCCCTGCCCCACCCCCCCCACCATTTTGATTTACTGTGTGATTGACCCTGGGCCAGTCACTGAACCTAATCAAGGAACTCCATTCATTGCTAAACAAAGATAAAAAGCCTGGAGAGATGGGTTAAAATTAGATCCTGCCACCTAATGACTCAGTTTCTTAATAAGTGACTCACAGAAATTAATTAGCTTTTTCCTGTAACAGTTTCATTTGGAAAAGGTCTTTATTATTTTTGCCTAGTCGTGGTCTTTTTATGTTTCTCTGTCCAATTCTGTTACTTCTCCATTTGTTTACTTAGTTTCAGTGAATAATCATGGCACTCCACAATAATTAGCCCCAAATTCAGAGAAAATTTTGTGATCTCAAAGTCTCTGAGATACATCTCTAATTTATGAAATGGTAATCACAGTACTCTATCATTTCCCTCACAACTGCTACAACAGACAATGAATGTGGACACTGCTTTGAAAAACTGTAAAGAACAATATATTTGTATTCATCCTAAATGAATAATTCTATTCACTGACGCAAGAATTTAGTCATGATACCTGATTGGGTCTTAAGTGATACTAATCCATTAGATACTACTAAAAATTATAACTGAGTAATTTATTTATAAGTGCAGAACAATAAATGCAGAACAAGGAAGACTTTAAAGTAACAAAAACATAGTTTAAGAATGACACGGGTGCCTGCTTAAGAGCAGGAAATTAACACATGAAGATCTTCCGTGTTCTAAGTTTAAATCTTTTGAATCCATAACCTATGGTAAAAGCTGAAAATACAAAACAAATGAAAGGAAAACTCAAGAGTTAACAAATTTTAAGGTGGGACCAAAAGAAATCTTACAAATATGGTCTCTTGATCACATAGAAAGTCAAAGAAAAAAAAATGTGAAGACATAAGCTGCTTCATTTTCTTACCTTTGTTCTGTATTAAAGAGTGCAAAGATGTGCTTGCTAGACATAAAGCTTTTCTCCACATCCCGAACTTTCAGGTTGTCCAAGGGAAGCATATACTTCTTTTCTTTTTCCTATAGAGAGAGAGAACTGGTTTTAATAAAAGATCGTGAAGCATGCCCACAGCCACATATCACCTGAGATGGTCAGCATTTGATTACAATATTTTGATACCATCATACACTACTTTGATACCAGCTACCAAGGAACAAGGGCTTCCCAGTGGGCTAAGTGGTAAAGAAGCCTCCAAGCAGGAGATGCGGGTTTGATCCCTAAGTCAGGAAGATCCTCTGGAGGAGGACATGGAAGCTCACTCCAGTTTTCTTCCCTGGGAAATCCCATGGACAGAGGAGCCTGGTGGGCTACAGTCCATGGGGTTGCAAAGAGTTGGACACGACTTTGTAACTAAGCCATCAAACCATCACCAAGCCACACCAAGGAAGAAAAATCATTGGAGACAGGAAACGCCAATGGTTCTCAATACATGGGTCAAAAGAATGACAGGAGGGAAAGTGCAGAGGAAGAAAGGGCTCAGGGATGGAAAAAACATATGGTCTTCTATCCTTTCTTCCTCATGTGGGTCCCCTTAGATGTTTTAAAATGTTAGTTTGATATTAAAAATTTAGCCATCTGTTAATATTTAGCAAAAATGTTCTGGTCCTAATTCAATGAGAAATGCCAGATGGATTTCATTTCATATTTTATTTGCAGCCTAAGCAGTTTTGATAGCCAGAACTGGCAGGAGACTGGAAGCACAAGGACCCTAGTATGAAATATTCCCTATAAACTATGATAAAGCACAGAAAAAACTTCTTTCATTCAAGTCTAGAATAAAACGTGGGTCCAGGAAAAAAAAATGATTCCATTAAATTGTCAAACTCTTTGGGGAGAAAAAACACCCATTAGAAGTGAATTGATATTAACTAGAACAAATTCTCTTCTAAAATTAACAACTCTTTAGGAAGAAAATGGACATTTGAGATGGGAGGTCTGCAAATGGAACCAAACCAATCTTGGTTAAACATATTGGATGCCAAAGAATTATTAGAACATTTACCTTTATGGACTGGCCCAGGGACAGTATTATCGTATGCATAAATACCTAGCAACCAATATAATAGGAGACAGCCAAATATTCAAGTTTAGGAAATCTAGTCAATATTTGGGGCACTTTTAACACAGCCCTTGTTAAACAGTAGTCCTCTGTATATCTCGGGTGACAGTCCTGAGAAATACTAGGCCTAGATTTCAGAGGAGAAGAGCATAGAGATTTAGCCATGACTTAATACACAAGTATTAATGCTTATGAGAAATACATGAACTGTACAGATAAGTTTGACATAAACTTTATTGTTCCTTCAGCTCCTACAGTGCTTCCTTGAGAATTTGTCTATGCTCAGTAGTGTGGGGCAGAATTCTTCTATGTTCCCTAGCCTGCTTGCGGGGGCCATGCTGTCTGCAGACATCAGAAAATGTTATTGCAAGAACTATCACTGCCTTTGCCTCTTGAGAAATGCTGGGCTGGAAGAAGCACAAGCTGGAGTCAAGATTGCCGGGAGAAGTATCAATAACCTGAGATATGCAGATGACACCACCCTTATGGTAGAAAGTGAAGAGGAACTAAAAAGCCTCTTGATGAAAGTAAAAGAGGAGAGTGAAAAAGCTGGCTTAAAGCTCAACATTCAGAAAACGAAGATCATGGCATCTGGTCCCATCACTTCATGGGAAATAGATGGGGAAACAGTGGAAACAGTGTCAGACTTTATTTTTTGGGCTCCAAAATCACTGAAGATGGTGACTGCAGCCATGAAATTAAAAGACACTTACTCCTTGGAAGAAAAGTTATGACCAACCTAGATAGCATATTCAAAAGCAGAGACATTACTTTGCCAAAAAAGGTCCATCTAGTCAAGGCTATGGTTTTTCCAGTAGTCATGTATGGGTGTGAGAGTCGGACTGTGAAGAAAGCTGAGCACCAAAGAATTGACTCTTTTGAATTGTGGTATTGGAGAAGACTCTTGAGAGTCCCTTGGACTTCAAGGAGATCCAACCAGTCCATTCTAAAGGGGATCAGTCCCGGGTGTTCTTTGGAAGGACTGATGCTAAAGCTGAAACTCTAGTACTTTGGTCACCTCATGTGAAGAGTTGACTCATTGGAAAAGACTCTGATGCTGGCAGGGATTGGGGACAGAAGGAGAAGGGGATGACAGAGGAGATGGCAGTCGTCAGAGATGGCTAGATGGCATCACCGACTCGATGGATGTGAGCTTGAGTGAACTCCGGGAGTTGGTGATGGACAGGGAGACCTGGTGTGCTGCAATTCATGGGGTCTCAGAGTCGGACACGACTGAGCAACTGACCTAACTAACTAACTCCTAAATGAGTCAGGGGGAAATTTGGGCAGAGCACATTAGAATAGTGAGGCAGAAAGGAACAGGCGACACGGAAAGCTAAAGGAAGCTGGTTGGAGGACAAAATGGCTGTCCTAGGAGGCACGGTCTTCAAAGAAGATAACAAAATAGACCAAAAACATAAACTGAATGGCAGTGAGAGAAGCCCAAGAATAAATATAAAAAAGTAAAGCACTGTAAGAAGATTCCAATATTTCTTTTACAGAAATTAACAATACAAGGATATTCTAAATAACAAAATAATTTATGCAAATGAAGCATCAGAGTTGGGCCTAACTTTAGACTAATTTAGGACAATTCTAAGACGCAAGGTTGTATCCTGAACAAAAAGCTACCCAACACATAATCAAATGAAAATGCTTGAGACCCAGGGAACATTTTTGTATTGGATGCTTTTCAATGCCCTAAATTTAAGCAGCTGGATTTTTTTAATGCACATCCTATTCAACCTTTTGAAATGATGGATTTGCCTTCTAATGGGAAATCTGCATTTCATTGTAACGATGGAACACAATGTCCTTGGCCTGTTTTCTATAGAAGTAGGCTCTCTTTTGTACTACATTCTTTAGTATATAGTGGAGACCAAAACTCCAGCAAGTTTACGTCAGATATTAAACAATGGAGAAATACACATATGTGCAGACAGAGAAATATAAAAAAAACGTAGTTTCATTTCCAAAGAACTAAATGTCATTTATCCAAGACTTTTGAGGACATATTGCTAAATTATTTCCTAATCAAGAGTTTCCAGACTGACAAAAAAAGAAGAAAAAGAATATTCAGACTAATTTGTTTAAAGTTGTTAATCAGATGGAGAATTAAATGTGAGAACCATGAAGCTATATGTCATGGATATCTCTAAAATTTTTGGTGCTTCTGGGAAAGTATGATATTGTACTAAAATAACATCTTAAATATGAAATAGTTGAAATAAACAAAAGAAACAGAGAAGGAGAAAGGGTAAACAAGTATAGTTTCTAAAATATAGCAAATCTTACCACCTTAATTGAGACATTTGTTATATATTCTTTGTTAACTCTATAAACTTTCTAATAATTCACTGTTCAATATGGTAGCCTCCAGCTAAGGTGACTACCAAGTTCTTGAAATGTAGCTAGTCAAATTGGGATGTGCTTTAAGTCTTAAATACATACCAGATTTCAAAGATTTATTATAAGAAAAGGAATGAAAACTATATACTTCTATATCAATTATATGTTAAAATGACATTACTTTGAATATATTGAGGTAAAGTATTATTAAACATAATTTCATCTGTGCTGTTTTGAATGCAGCTGTTGGACAATTTTAAATGACATATGTGGCTCACATTAACTTTCTTTTGACAGTGACAAGCCCATGTACCTGTCATCACATTCCTTCCTCTCACCCATCCAGTTCTCCTCTTCTGACCTCCTCATTTCTGCCATCAGGTATATTTATCCTTCTTCCAGTCACCCATTCTGAAACCTCACTATCACTTCTGACGTATTGTCTTCCATCGCCTCCTTTATTACATCAAGACTATACTGCACTGTGTTTGAAGCATTTGTCATAGCTCCCATTGTTTGACATTCCCACTACATTAATTCAGGTCCCTGGCATCTCACAAGCCTGCAATTATAAATGGCCTCCTATCTAGTCTTTTAGTCTTGTACTTCCTCTAACATTACCAGAGAGGGCAATTTTCTTAAACTACTCTGTCAAATTCATTATAGACCTTCAAAACATTCATAGCTCTCCACTATTTATGGAAAAATTTCCATGAAACTTCTTAATGTGAAATTGAAAAACACTTACAAATTGGTCTGATCCTGACTTGTCAATATCTCCTTTAATCTGTAGTAGAAAGTCTCTGTTTCAACCAAATACACATTTGCCAACAGTCCTTTCCCAGCTTGGTCTACTCTTTCAACTCCCTACATACCAGTGTACTATCTAAAGTCTAGTTCAAGTTCTATCTTCTGTGCAAAGAGTTTTCCCAGAGTTTTCATTCTATGTCTGTATTAGTATCCCCTTTCTCCTTTCAATTCACAAAACAGGTATGGTTTATTTTACTCACTTTAAATTACAGGTACACCTTGGAGATATTACAGGTTTAGTTCCAGACCTCCACAATAGAGCCAATATCATAATAAAGCATGTCAAATGATATTTTTTTTGGTTTCCCAGTACATATAAAAATTATGTTTATACTAAACGGTAGTCTATTAAGTGTGGAATAGCATTATGTTTAAAAAAAAAAGAAAAACAATGTACTTACCTTAATTTAAAAGTACTTTATTGCTTAAAAATGCTAATCATCATCTGACAACACAAGGTTATTACAAACTTTCAATTAAAAAAAAACATTATCTGAGAAGTGCAATAAAGTGAAGCACAATAAGATGAGGTATGTGTGTATACCTTATATGAGACATCTTCATCTTGCAAATGCATTAATTTAAAAATTTCTGTCAAGGTTGTTCATTTGGAACTCAGAATGTTCAGTTAATTTTATTGTTCAAGTAGGTTACACTTGCAAAGAAAAGCAAAGTAGAGAATGATTCTTTTTTTTGGTAAATAAAAAAGGAATAGAATTTGATATTTTAAACATTTTATCTTTAATAGACATTTTGGAGGAAGCATTTGCAAAATTCTAGAGGAAGAGTTTTTAAATGTGGATCATTTTTCTGTACAAGTTTCAAAAGCTTCAAAAGCTGATGCCACTCATTCAGCACCATTCTTTTCTTCATTTTAAAACATAATACCTTTCCTTTTCTCAATATAAGATGGTTATCAGTACTACTGGTTCAAGATTGAGAAAGATGCCTGACAGAGCTGTCTCCTGTCACCCTGTTTGTTTAGACTATATGCTAAGCACATTATGAGACATGCCAGACTAGATGAGTTACAAGCTGGAATCAAGACAGGCAGGGAAACATCAACAACCTCAGATACGTATATGATAGCACTCTAATGGCAGAAAGCAAAGACAAACTAAAGAGCCTCTTATAAGGGTGAAGGAGGAGAGTGAAAGAGCCAGCTTCAAACTAAATATTAAAAAAACTAAGATCATAGCATCCAGGCCCATTATTTCATGGCAGATAGAAGGCGAAAAGGTGGAAGCAGTGACAGATTTCTTCTTCTTGGGCTTGAAGATCACTGTAGATGATGACTATAGCCATGAAATCAGCAGATGATCGCTTCTTAGCAGGAAAGCTATGACAAACCTAGACAGTGTGTTGAAAAGCAGAGACATTACTCTGCTGACAAAGGTCCATATAGTCAAGGCTATGGTGTTCCCAGTGGTCACATACGGTTGTGAGAGCTGGACTGTAAAGAAGGCAGAAGGCCGAAGAATTGATGTCTTCAAAATGTGGTGCCGAAGACTCCTGAAAGCCCTTAGACAGCCAGGAAATCAAATCAGTCAATCTTGAGGGAAATCAACCCTGAATACTCATTGGAAGGACTGATGCTGAAGCTGAAGCTCCAGTATTTTGGTCATCTGATGCAGTCAACTCACTGGAAAAGTCCCTAATGTTGGGAAAGATTCAGGGCAGGAGACGAGGGCATCAGAGAATGAGATGGTTGGATGGCATCACCGATGCAATGGACATGAATTTGGGCAAACTTTGGGAGATGGACAGGGACAGGGAGGCCTGGCGTGCTGCAGTCCATGGGGTTGCAAAGAGTTGGATGTGACTGGGCAACTGAACAACAACCAGTACTATTTGTATGGAAGGCATCAAAGATGATAGGGATTCTTTGTTCAAAGAGAGAGGGAATATGAGAGTGTATGTATGTGTGTGTTTTCCCTGCAATAACTTGCCAAGCGTTAGAAGAAAGAGGAGAAATATTGACAGAATAGGCCAAAGAAAGGCGGATTTAATGTGTGAAAGAGTACGGTCTGAGGTGGAAGTAATTAAACTGAGTGACATAAGCAGAGGCTCAATATTGAGGGAGGTGGGAATTAAGATAGAGCCTCACAGTATAAGTTCACTGACCTTGAAAGGAAACAAAAGGATCAATACGGGACAGATGTGGGGCCAGCAAGTGTCCACTGATAACCTCTAGCTTGCAGAGCACCATCAACATAACTTGGTTGCTGGAAGAAGCTATAGTAAGTATGAGGAAAGTGTTTAGTGCGTGGAGGAATAACTCCTGAATATGCAAAGGATTGGAAAGTCTTTATATACTTGGTGACTCATATGTACAGAGTTTTACAACTTGGGAAATATTCAAGTGGCCTTGGTCTGATAACTACATTGAATCATTTTACTTGTGCATCTTTCTCACTAATGGTGGTTTAGTTGCTAAGTCGTGTCCAACTCTTGAGACCCCATGGACTGTAGCCCACCAGACACCTCTGTCCATGTGATTCTCCAGGCAAGAATACTGGAATGGGTTGTCATTTCCTTCTCCAGGGGATCTTTCTGACCCAGGAATCAAACCCGGGTCTCCTGCATGATAAGGTACCAAAATCTTCAAGGATAAGATTGCGAATCCCTCCTCCTTTCTATATATTACAATGCCTAGCATAGTGATCACTGAAATTTATGTAGCATAAATTATAAACATTTGTTGAATTAATTTGAGAATGTCTAATAATTAAAGTCAAATGTTGAGTAAAATATTTGGATAGTTATATATATTTTGAGAATCAAATTAAAATTCTATGGGAAAAAAACCTGTATAAGATGCTTAACTGTCATTGCTTTTGATCATTAAAACTTATAACATTTAGACTGACTGCCATGTTTATTTTTACCTCTGCTTTTGTTTGTATTGCTTCTACTTGCTAGGAATGTCTCTTTTCTGCAAGAAGGTAAATACTAGTGACCTTGAAATTTATGTGAAGTGCTACCCCCTCCATGAAGCCTACTCTGATTATAGCAAGTCATAGATCTCTATATAGTTTTCAGATTTTCTATAATTTTTATCATAGGCTATATAGAATAACCCTGGAGAAGGGAATGGCAACCCACTCTAGTATTCTTGCCTGGAGAATCCCATGGACAGAGGAGACTGGCAAGCTACAGTCCATGGTCACAAAGAGTCAAACATGACTGAACGACTGAGCACACACACACATATAGAATAAAACTGCCTGTTTACGTTCAGCTTGCCTCTTCAAGTAGATCGGAAGCTACTGGAGGATAAGGACTGTGTTATAACTCACTTATATTTAATATATATACTGTTGCATATATGGATATTGGTTAGCAAAATTTTGATTGTTGATGATACATTACAAATAAAACACCAACATGATGGAATTTTACTATTATGTTGTCCCCATCCTATTTTTACCATTATGTCTACCTATGTGCGTGTGTGTGTGCACACATTCAGTCATGTCCAGCTCTTTGTGACCCCGTGGACTAGAGCCCGCCAAGCTCCTCTGGTCTAGGAATTTTCTAGGCAAGAATAGTGGAACAGGTTGCCATATCCTCCCCCAGGGGATCTTCCCAACCCAGGGATCAAACCTGTGTCTTCTGTGTCTCCTGCACTGGCGGGCAGATTCTTTACCACTGAGCCACCTGGGAAGCCCCATGTCTACCTATACTCTTATGTTAAAAATGATCCAAAAAGATGTGATATGAAAACTTATTTCTAATTTCTCAAGAACTGATTTTGAATTAATTTACAGCATTTTGCTTAATATCATAGTTTATTAGGTAAAGTTTTACTAACCTAGAACAATATACTTGATTGATTAATAAAAAATCTTATGACCTAAACATATAAATATACTGTGACAATCCAATACACTTTGAAACAATACAAAAACAAAATTCAGCAGCTATGTTGCTCTTAGAGGTACAAACTGATACAAAGTTCTTTAAAAAATGACAGAACATAAAAAAGACTAGATTATAAATGACTAGAGAAAAATACATTTAAAAGACAGTAATGGCACCAAATATATCTTTGAAATAGGTAATAATGGTTCTAAATCTATTTTTTTAAATATGTGAGTTTTGTTATAATTCTTCACTGGATTGCTCTAACATTTTAAAACATCATGGCAATTTCTCAGGCTAATGAATAATCTCATTAGAAAAAGATTCCACAATAGACTAGCAGAATATTTCATGATGCGGAGGATAGCTGTGTTTCACTAGAGGAGATTCTTAGTTCTGACCACTTCTCTTCTCATACTTTATATCATGTGCATTCTTTATAACACATTTTTCATATTGTATACTCCTAATTTATTAAATGCCTCTTGTCCTACTTGAAAATTGACGTTTATTTGCCCTTTCTCAGTGCTGTACCATTCTGCTAGCAACAAATGGACCATTCCTGTGACACAACTACACTGACAATGTGTGAAGGCCACAGAGGGGGTACTGTGGTCCCAGCTAAAGGAGGAGACAGAATGACGGGACAACCAAGAATCTTGTCTGAAAACAGGGTGGTAGCCCACAGATCAGTTCAAGCTGAAAAGATCCCTTATCCAGAGGTTCTAAATGTTTTTTTCAGAATCCTGAAAACTCATGAGATACTGTGGAACATTCAATTATTATAATTTGCTTGCTACTCAAGAGACAATAATGTTGATCAATATTCTTTCCCCAACAATGTTTTCTTTTTTCCCTGGTACAATGTGGCCAGAATGTTTGCAAACAAGGAAACTGGAGACATTATCCTGGGTTTCTGGGTGGGGAACAGGGCCAAGAAAAACGTGATGCCCCCATAAATTAGCACAAGCCTTTAATGCTCTGAGTAACTGACACAAGAGTTATGAAAGCATACATATTCATCATGCTTCCTACTCTCACCTCATCTCATTTTCCAAGATGACACTACATTGCCCTTCAGAGTAAATTCAATCTCAACACACCCACTGCACCAACCACAGTACTCCTGCTTTTCAGGAAAGTCAATGCATTTTCACTTTCCACATGGAACACATCCAGTCATATCCTCTTGTCTTCATCTCAACTCTTTCCTCAACTAGAAATACTGCTGCCTATTTGTCACTCTTGCTTCTCTTCCCTCAAAATTCCTGCAAAAGATTATCTGGCTCAATGTACATTTTTTCTTCAAGTATTATAGATCTCATTTCTCTATCTTTCTCTTTTCCTTTCCCATCCTATTTGTAGACTTATTTTCAAGTCAGTGGTACTCTTTAAAAAATTCTGACATCAAAGCCCACTATATTAAGTAGATTAAAAAGTGTAGCTCTTTTCTCATAGGAGTGGGGCTTTGAGAAAACCTGCCCATTAAGAATCATTGTCTCACCCTGACATTGCTGCTAAGAAATGTAGTTGCAGTGACCAAGGACAAAGGTCCATATAGTCAAAGCTATGGTCTTTCCAGTAGTCCTGTACAGATGTGAGAGTTGGACCATAAAGAAGGCTGAGCACCAAAGGACTGATGCTTTCAAATTGTGGAGAAGATACTTGAGAGTCCCTTGGACAGCAAGGAGATCAAACCAATCACTCCTAAGGGAAATCAACCCTGAATACTCTTTGGAAGGACTGATGCTGAAGCCCCAATACTCTGCCTACCTGATGCAAACAGCCCTTTCCCTCACTGGAAAAGACCCTGATGCTGGAAAAGATTGAAAGCAGAAGGAGAAGAAGGCAACAGAGGATGAGATGGCTGGATAGCATCACCAATTCAATGGACATGAACTTGGGAAAACTTAGGGAGATGATGAGGGACAAGGAGACCTGGTGTGCTGCAGTCCATGGGGGTCACAAAGAATCAGAAACAACTTAGCAACTGAACAACAACAACAACAACAACACAGGCCTGGATCTTCAGATCCTATTTTCAGAATCTGGTCCACCTGTCAGCCTTATTCTCCAGGTGCTCCCACAGTGCCAGGGCTCTGCTCTCACTTCCAGCCTATAATTTGAGTCACCTCACTCCTTTAAGTCCCCTACACCAAGTAGCTCCATCCAGATCCCTGTGACTTCTAACGGGGCAAACTTATCTCTCAGAATCACAGATACAATCTAGCAAGTCCTTCTAGTTCAAACCACTCATGCTATGCCTGGCTTGCCTGATTGGGCGCTTTGATGTGTCCGCTAGAAACTCATGCAAGTATGCAGTGCTCCTGAAAGAGCAAAAGCCCCTGGTATGGCCAGGCACAGCATTCAGGCCTCCTCTACCATTGCTGGGATTCCTTACACCCACATCTGATCCCTCAACAGAACTTGTGTGCTTGGTTTGTACGACATGACTTTGTACTTTTGTCTCATTGTCTAAGTGTCCAAATGTTTCACCTAAGTGTGTGCATGCTCTGCCTTTCCAACTGCAAGGTAAACGCCTAAGGGAAAGAGCAAATCCATTAGTATTATTACCTTTATTATTACTTTTGTTAATCATTTTATGCAGCTTGTTCCTCTGCTACTCTGCAACTATGTCCTGACTTCCTATCAAAGCATCAAGCCCTTGAAGGAAGCAACTGTTTCCTTTTTATTTTTGGTTGCATGATTGACATTCTACAAAGTGCTGAACGCACATATGCCTGAGTCTCCTCATAGGCTGGCATGGTGTTCTGCTTATATTAAAGACTCAAGAGACGATGACTGACATAAAATAATCAACATATCAAAGAAGAAGGCTATAAAATATTAAGAATACCATAATACTAGTTCCACATGCTGTTGAAAACTAAAATCTGGTGCTTATTGCTATTAAAAAGTTATAACTACAGAGATGTACAAAGTATGAAACTCATAAACTACCCATATTTTTAGTTGGGCTTTAATATCCTTCTTTAATCTAAATTAAATTTTGAGTAGTAAACAGCGTTTGGGAGCCAACATGATGCTAGTAAATAGTACTTCTTTAGATTTTTCTCTTGGGCACTGAAAAAACTGTCTATGTATGCCTTTGATGGGCTTCCTTGGAGGCCCCCAACACTCCACAGTTTATATGTATCAGCGTCATGGCTGCCCCTCTGCATGTACTCAGATCCTTAAATGGGACTACACACTGGAATATCTCTATTGGGTAAGGGAAATATAGTATATTTGCCATTACCCAACTGGACTCTCTGTTCTTTTCCTAGTTCCTTCTCTTTCTTTAGAGTCCAGTTAAGTATTCACCTCCTCCAGGAAGCCTGTTTGGCCATAAAAGCCCACTGGAGGGCTCCCTCCTCCATCCTCATGGCATTCTTGGGCAATACCACTTTTTTATTTGTTTTTTGCACTTTATATATATATATATATATATATATATATATATATATATATATATATATATATATATAGTTCTATAATTTCAAGTACATCTAGTACCCTTAAAATGTGGACTTCCTTTACCCCTGACTAAAAAAGTACTTTGACAATTTGAAAGTGCGAACATTAATGATTTTATTATTAAATGTTTATATTTAATTTTTATAGTAATCCTTATATTTAAAGCAATACTCATGAGTACCAGATTGACAATGTAAAAGACAGATAATAATAAGTGCACTAAAGAATAAATTTCATAGACTATGGTTAAGCACAGCAGATTGACTGCATGCATATACAGCCTCTTCCTTCTCTGAACCTTCTATGATACCAGAAAAAGAATGAAAATATAATGATCCACAAGGACCAAAAAAATGGAAGGGAAAAAACAGTGGACAAGAGATTTCCCGAAGGCTTTGGAAAAGAGAAAGCAGACAGAGGAGTATTCATTTACTTTCAGGCTTCCCTGGTGGCTCAGCTAATGAAGAATCTGCCTGCAGTGCAGAAGAACTGGGTTTGATCCCTGGTTTGGGAAGATCCCCTGGAGAAGGGATCGGCTACCCACTCCAGTATTCTGGCCTGGAGAATTTCATGGACTGTATAGTCCATGGGGTCACAAAGAGTTGGACAGGACTGAGTGACTTTCACTTTTACAGGAGTTATCTCGTCCTAACACCTAGACAGGGAGAGAATGGAGAAGCCAAGCCACTTGGGTCCTGTCTTGCCCTTGGAGGCACTGGTACCCCACATGAGGGGATACAGTTATGGGGCTGACAGGACAGGATTAGACAGAGCCCTATCCAGAACAACTGATGACATGGGGCCCCTCCCTCCCAGTATGGCAGCCCATTCCTAAACCCCAGCAGGAAACCAGAGGCTTTTCCCTAGAGAAAAAAATAATACAAAAGAAGTTCTGGACCCAGGGGACAGCAAATATGGGATAAAAACAAGAGAACTTAGTGAAAGTCTTTATACTGAAATATTATCCCTCAGTCCCCTTTCCTGCCCTTTCCCAGAATGCCAGCAACCAGATGGATGCCTATGCCTCTGTCAGGCAGGATATTGACTGTTCTTCTCTGGGAAAATAAGATTCAGAGAAATCTCTAAATAAGATTCAGAGAAAATGCCTTGTATTCTAACATTTCAAGGGAAAAGCCGGCTTGTGACTTGATCACCTCATAGGGAGATCCTATATTCTGCAAGCCTCACTCACACATAGAATTTCCAAGTAACTGGATGGTACAAAAGCATCAGGAATTATATATATCACAGCTATTAACTGAAGAGGATTCTGAGGATGGATTATCTCGATACCCACTCCAATTCCCTTGTAACATTTGAGTTCAATTCAAAACTCTCCTTCCCTTCCCAACCTTGCTATTACAAAGTGGGCTCTAGATAAGACAGTGTCAACCCATCTGATGTGCTCATGCCAGACTTTGATTCAGAAGTGAGTCACACAGGAAAGAGGCAGAGTCTGTGGCATGGGTTTTGTTGGCCTGGATTATGGCAGAAGTGGCACATTGGTCAGGGTAACAGCTCCCTGGCAACCTCAGTTCTGAAATTTAATTTGGAGAACCATTCCTGGAAACTCAGACTATTTCTGGAATTTTTACCCGCCGAAGGTTCTTTGAGCAGTATATCCCATTTAATTAATGTTTTTCTGCTTAAAGTAGCTAGAGTGGATTCTGTTGTTGATAATTAAGAACTCTGAAAATACAGTAGCAATATCTAGTCGTCATGTCTTATTATGTCTTAGCAAAAATGAATACCCAGTAAAGCAGAACAATAGCATTTCTCATTTTAATAGTCATTAAAAAAAGAAAAACTACATGAACTGATTATTAGCATGAATATATATGAGTGTGAGCATGAGTGTGAGTGTATGTGTGTGTGAGAAAGGGGAGGGCTATGAAGTTGTGAATTTCTAGGACTTTTCACTCAAGGAAAAGAGTCTTTAACCATATATATATATACACACACACATATATATATAAGACATATATATTTCTTATATATATAAGAAATAACATGTATGAGAAATTTTAAATTGAAAATTCAAAGGGTAGGTGAGAGCATTTGAGCACCTCTGTAAGAAATAAAACAAGGCAACCAATGTGAGTAAAACAGAAAGAAAACTTCCTGGCAGCGTGAATGCTCATAAACTATTACAACTACCTCTATAACTAACTGCAGTGAACTACATGGGTTAAATTTTCTCTACTAGTAAGCTAAGTACAGGGACTTTGTATTTTATATCTTTTCAGTTACCAGGAAGGAAAAAAATGTACTAGCAAGGCAAAACATATTACAAGCACTTTGAAATTAGCATATTTCAAATGTTTAATGGTTTCATTTCCTCACTTCTTTCTCTGTGCCAAGGTAACACAATTTATGTTTTTTTAAAAAGAGAAAGTTGCAAGTTTGGAGTAGTGACTAGTTTACATGAAAAGGTACATGATATGATATGAATTCCTGGTAGTAATATCCCTCAATTTTGACTTCTGTGGCTGCACATTAAATTACAAAGTGAATTTAAGAAACCCCACAAACTATGAAATTATGCTTACTTTGTAATGCTTTCAAGTGCATATTAATCACATAGAACTCTACATGCATAACCCTTGGAGTATAATTGTATTAAATAAAAATGTTATTTTGGCTAAGTATACCATACATGTGTAAAAGTTCAACTCAATAAAAGTACCTTGTTTACAAATGCTGCATAATTTTTACTTATCTGAGAAAAATGGAGGTCAAGAAGGCATGTACAAATAAAATCCTCTGACAATCCCCAGAACTCAATGGTTTAAATTTTACTCCTAACATTTGTCACTAAGCAACAAACAAAAATCAAAGCTTAATTTTGCCCTCTCTCCCCTATCATCTAAGCAAAGAAACATTCAAATACAGGCAGCACTAAGAAAAAAGCAAGACTGAGCAGTCAACCAAATTAGTGAGCTTTTCTGACGTCCTTTGTATTAACTCCCCCCACTGCTTTCCACTGACATTAATAGGATTCAGTGAGGTTCCTTCTGAGGGAAATGGAGAGCAGACTGCAGTACCCTGCCCTCTGTACTTTAGTGAGAGTCCTCCTCCCTGTGTCCTAGGGAGTGTGGAGTCAAGATGGGAACAGGGAAAGAGAGGCCCCTTCCACACGCCTTCTGAGATGCAGCCTTGGACTTAAGATGACATTTGGCTGCATTGCTCTGAGCACAGCTGGTGGTCTGTGTACTGCTATTAGCTCAAATGCATGTCTATCCAGAAACAGGCTTTTGACAAGGGAAAGAGAACTGGAATAGTTCTTATCCATTAATCCTAATCATGACTCCTAGTCTGGTCTCTGGGGGAAGGGTGATGAAGAAAAAAGTAGTTAGCATGGAGAAGGAGAAAGGAGCAGGAGGAGGAAAGACAGAGTGAAGTGACTTTTAGAAGAAACCAAGAGTACTCTCTGCTTTTGCCGCCTGCACAGAAGGCTCTACCCCCAGACTCTGAGAAACAACGACAAGTATGTCAAGGGAAAAGACATACACAGTTTGGAATTAAGACATAGGGGTTTACATCTGAGCTCTAGCACTACCCATGTGAACCTAGGCAAATAACAAGATTTCTGCAGGCTTATTTTATCTCTGTATGTTGATAATAATTCATGCTTCACAGTGGGTATGATGATTAAATGAGATCTTATAGAAGTCTGTGCATTCAGAGATTCCTAATATTTGTTTACCTTTCCTTGGGGATCATCTTATTAGCCATCATCTTCCCACCAATAAACATAGTAAGGTGGGTATCAACATATTTACAACAGTAAGCATTGACCCTTGTAAGCTATAGAACTGTGAGGGAAATGAGTTAATCACATGCTCAGGAGCTAAACACACATTAAACAATGTGTTTATCACGTGAATAATATCGAGCAGGGAGAATGCCAAACAGTGAAACAATATCAACAACTTTAAACTCTGCTTTCTTACTCAATGAAGGCTTATAAGAAATCCAGAACTATCCAACTATGTCCATATCCCGAGAGAGGAAACGTGACTACAGGCTAAGGGTGATACTAATTCCTCTCCCTCACTCCCACAATGGATTACACCGAAGAGATCAAGGAAACGACTTGGAGGGAGTACATGTTCTGAAAGAAATACAAAAATGAAATTCCATAATTAAAGAATCATCTATTTGTAATACACATAAACCCTCATACTTTAAAAAATATAAGCAAGAGTAGCAAAACAAGCTAGGAAACTAAAAAGTAGGAAAGGTTTGTTTTCTTTCCCCAAACATCTTCCATTTAGGTAGTTTCTCTATGGGTTCCACACCATGATGGCCTGGGTTAACTGCTTTATTGCAGCTTAGTTTGTAAATTTCCCCCTCTGCTACATCCCAAGAAAGCTCTCCCTCTCTCTCCATTTGTCTTGTATATTACCAACTAGATTTTAAAACCAAGAGTGGGGACTCTGTTTACCACTGTAGATTGCTGATACAAGTAGATGTTAATACTTCACACATGCTGATTTATGATGATATCAAACTCACCACTACTATGTCTTGTTATGCTAGACTTTGTTTCATGTATGATTATATTTATAATAAATTACTGTCAGCTAGAAAATCAATTGTTATTAATTTTTCCCAGATAATATACTTGTATTCATTTATTTAAATATTTATTTATTTGGCTGTGTGGGGTCTTAGTTGTGGCACTTGGGGCATTAACTCTCTAGTTGTGGCATGGGGCTTAGTTGCTCCAAAGGATTAAACCTACGTTCCCTGCATTGCAAAGCAAATTCTTAAGCACTGGACCACCAGGGAAGCTCCCTTTGCATTTTTTAATAGAAAACATAAAGGAACTTTAATATCCAAATAGTCAGGGTGAAGAATACTGGATTAAACTGGGTACTCCAATCTTCTACCTGAAAGGACTGAGTCATTCAAGTGCTTTAGTTACTTGGTAGGCCTGAGGTCCTTGGCTGTCCTTAAATCATCCTACTAGGGAGCTGCCTAGTCCAGGGCTGGACCAGAAAACTCTGGCTGCTTCTCCATAATTTAAAGCAGTATATTTAGGGTGATTTCTCCAATTAGTCTCCTGACCCCCAGAGTCTATGAGGTCTTGTGAGAATTAAAAATAACATGTGGTGCTGGTATTTAATAAAAAATGAAGGTTATGGCATCCGGTCCCATCACATCATGGCCAATTGATGGGAAACAATGGAAAAAGTGACAGACTTTATTTTCTTGGGCTCCAAAATTACTGTGGACAGTGACCACAGCCATGAAATTAAAAGACACTTGCTCCTTGGAAGAAAAGCTATGACAAACTTAGACATTGTCTTAAAAAGCAGACATTACTTTGCCTACAAAGGTATGTATAGTCAAGCTATGATTTTCCAGTAGTCATGTATGGATGTGAGAGCTGGACAATAAGAAAGGCTGAGCACTGAAGAAGTAATGCCTTCGAACTGTGGCACTGAAGACTCTTGAGAGTCCCTTTGGCGCTCAGCCTTCTTCACACTCTCACATCCATACATGACTACTGGAAAAACCATAGCCTTGACTAGACGGACCTTAGTCGGCAAAGTAATGTCTCTGCTTTTCAATATGCTATCCAGGTTGGTCATAACTTTTCTTCCAAGGAGTAAGTGTCTTTTAATTTCATGGCTGCAATCACCATCTGCAGTGATTTTGGAGCCCCAAAAATAAAGTCTGACACTGTTTCTACTGTTTCCCCATCTATTTCCCATGAAATTATGGGACCAGGTGCCATGATCTTTGTTTTCTGAATATTAAGCTTTAAGCCAACTTTTTCACTCTCCTCTTTCACCTTCATCAAGAGGCTTTTTAGTTCCTCTTCACTTTCTGCCATAAGGGTGGTGTCATCTGCATATCTGAGGTTATTGATATTTCTCCCAGCAATCTTGATTCCAGCTTGTGTTTCTTTCAGTCCAGCGTTTCTCATGATGTACTCTGCATATAAGTTAAATAAGCAGGGTGACAATATACAGCCTTGACGTACTCCTTTTCCTATTTGGAACCAGTCTGTTGTTCCATGTCCAGTTCTAACTGTTGCTTCCTGACATGCATACAGATTTCTCAAGAGGCAGGTCAGGAGGTCTGGTATTCCCATCTCTTTCAGAATTTGCCACAGTTTATTGTGATACACACAGTCAAAGGCTTTGGCATAGTCAATGAAGCAGAAACAGATGTTTCTCTGGAACTCTCTTGCTTTTTCAATGATCCAGCAGATGTTGGCAATTTGATCTCTGGTTCCTCTGCCTTTTCTAAAACCAGCTGGAACATAAGGAAGTTCATGGTTCACATATTGCTGAAGCCTGGCTTGGAGAATTTTGAGCATTACTTTACTAGCATGTGAGATGAGTACAATTGTGCGGTAGTTTGTGCATTCTTTGGCATTGCCTTTCTTTGGGATTGGAATGAAAACTGACCTTTTCCAGTCCTGTGGCCACTGCTGAGATTTCCAAATTTGTTGGCATATTGAGTGCAGCACTTTCACAGCATCATCTTTCAGGATTTGAACTAGCTCAACTGAAATTCCATCACCTCCGCTAGCTTTGTTTGTAGTGATGCTTTCTAAGGCCCACTTGACTTCACATTCCAGGATGTCTGGGTCTAGATGAGTGATCACACCATCATGATTATCTGGGTCATGAAGATCTTTTTGTACAGTTCTTCTGTGTATTCTTGCCACCTCTTCTTAATGTCTTCTGCTTCTGTTAGGTCCATACCATTTCTCTCCTTTATCGAGCCTATCTTTGCATGAAATGTTCCCCATGGTATCTCTCATTTTCTTGAAGAGATCTCTAGTCTTTCCCATTCTGTTGTTTTCCTCTATTTCTTTGCATTGATCGCTGAAGAAGGCTTTCTTATCTCTCCTTGCTATTCTTTGGAACTCTGCATTCAGATGCTTATATCTTTCCTTTTCTCCTTTGCTTTTAGCTTCTCTTCTTTTCACAGCTATTTGTACGGCCTCCTCAGACAGCCATTTTTCTTTTTTGCATTTGTTTTCCATGGGGATTGTCTTGATCCCTGTCTCCTGTACAATGTCACAAACCTCATTCCATAGTTCATTAGGCACTTTATCTATCAGATCTAGGCCTTTAAATCTATTTCTCACTTCCACTGTATAATCACAAGGGGTTTGATTTAGGTCATACCTGAATGGTCTAGTGGTTTTCCCTACTTTCTTCAATTTGAGTCTGAATTTGGTAATAAGGAGTTCATGATCTGAGCCACAATCAGCTCCTGGTCTTGTTTTTGTTGACTGTATAGAGCTTCTCCATCTTTGGCTGCAAAGAATATAATCAATCTGATTTCAGTGTTGACCATCTAGTGATGGAGTCTTCTCTTGTGTTGTTGGAAGAGGGTGTTTGCTATGACCAGTGCATTTTCTTGGCAAAACTCTATTAGTCTTTGCCCTGTTTCATTCCGCATTCCAAGGCCATTACTTTGCCGACTAAGGTCCATCTAGTCAAGGCTATGGTTTTTCCTGTGGTCATGTATGGATGTGACAGTTGGACTGTGAAGAAAGCTGAACACTGAAGAATTGACGCTTTTGAACTGTGGTGTTGGAGAAGACTCTTGAGAGTCCCTTGGACTGAAAGGAGATCCAACCAGTCCATTCTGAAGGAGATCAGCCCCGGGATTTCTTTGGAAGGAATGATGCCAAAGCTGAAACTCCAGTACTTTGGCCACCTCATGCGAAGAGCTGACTCATTGAAAAAGACTCTGATGCTGGGAGGGATTGGAGGCAGGAGGAGATGGGGACAACAGAGGATGAGATGGCTGGATGGCATCACTGACTCGATGGACATGAATCTGAGTGAACTCCAGGAGTTGGTGATGGACAGAGAGGCCTGGCGTGCTGCGATTCATGGGGTTGCAAAGAGTCAGACACGACTGAGTAACTTAACTGAACTTGAGAGTCCCTTGGACTGCAAGGATATCAAACCAGTCAATCCTAAAGAAAATCAACCCTGAATATTCATTGGAAGGACTGATGCTGAAGCTGAAGCTTCAATACTTTGGCCACCTATTGGGAAGAGCTGACTCACTGGAAAAGACCCGATGCTGGGGAAGATCAAAGACAGGAGGAGAAGGGGATGAAAGAGGATGAGACGATTGGATGGCATCACTGGCTCAATGGACATGAGTTTGAGCAAATTCTGGGAGATGGTGAAAGACAGGAAAGTCTGGAGTGCTGCATTCCATGGGGTTGCAAAGAGTTGGGCATGCCTAAGCTACTGAACAACAACAAATTTAATAAAATTAGTAAAAATTTTCTGAATTGTCACTTTATAAGTGAAGACTGGAACTAAATTTTAGTGCCTGTGTTTGTGTATGCACTAGTAGTACTTTATGGAATACTAATGAAAAACAAAGAGCAGAGATACACGTCAACATATCAATTATGTACAGTCCTTCAATGGTATCACAGTGCCCAGGGTGGATGGAGGCTTCATTTCAGTAGGATAAAACTTGCAGGAGGATGGTGGAGTCATATAGCACAGGGTATACTGATCTCAAAATACCCTATGCCTGACAGTCAGAGCATATTCCTGTTGACCAGCTAATGAGGTGTCTCAAAAGGTCATCATATCCATGTAAATGTTATTTATCAATCAGAGTTTCTTGATAATAGAGCTCTGTTTGAACTTAATTGGCTTTGTTTTTTAAAAGTAGAATGATAAGCATAAGGTATTTATATATTTGTAGATATTTAAAATAAAACAATTTTGTACTAATACATAAGTAATATTATGAATAAAAAGTTTGTCTATGTTCATAACTGATGAGTTTTTTTTTTTTCTTAAAAGGGTGTTTGCATGCTACCCAAGTTTGAGAAACACTGGTTTAGGGAAAGCATATTTGGAATTCTCTTAAAAGGGATAACATGGTCAAAATAGGTACAAACGAATGACCTTGACTTATAAATACCTTGGAGCATAGCTTAGGGATTGCTTTAATTTCTACTTGCCCTCAGCAGGACTGGGAGAAAAAACACAATTCTGGCCCTCAGAGCTTGGGAGGCCCAGCCTTGGCTGGAACATATATTGAGGGTCCTTGTGGGGACTGTTTTTCTGCTCTGTGTTTCAGTTTCACTATAAGTAAAGCAGGAATAATAATACACAAACTCAATCCTTAAATTAAAAAATGAAAATAAATAAACTTAACTTTATGGGAACAAAGGGGCAATAGATGAAAAAAGCATTTTCATTTTTTGAGAAAAAGAAGGTACTATTTAAAAGAGTAACTCTTGAAAATATCTCAACAATATGTGTCTAATTCATGCTGACATGTGTAATTGAACCTATGTTTAATGTTTGCTGCAAATTATCTGCTTCCTTTAAGAAGCTGGGTTGGTAAAAATGCTGAGCTGTATGGTTCAAAAATAGAGCAGTGGAAGAATTAGGGCTACCTGGGAAAAGACACAATAAGGCTAGGCCCTTAATAAAAGAAGAATGGGTGATTCAAAGAAACAGAAAGGGAAAACACAGTAGAAAAAAAGTGCTCCTAAGGATAATAAAAGACCTCATCAAGAAGCTGGTAGAAAGTAATAGAAGGAACTGGAGGTTATAGAAATTTCCACATCTAGAACTCATTAATCACACAGAAAAAGGTTAACACAGACAGGACCAGACCAATAAAGCCCCAGAACAACTCAAAGAAAAATAAACAACATAAATACAATATTGAGTTTTATCCTGCTTTAGATGACAGAGTGTATACTCTCCTTTCCCTGCCCCATCTCCCCTCCCACCCCTCCTTTTCATACTCATGCTAAACACTGAGTTATTTCTAATTCGATTTAATGGTTACTCACAATTAAGTTTAATTACTCTTTCATTATTCAGAATAATTAAATTTCAATATATAAAAAGATCTCAGATCCCTTCTTATTTTAACTGTGTTAACAAATAGTATCACACACTTAAAATAAGAGTGGTGAGAACTATACTGCTTTCCTATAATAGAAACAGCAAGATCCACCCTCCTCAAAAAACAACAACAAAAAACCCTCAGTTCTTAAGTATAACAAAAATGCTGGACTTCCCTGGTGGCTCAGCATAAAGAATCTTCCTACAGTACAGGAGATACATGGGTTTAATCCCTGGGTCAGGAAGATTCCCTGAAAAAGGGCATGGCAGCCCACTCCAGTATTCTTGCCTGGAGAATCCCATGGACAGAGGAGCCTGGTGGGCTATAATTCATGGGGTCACAAAGAGCTGGACACTACTGAAGAAACTGAGCATGCACAGCACACACAACAGAAATGTTGCAAGTTACTTAATAACTCTAATTTTCATAGGTTCATCAGGGAAGCCTTCTTGACATAGGAAGTGACACATACAATTTAAAAGATCATTTGACCACTTTTTGTGGAGTGTGAATCAGGGAGGGCCAAGAGTAGGAATAGAAAACCAAACAGGAGATGAAATGCAGTAGTGCAGGAAAGAAACAGGGGTCTTTCCAACTAGGATAGCAGTTGAAAAGGAAGTGACTGGGTTTGGGGAAAGGTTTTGGAGGACAGAAGTTGTTGGCAAAACACAGCCCAGAGGGCTAAATCTGGCCTTAGCTTATTTTCATATGGCCCTAATAGTTAAGAATGATTTTTACCATGTTGAATGGTCATGGAAAAAAAAAGAGAAAACCCTTTTCATAAATGGTTATTAAAAAAATGTGACAGAAACCACATGTGGCCTACAAAGCCTACAATATTTACTATCTGTCTCTTACAGAAAAGGTCTGACAAACCTTGGAACAGAGTCAGCAAATCATGAACTCAAATCAGGTGGAGAGAGGAATGAAGGATAGACGGGAATGAAGGAAAGGGCCCTGCCTTTAAACTGAGTAAGCGGGTGATGAACACACTCTCTCCACTGCAGCCAATCAGTCCTCTCACTGCCTCCATTTTATCCTTTACATGTTTTTGTTGTTGGACTTCTTTCACTGTCATATTTATTTACTTATATGTCTGCTTCCCCTCCCTGGCAGTGACTTATTTAAGTAACTCTATTTTTTCTCAATATTTAGAGCACCCAGCTCTGTATAAGAACCATGTGCCATAACTACTGAATATAATTGAACTGATACATTAAATTCATTTTCAGTAGTGCTAGTAATAACATCAATGTCTTAACGAATAAAAAAGCCTCAATTGATTTTCTTAGTGTATAAGAGTTTATATAGCATTTTTGCAACCTCTCTGTTCTTTATTATAACTTTATACATTGATATTACAATAGGCCTCAATGAAGAGTTCTCCCTACCCCCATAAAACATTATATTTTATCTTTATTTACTTATATTTAAAATTCTAGGAAGTATCAGCATCCTTTAATATGAACTAAAAGCTATCACTTTGAAAGGAATGACTAGAAAAAGAAAAACAGGATGAAAAAAAAATTGCATGATGGAGTATTATGAAAAATAAAAAGCAAGAAAGAAAATTCATGTATTAGAATGACAACCAGGGCATCTGGATTAGGTGTAAGGAGAGTGGTGAGAAAAATAAAGGAATCAAAGGTGGACTTGTATGTTTGCCTGTTACTAAAACAAAGAAGACTATGAGACATATAGGTTGAATTCTGTCTTGGAAAGTTAAATTTAAAATGCTAATTAGGGATTCAAATATATATATATATATATATATATGTTTTTTTTCCCCAAAATGTAGGTAGATATTTTAATCTGGAGTTCCTATATGTGTCAGGATAATAGGAAACTGACAACCATGAGAAGAGCTGTTTTGGGGGAGGATGGGAACAGAACCTGTCTTAACTGTGTTGAAGCAAGTTAAAGAGAGAACGAAGAAATAGAGGAAACATTACAGACATTTTACAGAAATATTACAAACATTACAGTCTAGGAGAGATATTCCCATGGACATTTAACCTTCAAGTTGTTATAAAATATAAGAAATGGCACATAAGAAATGCCATTCACTTGAAGGAACTTTATTCTAACTTTATTAAAGCATTCTATTAATACATATATTATTTTCTACTTTTCAAATATCATGCATCCTACATGACAGTGGATGTAAAGTCATTAAACAAAGTGTCCTTTCTTGGAAACAAGAGAGCACTAGAATGCTGGAGATTCCCTACAAGGTAGTCAATTCCCTGAAATACTATGCAAATTTTTGTAAATGCACATATATTGTGGGGAGGAAGTAGGGGGAACATAGCTTTAGTCAAATTCTCAAAAATCAACTGGGGTAGACAGTTATACCATGAACTCCTGCTGTGGTGAGGAAAAGAGGTCTATAATTCAGTGGAATTCCATAGGCATGTTATCACATGCACAATCTTGTCCAATGGATAAAAGGCAATTTTTTTAGCTTGGACACCAAGCAAGAGCATCCAAGCTAACAAGTAAAAACTCCAGCTCATTCTCATAGTGGGCAGAGCTTAGCAGACATGCTGTTCTCAGAATGGAGGCCAAGCATGAAACATCACAACATGGCAGAGCCATCACCAGGGTGACCAGTTAAATAGGCTCATAGCTTTGACTACACCAGAAGAGTAAGTAAAGAATGAAACAAAATTCTAGAAATACTTGAGATGGAGCTTTAAACATGTACAAAAGCAAGAGATGAGCGTTTTCTGTACCTAGGTAGTGAACTTATACAAGTATGTGATGTCCTAGCACAGATCAGCACAGGATGAGAACACTGGCACACACAGAGAAGAATCAGCACAACTTGGACAAAGAAAGCAGCATTCTCCTAACCAGTTTCTTAGTGAGGAGATGCTCGAAATTTATATGAGAACCCCAACCTGTGTGTGTAAGTGCGCCTATTTTATTATACTCTACTTTATGGTAACACACATATATAGATACCTATCTATCTATATGTATGTAATAAAAAGGATATAGTTCTTATTTTGTACCATGAACTCAATCATTCTCCACATAACATCTGAGTTTTAAAATTCTAAAAGTTATTGCTAGAATTATATCTTAAAAATAGGGTGGGCCTAACCTGATTGCTATTGACAACATTTTGTATGTACAGTGAGAGAAAGACTTAACAGTTACACCTTACAGAAACCTGCCTTAGTCAGGCATATTTCGGCCTGACTGTGCTATTCATTACAAATAAGTGCTACTGAGGCATGTATGCATGCACACACACATATACAGCATTCATTGGCTTTTTAATCGTCATTTGATCTTACTGATTTTATCAGATTTAATTGTTCAGAACATGTATTTCAATTACTTGTTTCATCTCTGTCATTCCTACTAGATAATGAGTCTTTGTGGAGTAGAGAACTGTTTCTACTTCTAACTTTGTCCATAATAGGTCTCAATAATTGTTAGTTAGATGAATGGGAATTAAGCATAATGATTGTTTGGCTGAATTTAGAGTATTTATTTTTTAACCCCAGTGAGTCTGCATATTCAAGGACTTGAGTTGTGTTTCTTCTTTAGATAAGACTAGAAAAATAATGAAAACCTAACTCTTCAAATAATTTATAGTGAAATCTTGGCCAAACAAGTTTTGTTGTTGTTTGTTTGTTTGTTTTGTTAAATGGAAACTGTATGTAGGTAAGAGATGTTTGAGCTGCTTGGAAAAACTGTCTTCTGTAATGGAAATGGCAAAATGAGTGGTCCTTGATGACAACTGTCAATAGAAATTTTTATGTTTATATTTTTCTTCACAAAATAATATTGTTTCTACTAACATTAACAAACTTCTTTTCTTTATCCCATAACACAGGATTTTCAAACATTAAAAGTTTGATGAAAGTTTTCTAAAAATTTATAGTCACACTGCAGACTCAATGTGTCAGACGGTACTGCAAATCAATAATTAAATGAATTATGCCTACCTAGGGTATTCACTAGGAAAATCTGACAATAAACCTAACAGGTAATGTGCAGTGCATAAAATAAGAAATGGATCTTGAATAGAAAACTCTAATATTTAAAGTTGCAAATTCTCCTAAAATTAAATACCTATAATGTAATCTTAAGAGAAACTTTTCAATATAATTTTGTGAGAGTTAACTTGACAAAATGATTCTAAATTTCACTTGGCAGAATAAACAGTTGAGAGTAGCCAGGAAATTTCTAAAACATAACAAATGTAACAGAAGTAACCACCCTTCAAACATTAAAATTTTATATAAAAATTGGTGATAAATATCACATGACTGTTATAAAAGCCTACCAGCAGATTAGCTGAATAGAAAAGAACATAGAAGGGTGAAGTATATCTGAGAATTTAATTTGTGATAAAGGTGACATTACAAATCAGACTTTTGAATAAACACCTTTAGAAGAATTGACTTCCACCCTCCCTCCCAAACCTTAAAGTTCAAGAGTACAGATAATTCTGGTAAGATTGGAGGGAAAAACAAAAACACTCAACTTTTGATATATGACATAAAACTTGAAACTATAAAATGTCTCATGGATATGAAATATTTCTTCACGACAAAATAATGGACAAAACTGAAAAACAGATGACAATTTGAGAAAAGGTACTTGGAACATATATGACTAAAAATTAATATTCAGAGAGCTTCAAAAAACTGTTTAAAAGAAAAAATCAGCACTAACAGAAAAGTGGTCAAGGATAGTTTTAGCACTTCTCAGATGATAAAAGACAAGTGGTCAACAAAATATAAGACACCAAGCTTCACTATTGCTCAAAGAAATGCATGTTAAAACTACATGTGTGTAAGTATTTGCATATCAGACTGATAATATCCCTTTCTGAAACAGATATTTTAAACACTCTTGGTTAGAATAATTAATGAGATGTGAAAATGCCAAAATTTTAAATGTTCCTCTCCTTTGACCCAGTAACTCTATTTTTGGAATTAAGCCTAAAATAGTACTTGCACAGTGTACATAAATGAAATGATATTTGCTTTGTTATCGTTGAAAACTGAGTTGTCCATCAACTGGGGACTAGCTAAAAAATTATGGTACATACTAATAACAGCTAACAGTTATTGTGTACTTATTGTTCTAAGCATTTTATCATATATTTAGTAATTTAATCCATCCAACAATATCATAAAGTAGGTACTATTATCATTACAGTTTAAAAGTGAACAGAGTATTGATAAACCCACACAAAAGAACACTGCATGACTATGAAATAAGTTGACATATCTAAATTCAGTAGAAAAAGCACCAAGATTTTTCTTGACTGAAAAACTATGTTATAGAGCAGCATGCATAGTATATTTATATTAAATTCTATAAATTCATGCATTTACATTCAAAAGAGAGGTTATCTAAAAGAAGGGTTAATAGCAGTTTTTTCCTAGAAGCTGGGATGTTGAATTTTGAAAACTCTCTATTCTTAAACTTTGTCAATGCAAAGTTCTTAGAG